>NC_073304.1:6442375-7189875 GCF_027595985.1 Sorex araneus | reverse complement strand
CAGGACTAGAGAAGAGAACGTTCTGGCACCAAAGAGGGATGGAGACATTGGAAGCTGAAGGAATCGGGCAGGTCTGGAGCAGGAAGGAGGTTTTGCAGACAGGAAGGGGCTATGGCTGAGCTCCTACTGCTGAGATCAGGAGCTTGGAAAGTGTCTAGAATGTTCCTTCAAGCCATCAGTTGCTCCAAGAATTTTGTGCTTGTTCTTGGCACCATATTTGAACCTAAGAACGTGATTCTGGCGGCTTTTCTGCCCATGATAGAGTAGGTGGGAGAGAACGTGGAGTTCTATATCTATATCTACCCACAACTCAGCATTGCATCATCTCCCCATGCACCATCCATCTCCTGTTCATCCATACAAACTTCCATTCATCCAAAATTTATGTACTCCCCATCCTTCTATTATTCACCCATCAACCACCGATCTACCTTCCATCAAACTGTATATGCACCCAAGTGTGTATCTATACATCATGTCCCGACCCTCCACCCAACCAACCATAAACCTATCATCCATCCTTCCATCATCCATCAATTCTACATACATTTATCATCCATCCATCCATCCATCCATCCATCCATCCATCCATCATTCATCTTCCTTCCCACATCAACTCAATCACCACCAGCCACCATCCAACAGACATGATCCAACCATTGATCCATCCATCATCCATCCACCCAACTCCTATCTATCATCTTCAATTTATTTTTAAAAATCCATCATCCCATCTGCACTTATATGTTCGTCGCAGCACTGTTTACAATAGCCAGAGTCTGGAAAAAACCCGAGTGCCCGAGAACAGATGACTGGTTAAAGAAACTTTGGTACATCTATATAATGGAATACTATGCAGCTGTTAGAAAGGATGAAGTCATGAACTTTGCATATAAGTGGATCAACATGGAAAGTATCATGCTAAGTGAAATGAGCCAGAAAGAGAGGGACAGACATAGAAAGATTGCACTCATCTGTGGAATATAAAACGACAGAGTAGGAGACTAATACCCAAGAATAGTAGTATATAATACCAGGAGGTTGGATCCATAGCTTGGAAGCTGGCCTCACACGCGGGGGGAAAGTCATCCCAGACAGAGAAGGGAACACCAAGTAATATGTGATTGGAGATCCTGCACAGGAAGGGAGATGCATGCTGAAAGTAGACTAGAGACTGAACAGGATGACCACTCAATATGCCTATTGCAAACCACAACACCCAAAAAGGAGAGAGAGATATCAAATTGGAATGCCCCGCCACAGAGGCGGGGTGGGGTGGGGGGATAGGATTGGGGGGTAGGAGGGATACTGTGTTCATTGTGGAGAATGTTCACTGGTGGAGGGATGGGCTCTCAAACATTGCACGATGGAAAAACAAGCACGAAAATGTGTGAATCTATAACTGTACCCTCACTGTGACTCACTAATTAAAAAATAAATAAATTTAAATAATAAAAAAATCCATCATCCATCCATTAACAATCCACTACTGTCCAACCATCTATACACACATTCTTCTTACTACTGCCCATCATTATTTATCCTCCCACCCAACCATCATCCATGGTCATCATTCATATATCCATCCATCCCTCTACCCATCTACCATCCATCTATCTCTGCATCCATGCATGCATGCACGCATGCCTCCATCCATCCATCTATGGATGCTTCCATCCATCCATCCATCCATCCATCCATCCATCAATCTATCCATCCATCCATTATCCATGTATCCATGCATGCATGTGTCCACCCATCCTGTGGTGCAGATGGTCTCAAGATTTGCCTACAAGGGAATTTTTTTCCTTCTAAACTAGTTATCTCAGGAGTAGAAGGGGAGTGATGGTCAGGGAAGACTGAGGCCAGACAGGAAATCAGGTGGGTGGCAGCCAAGGGCTGGACTGCAGCCCAGGCCAAGGGGGAAGTACGCTGCTTCCTGGTCCAGCTCCAGCCTTCAAAACTCCTGTGCTCACTGGTAGAGGGATGGATGTTTGATCATTGTGAGATTATAACCCAAACATGAAAGCTTGTAACTATCTCATGGTGATTCAATAAAATTTTTAAAAATTAAAAAAAAATTTTAAAAACTCCTGTGCGCTTGTCTGAGAGCCTTCCTGGGGGAGTAGCTGCAGCCAATCTGGGCCGTAGCACAATGGATTCTTTAGTCTCAAGCCTGCTACATGAATGGCCCTACCTGAGCTGGTGGGGGCGTCCATGCAGGAAGGAGCCAGTGAGGGCGGGGATGCAGATGAGCCCCTGCATGCCTTGAAGTGTCCAGAAGGCAGCTCCCAGGAGAGCCCAGAGGGTCAGTGTGGGATGCCCAGAGCTGATTTCTAATCATGCCACAGGTGGTGGTGCTGGAGGCAGGAGAGGTGGTGGCTGAGACTGAGGAGAGGGCACAGGGACCCTGGTATGCAGGATTTGGGGACAGAAACTGGGTGAGGGTGTTAGGGGTGGCAGATCTCTGCCTGGGGGAGGCTCGGAGAAACAAAAGAACAAAACCAAGACAACTCTTTCTGCAAACGTATTCAAGCCAATAGAGCTATATTGGGACCTTCAACTGTGCCTGAACAGCGCGGCAAAGCTGAAGGCCCCAAACTCAAAAAGCAAGCTGTTTTTATACCCTTTTGGGGGAGAAAAGGGAATCACACATATTTGCATCAAAAGGAATCACACATATTGGACCAAAGGAAATTACACCTATTGGATCAAAGAAAATCACACCTATTGGATCAAGGGGGATCACACCTAGGTCACTTAATTTGCTTATCTCAGCATTTGTTGACTGTTAACTGTTTCCCTGCAAATGTTTGCTTACACTTCCTAGGGCAGTTTGTCGGCCCATTTGGTGACAGTTTCCTGCCCAGCTGTAGGTCGCTAAAGCATCTTTCAAAGCAGCCAAGCAGTTACAAAGGCAAATTTAACCCTCAGCCTGCCCTCCTCTCCAAGGGTGTGAAAGACCCACATGTGCTACAGTGAACAAGTGTCTCAGGATCTCAGAGCCTGATGTCCCAGTGACAAAGAGCAAGGGATATTGTGAGTGTGGGGTGAGTGTGGCGAGTGCGTGTGAGTGTGGTGGAAGTGGGGGTGACTGTCGGTGACTGGGGGGGAGTGTGGGGGAGTGTGGGAGAGAATGTGGGTGAGTATAGGTGAGTGTAGGATCAAGTGTGGGTGAGTATGGGTGAGTTGGGTGAGTGTGGATGTGTGTGTGGGAGTGGGAGTGGGGGTGAGTGTGTGGGAGTAGCGTGAAGGTGGGTGAGTTGGGTGAGTGTGGATGAGTATGGGTTAGTGTGTGGGGGTGGGGGTGAGTGTGGCTGGAGGGGGTGTGTTGGGATGGACTGAGCTACCAGGGCGAGCCCACGTAGACTGTCCTACAGACAGGAACATTTCCCCCCTTCAAGCTGCCTTCAGAAAAATAATTTCAGTCTATTGAAAAGAGCAGTTTTCCTTCTCTCCCAGAAGCCCCGGCTGGTCTTTGACATACAGATGGTGTTAGCCAGGCCTGACCTTTGAGATTGTAAATTGTAGGCTCTGGCCTAGCCTAGTTTTGGGGATGTAGATTTCAGGTGGGGGGAGGGAGGCAGGGGGGAGGGGGGGGCCAGTTTTGTCTTTGGGATGTAAATCCAAGTGCTTTTAGCCCAAGGAAGGTTTCAGTTTGGGTTTTGTATCTTCTTTCTGGAGGCCTAGATTACTGGCCTGCAGATACAAGGAAATAAAGCTGCCTTAATGTTCTTCCTGTAACATCTTTCGATGCTTTTCGTGAAGTCACTGTGTTGTGCCCTTTAGAGCTACCATGTTCAATAAAAGGAGATCCACGAGGCCCTCTGCCTTAGCCAAGAGCCAGAGAGAGCCTGGTCCTCCATGAGACATATTTCTTCCGCGTTCCTTATCTCAGCACCTCCGACCACAGGAACATTCACGCAACAGGGGTGAATGTGGGTGAGTGGGGGTGAATGTGGGTGAGTGTGGGTGAATGTGGGTGAGTGGGGTGAGTGGGGGTGAGTGGGGGTGAGTGGGGGTGAGTGTGGGTGTGAGTGTGAGTGGGGTTGAGTGGGGGTGAGTGGGGGTGAGTGGGGGTGAGTGTGGGTGTGAGTGTGAGTGGGGTTGAGTGTTGGATTGAGCTTGGGTGAGTGTGGCATGACTGTTGTGGGAGTGGGGGGAGTTTGGGCGAGTGTGGTGGGAGCTGGGTGGGTTTGGTGTGTGGGTGCAGAGCAGCGGGGGTCGTGGGGCCACAGTGAGGGTGCGGGAGTGGAGGGTGTGCTGGCAGCGCCTTCTGTAGAAGCTCATTCCTGTGCTCAGGAGCCCCTGGAACCTGCAATCTGGGGCAGATTTTCCTCAGGGAACCCGCTGGCTGAGACAGGAGGCAGCTGGTCCTAGCCCCCCGGGGCACTGGACAGGGTCAGCAGAGCTGTGGGGCCTCCTGTGCGACTGGGCTGTGACATCACAGGCGGGATGGATCCAGGACAGCACAGTGACTTGGGGGATCAAATGGGGCTTCCAGGAAAGCGTCCCTGAAAACACGCTCCAGGGCACCTAGCAACCCTCGGCCAGGAGGAGCTGCCCTGAGTGTGGGGGCAACGCGGGGACAATGTCTAGGTGGCAGAGTGGCACCCACGGGTCACAAGTGTCCCATCTGGGCTTCCATGACCAGACGCCCCAGACTGAGGGCACCAGCCACTGGGCGAAACACCACTAGGGACTCGGGTAGGACAGGGTCATGCATGTCCCCAACCCGTCCCATCCCACAACAGGAAGTAGGGGGCGGGACTGAGACAGGCTGCGGTCAGGGTACAAGGAAGACTTTGGGGTCCAGGTGTGCAAGGTATAGAGGAGGGTCTGGGGCGATGGCTGGAGCGCAAGAGCGAGGCCTCAGGAGGGGAGGAGACGGAGGGGTGGAGGAGCACACAGTTCTGCAGAGAGGAGACAGCGCCCCTGCTGGGGAGAAGCAGGAGGGGAACGCCCCTGCTAGGAAAATGGAAGCAGGAGGGAAGCGCCCTTGCTGGGGAAAGGGAAGCAGGAGGGGAGCACCCCCTGTTGGGAAAAGGGAAGCAGGATGACAGCGCCTCCTGCTGGGGAAAGGGAAGCAGGAGCGTAGCACCCCCTGTTGGGAAAAGGGAAGCAGGAGGGGAGCGCCTCTGCTGGGGAAATGGAAATAGGAAGGAGTGCATCCTGCTGGGGAAAGAGAAGCAGGAAGGGAGCGCCCTCTGCGGGAAAGGGAAGCAGGAGGGGAGCGCCCTCTGCTGGGGAAAGGGAAGCAGGAGCGGAGCGCCTCTGCTGGGGAAATGGAAATAGGAAGGGAGTGCATCCTGCTGGAGAAAGAGAAGCAGGAAGGGAGCGCTGTGCTGGGGAAAGGGGAGCAGGAGGGGAGCATTCCTGGTGGGTAACAAAAGCAGGAGGGGAGCGCCCTCTGCTGGGAAGAAAAAGAAGCAGGAGGGAAGCGCGCCTCACTGTGGAAAGGGAACCAGGAGGGGAGCTTCCCCCGCTGAGGAAAGGAAAGCAAGAGGGGAGCACCTGCTGTAGAAAGGGAAGCAGGACAAGAGGGTCCCTGCTTAGGGAAAGGGAAGCATGAGGGGAGCGCCCCCTACTGGGGAAAGGAAGCAGGAGGGGAGCGCTCCTGCTGGGGGAAGGGAAGCATAGTGGAGTGCCTGCTGGAAACAGGATGCAGGAAGGAGCGCCCTCTGCTGGGGAAAGGGAAGGAGGAGGTGACCACCCCCTGCTGGGGGGGAGGTGATGAGAGGGGGGAGCGCCTCCTAGTGGAAGGAGGACCGAGGCGGTGCTGATGTGGCTGGGCAGAAACAGATTCTGCTGCTCTAGTGAGAACAGGCTCAGGATGCCCCAGACTCTGTCTCCAGAGTCTGGAGACCACCTCTGGGATGGGGGCACTTGGCACAGGGCTCTGCCTCCAGGGGGCTGAGGGAGAAACCTGTGTGGAAGGCCTGGAGCAGCCTGGGGGCACGAGGCATGATGGGGTGTGTGTGCTGGGAATTGGGGACCCAAACCATCAACCCACAGGTGCTCCCAAATGTCTGCTGCACAGTGTCCACAATAGCCAAAATCTGGAAACAACCCGAGTGCCCTAGAACAGATGACTGGTTAAAGAAACTTTGGCCCATCTACACAATGGAATACTATGCAGCTGTTAGGAGAGATGAAGTCATAAAATTTGCTTATAAAAGGGTAGACATGGAAAGTATCATGCTAAGTGAAATGAGTCAGAAAGAGAGAGACAGACATAGAGGGACTGCACTCATTTGTGGAGTATAGGATAACATCACATGAGGCTGACACCCAAGGACAGTAGATACAAGGGCCAGGAGGATTGCCCCATAGCTGGAAGACTGCTTCATGAGTGGAGGGGAGAAGGCAGATGGACTAGAGAAGGGATCACTAAGAAAATGATGACTGGAGGAATCAGTCAGGATGGGAAATGCGTGCCAAAAGTAGATAATGGACCCAACATGATGACCTCTCAGTGTCTGTGTTGCAAGCCATAATGCCCAAAAGTAGAGAGAGAGTATGGGGAATATTGTCTGCCATGGAGGCAGGGGGAGGGTGGGAAAGGGGGGGATATACCCGGGATATTGGTGGTGGGGAATGTGCACTGGTGGAGAGATGGGTGTTTGATCATTGTGTGATTGTGACCCAAACATGAAAGCTTGTAACTATCTCACGGTGATTCAATTTAAAAAAAAAATGTCTGCTGCAGGTGAGGGGGACCCAGAATTTAGCCTGTATTTGAGTTAAAGTTCCTGGGAGGCAAGAGCCCTACAAGCACTTCCGGGTCAAAGTGAGAGAGAGGCCAAATTGGGGAAGGGCTCTAGTCCTATCCTCATGAACACGATGACAAAGGACAAGGAGGGGCCACTCCCACCCCAGTCCAGGATCCTGAGGGGGTCTTCCCTGGAGCCCTGCTCCCACTTCCGGTCTGTCCCTCCTTCTCTCTTGCATTTATCCCTTCCGGAACATGTCTGAGCCCCTTACACCTGAAACTTTCCCAGCCTCAGCAGGTGCCCATGACATGGTGCTGCCTTGGGGGTGTCTCTGGGCAGGTTTCTGTGCCCTCAGGCCCCTTCTGCTCCCAGCACCACGGGGCTCTTGCTCCCCCTGGGCCCACAGGCAGTGTCTCGGCGCGTCCTGTTCCAGAGAGAGAAGCAGGGCAAGACCCAGCTTGTCCCCGCAGTGTCCCCCATGTCCAGGCTCTGGAGTGTATCTTTGGCCTCTGCCCACTTTCTTCCAATGTCCTCTTCTCCCTCTGGGTATGGCCATGAGTCTGGTCGTGCTCGCCCTGGGTGCCGGGGGGAGTATCAAAGCACAGATCCTGTGGGTCCTGCGTCTGGACACCCAGATGCGATCTGAGTCGCAGTTCCCAGTGACTTCCAGAAGCTTCTGAAGGACCTGAACCAACCCAGAGATGACCAGCGGCTGAGCCTGGGCAGCAGTTTGTTCATCCGTGCTCAGTTGGGGACCAGGAGCCCTCCTGCAGGGCGATGGTGGTTCCCGACCCCAGGGACGGCCGTGGCCTGCTGGTCCTGCCCCAGCAGGGTGTCCTGCAGTGGCTGGAGGGACGGCTCAGCCCGGAAACACTGCACAAGGGGCTCCGGCTTGAGGAAGAGGCACCTGCACATGGGCTGTGCCCCCCAGGCTGCAACTATCCTAGAGCTATTGCCTGGGGCTGGGCATGCCCACAGCCTCCCTGACCGAGGACTGGACATCTCTGGACCTCCATGCCCCTTTGACGTTGTCTCTGCAATTCCCACTGCTTGGGGAGACTCAGGACTCCAGGGGGCCCCTGGCTCACCACCCTCAGTGTCTTAGCCCAGTGCACTGACGGGCTGCAGAGGTGAACAAAGTGACACAGACACCCACCTGCCACTAGCTGCCAGACGAGCCCTTTCTTTCAGCAATGACCTGACAGGAAACATACTTCACTGCAAGGAAACAGTGGCATCAGCCTGAGAATAAATAAACCACTGAGTCTGGGGAAGGGGTGAGGCCGAAGGTTTGTGTGACCTCAGGCAGCTCTTCAGGGTTCACAGCGCCAGACTCAGGGGGAGAGAGCCCAGAATCATGGGTGCAGGGGCCCCAGGGGACACTGGCAGAGGAGAGGCCACAGAACCCTAAGGGCCAGACCCAGAGCTTCCCAGTCTTCCAGTCTGAGGGTGGAGGCATGTCTGTCCTGCTGGCCCTGCTCCTGGGGGCTGCGCTCTGCGCCCATGTCCTCAGCCTCCCGGAGGGCACCACCGAGCCAGAAACAGTGACCCAGGTGGACAGTGACAGCAGCACCCTGGTGGGCGCCCTCAGTCTAGCCCGCAGCAACACCGACTTCGCCTTCAGCTTCTACAAGCTCTTGGCTGCCCAGAGTCCTGGGTCCAACATCATCTTCTCCCCACTCAGCGTCTCCATGGCCTTGGCCTTCCTGGCACTGGGGGCCCGCGGCCACACCCAGACCGAGATCCTAGAGGGCCTCAAGTTCAACCTCACCGAGACCTCCAAGGCCAACATCCACCAGGGCTTCCAGCAGCTACTGAGACATCTGAGCTGGCCAGGGGGTCCCTTGCATATGAAGTGGGCAGTGCCTAGTTCCTGGGCCAGCAGCTGGACCTGCAGGAGGGCATCTGGCAGGAGGCCGGGAGTTGTATGCCGCCGACTCCATCTTCTTCACAGACTTTCCCTAAAGTAACTGAGGTATTAGGTGGGGGTAGAATATTCTGTTAGAATATTCTGAACTTAACTATCATGACTTCCTTGTATTGCATATTTTGGGTTTCAAGTTACTCGCACTTTTTATTTCACATAGAAGACTTCCTTGGTGTCCTTGCAAATAGTCTAATAGTGATTAAACTACCTCAATTTAGCCTGGAAACATCTTTTTTCCAGAACATCCTTTTTTTGTCTGGCAATGTGGGGTATACTCAGCAGTGCCCAGGAACTTGTCCTAACTCTGTACTTCCAATCCGTTGCCACAGTGCTCGGGGAGTGGCCCCAGGGTCCTACCCAGGGCCAGCAGAGCATGACCTCTACCCCCTGAGCCACCTCTCCAGCACTCTCTACTTTTCTTTGCTAAGATATCCCAGAAGCGGGTTATTTTTTTCTTTTTGGGTCACACCCGGCTTTGCACAGGGGTTACTCCTGGCTCTGCACTCAGGAATTACTCCTGGCAGTGCTCAGGGAACCCTATGGGATGCTGACTCCAGCCCCCTTGGAGCAGGTTTTTGCTCTCACTGTTTTATAGATCCTCCATCCCACTCCCCAGGCTTATTATTACCATTTATCATTTTTTTGATAGCCATATGTAAATTCCCTTATAAGTGATCACCTTCTTTGACTGCTTTTAGGCTAACGTTTTCTTCTATTTTTGAGTTTTTCTATTGGGTATCTCAGAGAAAAATTTTTACTGTGTGTCCCTTAGAGTACTACATTTCTGTCTTCACGTCTGAAGGAGCTGTCACCTGTCTTACCTGGCCAGCTTTGAAAAAGAATCCCTCAGTCCGGCTTGTGAAATCTCAGTCTTTATAGGGACGTCTGTGAACACATCTGTGTCAGGCTTCTTACTCCCTCTGGTGGCAGAATTTTTAAGCTCCGACAACTTGATTTTGGAACACAGTGGGCCAGACGCTTGCAATTTTTTTATTTTTATTTTTTAATAAATCTCCGTGAGATATAATTATAAAACTTTCATGACTGAGTTTCAGTCATGCAGTAATCAAACACCCATCCCTCCACCAATGTACATTTTCCACCACCAATGTCCCCAGTATCCCCCTGCATCCCTTCCCCACCCCACCCCTTACCTCTATGGCAGACTATTTCCTTATTATTCTCTCTCTACTTTATTATTATAAAGTCTCTCTACTTATTATTCTCTCTCTGTGCATTATGGTTTGCAATACAGATACTGAGAGGCCATCATGTTTGGTCCTTTATCTACTTTCAACACACATCTCCCATCCCGAACAATCCCTCCAACCATCATTGACTCAGTGATCCCTTCTCTATCCCAGATACCTTCTCCCCCAGCCCATGAGACAGGCTTCCAACCATGGAGCAATCTTCCTGGTCTCTGTCTCTACTGTCCTTGGGTGTAAGTCTAATATTGTTATTTCATATTCCACAAATGAGTGTACTCATTCTATGTCTGTCCCTCTCTTTCTGACTCATTTCACTTAGCATGATACTCTCCAGGTCCATCCACTTATAGGCAAATTTCATGATTTCATCCTTCTTAACAGCTGCATACTATTCCATTGTGTAGATGGACCAAAGTTTTTTTAACTGGCCATCTGTTCTTGGGCACTCGGGTTATTTCCAGGTTCTGACTCCTGAGAACAGCTCTGCAATGAACAGGCAAGTTGCTTGCAATTTGTCTGCTTTCCAAGGCTGGGGTCAGCAATCAGACCCAAACTCTGGTTGGCGTTCTGACATGCTCACTGTGCACATACAAATCTCATTCCCACCAGCCTGAGAGGTGGCCCACAAAGCTGACTGTGGGAGGGGGAGCCATGCAGAGTCTCTGGGAGCCAGCTTCGGGCACTGTGTGGATCTCGGCAGCTTGTGGGTGGATGCGATTACTAGAAGACACACCCAGGAGCTTGTCCCAGCCCTGCTCTCCCTTAGTGGGTCACTACCGGGAGTCATGCCATGCACAACTTAGCACTCTGACGGGGTGAGGGAGAAACTGGCTGTGCTCTCTCCCTGCTCTGACATTCTCCCTTAAAGAAGAAGGGGATTGAAGCTTCCGTATGACCCCGTAATACCACTTCTGGGAATATATCCCGAGGATGCAAAAGAGCACAGTAGAAATGATATCTGTACCTATATATTCATTGCAGCACTGTTCACAATAGCCAAAATCTGGAAACAACCCGAGTGCCCTAGAACAGAGGACTGGTGAAAGAAACTTTGGTCCATCTACACAATGGAATACTATGCAGCGGTTAGGAGAGATGAAGTCATGAAATTTGCTTATAAATGGATAAACATGGAGAGTATCATGCTAAGTGAAATGAGTCAGAAAGAGAGGGCCAGACATAGAGGGACTGCACTCATTTGTGGAGTATAGAATAACATCACATGAGGCTGACACCCAAAGATGGTAGATACAAGGGCTTCCCATAGCTGGAAGACTGTTTCATGAGCGGAGGGGAGAAGGCAGGTGGAATAGAGAAGGGATCACTAAGAAAATGATGGCTGGAGGAACCAGTTGGGATGGGAGATGCATGCCAAAAGTAGATAATGGACCAAACATGATGACCTCTCAGTGTCTGTGTTGCAAGCCATGATGCCCAAAAGTAGAGAGAGAGTATGGGGAATATTGTCTGCCATGGAGGCAGGGGGAGGGTGGGAAAGGGGGGGTATACCTGGGATATCGGAGGTGGGGAATGTGCACTGGTGAAGGGATGGGTGTTTGATCATCGTGAGATTGTAACCCAAACATGAAAGCCTGTAACTATCTCACGGTGATTCAATAAAATAAAACTAAAAAAAAAAAAAGAAGAGTTGGATTGAAAAGTTCCTCTTGGCACCGAGAAGGCTACCGTGGGGGGGCGGGGGGGGCGGTGACAGTGATAGCACTCACTAGGACTCATGGCCTTCCCGGTACGTCCATACTCGGGAGGTCTAGTGTATCTCTGCCAGCACCCTACACTCTTTACATGGGCCACTGTCCAATGTGATGGTCTCCAGGGGTCCCCAGGATGCAGCCGAGAGGATGAGGTGCTCGCTAGCCCCCTGGGGTTTGTATCCCAGGCTGACGTCTGGCCACCACCTGGCTCCCTTCCATCTTGGGTGTATAAAGCTGGGTCCAGCCAAACCACAAATGCACACTATTTTGTCCATAGATTGAGGCCAACTTGTTGCTAGGAGGAATGGCTTCTTGTGCTTATTTGGCGGTGCTCAGGAACAAGTCTTGGCTCTGTGCTCAGGGAACCCCCTTGAAAGTGCCCTGGAGGCCACCTGTGGTTGTGGGGATCAAATTCAGGGTGACTGCGTGCAAGGCAAGTGCGCTGCACACTGGCCTGTCTCTTCCATCCTTCCTGGGGGGTGATGAGAGATACAGTTTATTTGGTGACTTTACTGACATCACCCGTGTCACCTCAGAATGGATTCAAAGAGTGATGGCTAACAGGACAGCACTGCAGATGGGGAGAGATTTGAGGACGCCGCGCTTATGGTGGAGAGGTAGCACAAAGAGCTAGCATGGAGGCTTCCCATGCAGGAGACGCGGGTTCCATCCCTGGCACCAGACTATCCCCCTAAACAAAGTAAGTGTGACCCCAAAACAAACACAATAAGAAAAAAGTCCATCGTGACTGGTGCCAGAGATATGGTATAGTGGGTAGGGTGCTTACTGTGCACGCAGCTGACCCAGGTTTGCTTCCCAGCACCCCATACGGTCCTCTGAGTCCACCAGGAGTGATTCTCAGAGCAGAGCCAGGAGCGAGCCCTGAGAACCATCGAGTGTGGCCTTCCCAAGGAAGCGAAGCAAAGCAAACCACCGCGACTGAGGAGATCAAGTGTGCGGGCTGGGTGGGAAGGCCCAGACATTCTAGCTTGGGCCCCTGGAGTTAGAAACTGTGGGGAGAAAGGGAAAGGGTCCTAGAGGTGTCTGATAGGCATAACTGACATGGTTGTGGGAGCGAAGGGCAGGAAGGAAGCAAGACTGATGCGCCCGGTGCAGGGGCGGGAGCCTGGCGAGCTGAAGGACGCCATGGCTCTATGCGAGACAGAGGAGGGAGGTGACGTGCTCTCATCCTGCCATCGGCCTGGGAAGAAGAAAAGTGACGGGGCTTGGGGCTAGAGCCGAGGCGGAGTGAGGAACTCTGGCTGGAGAGATGGGCTCGGTGGCCAGCGTGGCTCGGTGGAGCTCTGAGAGGAGACGGGGGTCCCATGAGCTCGTGTTGGGGGGAGAGTTGGGTGTCCACAGCAAGGGGCGGGCAGTGCACAAGGAGGAGGGCGGATGTGAGGAAAGTGTGGTCTCGTGAAAAGGTGGGAACACAGCAAGCGAAAGGAGGCTGAAGGGAAGCCACAGGGAAGACTAGAGAGTGTCGTTCATTCTGAAATCATCTGACAGTGATGGGCAGGAGACGGGCGGAGATCAAGCCAGGGAGGTCAATGCAGGGGTGAGACTAGCATCAGGGAGGGTCAGAGAAGGGGTGAGATCAGCAAGGGGGGGAGGGTCAATGCAGGGATGAGACCAGCACCAAGGAAGGCCAGTGCAGGGGTGAGGTCAGCAGTGGGGAGGGTCAGTGCAGGGGTGAGACCAGAATGGGGAGGGTCAGTGCAGGGTGAGACCAACAGTGGGGAGGGTCAGTGCAGGGGTGAGACCAGCACCAAGGAGGGCCAGTGCAGGGGTGAGGTCAGCAGTGGGGAGGGTCAGTGCAGGGGTGAGACCAGAATGGGGAGGGTCAGTGCAGGGATGAGACCAGAATGGGGAGGGTCAGTGCAGGGGTGAGACCAACAGTGGGGAGGGTCAGTGCAGGGGTGAGGCCAGCAGTAGGGAGAATCAGAGCAGGGGCGAGACCAGCACCAGGGAGGGTTGGCACACTGTGGCCTGGGTGAATGAAAGCCACTCTAAGGACCTGTGGCTCTAACCTGGGGTCACCTGGGAATGCTCTCGGGGACTTTAACATGATCACAGATGTGCTTTGGAAAGATCTCGAATGATCTGAGAAGGCAAATGCTCAGGGGGGTGAGAGCAGGGGAGGCAGGGGGCTGAGAGCGGGCAGGGGAACCTGGAGTGAGGGGGTCAGCTGCTCCCAGGCCATCGTCCCTCAACACCGACGGAACACCAGGCCAGCACCTCAACACAATGAGTGGTTTACGCAGGAGTGTCTGAAACAGCTGGGCCAACGGAGGCTGGGCAAAGCCCCGGAGACCGTACTGCCTCACCCCTGCCCTGGCATGGAGCCAACTTTGAGCCCAGGGCCCATTACTCAAGGTCTCTGCTGGCGCCGCCTCCATGTCACCCATTCCTGAAGGGGCTGAGTCAGGAGCACGGCCGAGATTTGGGTCGTGGCTTCATCCTGGCCAAGTTGTGCTCAGGCCAGAGAAACACCACTCTGACCCTCTGTGCTCCACCTGGGGGGGGGGGGGGCCTGAGCCGGGCGGTGGCCCCATGCTCACAGGCAGGGGTAAGAAGTGATCTCAGGTGAGGGGTGCTGTCTCGAACAGAAGGTGACAGAGTGCCGGGCCCGGTTCAGTCCCAACAGAGCGGCAAGGGCATGTCCACGACACGGGACTGGGCCCGTCAGCTCAGCACTGCCCAAGAGGGGCTGGAATGACAGGTGGCAAGAATAAGAGTTAAGCGTGGGGTGTTTCACTTTGGGAGAGTCGAGCCATACCCGGTGATGCGGAGGGCTTGCTCCTGGCTCTGTGCTCAGGGGACCACACGCAGTGCTGTGGATCGAAGTGGGTCGGGCTGTATTGTCTATCTTACCCCAGCTGAGGATTTCTCTGGGGACCACGGCTGGCAGTGCTCAGGGCCTAGTCCTGTCTCGGTGCTCAGGGATCATGCGTGGCAGTGCTCAGGGGGCACCAGCCTGATGTGCGCTGTTGGACTATTTGCCCCAAGTGTAGGGTTCTGAGGCGGGAGACAGAGCTCTGCAGTAGAGCAACTGCCTTGTTTGTGGGCGTCTCTGGGTTCAATTTCTGGCACTGTCAAAAAATCACAAAACAGGAAACAAAACCCAACTTCGGTGTGGAGTGAGTATGGAAGTCAGAGCAGTGGGGCTGTAAGAAGGCCCACTGATGAGCCCGAGGGCTTGTGAACAGTTCCAGCATGTTCCATGCCGGTGACTCGCAAGGCCGCCATGTCCCTGATGAGGGGGCTCTGGGGGTGCTACCCCACCCAGCTGTCGCCGAGGAGCTCGGGAAATGACTTTGCAGGTGGAAATTAGAAGCTGCATCCAGGGGGCCTTAAACCCACAGGGTCATACCCCAGCCCCTCAGCAGACAGCCCCAGAGAACCATCAGGGACCCTTTGGGGGCGGGAACTGGGCCAATGTCCTCTGCATAGACCCGGGGACATGGACAGGTCTTGGGGAGATGTCCCCTGGAACTGAGACCGGCCAGCCAGGAAGCTGTGTGGAGCCAGAGCTCTGACAAGCCTCAGGCCTGCTAGGAGCCTGTGTGGGGACCCCCGGATGGGGTGTGAGAGGGTGGAGGGGGTGCAATTGAGAGAGCATACACCCTGTGCCAGGACCTGCTATGTCTCACACACACACACACACACACACACAGGCACACCCAGACCACCGCACACACCTGATCCACGTATGTATCACATGCACAATGTGTGTATGCGCACACACAGAGATGACACGCAATAACACGTGTAACACTTACACCCTGAACACATCACACATGCACGGACACGCAGCGCTTGACTCCACACGTTCACATGCATACATAGACCAACGTGTGCACACGGGCACGCACACACGCACACACGGCGGGCTGGGGACAGCGGGAAGGCAGAGCCCTGGAGCGCAGCAGAAAGCGAGGCAGCAGGAGGGGGGGGGGCGGAGAAAGCTTCACGGGCTCCCGGCAGAGCTGCGGAAATTGTTTCCAGAGACACTTTGGAGCTGCCCCCCCCGCCCCCACCCCTGCGGCCTGTCACTTAGCAGGCCTGGGGTCTAGAGGTCCCCTTGCAGCTGCCAGGGCCGGGTGGCAGGAGGGCAGGCCGGGGCAGAGGGGGCTGCTGGAGAAAATCTCCTCAAACCAGGCTTGGCACGAGACGCCCCCCCTTGCGTGCCCTGGGCCGGGGGGCGGGGGAGGTGGCTGAGAAAAGTGCTCCAATCTGGAGGGTCCGCAGGCCCCGGCCAAGGCCCCCAGGCTCATTACCGCGGGCTGTGAGGTAACCGGAGAGCCCCAAGGTGTGGGCCTGCACCCAGGCCCTCCCTGGTGAGAGGCACTTGTCTGCTGGACGTGGGGGTGACCAGAGTCCGGCTCCCACGGGTCTCGGGGGACAGAGCTGTGTGCACGCGGGGTCCAACAGGAGACTTCCTCTTCCACTGCAGAAGCATCATGGGGAGGGGGCGTGAGGAGAACCCCCACCCCCGACAACACCAGTGTGCATGTGGGGGTGCTAGGGGAGGGGACCGCGGCCTCAGGCATCCCCCCTCCCTGAGCTCCCCCTGACCCCTTCCCAGAGTTCCAGGGTCCCTGCAGGAGGGGTGCTGGTGGCCTGGCTGCTCCCCTCAGCCACTTCCGTGCCTCCTTCCCTGAGTTTGTCACTGCGTCAGGCAGACCGAAGCTACAGGCCAGATACAGCGTGCAGAACTGGTCCTATAGTCCAAACACAGCCCACAGAACCAGTCTGACAGTCAAACACCAACTCACAGAACCGGTCCTACAGTCTAAATACAGCTCACAGAACTGGTCTTACAGTCCAAATACAGCATCCAGAACCAGTCCAACAGTCCAAATACAGCATCCAGAACCAGTCCAACAGTCCAAACACAGCATCCAGAACCAGTCCCACAGTCTGAAAAGAGCTCACAGAACTGGTCCTGCAGTCCAAATGCAGCTCCCAGAACCGGTCCTACAGTTCAAATACAGCACTTAGAACTGGTCCTACGGCCAGAACACAGGTCACAGACCCCGTGCTACAGTCCGGACACAGAGGCCTCCATTGTTCCGGGACAGCCCGTCTCTGGACGCAGAACGCCCCGCAGAGCCAGCCTCGAGTAACGAAGCCATGTAGTGAAAAGGTGACCTATCACACAGGGAAAAAAAAAGAAAAAAAAACATTTGCAAACCATGTATCTGGTAAGAATCAAGACCCAAAATGTGTAACTCAAGAGCCAAAACACATACACAAAATACCCCATTTAAAAGTGGGTAAAGGCCTCAAATCAACCTGTCTCCTAAAAAGACATACAGATGGGTAGCAGGTACCCAAGGAGCTGCCCCACTTTACCGATCACAGAGGAAACACAAATCAAAAGCAGCATGAAGCCAGCTCCCACGGTCAGGCTGGCCAGGTTCCAGGGATAGGGGGTGGTGGTGGGGGGACGGGGGATGGAGAAACAGCTCAGAGCTTGGCACAAAGCCCTGTAAGCCTCTGCTCACAAGTTCAGGTCCCCGATGTCCCACGTGCACTGAGCACAGTGTCCGGCTGGCACCACGAATAGGGGTGTGACACCCCCCCTGGCCCCCAGCAGGTACTGCAAGAAGAGTGAACCTCGGTGCCGTGGCCACGTGTGCAAGTACAGCGGCCTCGTGTGTGACCCTCTGGGCAGCGCCACCAGCAGCAGAGCCTGCACCCTCCAGCCACACAGCCACCCCACCCACAGCAGTGACGGAGGGACGTGGGGGAATAGAAAGCAAACAAGGTAACAGGGGTGACCGCAGGGCCAGAGCCACAGTACAATGGGGAGGGCGTTTTGCCTTGCACACGCGTTTGATCCCGGGCATCCCATGGGGTCCCCCAAAGCACCGCCAGGAGTGATTCCTGAGTGCGGAGCCAGGAGCAAAGCCCTGAGCATTTTTTTGGGGTCACCCAAAAAGCTAAAACCAAAACAAACAAAATGGCAAGCATTGGCGATGTTCCACGGAAACTGAACAGGAGTGGCGGGTGACAGCCACCGCAGGAATCGGTGCGGAATCCCTCCTTAAAATAGAAAAGCATCCAGAAGATGGCCCCAGGGCTAAGCACCTGCCTCGCAGGCTTGAGGTCCCGAGTTTGATCCCCGGCACAGCCGCATTCCACCTGAGGTGGAGAGAAGGCCACTCCCAGGGTCAGGGTAAGGAATCTCTCCCCTCCTCCAGCCCTCAAGCACCCGCCTGGACTTTCCCCAGCCCAGCTTTGCTGAGGCAGCGATGGGGAGATAGGCTGCCGCCACCTAGGGCAGCACCCAGTTGCTCGACACCCTCCCGCCACCCCAAGCCGGAAGCTCTGCTCCCCGTTCTCGGAGAAAGCTCAACTGTCACAGTTCATTCTGCTAAAGAATGTCAAGTGTCTGGGGCTGGAGCAATAGCACAGCGGGTAGGGCGTTTGCCTTGTCTGCGGCCAGCCCGGGTTCAATTCCCAGCATCCCATAGGGTCCCCTGAGCACCGCCAGGAGTAATTCCTGAGTGCAGAGCCAGGAGTAACCCGTGTGCATCACTGGGTGTGACCCAAAAAGAAAAAAAAAAAGAATGTCAAGTGTCAACCTTTTTGATTTCTTGATCTCACACACGCAAGGCACGTGCTCTGTCCCTGGGCTGCATCCTACTTACTCCCAATCATTCTCTTCTTTTGTTCCTTTTAAAATTTTTTTCTTCTGATAGTGGGGGTCTCACCCAGTGGTATTCAGGGGCTTTCCTGGGCTTGGTTCTGGGGGGTCATGGGGTGTGCGGCTGGAACGTGAGCCTCCTGCATGCCAGGCCCGCATCAGTCTGTTGAGCTCTCTCAGGCTCCAGCAATAAGTCTTCATGTCCAGACTCGGTGACCTGCTGGCACCCCAGGAGAAGTGGCCCCGACTAAGGCCTCACAACCAGTTGGGACAAGGTGACTCTGGGTACTGCTCAGATTGGCCTGATCCTTCCATCTCAGCTGCACAGTCTCTGGCAACTTGCAGATGGAGCTTGCTGTCCAGTTCCTCTCAAATGGGTTTATTTCGCACCTCCTTCCTGGGACTGCCCTCCCCCACCCCTCACCGCTGGGAAAAGAGGGTCTAGCCGAAGGCACCCAGAGCCTGCTGGCTCAACACTAGGCAGAATTGGCTTCCTGTTCCAGAATGTGGAGGGGGCCCTGGGGCCGAGCACTTCCTGGCTCTCAGGACACCCCTCTTCCCCAGAGGATGGAGCAATGCTACCTTGCTCCTCTTGGAACCATCACCCAGGAAGTTTCCAGAAGCCACTTCTCCCTGTGTCTCGGTCTCATGGCTCCTGACGAGCACTGGCCTGGGGTGAATCCTAAAACACTGTCTTTTTCAGGCTCCCCTAATGTAGGGACCAAAAGTTCAGTCGTGGGTGGGGGAGGCTTGGGTGGCCAGCATCTACCAACATTGAATTCAAATGTGCACCCGGAACCAGGTTCAAAGCCAAGGCTGTATCACTGTATCACTGTCATCACTGTCATCCCATTGCTCATTGATCTGCTTGAGTGGGCACCAGTAACATCTCCATTGAGACTTGTTGTTACTGTTTTTGGCAAGTCGAATGCACCACGGGTAGCTTGTCAGGCTCTGCCATGCGGGCGAGGTACTCTCAGTAGCTTGCCAGGCTCTTCAAGAGGGATGGAGGAATCAAACCCGGGTCAGCCACGTGCAAGACAAATGCCCTACCCGCTGTGCTATGGTTCCAGCCCAGGCTCAAAGCCAAGGCTATGTGCACAAAAATGATTTTTAAAAAATATGTGCAAATCTCATTTATTAAGATATTTAAAAAATTTTAGGTGAAAACCAAAAGTTTCCTTACTGATTTTTAGCTCCCAGTAGCAGGACTCAGCCTGATTGCAGAAATATCTCCTCAAGAACCTGATTGCTTGCAAGCATGGTGTTCGGTCCTAGGCCCAGGATGTTTCTACGACTTCGCTTGCCCCCGGGATGCTTCCTCTAGGGAGTGGAGGCAGGAGTGGTTTACGTAAGATACTAGCCCATCCCTGTCTTGCCAACTTGCCAATAACCAACCTTGCCAACAAGCTCAAGTTCATTGTCCTCTGGTCTAAACATGGAAAAGAAAATGTCTTTGGACAACTCAAACTTACCCCTATGGGAACTTTAGATCATGCCTATTTCTCTGCCTCAGTCTTGAGTTTAATCATTACAAAGGGGGTTGGAGAAAAGCGATTTTTACCCATACAAGTAGGAGCTATAAAGTGGGGGATGGGGCAGGAGAGGTAGCAGGTAAGGTCCTTGCCTCACCTGAGGTCAACTTGGGCACAATCCTCAACATTACATAAGGTCCCCTAAGCACCAGCAAGGGTCCCCTGAGCACTGAGCCAGGAATAGGTGTGGACAACAGGTATAGCCAGCCCAAACACACAGTCTAAAGAAAAAAATTAATAAAAATAAAACAAATTTAAATAAATTAAAGTAAGTGAGGAGCAGAAGAGGATGTGCGAGAAAAAGAGTGGAGGAAGGAGGCACTCCTCCTGTGTTTACAATCATGATAAAGAAACTGTCGAAGCCGCCTTCAAAGCTGGTCCAGCTCTCAACAGAGCGGAAGGTTTCAACGATGCTGAAGAACATGAGGAAGATGCATGCAGGGCCACACTAGAGCCTGGGAAAGGAAGACTCCATGTGGCAAAGATATCTGTTCTTCCCAAGTCACAGCACACACGTAACAGGATTTTCAATAAGAACATTGACAGATGTTGCAAAGAAGCAAAGATGACACTAAAATCCACATGAGAAAAATAGGAAGAGTTGGTAAAATTCAGGGGGGGAAAGAAGAATATTGGGGGAGGAGTCCTACCAGATATGAAAACTTTATGATAAAATTCCAAATAAGAACTGTAAAATGTACCATTCAAGCCAGACAGATCCAGCATCTGTATAGAGAGACTGGAGACTGGAATAAGGAGAAAATCTGTAAATAGTCCCAAACGTAGCTTGGATTTTAGAAAGCACTAAAGTGTTTCCAATCAGCCGGGGAAAGGGGATTAGATGCTAAGTAGGGCTGAGAAAACACAGTTGTCGTCTGGAAACAAAATGTTCAAGCCCTGGATTCTGGTAGCAATCACGGAGTCCCTGCACGAATGTCTCACGCCTCTCTCTCTGGCTATGCAAGGGCTTTGATCAGTGAAGTGAAGGCAGAAGCAAGTCTCCCAGGAGAAAGCCAGCCCAGCCAAGCCTGTCACCCTCTCTGCCTTCCCCCACAATGGTCGGCAACGTTCTCCATAACGTGCCTGCATCATAGGGCCCCAAGTCAGCCATGAACGGGCTTAGAACATGAGAAATCAAGCAGCTTGGGTGCCCTCAGCTCCTCTTGAGACATCGGGGTCCATGGTTACTGCAGCCTAGTTTAACTTATACTATGGAACGGTTGCAATCCTTGACATAAACTGGAATAAATTTCACAGGTATTCAAGATTTTATTGCTGGGGACTTAGGCGATAGTTCAGTGAGGGACGGTGCTTTCCTTGCAAGTGGCTGACCCAGCTTCAATCCCCGGCATCCCAGATGGTCCCCCAAGCACTGCCAGGAGTAATTCCTGAGTGCAGAGCCAAGATTAACTGCTGAGCATGGCCTGGTGTGTCTCAGAACTAAAAACAAACAAGCAAAAGATTTCAATGCTAAAAAGTGAAATCATAAAAATTCGACAAGAAGTTGAGAGAAGTTAGAGACTTGGAGGAAGGGGCAGAAGAGATGTCTCAATGGACTGGAGAGCATGCTGGGCATTCAGGATGCCCAGGTTTGATCCTCAGCACCACATGGTCCCCAAACACACCGGGGAGTGGCCCCTCCCAGAAGCAAGTGGAAGTAAGTGGCCCCTGATGATCTCTGGGTATGGTTGTCTCCACCCCTGCACAAAACACAAAAGGAGAGTAGAAAATAATGTCTTTCAAACTAAGAAATAAAATCTGATCCAATGCCTTCTTTTTATTTGTTTTGGGGCCACACCCACAGAGCTTACTCCTGGCTCTGTGCTCAGAAATCACTCCTGTGTGTGCTTGGGGGATCATAAGTATTGCCAGGGATCGAACCAGGTAGAACACATGCAACTTAAGTACCCTAAACCCCCTAATATCTCTCAGGCCTACAATGCCATTCTTTTGATAGATAGGGGTTTTTTGGTTTTTATTATTTTGGGGGGGTCACACACAGCAATCCTCAGGGGTTACTCCTGGCTCTGCACTAAGGATTTATTCTTTAGGTGCTCAGGGGACCATATAGGATGCCAGAGATCAAACCCAGGTAGGTCAGCCTCATGCAAGGCAAATGCCCTACCCTCTCTATTATCACTCTGACCCCAATGGGTAAATTTAAAAATATAGAAATCAAAAGAATTGTGGGACAAAAATATCATAAAAAGTCAAAATACAAAATTGGGGGAAATTGGCACAATTCACATCATGGGATAACTTCATTCAAGTGTAAAGAGTTCTTAAAGGTAATTTAAGAAAAAACAATACCCCAATATAAAAATGAACCCCCAATACTAATTTAATTGTTCATAATAATGAAAAGCAATGTGGATCTTACAATTAAGAAAATATCATTCTGATAAGATAAACGCAAGCAAGAGGAAATTACAAACAAAAGGTTTATTTCAGTTGTCAAACCAGCAGAGGCCCAAAGAGTAGACAGTGAATAATCAGAGTATGGGAAATAGGGATACTCATATAGTCTTGGAGCATGTATAAGCTGGACCCACCTCTGTGGATAGAGATGCAATAATAGCTCTCAAAAGTGTACGTGCATCTAGCCTTTGGTCCAACAATTCTCTTTCTCGGATTTATCCTACAGATATCCTTAGACAAGGGAGAAATCACACAGATTTTAAGCTATGTGTGGCACCAGTGCCTGAAATTGCAAAAAGAGAAAAAAGACACAACCAAGACACCCATCGATAAATGAGCTTACACAAGTGACAGTCCACAGGTTGTGATGAAGTATGACACAACGGGAAAGGAAAACTAGTATAATGGTGATGTTACTGCATCAGGCCCACCACCCAGCTGTCAATATCCCTCCACCACCCCCCTTACCAACAATAGGGGTCCCTTCTTGCCCCACCTCCATCCCATGGTCAGTCTAAGATTTTGTTTTCACCGCTATCAATCCCCCGGATTTATTTCTCTAATGTATCGCCTCTGAGCACGCTCATCAGGCATTTGTCTTCTTTCAGATTTCTTTCACCCAACCTGGCACCCAAAGAGGACATTCTCTGTGAACTGAAAGGGAAAGGTCCCCGAAGCACACTGCAAAGCACGTGACAAGAGCAAGGGCGGGGAGCAGAGCCATCTGGGCGCTATTTGTATAGGAAGAAAATATTTCCAGGGGAATAAGTGACTTAAAGCTTGTTTTTGCCCCTGAGAGCTTGGGGAGGCAGAGATGGGGAAAGATTTGGAGAAAAATTACACTGGACATCCGTCCTTGAGTTTAAATTTTGAACCCTGTGACTATTATCTATTTTAAAAAAAAATAAATGAAGGGAAAACAAAAAGCTTTTCTGAGCTGAAGGAGCTCTCTGCCCTGTGCCAACTCCAGGACTCATCAAACAATGAAATTAAGTGTTTATGTGTTTCCAAGCATTGGAAACAATTATGTAACCCTAGATGTGCCTGGAATCTCATACTGAAAAGGTTCAAGGCAATTGACCATAATTTCTCGCTGCATTGAGTTTCGTATATTCCAGAACTGGAAGACATTTTTCTTCAGAAAACCTAAGACCAACATTTTTTTAAAGGTCAACTGTAATTCCATTTTATCACAGAGATTTTTTTTTCCCCTTAACTAAAGCCATCAAATTGCTCCAGAATGTCAAGTATATGTTTAATCTTCTCATAACCGAAATTCCCACGGAACGCTGCTCTCAAGGTTTCCTTCCCAGTGCAAAGACCAGGAAGTCTTTACATATAAACAGTGTCTCCTTTTTAGTTTTTCCCTTTTTTGTTTTCTGGGCCACACCCAGCGAGTACTCAGGGCTTACTCCTGGCTCTGTGCTCAGGAATCACTCTTGGCCGAGCTCAGAAGTCCATATGGGCTGCTGGGAATCGAATCCAGGTTGGCTGCATGCAAGACAAGCGCCCTATCCACTGTCCTATCACTCCAGTCCCACTAATGGGGAGTTTTTTTGTCCACCCTCAAACGCTGATTTCACATGACCAATACCAGCCTGTTAATTCCTTGGGAAGAACAGTACTCGCTGGAGCACTAGGAACTGGGAACTTCTAAGAGCCCGGGGCCTTCCCCTACAGAAGGCTCCTCCCCGGCCCCCCGACCCATTGCCCACAGAATAACAGTGAAGGTCAGAAGCTTTCAGATCCAGATTGGGAGACATGCTCCCTTGATGGGTGTTTGCAGAGTCCTCCTGGTCCCACAGAGTCCTCCTGGTCCCACACTGTCCCTGGTGGGTGAGCCAGCTGCCCACAATGGAAGGGTCCTGGAGAGGCTGATGGTGACATTAAAGATTCGAAGCATGGAGGCATCACCCAGACAGAACTGACTGGTTCCATCTGAGTGAGCCCCCGTCAGCCTCCGCTCCACTCCCCACTACCATTTACTGCAAACAGTTGACCCTGAAGGTCCAGTCAATCGGAGGGGACTCGGAGTAAGAGAACTAGGTTTGAACTTGAGGAAAGGAGTCACTTCTTGCACAACCCCATTGGTGGGGAAGAGTAGAAAATTACCTCCATCTTCTTGTGATCCTAATATTTTGCAGAGGGTGCTACATTTGGAGGGGTTCCAATCTATTACTGCTACTTTGTGTCTTCCATGGAACTCCCTCACACTGCCCTACACCCTCCGGAAATGACTTTCTGGGCTATTATCCCTGCCCATTGGCCCCGCTGCCAAGTTTCCCTCACGCTGCTCTAGAACTTGGTTATGGCCCCAAATTGTCCCCCAGACACCGACCTTAGCTCCACCCTCTCTTCTCCAGAATCGGCTAGTTCCACCCTGTCCCATGTCCAGAAACAGGTTTGGGCACGAACTATTGCCTTCCTTAGACCCTCCATGTGCTCCAGACCCTTCATCTCTCTCCCTGGGCTCCTGCCAATCGACCTATGCGTTCCCCTCACCCCCGTCCCAGATTTGCACTTTCTAGCATCCCAGGTTTAATATCAAATGATATCATTCATACCCTTGACCTGTTTCTCTACACACAGATGAGTGAGCTCCTCCTGTATTTGTCCTTCATCCTCTGGCTTATTCCACTCAGCGTGAGACCCTCCAATTCCATCCAAGTTGCTGCCAAGTACATGACTTGATTTTTCCCAGTGATGCCATAGTTTTGGATAAGAACTGCACCTAGCCTGTTGTGGCATAGTACACATCTTAGAGAGATTCTCAGCTTGCTTCTGGTGCTTCTAGATCTTCACCAACAAGAACGATGTGACAGAACCCAGTGGGTAGGGAGCTTGCCGGGCACCAACACGGGTTCGACCCCCTATATCCCATATGGTCCCCTGAGCCCCACTAGGAGTTATCCCCGAGCACAAAGCCAGGAGTAAGCCCTGAACACCACCATGTGTGGCCCAAAAGCAAAAAAAAAAAAAAGAAAAAGAAAGAAAAATGAAAACCATGATAATCCCTCTTTGGTATGCCAAGGAAACTTCTCTGTGACAGCCGACGCCCCTCCTACTCTCTCTCTACTGTACCCTCCAACACCTCCCCAGCCTGTACCTCGAGATTCCCATCTGGTCCTCTTGCACTTGGAAGTTGTTTTGGGGGAAGCCCAATGGCCAAGGTCTCTCATGCACGGCATTTGCAGACACTTATGCTCCTTTGAGAAAAATGTTAAAGAGATAAACATCAGACGGTCTCACTTGTATACAGAGCAGAAACAAAGCTGAGAACAGACATGGAAACAAATCCTGAGATATAAAAAATTGCCAACAAAACTAAGTGAAGCTGCCAAGGGGAGGGGCACGTGGGGGCATGGGGGGACCAGGGACAGAGGAGGAGGGATATTTACCCTGCTGGTGGGTGTGACACAGTAGCACTGTAAAGGTAAGGAGTAATATTAATGCTATTGTAAGCCATGAGAATGCAATAAAGACAAGATAAATCAATAAAGGACATTTGCACGCACTAAATCCCATTTCACTGGACAGATCAGCGCAACTTTCAGTAACAATATTTTAATATAGTGCAATATACAATATATAGAATATCAGATGAGAGTGTTGACACTGGCCCTGTTCTTATGTTCATTTAAACACATCCAAGTGTGGGTTGCCAGTGCCAGTGCCAGCATCAACATGCTAAGCCCCAGAGAGTCATTGTTTTCATCATCAGGAATAATGAAATATTGGCAGTTCCTGGGCTGGAGTGATAGCACAGCAGTAGGGCGTTCGCCTTTCACATGGCCGACCCATGTTCGATTCCTCCGCCCTTCTCGGAGAGCCCGGCAAGCTACCGAGAGTATCATGCCCGCATGTCAGAGCCTGGCAAGCTACCCTTGGCGTATTGGATATGCCAAAAACAGTAACAATAAGTCTCACAATGAGAGACATTACTGGTGCCCACTCAAACAAATCGATGAGCAACAGGATGACAGTGACAGTGACAGTGGCATTTCCCAATGGTCCAATGTGAGAGCAAGAGCTGTTTCTCCCCCACTGTTTGTCAGATGCCACTCCTGGTACTCTATGCTTTAAGGCTTCGAGTATTGTGCTGTTATCATCACTGTCCTCGTATTGTCTCACAGGTAAGGAAACTGAGCCTTCGAGGAGGGAATAGGGGTCCCGGATTTCACTGAGAGTATGCAAAGTGCCTCTCTAGGCTCGGGTGCAAGTGGTGAGGCGTGATGCTTCTACTTATCAGCGAGCATCACTCGCTTCCATCCATGTCTCCTTCGCCCCTCGGGGTTCCCTTCCCAGAGCACAATGTCACTCGGTGATAACCAGTCGTTGACCACCTCTCAGTGATGCTTCCAGACCCATGAGCAGCCCGTCCCTGGATGCTTCCTCTGGGTTTGCAGGGCACCCACTAGGAGAGTCCCGCTCCAGCCATTGGGTCATTGCTGTGTCCATCAAACCGCCCATTTACTTCTGCCTCCACCAACCCCCTGCCCCACCTTTCCCATGGAGGCGGGCTGAGAAGCCTGTGGCTTACCATCCTTTCCCCTTACGCCCACCTCTCTTCCTTTACCTCCGACAGCCACCAGTGATCCACGGAGGGGAGAGGAAAGTGAAATGCTTTTTCATTTTGTTTTGAAAAATACCAAACATACAGAATAGTTAAAAGAACAACCTGTTAAGAACCAGATCTCCTTCCCCCTAAGTCATTAACAATCTGCCACATGTATATGCATGTATATTAATTATGTATATGTATGTTTATTAATTATAATAATATATTACTATCTAAGCACAGATTTTTTTGCTAGTTTTAGGGCCCCACCCAGTGGTGGTCAGGGCACACTCCTGGCTCTGCACTCAAGGGTCTTCTGACAGTACTCAGGGGACCATATGCAGTATCTGTTGAACCCAGGCACCCATGCTTGAGGCAGGTGTTTGAGCCACTGTACTGTATCTCCTGCTTTAAGCACAAAATTCACAAAGTATCATATATTTATTTCTGACTGTAGTATATAACTATATAAATCATGGGATAACAGTGACAGTGACAGTGACCCCATAGTGAGCACTGCTGGGAATGACTTTCTCCACAAAGCCAAGTGTACCCTCCCGGCAAAAAACTTAAGTTGGTAGCTAGAGTGAAAGTATAGCAGGTAAGGCATTGGCTTGCAAGCGGCTGACCTGGATTCAATACCCAACACCACATATGGTTCCCTGAGGACCACTAGGAGTGATCCCTGAGAGCAGTCAGTAGCAAATACTGAACACTGTCAGGAGTGACTGACCCCCCCGAGAAAGAAAGTTTCAGACATCCAGACACATGGTATCTGTAGGTATGTATGTATGTATGTATGTATGTATATATATATGTATATATATATATGTAGGCAACATACAAGCTAACACAAGGAAATATTTAAGAACAATGAGGAAACTCTCCAGGCTGGGTGCTCAGGGCATCATAAACATCTGCCCAACACCAGTCAGATAAAGGTGGAAGCAAAGGTCTCTTCAGAGCTCTTGCTCCTGGTCATCAAAATAAAACAGAAGTAGGTCTAGTTGCTGCAGATGGGGGGGAGGGGGGCTGTCCCTGTCAATGTAGAGACAGACCCTGCCTCTGAGCTGGAGAGGATTGAACTGGTTTCGTGAATAGAAAGAAATAAACAGGCAGGCCAGTCCTCCCTACCTGGGTGAACACAAGCATGATTCTCCCCGTGAACCACCTTTCCCAGAAGGGCTGACATCTCTCTTGGTATGTTACAGCTTGTGCTTCGGGAGCAGAGGGTGCTTTTATCTCAATAAATACCCCTCAGGAATACCAAATACTCTCAGCTGCCATCAGTAAGTACTTGGATGTGTTCTTTGGGGAGTTGCACCATGTATTACACATCCAAATATCCACAGCCCAACATCAGAACGCCAGACATAAACCCTAATACATTCCTTTGTTTCTGAAGTACTTAGTCCACTTTTAGTAACACATAGTCAGGTTGGTTGTTTCACCTTTTGCATGTATATGTATATAGGGAAGATAGAATAAGCATCACTCCATGGTTTGTGAGTTTGGTCTGAAATTTAAACAGTCGAGGCACCTGGTGTATGGTTCTCCATGGACACTCCTAGCCCAACAACTCTGCTTATGGTCTTGCTCCAGACTATTCTAGTTCCACAGCTGGCAGTCCATGCCCAACACACAGACCTGGAGATATACATGGTTCATAGAAAATGTCCACACGAAGACAGAGACTCAAAAACTAAACATCAAGTTTACTTAAAACAATGTTCTCTGGGACCTAGTAGGGAATTCTGGAAGGCAACGTGGCATATTAATAGGCAAACAATTAATTGAATAACACGCCTCTGTGAAAACAAACAGTCTTAACTAAGACCAGAAAAGCATTTGATAAAATTTGACATTTACTCTCAATTAAAATTTCTGAGACATATTAGAAAATTAGGGCAAGCAGAACATCTAGCTTTATCTCACATTTCATGCTGAAGGCGCCCAGAGCTTGCCATTAAATTGGCACAGGAAAGGATTCCAGGAGATATTTTTGCACACATTGCTCTTGATTGCCCACCCAATGCAGTTCAGTTGCAATCTGAAAGAAGAGAGATGGTTTCTGGAGGAAGAGATGAAGTCAAGTTATTCTTAGTCAGTATGATATATCAAGAAAACCCAAGAGAATCATCTGAAAAGCTATTAAAAATAATGAGAATTCAGTCAGATGGCTGGATGCATGATAAATATGCCAGAGTCAATTGCTGTTTTATGTACCAGCAAAAACAGATGCAAGACATAAAGAGAAAGATCCCTTTATAACAATAAAAAAACATACTCTCTAAGAAGGACTCTAAAAAAATTAATGGAAAAATCTGGATGAAGAAAACTAGGAAGACTCACTGAGAACATTGTAAAAGGGACCAGACAGTTGAGGAAGTGTGTGCCCAAGATAAGCCCAGTGGGAATGAATATAGATGCTCCCCCAAATGAAAGGAAGATTGAATGCAGTAACAGCTACCATCAAAGAAACAGCACTCTTCATAGCCACAGTTTTGTAACTTGGCAGAAGTGATTATAATGTCATTCATTAGAAATGAAGAATAGGGCTGGAGGGATAGGACTGGTGTTCTACACTTGCCTTGTATGCTGCTGAGCTGGTTTGATCCCCAGCTCTATATCCAGTTCTCTGAGATCACTGGGAAGAGAGCCAGGAGTAGACCCCAAGCATGGTCAGGTGTGCCCCCCAAACATAAATAAATAATACAAAATTAAAATGTAGAACAGTTAGTAATCCCTTTGTAAAGTGTCAGATAGAGTCACTGAGTCTCCGGTTAATAGAACACAGCCCCCACAGGCATGGATAAAGCAGCATGGGAGGGTGCGGGGAGGGGGGAGGGGAGCATGCACTGCAGGTCCATGTAAGGAAAAGCAAAGCCCATGGCCGGGAAGATGACCCAAAGGGCTGGAGTGCTCACTTTGCATATAGAAGATCTAGTTCAATCCCCAGCACTGCATGGTCCCCAAGCACCACCGCAAGTGGCCCCCTCCCCGACCCCTGAGCTGAAGTAGCACCTGAGCATCACCAGGTGTGGCCCAAAATCTCTTCCACCAAAAAAAAAAAAAATAGACTATAGACTGAACATGATGCCTACTTAATACCTCTGTAGCAAACCACAACACCCAAAAAGAGAGCGAGCAAATGGGAACGCCCTGCCACAGAGGCAGGGTGGGGTGAAGGGGACAGGGTGGGGGTGGTGGGAGGGATGCTGGGACCATTGGTGGTGGAAAATGGGCACTGGTGGAGGGATGGGCACTCGATCATTGTATGACTGAAACGTAAGCATGAAACCTGTAAGTCTGTAACTTTGTCTCACGGTGATTCACTAGTAAAATTTTTTTTAAAAGTCTATTTCCTGTTCATGGCTCCTTGATAATCCCACCCACACAGCCCTTACCCTTGCCCCCTAGTTCTGCACTGCTGATCCCCTAAACCAACAATTCTCAACTTGCTCTGACTGTGTCCTCCTTCCCACCTTCGCCCCTTCCTGTGCTGCCCCTGATCTACGGGGTGGCCCCCAGTCTTCTGCCCTGGTTCCCTGGTACTTGATCTCCACCTGGAGCGCCCTTTGGAATATCCCAGAGCCCCCACCGGGAGGTGGGGTGGGGTGGGCGGAGATATGGCCATAGGGCTCTAGTTGAGAACTGTTCTCCTAAGCCAGTATTAACACCAATTCACCAAAATTCACTGACTCACAAGAAACACACTCTATGTATGTACCCAAGGGACTTCCACATCTGTAAAAATGCCTGATTAAAATATTCATATTAATAGTAAGTACTCAGTAAATATGTGTTGTGTCAATAAAGTGGATACACACACACACACACACACACACACACACACACACACACATAGTTCGGGGCAATGTCCAGCAGTACTCAGGGTTTATTCCTAGCTCTGTGCTCAGAGATCACTCCTGGTGGGCTCAGGGGACCATATGGGAGGCTGGGGGTGAACCTGGGTCGTTCACGTGCAAGGCCAGCACACTGACCATTGTACCATCTCTCTGGCTCCAGTTCCTTTTTATATTTTGCAAATAAGATACTTAATTTATTCCTAACACACTGGATATGGGCCTTTGATGTCTGAATACCAGTCCCATCACCAGAGCGAGCTTCCCTCCACCACTGTCCCTATTTACCAAACCCCCCTCCAAGCTGGCCCCCTCAGCAGGCACAATAATTTATTTGACATTGCTTGGTGCAACTAAATGGCTAAAGGAATTTTCAAAAATACTTCTGTTAAAGAAAATTCATGAAAAGCATCCTATCGCAACATATGAGGATTTACTAAGCTGTTCGTTCAGAGTTGAGACTTCAGTGCTATTGGTTTTTTTGTTGTTGTTGTTTTTTGCTTTCTGGGTCACACCCAGCAATGCACAAGGGTTACTCCTGGCTCATGCACTCAGGAATCACTCCTGGCGGTGCTCAGGGAACCATATGGGTGGGATGCTGGGAATCGAACCCAGGTCGGCAGCGTGCAAGGCAAATGCTCTCCCCGCTGTGCTATCGCTCCAGCCCCAGTGCTATTGTTTTTGTTGAGCTTAATTGGCTTCTATGTCACCTTCCCGTCTAATTTGGTTGCTCCTACTGGGATTTCAGTATTGACCAATTTGGAGATGTCACTCAGCCACATATAGGACCAGGCCATCCAGTCCCGTTAGGATTTACTTCTGGGTCAGAGTTGATGTGGGCTGCGGTGGGCGTGGCCGCGGGAAATACCAGGGTGGGGGCGGGAAGACTTACCATGCCCTACTCCCAGAAGGAGCCCAGAGTTCTCAGACTGGACGCCTGAACCTTGAATTTTCCGTGGTTTGGAGCCTCTGCAGAGAGTACCAGTGGAGCAGGGGGGCTGTCTGTCTGCCGTGCCACAGCAGTGGGGTGTGGGGGTACCTGCCGGGCTTTTGGCAGAGTGGGGACAGGGTCTGTCCCTTCCCAAGTGGCCTTAATCCTATACATGTTAAATAGATAAGCCTTGTATATTTATTTTGGCAAAAGACTGCTTGCATCTTTTTCATCTTTGGGGTCTACACCCAGTGGTGCTCAGGGCTTCTAGGAGGCTCTGCACTCAGGGATCATTCCTGGCACTTACAAAAAAGAAGTACAAAAAAAAAAGGTTGAGAAGGGGGCCAGAGTGATAGTACAGCAGGCAGGGTGCTTGCCTTGCATTCGGCTGGCCCGGGTTTGATCCTTGGTACCCAGGATGTTTTGTCCCCTGAACAGTGCCAGGAATGATCCCTGAGAGCAGATAGCACAGTGGGTAGGGCGTTTGCCTTGTACGCAGCCGACCCAGGTTCGATTCCACGGTCCTCTCAGAGAGCCCGGCAAGCTACCGAGAATATCTCACCGACACGGCAGAGCCTGGCAAGCTACCTGTGGTGTATCCAATATGCCAAAAACAGTAACAAAAGTCTCACAATGGAGATGTTACTGGTGCCCACTCGAGCAAATCAGTGAGAAACTGGATGACAGTGATAGAGTGATACAGTGATACTTCTTTTTTTTATTATTGAATCACTATGAGATACAGTTACAAAGCTTTTGTGTTTGAGTTTCAGTCATGCAATGATCGAACACCCAACCCTCCAGCAGTGCACATCTTCCACCACCAATGTCCCCAGTGTCCCCCCATCCCACACCTCCCCCTGCCTCTATGACAGACCATCTCCCCCATAATCTCTTTTGGATTGCTTGTCATGCATAGCATAAGATGCCGCGAGGCCTTGAGCTTCTGGAATTCTAATATTTTTAAATAATTCGAATCTGGAGAAATCTCTGCAGCGAGCTGCTCAGTTCGGAAATTCTCTTGTGTGTCTCTGGACCATGGCCATTAAAAGGAGCACACGTAGCAGCTGGAGGCAATTTGTGGGCGTGACCTCCAGGATCCCATAGGGGGTGGGGAATGAGAAGGATGGACCCATCCCCTGCCCCTTGAGGCCTGGAGTTTACCGCCACTGAACCTGCATACCTGCGCTTCTCATTGGGTTCTGGAAGTTGGCGGCTGCCGGGTTCGTGGGGAGCAGGTGGAGGGGCAACTCCTGCTCCCATGTGAGGCACCCCAGTGAAGTTGGCTTGAAGTCTGGAGGCATCTCTGCAGCTAGCTGCTAGGTTCAGAGATTCTGTTGTGTGTCCCCTTCTCAACCTCTTAATTCTACTTACCAAAGTACTCTGCAAGGAACAGAAGTTCACCACCTTCAGGCAGCTACACTTATTGATGTCATTTACATTTCTTCTCTGTTAATTAAATAACCTTTAATTTTATATAAAATAAATGTGACATTTACAAGTGTGGGGAAAGATGACTTTTCCCGTCAATATTTTTTGGATAACGTTGTAAAAAATGCAGGCAAAATTAAATCTAACCATTTCCTCATTATCTGTAAAATCATACTCTAAAGCAGCAATTTAATGGCCAAAAAAATTATTTTAACTTTCAAATGTGATTTTTGAAAGAGCATAAATCTACTTATATATTAATTTTTGCAGATCAAGTCTAGGGCCTCACACATGCAAAACTAGTTCTCTACAACTGAGCTACATCCCAGCACAAAGACAAATTAGTGTGTAGTATGTCTTTTCTTCAACCTGATCTATAATTCAAAACCCATTAAAAAATATATAATCAATTTGTAAAAGTTCAATATTCAAAATGGTAAATATGCTGTGAAGTTACAAGAAAAGTGGCAAACTGAAAGTCATTTCAGACCATAAATCACATATATCTGTATAATTTGTAATTTTATGCATATGTGTAATATGTATATAATTGCTTACAAATTGTTCATGCATTTAAATAAAACTAATAAATTAACATTATATATTCATGAAGTAATAATAACTTAAGAACATTTTATCGATTCATTCTTAACAAACAAACCAAGACCCAACAGTAAATTCGAAAGAACACAATTATGGGAGATGTGTGCTGAAAGTAGATAAAGGATCAAACACGATGGCCTCTCAGTATCTGTATTGCAAACCATAATGCCCAAAAGTAGAGAGAGAGAGTACTGTCTGTCATAGAGGCATGGGGAGGGGTCAGGTGAGGGGGGAGATACTAGGGACATTGGTGGTAGAAAATGTGTGCTGGTGGAGGAATAAGTGTTCAATTATTATAGACTTTGTAACTGTATCTAATGGTGATTCAATAAATAATAATTTTTTTAAATAAAGCTTCTCAAATAGCAAAAAAAAAAAATTGCGCCCGGAGAGATAGTATAACAAGTAGTGTGCTTCCCTAGCACACAACTGACCCAGGTACAATCCCCAGCACCACATACAACAAATGGTCCCCTGAGCCCACCAAGAGAGATCCCTGGGGGCAGAGCCAGGACTAACCCCTGAGCACTGCGGGGTGTGGCCCAAACTAAACACAGTAGGCAGGTTGCGTTTACACAGTGCCCCTTCCCGGAAGGTGGCTCAGAGGGCTGGCGCGGGGGCCCGCTGGACACCCAAATTCAGTTCCCGAGGCCGTAGAGGCTGAGTGAGCGGGCTCACTGGGCTGTGCGCGTGCTTTGCCTAAGGGAGGCCTCAGTTTGACCCCTAGACTACAGGGTCACCTCGGCAACGGCAGGAGTGACCCCTGAACACAGCCAGAAATAGCCCCCTGCACTGCTGGGTGTGACCTCTAAATTAAAACATTAAAAGTCCCAGAACTGCATAGTTCCGGAGCACCGCCAGGAGCGAGTAGAGAGCTGGGAGCAGCCCCTGAGCACCGCAGGATGCGGACCCAGACCAGGCAATCGGGAGAGATCTGGGCACCCCACAAGCTCGCTGCCTGCTCCTCTCTCTGCCAGGTACAGACTGGGGGTACGGGGGTCTGCGTGGGCGAACAGCACCTCGAGGTGTTTCAGTGGGGCAATAACAGATCCCAATAATCTGAGCAGGAAGCAATGTTACAGTATCCACCACCCTATTGGGGGGCAGTATGGGGGGGTCATACCCGGCAGTGCTCAGAGCTTACTCCTGACTCTGCACCCAGGGATCACTTCTGGTGGGGCTCGGGGACTCTACATGGGGTGCTGGGGATCAACTGCTCGTTGGCTCCATGCAAGGTAAGCGCCCTCCCCACTGTGCTCTCTCTACCAACTTTTTTTTTGCTTTTGCTTTTTGGGTCACACCCGGCAGTGCACAGGGGTCACTCCTGGCTCTGCACTCAGGAATCACTCCTGGCGGTGCTCAGGGGACCCTATGGGATGCTGGGAATTGAACCCGGGTTGGCCACATGCAAGGCAAACGCCCTACCTGCTGTGCTATCACTCCAGCCCCTCTACCAACTTCTTAAAGGTCATGTCATCGGCTGTGTCACCGCCGGGAGTGTGACAAGTACCCACAGGCTTTATTCCCGGCATTCGATGGTCCTCCACCATGCCAGAAAAGAGCGCTGAGCACAGAGCCAGGAGTAGCCCCTGAGAACCGTCGGAGGGGCCCCCAAACCTGAAATAAATGCAGGGGACTTGGATATCTTGTGCACATTTCTTACGCCTCTTACGGAATCGTATTCGTGACATTTTTATCGCACAGAAGACCCGGCTGTGCTTCCCTCCGCTTGGACTCCCGCACTCAGCGCGCGTTTCCTGGGCGCTCTCTCCCGCGCCACCCCGCCCGGTTTGCTGCCAACACGCGCTCATCAGTCCCGGGATAGCCAGGGCTAAAGGCCACAGGCTTGAGTCCTGGCACCAGCGCATGCCGAGTGCGAGTCCAGTGGCCCTGCTGTTCGTGATGCCTGGCCCCGAAACTAGGGGTGCACCCCCCCGGCCCCCGAAGCCACAGAGCGGCAGAGGGAAGGGAAGGGAGTGGTACTTAAATCAAGAAACAGGCATCCGTCTAGTTTATGGCGCGGAGAGAGGCTGTGCGGGGAAGGTACGAGCAGCGGGCTCTGCGCAGTGTCTGGCTAAAGACGCGTAACTCTTCTAGAAGGATTCCCGAGAGCCGGCCGGCTGTTTAAAGGGAGAGCCCCCCCGAGCAGGGGGGTGGGGAGGGGCGGAGGACAGCTCTTCCGGTGACGTGGCGCCTGTTGAATTTCTTCTGCACCGTGTCCTCGCAGTTCCATCCAGATGGAAGATCCTCTGCCCAGAGCGCAGATAAATAACCAGGGATGATGCATCTGGCCTTTTCCACGCTCTCTTGTTTTCACATTAGGGCTCTAGGGCAATTGGGGATTGATCTGGGGAAGACATTGCCTTTGCGGCTTCGGGCTCCGGGGTCCCACCGGCTTACAGCTGAGGCACCGACAGGCAGGCTGGAAGCCGGGCAAGGCACCCCTCTCACCTGCAGCTGGAATATGAATGGGGGCCCTGGCTGCCTGGGCATTGCCGTAGCGGGGGGAGGGGGTCATGGTGCTCGAGTTGTAGGTGATGATCTGGGCACCCAGGAGCCGTCAGGATGGACGATTCAATTCAGTCATTTCCAAGAAAAAAGGGAGAGGATGTCTGTGGTCTCCCAGTCGTGGTACCTGAAAAGAGAGGAAGGGAGAAAAGAGGGAGGGAGGGAGAGAAGGAGGGAGGGAGGGAGGAAGGAAGGGAGGGGAGGAGGAGGAAGAGTAAGAGAAGGAGGAGGAAGAAGAGGAAAAGGAAGAGCAAGAGGAGAAAAAGGAGGAGAAGGAAGAGGAGGAAGAAGAGGAGGAGGAGGAGGCAAAAGGGGAGGAGGAGGAGGAGGGGAGGGAAGGCACAGGAGGAAGGAAGGAGGCAGGGAGGAGGCAGGGAGGAGGCAGGGAGGGAGGGAGGGAGCGAGATCCTGCACAAAAGCTCATTGACGTGTACGAGTGAAGCTATCAGAATTCAAGTCAATGAATTGGACGTTTTGAATGTCTGTCTCTGTTCCTAAGACCATGAGCAAACCCCCGAGACTCAGTATTCTCGTCTGTAAAAGGGGGACAAAGGCAGCCGTCCCACTAGCCCCACACACTACTACAAGTGTCAAGTGAACTACGGGTAGAGGGGACAGCTGCAGTCACTGGAGGGCGAGTGGGACCCGCAGTGCTATCCGTCCCCTCCACACACACAGGACACTCACGTGTGACCCTTGCAGCAGCCAGAGCAAAGCAGCAGGGGCCTGTATCCAGGGTGCTGGGGGAGCAGAAAGCAGAGTGGCCACTGGCCGGGGCAGTCAGCCGCCCCCACATCCAGGCACATCCAGGCAGAGACAGACACGGAACTGTTGGGTGCTGAGGGTGCCCCGCCCCGGGACTGGCCCTTCCTCTAACCATGTGATGGTCTTGGGGGCCCTTGAAAAGCCTCATCCCTGTACTGGGCATGCGGGGCTGGAGGCCTCAGCCTTGGGTTGAGAAAACCTGAAAGCAAGAGGTCAAGAGGCCAAGCTGGGGTGCAAGAGTGGGGTAGGGGTCAGGCTGGGGTGCAGGGAGTGGGGTAGGGGTCAGGCTGGGGTGCAGGAGTGGGGTAGGGGTCAGGCTGGGGTGCAGGGAGTGGGGTAGGGGTCAGGCTGGGGTGCAGGGAGTGGGGTAGGGGTCTAGGCTGGGGTGCAGGGAGTGGGGTAGGGGTCTAGGCTGGGGTGCAGGAGTGGGGTAGGGGTCTAGGCTGGGGTGCAGGAGTGGGGTAGGGGTCAGGCTGGGGTGCAGGGAGTGGGGTAGGGGTCTAGGCTGGGATGCAGGAGTGGGGTAGGGGGCAGGCTGGGGTGCAGTAGTGAGGTAGGGGTGCAGGCTAGGGTGCCGGAGTGGGGTAGGGGTCCAGGCTGGGGTGCAGGGAGTGGGGTAGGGGTCCAGGCTGGGGTGCAGGAGTGGGGTAGGGGTTCAGGCTGGGGTGCAGGAGTGGAGTAGGGGTCCAGGCTGGGGTGCAGGGAGTGGGGTAGGGGTCAGGCTGGGGTGCAGGAGTGGGGTAGGGGTCCAGGCTGGGGTGCAGGAGTGGAGTAGGGGTCCAGGCTGGGGTGCAGGAGTGGAGTAGGGGTCCAGGCTGGGGTGCAGGAGTGGGGTAGGGGTCCAGGCTGGGGTGCAGGGAGTGGGGTAGGGGTTCAGGCTGGGGTGCAGGAGTGGAGTAGGGGTCCAGGCTGGGGTGCAGGGAGTGGGGTAGGGGTCAAGCTGGGGTGGGGTAGGGGTCCAGGCTGGGGTGCAGGGAGTGGGGTAGGGGTCAGGCTGGGGTGCAGGAGTGGATAGTAAGGAAGGAGGCGGCCATGTGGGACTGGACGGTCCTTCCACCCAAGGGAGGAAGCGGAGGTTGATTCCACACTCAGTCAGCCCCCGACAGGAGTGGATGTGAGATGACCTCGGGGGGACTTTTCCCAGTCGACACCTGGAGACTCGGAAGGGTTTCAGGAACCCAGGATGGGGAGCTGAGGCCCTGGAGCCAAGGTGAGGTGAGAGAAGCTTCCAGAAGCAGGAAGTGTGTGCTCCTAGATTCCTGCTAGGAAGCAGCCGCCCGGCCGCTCCCTCGGGTGGAATCTGACGCTGATTGCTGAACTAAACTAGGAACTGCTGCTCTGACTTCAAGCACGCCAGAGACTTAATATTCTCTAGGAGTGACCAGAAAAGGGGGAAGGCAGTACTCAGGGATTGAGGATGAGATGGACTGCCCCTGGGGAAGGTTCCAGAAGCTTTAGGGTAGACTGGAAGGTGACCCAGATGCTCCAAGTGCTCCTGTTTGCACAGAGAAGTCTTGACCGTTTGAGAGGGAAGGACATGGGCGGAGTCACAAAGGAGCACTTTGGGACTATTTTTCGAAATGAATGTCTAGCTAAACGGTGCTTGAAGAATTACAGGACAAATCATACGTGCATGCCTGCGCACACACACACACACACACACACACACACACCCCACAGAGCTCATACTTCCACCCCTTTAAGGCCAATCTCCCGTCTTTGGCCCTGAGCCCCACCTGGAAGTATAGATGACTTCTAGAACCTTCCATAAATATTTGCCACCACTGACCCAAATGCCGGCCTGCCCTGACCCCAGGCAGCACGAGGGAGAGAGAAGCGGAGAGGAATGAAGTGGAGCCAGTTTGGGGCGGGGGGCGGCGAGCCGAGCCCCTCCGCTTTCTCCTTCCTTTCCTATAAACACTGTCATGTGCCATTAAATATGAAGACAACGTTGATTAAAGAAACTGCCTGACAGCTCAGTGCCAAGTGCTCTCTGCTCATTACACAAATATCCCAGGCCTCACTTTTAATTACTCACTTGGTGCCAGATTAACTCCTAGGCCCTGCCAACGGCACGGTCCTTGTCTGGGAGAGTCAGAATGAATCAGGGGGAAGCGGTCAGAGCCTGCGTGCGGCCCCCACCAGCCCCCGGCTCTGGGCGGAAACTGTGCCCCCCAGAAGAGCAGGGTGACCGCTTCACTAAGGGGCCCTTTTTGGAGCCGGGAAACCGCCCTGCTTCCTGGCGGGTGATTTTTTTTTTCCCTTGGTTTTAGTCCCCCCTAATATTATTCTAGGAGCAAAGATCTCCTCGAGGGCTGTTTTCTTGGGGGGCTCGCAGGAAAATCAGCTGGGAGAGGTGGGTTTGCGAGGAGCCTCGCATGTCAGAGCACGTAAGGGCTTCCAGATGCCCGGCAGAGGGACAGCCAGAATCTCAGAGATGCGGACGCGGGTGTTCATTCCCTTCCTTGTCACACGTGCATGGGAGCCCGCGCACGCGCCAGCGCACGGTCACACAGGGCAGATTCGGAGGTGGGAGAGACAGAGGCTGCCCCGCAAGGCTCGGCTGGAGGAAAGACGGGCTGGAAAGGGAAGACAAAGACGGGCCATCGGGCCGAAGGAGCGGACGGGGAGAGAGGGGCCAGAATGGGGGAGTCCGGGACGCCCACAAAGGAGGGGCAGGGGGAGGAAGCAGGGGGAGTTTTTGGAGGGGAGCTGGGAGAGGGAGGGAGGCAGTGAAAAGCTGTAGCAACTCTCTTTCCCAGCGTCCCTTGCGACCAGGACACGCCTGTGTGACCTCAGCTCCGAAATTTCAGAAACAGCCCAAGAGACTTTTGGAAGCCACTGATGGCGAAATAAGAGAGAAGGGAGGGAGCAGGCCTTGCACGCGGTGGACCCAGGTTTAATCCCCAGCACCTCAGAGGGTCTCCTGAGCCCCCACAGAAGTGATCTCTGAGTTGCAGAACCAGGAGTTAGCCCAGATGTGAACCCCCCTCCCCGAGAAAAGACCAGTAAGGAACATCCTGGCATTGGAAAGGGGTAAGTGTAATATGGAGAATGTGGGGGGGGGGGGCGGGGGTGCCTCTGGAACTTGCCAGAGCCTTCCTGGCTGTTTCCTATACGTAAGGCTGTCCCCCCTGGGGGCCAGCGACATCACACAGGAGGGCAGGGCCTTGCCTCGCACAGGCCCGACCCCGATGTTATCCCTAGCACTAACTAGGGGCCCCCAAGCATTGCAACCGAGCCAGGAATAAGCCCTGAGCACCGCTGGGGAGTGGCCCAACCCCACCCTTCATAGAGAGAAAAAGAAAAGAGTGTCCACATGGCGGCCCTCCTGGAGATGGGGACATGGCTGAAGCGTGGAGCACGGGCTCTGCATTCAGGAGCACCAGGCCTGTCCCCAGCACCATACGTTCTGCTGTACTGCACTGGGCAGGCCCCACGCCATTTGCCGGGAGACAAATCACTTAGAAATCCTGCTTAGAAAGTCTTGAGGAGCGATAGTAAAGCGGGTAGGGCGTTTGCCTTGCACTTGGCCGACCCGGGTTCAATCCCCAGGATCCCACATGGTCCCCTGAGCACCACCAGGAGTAACTCCTGAGTGCAAAGCCAGGAATAACCCCTGTGCATCGCCAGGTGAGACTCAAAAAGCAAAATATATAAATAAATAAAAGTCTTGAGGGGAGCCAGAACGATAACACAACAGGGAGGGTATTTGTCTTGCACGCGGCCGACCTGGGTTCGATCCTCAGCATCCATCCATATGGTCCCCAAGCACCACCAGGAGTAATTCCCGAGTGCAGAGCCAGAATCACCTCTGAACACCGCCAGGTGTGACCCAAAATGCCAAAAAAATAAAAATAAAAACCTTGAGTTCCCAAGGTAGATGTAACAACTCTCTTTCCCAGCATCCCTTGTGACGAGGGCACACCCACGTGACCTCAGGTCCACCAATCAGCCACAGCCCAAGAGACTGTTTGGGAAGCCAGTGATGCGGTAAGAGATGCCAAACTCTCTCACCCACCAACTCCGGGCTGCACTCAGGTCATTGATGGGGGGAGGGGAGGATTTGTATTAAAATGAATTCTTGATTTATGATCAGTAAACGGTTGATTTACATACCCATGTTATGATGCCCAGGATCCCTAAAATTTTTTCAGGCCAGGTCACAAGTGGAGAAGTTGCAGAATCCCTCCCTGCCTCACAGGAGCAGAGAGTCTGTCCTCTGACAGCTGTCAGTCAAGGAGCTGGACCCGCCCCGTCCTTATCCATTCCCTCGCGGGAGCGGGGGCCTGGGGGCACAGTGTGTGTCTTTCTGGCTGGAACCACAGAAAGGCACAGAGGGGGTTAAATGCATCAGGGGCCGCATGAAGAGCCCATTAGCCTGGGCGCGGAGACCCTGTCTTCCAGGGGCTCCTGGGACCTGGCGAACATCTGACCCTCCCCCCACCCCCCATGACGTTTCCAGGGTCAGCCTATTATGAACGGATCTTGACTAATTCAGTCACCCACCCATTGCTCAAGTATGATTTGTGGCTTAATTGCCGCAGGGGAAAAAAAAATAAGGAAAAGTGCACCGCCCGGGCCATATCCATAACTCATAACCGCAATAAACCCCTCGTCGTGCTGTGGTGACTTATGGCAGCCCAAGGGCCGAGTACCCTGGGGCCAGCGGCGGCCCAGATGTTTCCGTTCCCGAGCATTTTAGAGCTCACCGCCTAAGAAGTCGAGCTTGCCAGCGATTACAGCACAGCTCGGCCTCGGTTGGCGGCAGAAGCCAGATCTTGGCTCAGGTCCGGGGCCCGGTAGGGGCCCTGCCCTGGAAAGCATCTGCCGCCAACCTTCCCGAGGCAGCTTCAAAGCCTGTTAAGCCCACAGAAGCCCCTCAGCGCACAGGAGGATGTGCGGCCCCACGAGAACATGGAGATGATATATCAGCTAGGGAGGTGAGGCAGGGCGGGACTGAAAACCCAGGTCAAGTGGCTGACACCCCAACAGGGAGGTACTGACACCCACAGTTGAAGAGTCCAGTGATGGCTGGGCTTCAGGCAAGGCTTGATCCAGCAGCTCCAGTGATATTCCCAGGGAGGAGACCTCTTTGCCCCCACCTTCCGCCTTCCATGGGTAGGATGCTCCAAGGGACTCTTGGTCATCCCAGGATTTCTCCCTCAAGAAGCAAGATGACTGCAGCAGTGCCAAACCTCACAGCCTCAGTCGGGGGGAAAGCAAACTGTGGGCCACAGAAATGGATTAGGCAGACAAAGTGCAAGCTCTGCATGCTGGAGGCCTGGGTTTGATTCCCGGGAAGGCCTGAGCACAGAGCTGGGAGTAACCCCCAAGCACTGACCCCCCTCCAAAAAAAGAGAGTGCAGATCAGTCCCCTTTCCCCAAAAGTGGAGAAAGACCCTAACTCTCACAGCATCCATGGGACCGGGTTCTCTTCTTGAACCAGCTCACATTTGGGAGCCCGGAAGAGGGCAGGGCTGCGTGTGCACACCTGGTCCTGCATGCACAGACGCATGAGCTGCTGGTTGGGGACACTGGGCCGGCCCCTCGCCTCTCCTGGCATCAGGGCTGGGTGGGCTGGCACTGAGGTGCTGCAGACTCCCAGCTTCTGACCGCCCTGGGCGCAACTTGGAGGGAGATGCCTGAATCCAGCCGCAGGAAGCAGAACTCACCAGTAGGGGGCGTAAAGGGGCAGACGGAGCATGACGAGAATGATCCCTGAGCACAGAGCTTGGAGTAGTTCCTGAGCACAGCCAGCTGTGGTCCCAAACAAACTTGATGATGATGATGATGATGATGATGATGATGATGATGATGATGATGATGATGATGAAGAAGAAGAAGAAGAAGAGAAGAAAAAGCTCTTTCCTCTACCTGTCTCCCCTGGAAGGAATCACTCAATGCTAGTGGCTGGCCTGGTGGGTTAAGGATGGTGCGAGGGGAGGCCTGGGTGACCGTGACCCCAGGTAGGAGGCAGCCCAGACCCCTTTCTAACCATGAGATCGCTCTGCCCAATCTCGGCCCAGAGCAGCGTTTCCAGCCATCCCTGAGCCGGAGTGACAGCACCGCGGGGAGGGCACTTGCCTCACACACAGCCAACCAGGGTTCGATCCCCGACACCCCATATGGTCCCTCGAGCACAGCCAGGAATGATTCCTGAGCACAGAGCCAGGAGTAACCCCTGAGCACTGCCAGCTGTGACCCCAAAACAAAACCAGGAGCAAATAAAGCATTTGCCCGGCACACACCTGATCGGGGGTCAAGCCCTGACACCACATGGCCTGAGTAACCCTGGGCACCACAGGGCCTTGGCAGCACCACATCCTCAGGCCCTGGCATCGAACTGCCAGCCTGGTTGGCCAAGAATTTCCAGAGGGACCTTGCGTCCCCTGAGCACTTCTCAGTAGCCCCTCCAAAGTGCCTAGAACACAGAAGCCTTGCCTGCTGTGCAGTGGGGTCCCATCCCGACGGGCTGTGCCAGCTGCCACAGACCTGGCCCAGAGTCCGAGGGACCCCGGAAGGTGCCCTCCTGTCTTCTGACTCGGCCGGGAGAAGCAGGTGCGGCCGGGGCTAGTTCTGTCTCTCCTCATCCCAGGGCGACTGGGAAACGCATGAATTCTGCTCGTGCGGGAAGGGACCTGTGGGCCTCCCGCGGTGCTGAACGGGCCTGGGGGACCCCCACGGGAGGGACACCCAGAATTCTGCAGTCCCAGGAAAGGGTCAGGCGAGGGTCCCCCAGAACAGAAACTGTGCCCAACGAAGCCCGTTTCCGTCCACAAAACTATGGGAAACTGAGGCAGGGTAGGGTTGCTTGGCTCCGCGCCTGGCCAGGTGCCCTCTCTGGGTTCCTGTGAGAGGTGGTGCTGGGTGGGTGTGAGGGTTCGTGGGCACTCACTGGGGACATGGGCACAAGGGGGCCCATCAGCACTTTTGCAAATGTGGAAGATGGAATTTTTTTTTATTTTTTGCTTTTTGGGTCACACCCGGCGATGCTCAGGGGTTGCTCCTGGCTCTGCACTCAGGAATCACTCCTGGCGGTGCTCGGGGGACCCTATACAATGCCTAGAATGGAACCTGGGTCGGCCGCGTGCAAGGCCAATGCCCTTCCCACTGGACTGTTGCTCTGGCCACCCTCGGGCCTCCTTCTGACTCCAGAGCGGCCAAGGGTACACCTTGCTCCTGCACCCCCCAAGGTTCAGACGTTGGTCTGGGGGAGCGGCCGAGGTCACAGCATCCGCCGACCTCCCCACTGCCAAGGGGCCTGCACAACCTGGGTTTTCCAGGGTGCTGGGGTGCAGGGTCACCATCACCCAGGACGTCAACAGCACTGCTCAAGCCCAGGCTCTGCCTGAGCCTCAGTCTCTGCATCTGGAAGATGCTGGCAACTGTGCCCATTTTCAAGAAGACAGGAACCCCGCAATCTCCCCGAGCCAAGCTGAGCTCAGGCAGCTGGCGGGGTGCGGTGGGGGGTTCCACTCACCTGGGTCAGCGGGGCAGGGGCAGGGCAGGGGCCGAGACACCAGCGGTATCTGTTTCCCCCACAACACACAGTCCCCCTGAGCACTGCCAGGGGGTGCTCCTGAGCACAGGGCCCGGAGAGATCGCACTGCCCTGTGTGGTGTATGCAGAACTTTGGTCATTCCCGCCATCTTGGAGTTTTGGTCTGGGGGATACACCCAACAGTGCTCGGGCAAGTGCCTTGGCCCCTGCGCTCTCTCTGCCCCCGCCCCCTCCTTATGATTTGTCTGAAAGAGGATTTCCCAGATCAGGCACAAGGCCCCGGGCGCAGCATGACGGAACCTCCCAGCCCCACTCAGAAGCATCAGGAATGTTTGACACCTTGACTGCAGCTGGGGCCACAACCAGGGACGCTCAGGGGGTGCCAGCAGTGTCAGACTGGGGGGCCTCACACAAGCCAGACACTCTGAAGACCACCCTGACCCCTTCCACCTCTTGGCAACTTTCTTCCTTCCTTCCTTCCTTCCTTCCTTCCTTCCTTCCTTCCTTCCTTCCTTCCTTCCTTCCTTCCTTCCTTCCTTCCTTCCTTCCTTCCTTCCTTCCTTCCTTCCTCCCTTCCTCCCTTCCTCCCTTCCTTCCTCCCTCCATCCCCCCATCTCCCTCCCTCCATCCCCCATCTCCCTCCCTCCCTCCCTCCCTCCCTCCCTCCCTCCCTCCCTTCCTTCCTTCCTTCCTTCCTTCCTTCCTTCCTTCCTTCCTTCCTTCCTTCCTTCCTTCCTTTCTCTCCTTTTGGGGGGGGTTACACCCAGTGACCAGTGGTGCTCAGGTCTTACTCCCGGCTCTGTGCTCAGGGTTCACGCCTGGCAGGTCTGGGGAGCAATATAAGGCACTGGCAGTCAAACCCGTGTCAGCCCCGTGCAAGGCAAGCGCCCACCCCATTGTCCTAGCTCTCTGCCTCCCTCTTGCAACTTTTGAAAAAAATCTTTATTCCGAAGGCTAGGGTGTGACTCGGTCCCAGAGCCCTTGTCTGGACTGTGTGAGGCCCGGGAATGATTCCCAGTGCCTCTGGTAAGACCCCTCTAATTGAAGTAGGACGCCCAGGAAAATGGAGAGGCGCGTGCCTCGCTCCTGCAGGGCGGGGAACAGCAGCAGGCTGTCCACGAGCCTGGATGCTCAGAGGCCGCCTGCCAGAGTCCAGGGGTCCAGGCGGGGCTCTGCGGGGCTCCTCCCCTGAGCTGCGGGAGGCTGTTGTCTCCTTGCATCTCCCAAGGAGGAAGGACAGCCTGAGAGGCCCTGGGGGTCCTTCCGACATGAGCACGAACCTCCTTTGTGGGGTCTCACCCGGAACCTAAGATGCCCGGTCCCTCACCTCCCCCATCGGGTGCTTAGTGGGTGAATTTGGGGACACACTTGTCACCATCTGAGGCAGCACCACCCCCACACTCAGATACAGCCCCTGAGGGTGGCTGCGTGCTGGCGCTGAGCACTGTGTGAAGTGCCCTGGGTCACACTTCAGCTAATAGGAGGACTATTAGCTCCTGGGCGTGGCCTGAGTCGGGGCTGGTGTTTCTCACGCATCACATTTATCATCTCCATTCTGTGCGTGAGCATTTCTGTCTGGGGCTATTAGGAGTCCAGCTGCTATGGCCATTTCTGTCAGTTGCTGGAGTTTCTACAGTTAATACACTTTAATTAAATATATATATATATATATATATATATATATATAGACTGGCAAGTTACCCACGGTGTACTTGATATGCCAAAAACAGTAACAACGATGGTCCTCATTCCCTTGATCCTGGAAGAGCCCCCAATACGCCATTGGGCTTCACTAGCACGCGACAGGGATAATCAATGAACAACAGGATGACAGTGATAGTAATATATATATATATATTATGTATTATAGTATATATGGTATATATACTATATATGGTATATATGCTATACATACCATATATACATATATGCTTGTATATTCATACATATACTATATATACATATATATATGGGCCAGAGAGAAAGTACAGGGGTTAAGGTACTTGCCTTGTATGTGACTGTCCCAGCTCTGAGACCCAGGATCACATGGTCACCCAAACACTGCCAAGGGTGGCCTGAAACCCCAAGATAAATACAATATGTCAGGGTGGAGATGGTCCAGTGGGTTGGCATGCAGACTTTGCAGGCTGGATGCCAGGGTTTGTTCCCCAGCACAATATGGTCCCCCAAGCACTGCTGGGGTGGCCCTGAGGACTGAGCTCAGAGCACCATCATGTGTGTCCCCCAAAGAATAATAATGACTAATGTTACATTCTATGTCCTCAGATATTGTAAGTACATGCACAGAAAAGGCCATGCAATGCATGTAAATACATGCAAAAGAAAATAAAAACACCACCCATGAACCAATCATGTCCTACAATGTACACAGCAGAAGATGAGGTGAGATGAGATGGGGAGAGGTGAGGTGAGATGAGGTGAAGATGAGGTGAGGTGAGGCGAGGTGAGGTGAGGCAAGGTGAGGTGAAGGCAAAGTGAGATGAGGTGAAGGTGAGGTGAGGAGAGGTGAGGTGAGGTGAGGTGAGGTGAGGTGAAGGTGAGGTAAGGTGAGGAGAGGTGAGGTGAGGTGAGGTGAGGTGAGGTAAGGTGCGGTGAGGTGAGGTGAGGTGAGGTGAGGTGAAGGTGAGATGAGGTGAAGGTGAAGTGAGATGAGGTGAAGGTGAAATGAGATGAGGTGAAGGTGAGGCGAGGAGAGGAGAGGTGAGGTGAGATGAGGAGAGGTGAGGTGAGGAGAGGAGATGAGGTGAGGTGAGGTGAGGTGAGGTGAGGTGAGGTGAGGTGAGGTGAGGTGATGGAGAGGTGAGGTGAGGTGAGGTGAAGGTGAGGTGAGGAGAGGTGAGGTGAGGTGAGGTGAAGGGGAGATGAGGTGAAGGTGAAATGAGGTGAGGTGAAGGTGAGGTGAGGAGAGGAGAGGTGAGGTGAGGCGAGGTGAAGGCAAAGTGAGATGAGGTGAAGGTGAGGTGAGGTGAGGTGAGGTGAAGGTGAGGTAAGGTGAGGAGAGGTGAGGTGAGGTGAGGTGAGGTGAGGTGAGGTGAGGTGAGGTGAGGTGAGGTGAGGTGAGGTGAGGTGAGGTGAGGTGAGGTGAGGAGAGGTGAGGTGAGGTGAGGTGAAGGTGAGATGAGGTGAAGGTGAGGTGAAGGTGAGATGAGGTGAAGGTGAGGTGAGATGAGGTGAAGGTGAGGTGAGGTGAGGTGAGGTGAGGTGAGGTGAGATGAGGTGAGGTGAAGGTGAGATGAGGTGAAGGTGAAGTGAGATGAGGTGAAGGTGAGGTGAGGTGAGGTGAGGTGAGGTGAGGTGAGGTGAGGTGAGGTGAGGTGAAGGTGAGGTAAAGTGAGGTGAGGTGAAGGTGACGTAAGGTGAGGAGAGGTGAGGTGAGGTGAAGGTGACGTAAGGTGAGGAGAGGTGAGGTAAGGTGAGGTGAAGGGGAGATGAGGTGAAGGTGAAGTGAGATGAGGTGAAGGTGAGGTGAGGAGAGGTAAGGTGAGATGAGGTGAAGGTGAGGTGAGGTGAGGTGAGGAGAGGTGAGGTGAGGAGGTGAGGTTAGGAGAGGTGAGGTGAGGTGAGGTGAAGGTAATATGAGGTGAAGGTGAGATGAAGTGAGGTGAAGGTGAGGTGAGGTGAGGTGAAGGTGAGGTAAGGTGAGGTGAAGGTGAAGGTGAAAGGCCCTCTTGACTGGTTTTGACTGGAAGCCAGGAGGGAGCAGGTAGGAGAGAACAGGCAATCTCCACATGCACCACTAGGCGGCGCCAGAGCAGCGCCCACTGCTACTGCAGGACCCTGGCGTTTCAACAGCTGCTCACGGGGCAGGATCCACGTTCCTGGCTGTGGTTGTGAGGCGGCTGTGGCTGCTGCCCCTGGCGAAGGAGCTTTGCAAGGAAGCTCCTGGCCTCTGCTTCCTAAGTACCTCAGCTACTGTTGCCCATGGCCTTGTTCGGCCAGGATGGAGAAGGGGTTCTTGGAGTAAAGTTGGAGAGAGATGTGTCCTCCTAACGCCTCACCCTTTCCCCCAGCCACCCTCCGACTGTGGATGCGGGCTTTCCAACCAGGAGGCCGGGGGCCCTGTCGTGGTCTTTTGTGGCGGAGCTCAGAGAAGGCTGGGGACCAGGCCTCAGCCACTCAGCCTCCTGACTGTCTTCTCTTGATGGGTGCCAGAACGGCCTGGAACCTTCTGGAACACTCGGGTGGCTTTCCGAGAGGCTGGTCTGTGCTCAGAATTGAGAAAAGCCTCCCAAAGCTTGGAGACCAAAGGCCAAAGTGTCATACTTTGGCCTCACGTGAGCGAGCTCCAAGGTTTCTCATTCCGAGAGGCGCTGGGACCCAGCAGGTCCAAGATTGGTGATGCAGATGGAGCCCCGAGGTATCGCCACAGCCCCTGTGACACCACCTGCCACTGACACTCCCACATGCCCGAGGCCCCACAGCTAGGCCTCTGTGCTGTGGCGCCTACACCCACAGGTCTGTGCCAGGAAGCGGTGGGAGGGGGGACTCAGGGCCAGTGAAGCAGGAGAAACTCCCCCACGACAGACCCACAGTGTCACCTTGTCAGCAATCGGTGATCACAGCAGCACAAACCCTGAGTCTTGGCCATTAGCATCTGCCTTGTGACCATTACTTCTTCATAAATGTTGGCTTTAGGGCCACATCCAGTGCTGTTCCGAGGACCAGGTGATGACACGGGTCAAACTTGGGTCTCCTTTGAACTGTAGCACTATTGTCCCATTGTTCATCGATTTACTCGAGCGGGCACCAGTAGCATCTTCCTTGGGAGATTTGTTGTTACTGTTTTTGCCATATTGAATATGCCACGGGTAGCTTGCCAGACTCTGCCATGTGGGCGGGATACTCTCGGTAGCTGGCTGGGCTCTCCGAGAATCAAACCCGGGTCAGCCCCATGCAAGGCAAACACCCTACCAGCTATGCTCCAGACCACTGAGAAGAAGAAAAAGGTCAGAGACAGAGAGATAGTGCAGCAGGGAAGGCAATTGCCTTGCATGCAGCTGACCAGGATTCAATCCTCGACACCTGGTACATATGGTCCCCTGAGTCCCACCAGGAGTGATCACTCGACACAGAGCCAGGAGTGATCCCTGAGTGCAAAGCCAAGAGTAAGCCCTGAGCACTGCCAAGGGTGACCCAAAAAACGAAAACCAAAATAATCCAGAATGGGGAGGACTTTTCACCCAAGTACAACATAAAACTCGCCCTAAAACATAAAACTCTCACAGATAACATTTCTAACTGGAAGGAGAATTAAGAATGAGAAAACAAAAAGAAATTAAAACAGGGGCTGGGGTGATAGCACAGCAGGTAGGGCGTTTGCCTTGCATGTGGCCGAGCCGGGTTCAATTCCCAGCATCCATATGGTCCCCTGAGCACCGCCAGGAGTAATTCCTGAGTGTAGAGCCAGGAGTAACCCCTGTGCAGAGCCAGGTGTGATCCAAAAAGCAAAAAAAATAAAGAAAGAAATTAAAACATAAAAGCAGGGCTGAGGAGATGGTTCAACAGGCTGAGTGCAGGTCTGCGTGCGGTGGCCTGGATTTATCCTTAGCACCGCATGGTCCCCTGAGCACTGCCAGGAACAATCCTCTAGCACAGATCCTGGAGAAACCCCTGAGCACTTCGAGTGAGAACTCCAAAAATAAACAAAAGAAAGGAAAAGAACAGAAAAATTTTAGGAAGAATGAACTACTGCAAATGCTGTGGCCAGCACAGGGTCTGAGGCTTGTATTACATGTGGTCAACCCTGTTTAATCCCCGGCACAACGTGGACCCCAGCAGGACTGATCCCTGGAGGTCCCTGAGCACGGCCACGATGCCTGGGAATCCCAGGCCTGGATGCAGCACCACGTCCCTGGAACTTCAAGCTGAGCCACCTGGTTGACCAAGAAGTGGCCCCAAGACTCCTGAGTATTGTTTGTGAACCCCACCCTATTCACCCCAAAAAGGGAGGTAAAATCAAATAGAGCCAAAGGGTAAATTATAAAGCCGAAAATATTTGCAAATCAGAGCTAAAGAGACAAGCATTTCCTCGGTATTAAAGGACTTCTCAATCATCACAAACTGGCTTTTGTTTTTTGGGCTTATTTTTGTTTGTTTGTTTGGATTTTTTTTTTTTTTTGCCTCCTGGGTCCTAACCATCAATGCTCAAGGGTTACTCCTGTCTCTGCACTCAAGAATTACTCCTGGAGGGGCTGGAGTGATAGCACAGTGTGTAGGGAGTTTGCCTTGTACGTAGCCGACCCGGGTTAGAATCCCATCGCATATGGTCCCCTGAGCACCGCCAGGAGTAACTCCTGAGTGCAGAGCCAGGAGTAAACCCTGTGCATCTCCGGGTGTGACCCAAAAATCAAAAAGAAAAAAATTACTCCTGGTCGTTCTGGGGGGACCATATGCGATGCTGGGGATTGAACCTGGGTTGGCCGCATGCAAGGCAAATGCCTTACCCACTATACTATCGCCTCGGCCCACAGACTGACTTTTCTTGATTTATTTTCTTATCATTCCATTTTGCTTCCTTTGGATTTTGTTGGAGCAAGCACTGTAAAGTAGATTTGTTATGTGTCTGTCCCCAGGAGGGAACCTGGGGACATTGGTGGAGAGACGGTCACACTGGTGGTGGGATTGGTGTTAGGATACTATAATACCTGAGACAACTCAATTATCAGCAACACTGCAAATCATGCTGTTTTAATAAAAATAAAATTAATTTTTAAAAGGACTAGAGAGACTAATCAACAAAGGGGGACTGAGAGATGCAACAGCTGAACCGCCGCAGGTAGGAAGGTCTCTGGGCCCCGATCCCCGGAGCTGTCTCAAGATGGGTGCGGCCGAGTTTCTGCCCTGTTGGAGGGTCCAGCACTCCACCCACACCCAACTCCTGCCGGCATTTAAATGACCCAGCTGAGATGTCATGCTGCTGAGTCATCATCCCAGATGCATAGCTCCTGAAGTGCACAGCCACATACGTGACCATGCGACATCTCCAAATTTCACAGGGTGGACAGCCCAATAGGAGCACAGCAAGTTAGATGGGAAAGACACCTAGAAGTCCGCTAAGCTCATGAGTGAAAACAATCACACAGAAGGCTCCACTAGCACCTAGTAGCTTAGCAAATCCTCAGACAATGATTTTAGTAACACCTTCGTGAGACAGAGGCAACAAGCAACATAAAGTAAATCACTTTGAGTCAGCTAAGGGAGCAGGCGGGGGAAGGGGTGGTGGGAAGCAGGACATGGGTGGAGGGAAGGTCACACTGGTGGTGGGATTGGCGTTGGAACACTGAATGCCTAAAACACTTGTATTATGAACAACTATGTAAATCATGGTAGCACTGTAGCACTGTCGCCCCGTTGTTCATTGATTTGCTCGTAGCTTCTCCATTGTGAGACTTGTTACTGTTTTTTGGCATATCAAATATGCCACAAGTAGCTTGCCAGGCTCTGCCATGGGGCAGGATACTACTCTCGGTAGCTTGCCGGGCTCTCCAAGAGGGACAGAGGAATCGAAGCCGGGTCAGCCACGTGCAAGGCAAATGCCCTACCCACTGTGCTATCACTCCAGTATTTAAATAAAAATTCAAACATTTTTTAAAAGTATGCATGTATCTAAATCCCAAGAGTACTGAAATATCAATTTGCAAGAATATCTGAAATATCTGCTCACTGAGACTCATTGCAGCTCTACCTATTCACAGCAGCTGAGATAGGGAAGTAGTCCAAGTGCCCAACAATGATGCGTGGATTAAAAAAAAAAATCATGGTCTGTGACTCAGTGGCCATCTCCTCCACTATGTGAAAGACAGAATCCTGCAGCATGCTGTGACCTGAATGGAAAGGGAAGGGGTCACGTTCAGTGAAGTGAATGTGATGGAAAAAGACTAATGCCAGCGGTCTCACTCACACATGGAGTATAAATAAACGAACCAAGGGAATAGCCAAGTCCCTGTGGATGTAAACCCTGAGATGCTGACCAGAGAACAGAGAATCTTGGCCACAGGTGGAGAGTGGGGCAGCAGGGGGTGGAGGGAGGGACTTGGGGACAGTGGCAGAGGGTTACAGACATCTTGGTCATTGGGGTGGTGAGTAGCCCCTCAAACATCAAACAATGATACCAAAACTACCATAAACTACGGTGCCACAATAAAAATAGCTGAAGAAAAGAAAGGAAAAACAAACAAGGGTCCAGGATTCGAACCCCAGCTCAGTCAGTGGTGGCTGAGTATTCCTTTTTTTCTTTTTTTTTCTGCTTTTTGGGTCACACCCAGCAATGCTCAGGGGTTACTCCTGGCTCTGTGCTCAGGAAATACTCCTAGCAGTGCTGAGGGGACCATATGGAATGCTGGGGATTGAACCCAGGTCAGCAGCATGCAAGGCAAATGCCCTACCACTGTACTATCTCTCCAGCCCCCTAGCTGAGTAATTTTTTTAGTTTATTATTTTTTTTATTAGTGAATCACTGTGAGGGTACAGTTACAGATTTACATATTTTCATGCTTATGTTTCCATTATACAATGTTTGAGAACCCATCCCTCCACCAGTGCCCATTCTCCACTACCAATAAACCCGGTATCCCTCCCACCTCCCAATCCCATTCTGCCCCCCCCACCCCACCTCTGTGTCAGGGCATTGGTTTACAATAGGAGTATTGAGTGGCCATCGTGTTCAATCTATAGTCTACTTTCAGCACGCATCTCCCTTCCCGAGAGGGTCCTCCAACCACATTTTACTTGGTGTTCCCTTCTCTATCTGAGCTGCCTTTTCTCCCAGCATGAGGCCGGCTTCCAAGCCATGGAGCAAACCTCCTGGTACTTGTTTCTACTATTCTTGGGTGTTAGTCTCCTATTCTGTTATTTTATATTCCACAGATGAGCGCAATCATTCTATGTCTGTCTCTCTCTTTCTGACTCATTTCACTTAGCATGATACTTTCCATGTTGATCCACTTATATGCAAAGTTCATGACTTCATCTTTTCTAACAGTCTTCATCACTAATCATCAGGGAGATGCAGATCAAAACAACCATGAGATACCACCTCACACCACAGAGACTGGCACACATCCAAAAGAACAAAAGCAACTGCTGTTGGTGTGGATGTGGGGAGAAAGGGACCCTTCTACATTGCTGGTGGGAATGTCGACTGTTTCAGCCCTTTTGGAAAACAGTATGGACGCTTCTCAAAAAGTCAGAAATTGAGCTCCTATTTGACCCAGCAATACCACTTCTGGGAGAAGCAAAAAAGTATAGACAAAAGAAAAAAAGCAAAAAAGCAAAAAAGAAGCAAAAAAGTATAGACGAAATGACATCTGCACTTATATGTTCATCGCAGCACTGTTTACAATAGCCAGAATCTGGAAAAAACCCGAGTGCCCTAGAACAGATGACTGGTTAAAGAAACTTTGGTACATCTACACAATGGAATACTGGCTGAGTATTCTTTTATTTATTTATTTATTTATTTTGCTTCTTTTGGGTCACCAGCAATGCTTTTGTAACCCCAGCAATGCTCAGGGGTTACTCCTGGCTCTGCACTCAAGAACCACCCCTGGACACATCGGCCGCTCGACCTTTTCTAAAACCTGAAAACATACAATATTTTAATGGAAAACTAATTATCAAATGCCTCCTTAGTAGGGTTATCTTGTTTGGGGGTGTAACTCCCACAACAATAGTGAGTTTTGTGTTGAAATATGGAATGTAATCAAGGTGAAGAGAAAATGAAGTGAAATTCATCAGTTATACAGTTTGGATGGGGGGCGGGGGGTATACCGGGGATTTTGGTGGTGGAATATGGGCACTGGTGGAAGGGATGGTGTTTGAATACAGTATAACTGAGACATAAACCTGAGAACTTTGTAACTTTCCACATGGTGATAAAATAAAAAAAAATTAAAAATAAAAATTTAAAAAAAAATAAAAAGAACCACCCCTGGCAGTGCTCGGGGGACCATATGGGATGCTGGAATTGAACCCGGGTCAGCCGCATGCAAGGCGAACGCCCTACCCGCTGTGCTATCTCTCCAGCCCCTGGCTGAGTATTCTTAATGGGCTGCATCAGCCCCACGGACCTCGGAGTTCTTGTCTGTAAGACTTTTTTTCTTTTCTTTCTGCAGTGCTGGGATCATACCCGAGGGTGTGTGATGCTGAGCTGAGCCACCTCTGGCCCTCTAATCTGCCAAAGGATCCTGCCTCTGGGGGCTTGCTTCGAAGATAAAATGTGAGAGTATCCCCCCCAATCACCACCGCCGGCCAGCCTGCACCCTCCATGGCGGGAAGACCGCTGCGGCAGGGACTGGCAGCGCCAGCAACATGCAGGGTAGCGAGACTGCCCCCTCGTGCAGCTGAGCCCGCGGGTCTGTGGAAAAGCACCTGAAGGGCAGAGGGCGAGTTCTTGCCTTGCGTCCTGCCGACCCGGGTTTAACCCCAGCACCAGGATGGTCCTCAAACACAGCCACTTGTCCCTGGGCACAGAGCCAGGAGTAAGCGTGGAGCACCCCTGGGTGCCTCCCACCACCAAAAATGAAAACAAAAGGGTGCCTGAAGGTGGCTGGAATGACACGGAGAATCCAAGCCCAGGTCTCGGTGGGACCCAGGACCCCCATCTCTCCGCTCAGACGCCCACCGTGACCCCAGCGGGAAGGCAGGAGAGAAGCCCGCAGCCAAGCGTGGTCTTGGATTCTGGCCGCCAGCCCCACGCACCATGTTACAGCCCCTCCTGGACGGGGGTTAAAATTCATTGGCTGTTAATTAGCCTGTGGAACAGGAAGTTCTGAATAGCTCTGTGGCGAGGCAGCCTGTAGGCAGAGGGCCAGTGCTTAAAAGCCTGCTTTCAAACAGGGGGCGAGGAGTGGGGGCCCCACAACCTGGGCGTTTCTGCTTCTTTTTACATCACAGCCCCCCAAATGCTCCTTCCTGCTGGGACCTCAGATGCAAATAAAGGCCCTTGCACTGCTGGTGGATTTCCCAAGGACAAGGTGCTTGTGAGAGGACAGGAGTGGGAGTGTTCGTGGGAGTGTGTGTGTGCACGTGCATGTGGACGTCCGTGTGTGTGAACATGCGTGTGATCTGTGCTGTCCCCATATTCTCTGCGTATGCTTATGTGTTCGCACACACTCATGTGTGTCTGTGTTCCAGACAGGCTTGCGTATTTACATGCTTCTGTGTCATCCCTGTAGTCCACGCATCTGGATGCATGTGTGTCTGCACACAGCCCTGTGTCCCTGTATGCTGGGAGTGAGCACACGTGAACATGTATGTGAATGCATATGTGTTGACATTTGTGAGTGTCCCCATGTGACGGTACATGCATATCATCACCCTGTATTCTGAGTGTGTGCATGCATATGAACATGTATGTGTGAACCTTCATCTGGCAATAAAGCTTGGACACACAACATTAGTAAGGCACACAGACCCCCCCCCCACTTCCCCCCACCCTGGACCTCAAATACACAATCCTAGAGACGGGCGAGCAGGAAGGTCAGGTGGGGACTGCGGCAAGCCCGTGGCTGGAGGCGGAGCTCAGTTAGTAGAGTTCTTGCCTTGCACGAGACAGGTCCTGGGTTCACCCCTGGGGCTGCAGAGAGGAAGCGAAGCACCAAGTCCTGCAAAGCCAAGCACAACTCAGGCTTCGACGGACGCGCCCCTGTCACCCCACTTCCATAGTTTATGGGGGTTCACTTTTTGCCGACTGCATAACACCAGGATCCACATCACAGTGTCCTCCGTGCTCCCCCCGAGTCGCCCTCCTCCCCAGTTCTCGGGCTCTCTGGAGCAGCCCGGACGCTCCGCCCGCCAGACGCGGCTCTTCCTGGTTTCCAGAGACGCCGAAAGCGCGGCAAGAGTGTTTGTTCTCAACGTGCAATCTCTCGACTTTGCAGTGTTGGCAGCTCATTTAGAAACTAGACCAAACACATTGAAAACTTCTGTCCGCACACAGACCTGCACCCAGATGTTGGAGGAGACGCAGTCGGAACTGCCAGAACCCGGACGCCACCGGGAACTGTGCTCCCGCGCGGCACAGGAAGCTGTGGAGGAATCTTTGCAGCTGGTTACAAAGTGACAGCAGTCAGCTGGAAAGGCTCCATAATAAGTGTGATTCCAATGATGGAACGTTCTAGAAAAGGCAGAAAGAGCCATGGGGGCAGTCCACACATTGGCAGCAGCCAGATTCGGGATGGGAGGAGCATTGAATCCGGGGAGCACGGAAGTTACTCTAACATGGATCCATACATTGCACATCTGGCATCAAGTGAATACTAAACCATGGAACTGGGGTCATCAGGACTGACCGTGCAGGCTCCTAGTCTGAACAAACACATCACTTTGGAGGTCATGGGATGTTGGTGGCGGGAGAGTCTTGTGGATATGAGAACAGGGTCAAAGAGGTTGAAGATCCTGTACAGAGAGCTCGGCTTAATGGTTCCTAAAATGGGTCTTAAAAATGTCTATTCTAGGGGGTTGGAGCGATCACACAGCAGGTAGGGTGTTTGCCTTGCACGCGGCCAACCCGGATTCGAGTCCCAGCATCCCATACGGTCCCCTGAGCACCACCAGGGGTAATTCCTGAGTGCAGAGCCAGGAGTAACCCCTGTGCATCACCGGTGTGACCCAAAAAGCAAAAAAAAAGTCTATTCTATTTTATATTTTATAAATATAAATTTTAAAATATAAATTATAAAATATAAATATAAATTTTAAAATATAATATGTCACTGTCACTCTCACTGTCATCCCTTTGCTCATCGATTTGTTCGAGCGGGCACCAGTAACGTCTCTCATTGAGAGACTTATTGTTACTGTTTTTGGCATATCCAATACACACGGGTAGCTTGCCAGGCTCTGCCGTGTGGACTCGATACTCTCGGTAGCTTGCTGGGCTCTCTGAGAGGGACGGAAGAATCGAACTCCGGTCGGCCGCGTGAAAGGCGAACACCCAACCGCTAAATATATAATTTTAAAAAATTTAAATTTATAAATTTTTAAATATAAATTTAAATTTTATATTTATAAAATATAAATATAAATTTTATAAAATTTTATAAAATACAAATTCTAAAAATTTAAAAAAATTAAATATAAATATAAAATTTATATTTTATAGATATAAAATATTCTAAAATATTCTCACATTCGGACGAGCCTCATGCATGAAGGGACCGGCAGAGGAACCCAGGTGTGCAGGACCCAGGGCTGAGATCTCCAAGCCTGCTCAGATTGGGACTGGGCCTTCTCCAGTAGCTTGGTAGCCATACCCACAAACTGCCCCCGGTGCTGTGTAATTCCACAACAGCCAATATCCAGAGACTATAAGACCAACCTCCCGGAAGACATCTAATAGCCTTGTTCTCCCTCTTGGAGAACCTGACAAGCTACCAAGAGTCTATTACCCTCACGGGAGAGCCTTGGAAGCTCCCTATGGCATATTCATATCTCAAATACAGTAAAAGATATATCCATATCTCTAGGAGAGCCCAGCAAACTACCGAGAGTATCCCGCCCGCAAGACAGAGCCTGTCAAGCTACCCGTGGCATATTCAATATGCCAAAAACAGTAACAATAGGTCTCATTCGCCTGACCCTGAAAGAGCCTCCAATCATTGGGAAAGACGAGTAAGGAGGGGCTGCAAAAATCTCAGGGCTGAGTGTAATAGAGAGGTTACTGATGCCCTCTCGAGTAAATCGACGAACAATGGAATGACAGTGACAATGACAGCGATTTTATATTTTAGTTTGGGGGCCAAACCCAGCAGTATGTAAGACTCCTGGCTCTGCATTCAGGGATCACTCCTGGCAGGATTCAGCGGATCATATGGGATGCTGGGGATCGAATCTGAGTCAGCTGCGTGCTAGGCAAGCGCCCTCCCCACTGTACTATCAAGCCGCCCCAGCAAAGCCTATTTTAAGAAAATGAGCACAGCTGGCCAAGCCAAGCCTATCTGGGCTGGGCCAGAGAGATCCTGTGTGGCCTCACTCAGGCCCAACCCAGTTCAGCCACTGCAGGATCGTAGCCTCCCCACCGGCGCCATAGAGGAAGTGTCCGTCCTGGGCAAGGCAAAGGAGGACCCAGACTTACTACGAGCCACTGAGCATGCAGCCCCCTGCACCGAGCTGGGGCATGGACGCCACTCTCCATGCCCTTGATGGAGGATCCATCAGCTCTGCTTCGCTGATGGAGAATTCGACGCTGGCACCACCCAGCAGGAAGTGTGGGATGGTTCCTGGGTCTTGCAGACTTCAGTGGCCAAAGCTCCCCCGTCAGCCATTCCTGGGATAAATGAATGAATGACACTGGATGGACAATGGAAGGGTAAGGAAGCAGAGAGGAGATGAACGGATGATGACAGAGAAGGGAGTGGCTGCATATCTAATTAGGCAAACGATGTTGAGAGGGCCGATGGGTAGGTGGCCAAATGGGTAGATGGACAGATAGTGGGGCGCTGAATGGTGCTGAGGAGCCCTTCCCTAATGAATGTTCCACCAGAATCTCTGTCCACTTCCTGAGAATCAACTGTTTCCAATAAGCAGCTCAATGAGCTAGTTAAGAGGGTTAGTTTCACAGATGGAAACAAAGCCGGTGGAAATGAGACAGGAAGTGGGGGGGGGCGGGCACCCATCTTTCCTAGTCACACTGTGGCCGAGTGTAAACAAAGTAATTAGGCTGATCACAGAGCCAGTCCCAACCGGATTTTCTACAGCCCCAGAGAGGAACAGAAAGAGCATCTCTCTCCCCCTGTGCTATGTATCTCAAGCCCCCAAATACTTCAGACCTCAAGGCATGGTCTAGGAAGGCTAGACTAACTCCTCCGCCTGAGGCCTAGGGTGAGAGTAATTATGGCCCTTTGTGCCTCCCGAAGGGCCCCCCAAATATCAGACCTACAGGCCAACGTGATTCCCTGCTCAGGTGCCAGGCGAGAGCTTAGCCAGTCCATTGGGAATGGGCTGTTTTTCCTCGCTGTCTCGGGTCCCCTGCACCAGGGCTGACCTCTGCTGAGATGTCCCAAGAAAACCTCAAGTTTTCCAGAAATACAGGGATCAAGGTTGCCAGGCCAGGGGAGAGACCTTTCCCAAAGTCTCTAGAGGAAAAAAAACAAACCCTGAGCCTGGAAGGCAAGTCCAGGTGCAGTGAGCTGAACATTTTTTTTTATTTTAATTGAATCACCATGAGATATAGTTACCGATGTCCCCAGTTTTCCTCCCCCGCACCCCAAGCCTGCCTCTATGACAGACTCTCTCTCTGTGTCTCTCTGTGTCTCTCTGTCTCTCTCTCTCTGTCTCTCTCTGTCTCTCTCTCTCTCTCTCTCTCTCTCTCTCTCTCTCTCTCTCTCTCTCTCTCTCTCTCCTTTCTTTCCTCTTGGGCACAGTCCTTCACAATACTGTTACTGAAAAGCTATCATGCATTTCACTGTACCTCCTTTTAGCACGCAGTTCTTGTTCAGAGTGATCACTTTCCACTGCCATTGTCAGAGTGGTCCCTTCTCTGTCCTCCCCACCTTGTGGCAAGCTCCCAACCGCGGGCCAGGAGGACTATCGTGTCTACTGTCTTTGGGTATGCTTCTCATGTTATGTTTTTTATATTCCACAAATAATGTGATCAGTGATGACTGTCCCTCTCCCGCTGGCTCATTTCACTCAAGTGAGCTGACATTTAACGCAGCTCTGGGCAGGCAGCAGCCCTGAGCAGTGGGCACACCACCGCAGCTCCTGCAGACATACGCCCGTCTGCCATCCTGGAGGCCTTAGGCAGAGGCTGAACAAACGTTCCGGGGCAGCAGCCATGCTGCGGCCTGACTTGTCCCATTCAGCCGAAGCAGAGCCCATCAGCTGAAGGGAAGAAACAAGGCACAGAGACAGGGTGACAACTCAGGTGCTGGAAAGGGGTCTCAGCAGCCCCCAGAGCTGTGCTCCTTGCCCTGAAACTTGAGGAGCCCCTTCAGGAAAGCTTGGTTTGAGCCAGGGCCACCTCCCAGGTGGTAAAAAAAAAGAGAGGCTCAGATGTTATATGACCTGTCCCAGGCATTGTCACAGATGACATCTGTCTCCTGTAAGTGTGCTCCCATTGAAACAGAAACATCCTGGGGTTTAGCTCCCTTGTCACCCTCTATCTGGGGCAGAGATGATCCAAGGTGGGGATATGGAGCTGGAGGACCTTGACACCATCTGTCACCTGTGGGAAGGTTGTTCTCTGGGCAATTTCTTTCTAAGTGATTTTCAGCAACTGTGGCTGTTACTGTGAAGCTTGGGGAGGGGACTTCACCCAGCGATGCTTAGTAGCTGTGGGTACTGGTGATCAAAGCCAGTGGTCTGTAATGATATCGGCTCTTGCACCTGCTTCCCGAGTTTCCAAATCCAGGAGACTGGAGAGAATCCCCACCCACCTGAACCCATGGCAAGGCTGTACCTAGCACCGAAGTCTGTAAGGTATCTGTGTATGTCTGTGTGTGTGTGTGCGTGTGTGTGATGTGGTGGTGACCTGCCTTGCCTGTGTTCCCACAAGTCCTCAAAAGAGATGACAGGTTCTATCATCTTTAGATGAGGGCGACCCCACCACTCAACCCCGCCTCCAGGAAGGCCCTGGGGAGTGGCCTGTCACCCAGGTTGTGCTCTTATGACTATTGAAATCCCACAGGCAGCAGCTCAGAGTCAGATGCAAGGTGTGCCTGAGAGGGCCACCGTGAGGAGGCAGGAATGGCAGCGAGTCTCAGCCCACATCGAGCATCTGACTGGTCCACTGGGGAGCTCCAGGGCCAAGGTCGTACCCTGAAGGCTAGGGAGATGCTCAGTGTGAGAATTTTGCATGTGGGAGGTCCTGTGTTTGATTCAGTGTGTGTGTTGGGGGTGGGAGGGACTGGAAACAACGTATGTTTGAGGACATAGTATAAGGCTGAGCACATGGTTTGCATGCAGGATTTCTGGGCTTATTCTCCAGCACCTCATCATCTCTTGAGCACCTTGGGGCCTGGCTACTGAGAAGTGCGCTGGGAATAGCCTCTGAGCACCACCAGGTGTGTCCAAGAGAGAAAAAGAAGGAAAGACCGAGAGAGAGAGTAAGTAAAAGGAAAGGAAGGAGATCCTGAACAGTGGTTACAGCCCATAAGATAGTACTGGCCTTGCACGCGGCTGACTCGAGTTCAATCCCTGGCATCCCATGTGATCCTCTCAGCCCTGCTAGGAGCGATTCCTGAGTGCGGAGCCAGGAGTAACCCTTGAGCATTGCCAGGTGTGTCCTAAAAACTACAACAAAAGGAAAGTAAAGGAAAGAGTGGAAGGACGGAGGAAGAGGAAGGAAAGAAAAGGGGGAAGGAGCTAAAAAAAAAAATTAAATACACAAATATCAAGCTGGGTCTTTCTTTTTAACATTGTCAGCAAGGCCAAGAATTTGGGGGTGTGACCAAAGGGTCCCACATGAGGAGAGACAATGCCACAAATCTGGAACCAATGTTGCTTTAATCAAAACTGAAATAAAGACAGGAGATCAGGGATGTTTGAGTGGCAGAGCATGTGCCTTACCTGTGCTACAGACCCCAGACAAACCAAAAACAATTTTCTGCAGACAAAACATACAGCCCCGGCCTCCTTCCTCCCCCGATGAGGGGCTCCGGGGCCCTCGGAGCTCCTGTCTCAGCATCCCGTCAGTGGGAACCCACAGGAGAGTCTCGTCTCAATCGGCGCGGGCTGCTGGCGGCTGGCGGGGCCAGAAGGGAAAGAAACGCTGCCTTGATGGAGCACAAGGAGAGCTCTGGCAGGAAACAGCGGGTCCCGCCGGGGCATGTGGGCTGGTAATGAAGTGACTGCTTGCAGGCAAGGACCGACCAACGCGGAGGCTGTGACGTGCGCCCCGTGCAGGGCCATCTGGTGGGGCCATGGTCCTAGAGGGGCTCGGGCACGTGGTGCGCAGCCTGCAGCCCAGGCGCCTGCGGAGCAGAAGGTGGGAAAGCAATATCTGGGCCAAGATCGGGCCCACCCTGGGCTCACACCGCACTCACCTGGGTTGAAGTTCCCACCAGAGCCTCCCATTGGCCAAAACTGCCACCAGGGCCTCCCATTGGCTGAAGCTCCACCAGAGCCTCCCATTGGCCAAAACTGCCACCAGGGCCTCCCATTGGCTGAAGTTCCCACCAGAGCCTCCCATTGGTCAAAACTGCCACCAGGGCCTCCCATTGGCTGAAGTTCCCACCAGAGCCTCCCATTGGCCAAAACTACCACCAGGGCCTCCCATTGGCTGAAGTTCCCACCAGAGCCTCCCATTGGCCAAAACTGCCACCAGGGCCTCCCATTGGCTGAAGCTCCACCAGAGCCTCCCATTGGCCAAAACTGCCACCAGGGCCTCCCATTGGCTGAAGTTCCCACCAGAGCCTCCCATTGGTCAAAACTGCCACCAGGGCCTCCCATTGGCTGAAGTTCCCACCAGAGCCTCCCATTGGCCAAAACTACCACCAGGGCCTCCCATTGGCTGAAGTTCCCACCAGAGCCTCCCATTGGCCAAAACTGCCACCAGGGCCTCCCATTGGCTGAAGTTCCCACCAGAGCCTCCCATTGGCCAAAACTGCCACCAGGGCCTCCCCTTGGCTGAAGTTCCCACCAGAGCCTCCCATTGGCCAAAACTGCCACCAGGGCCTCCCCTTGGCTGAAGTTCCCACGAGGCCTCAGTTGGCTGAAGCCACAGTGCAAGGGATTCTGGGTAATGAGGCTTCCACCAGCCCAGGGCAAGTAGAGATGGATCTGGAGGGAGCTAAGGGCCGGAGGCAGGACCGAAATGGAAAATGCAGAGTATAGGCTCTGCTCTTGGTGCAATATTTCACTGACTCCTCCTACAACAATTTAAGGCAGGAGACACTGGCCCCTTTCATTTGTTTTATTATTTTGGGGTTTGGGGACACACCCGGCGATGCTCAGGGATTACTCCTGGCCCTACACTCAGGGATCACTCCTGGTGGGGCTCAGGGAACCAGATGGGATGCCAGAGATTGAACACAGGTAGGTCTCGTGCAAGGCGAGTGCCCTACCTGCTGTACTATCTATTGCTCTGGCTCTATGGGCCCCTTTTAGAAATGACACAGCTGAGACTCAGAGAAGTTAGGAGTGTTGGCCAGAGAGGCACAGCAGAGAGGCTCTGTGGCCAATTATGTGACTTCAGAGTCTATGCCTCATGGCAGACATGGAAAGTGGTTACTCAGCTCCGCATTGCTCTGCCGGAGTCTTTGCTCCACTGAGGAACGGCTGGTTCCTTTAGTGGCATATTCCAAAGCTTCACAGCCATCCTTCCTGGGTTTCAAGTGTTATTTGTTTGCCAACCCAAGGTCTCAGAGGCCCAGACTCAGAGGCATCTGCCTCCTCCCCCCACAGCACTCCCCCCTGTGGCTTTTGGGCCATTGGGAAGCGTCTGCAACCACTAACCCCCTGTGATACTCAGGTGATCCTCTTCAGGGGCACCACTAAAGAAATAGGGGCTGTAAGGGGGTATGGAGGGAGCCCCCGGCCCCCGTCGCTAATGAAGGCAATCCTCTGGGGTGAAGGTGCGAGGGAATGGGAGGTTCCAATGGGACGTGAACAACGCAGGAACCACTGGGAAGTGACAGCCATGCCATGTTATGTCCCAGGAAACTGGCATGGCCTGATGCCCCAAGACAGTGTCTGGGTGTGATTCGTGCCAGTGGCTGGGCACTCTGGGACCTGGGTTCCAATCCTGGCCTTCCTGCTCACCTTTCCAACTCAGAAAGGACATTCCTGATGTCCTCCACCTCAAATTCTACACGAAGCCAGAACTTTCACTGCATCCACAGCCTGTCTGAGGCTGAGGAGTCCTCTCTGGCTAAGACCCCCTTCCCCAGATGTATCTGAGACTCCTGCCCCTCTGTGGGACCATCACCCCAAATACCACAGCAGCTCCTGCATGCATGGCCTGTCTGGGACTCTGTGAAAGGGCCAGTGCCAGGGGCCGAAAGGAACCTCAGATTCTGTGTTATTCCCTGCTCCCACACGAGGCTGCTATCCTCCACAGACCCTCTAGGTTCTGGAGTGTCAGGAGCCCCCAAAGCAAGTTGCTTTGCTCCAAAACTTTCCCTTCTACTCTAGAATCCCTCTGCAGTCACTCCCTTTCACCCCCCCTCCACACTTACATTTAAACCTGGGTGGGAGGGAGTGACAAGAGGGAGGCCACCAACTCTCTCCATTGCCCCCAAGTCCTCCGATCTGAGAGGGACATTTTATTGGTTTTATGTAAAGTGGGCAAAGAAAGGTGTGAACCCCTAGACCACTCCTTGTCCACCTGCATATACCACTTCCTACTGATCCTCACACACACCTGTGCCATGCAGAAACCCCGCACCCCACTGCCCATTCCTGGGTATGCGACTTTGGGCCAAGAGCACAGCCTCACTCTTCTCATCTGTAAAATGGGCCTAGCAGTTGCATCTGTCTCTCCCAGGGTTTGTGAGCCAATACCAGGACAGCATTTAAGGCTTGTGAGACAATTTATTTCTTCATCACCACATCCACATCAGAACACAGGGCCCATGGCCTGTCACGGGTTCCTGTTCCTCTGTTCACAGCAGCCTGAATAGTTCAGTTACTAGGCCCCTTTCCTAAGCAGCAACTAAAGCTTAGCACATTACCTGGTGAGCACATTACCTGCAAAGTCATTCCGTTACAAAGTAAAGGAGGCGTGGATCTGTTTGTCACCAGTCACGGATGAAGCACCAAGCATAGATCCAAACTCTATAGGTGCTGAATGAATGAATGAATGAGGAGTCTGTGATTGTGCGGTCTGTGGTGATGGCAGAAAACTAAGCAGAGATGATGGGATTGCAGTGGAAGAATTGCCCCCTGTCCCTGAAACCAGAGAACTGGCTAGTCATGAGGTGACGGTGACTGAGGGTCAACTTGCCCACAATTCCTGCCGCATGAATAATGCCCAACACAAAGTTGCTCGGAAGAGTATCCCAGGAAGGGGAGTGGGGGGGGGGGGAAGAGAGGAGGAAAAGATTGCACTGGTCCAGCAGGAGTTCTGCTATTTCATCCATGCCATGGAGCAGCTGACACGGCACAGCAAAGCCTCTTCTGGTCTCAGATGGTCACTGTCCTTTATCACTCATCGGTTGGTGGGACAGGACAATAGACGTTTCTCAGGTAACGCCTGCTGTGATTTGACTGGGGTGAGTGCTAGTGAGAAATATAAAAGCAAGTTCGGGTGGAGGGTGGGAGCACCTTGTCACCCTTTCGAAGTTGCGAAATCCAACAGCCAGTCAGCAACTTTGTGATGGAAAACGAAGCACAGGAGTGACTGGCAGAGACCAGCAGGGTCCAGCAGGGAAGGCCTCCCAGGGACCAGGCAGTTTGCATCCCTAGCTTACGCTGTGGTCCCATGGCCACTGGATGAGTAGCACTAGCCCATTTTAACACACTGGCCTCCAAGATGTTCTGGAAACTTCCAGAAGGTGGGCAACCCAGTGAAAGCCATATTCATTTTTCTTATCTCTGCTTTTTTTTTTACTTTTTTGCTTTTTGGTTCACACCCAGCATTGCATAGGGGTCACTCCTGGCTCTACTCAGGAATTACTCCTGGCGGTGCTCAGGGGACCATATGGGATGCTGGGAATCAAACCTGGGTCGGCCGTGTGCAAGGCAAACGCCCTCCCCGCTGTGCTATCACTCCAGCCCCTTATCTCTGCTTTGTATCTGCCTGTTGACGCTGTTTGAGGAGCTAGTGCTGGGGTGCCTGTACACCGGGGGGAGGGTTGGGTGTGCCTTCACAGACTTGTCAGGCCATGCGTGCCCCACTGTGTTTGGCTGAGAGGGACTCGAGAGGGAGACACGATGGAGGAGGACATGGGAGGCAGAGGCTCCTTCCTGGTTCCCTGTTGCCCCCACTCATGTCGTCCCATCTCTGCAGTCCATCGTAGCCCATTTCTTTACCCATCGCAGAGTCTGTCCCCAATACCACAGGCCCTCTTCCAGTTCCAGTTTCTGGGTCCCCTTGGATGGCGGCTGTCTCCCGCTGGGACTCCCAGCTCAGCCCCGTGCTCCTGCCAGCCCGTGCCCTGAGAGTCTCCTTCCCCCGCATCATGCTGTGTGGCTTCTTTCCCCAGATGCTCCCTAGCAGATCTGTTACTCGACCAGGAGAAGTTGTAGGAGCGAGAGTCGCGAGTCGCAAGATGGGGTGTGAATGAGTGTGGCTGTGCCCTTGTCTTCAGGAAATAGCACCTTGTTGAGCTGTGGTCTGCAGCACAGCAGCCCCTGTTGTCAACTCACCACCTGGGTTAGCTGGAACCAAGTCTCTCTGTGGCACTATCTGCTCATGCAATGATCTTGTCTGCGCCTTTGTTCAGTTGGTCACCATCAGTCAGCAACGTGGGGATCAGGACAAGGCCATTTTCCCATCACCAAACACAGGAGATGGTGCATAGCAGGTGCATACTTGCAAATCACCTATCACCTATCACCTGTCATCCTGTTGCTCATCGATTTTTTCGAGTGGGCACCATAATGTCTCCATTTGTCCCAGTCGCATGCTAGTGTAGCCCAAGGGTGTCTGCTCGCTCCAGGAACACGAAGAGCATCAAACTGTTTGTTCAGGGTCTTGACAAAAAAGTCCCACCATCTTGTAGGTGGGCAGCCACGCAGTTTTTTGACGTCCCGTGGGATCCAGTTGGTAACAGCTCTAGTCCAGCGGTCATCTCCAAATTGCATTCTGTGTCCAGCCCATCTGATTTTTGACGCCTTGACAAATGAAACAGAATCCCTGATCCTTCATCATCAATGGAGGTTGGAACTTCGGATTCCTTCTCTCACTTGAGTGAAATGTGATACTCCAAGCATAGCTCTTTTGATTGAGTTTTTGTGAGAGTTCAAGATGCTGTTCTAACATTCATCGATTTAAAAAAGGCCTTTGATTCTGTTGAGACTGAAGTGGTCATCGAAGCCCTAACTAAACAGGGTGTTCAGACTCAGTACATCAGGATCCTCTGCAAGCTGTATTATGGATTCACCACCAGGATCTCACCAGGGTTCGATCCCCAGCATCCCATATGGTCCCCTGAGCACCGCCAGGAGTAACTCCTGAGTGCAGAGCCAGGAGTAAACCCTGTGCATCGCCGGGTGTGACCCCAAAAGAAAAAAAAAGCACATTGGTCTGGACACATAGTGGGTGAGAAGGGTGTGGAACCCACAAGGTCTGCCTCCCATCCCAATTGACAGCAGGAGCCAATGGTCCAACAGGCCAAGGTTTGACATCATGGTCTCAAAGGGTCACCATTATTGCAGTATGACAAATGTGGAAGGCTCACAGCAGGGGACCTGAAGCACTAAAGTTCCAATCCCTACCCAATCATCTGTGGTTACTGGAGAAGCATTTTATTCTAAGCATCAGGGTACCTGCATCTGAAATACGATCATAAGAATATCTACCCTGGATGTTGGGGGAAGAAGAGGTGGACTGGAAGTGACCCAAGAACAGTAGTGTAGGGTCTTTGGCATTTTGGTGGTGTTGAAGGTGCAATAACTTTGTACACAAAATGTAAATGTTGGTCCAAAAGCTCGTGCAGGGCATGCATCTCTTGTCTTGCATCCTGCAGACACCAGTTCAAATCCCAACACCAGGGAATGTGTCCCTGTACTGCTGGAGGACAACTTGAGATCAGAGTTGAAGACAGGCCCACAGAAGCTCCGGGTTAGCCCCCAAACCAAAGGAAAACAGAAATCTAGCCAGCAAAAACCGGGCACTACCTCGTGGTGTCTCTGCCATCATGGGGTTTGGTCTGTGTGGACAGGCCCAAATGGTGGGAAAGCATCTGGAGAGAGACCTGGACCTTCTGGGGGGTTGGGCTGAGGTCCACAGGAGAAGGAAACTTTCTCCTAAGTATTCTATGGTTTCCAAGGATCTTTCAGAGCACATGCGACATTCTAGATGAGGTGACAGCATCATGCGGACATGGAAACTCAGATCTGGTCTCTGTGTGCTCAGCAGAGGGGATCACAGAGGGAGGGAGCCACAATACAGGTCCTTAACTGTTGGAATGACATGGGTGGGATGGTCCAGAGTTCAGAGAAGGGCAAGGGCAAGGATGGGAATGCTAGAACATGGGGAATTCTGGATTCTGGTGCTAGAGGGACTCAAACCGGAATCCTAGACAGTGGTGAGAACAAGGATGGGTGACTAGAAAGTGAGTGAGTCAAGGGTGAGTGTAGCAGAAAGTTGGGCCAGGTGTGATTCCAGCAGGGACTGGAAGGTCAAGGGTGAGTCAAGGAGAGAGTGAGGGTCAAGGATGAGATTATATAGACCAAACATGATGGCCACTTACTATCTGTATTGCAAACCATAACACCCAAGAGGAGAGAGAGCGTAAGAGGGAATGTACCTCTGTTCACAATAGCCAAAATCTGGAAACAACCCAAGTGCCCTAGAACAGATGACTTGTTAAAAAAACTTTGGTACATCTACACAATGGAATACTATGCAGCTGTTAGGAGAGATGAAGTCATGAAATTTGCTTATATATGGATAGACATGGAGAGTATCATGCTAAGTGAAATGAGTCAGAAAGACAGGGACAGACATAGAAGGACTGCACTCATTTGTGAGGAATAGAATAATGTCACTTGAGGCTGACACTCAAGGAAAGTAGATACAAGGGCCAGGAGGATTGCCCCATGGCTGGAAGCCTGCTTCATGAGCAGAGGGGAGAAGGCAGATGGAATAGAGAAGGGATCACTAAGAAAATGATGGCTGGAGGAATCGTCAGGATGGGAGATGTGTGCCGAAAGTAGATAATGGACCAAACATAATGACCTTTCAGTGTCTGTGTTGCAAGCCATAATGCCCAAAAGGAGAGAGAGAGTGTGGGGAATATTGTCTGGGAGGGTGGGAAAGGGGGGGTATACCAGGGATATTGGTGATGGGGAATGTGCACTGGTGAAGGGATGGGTGTTTGATCATTGTGTGATTGTAACCCAAACATGAAAGCTTGTAATTATCTCAAGGTGATTCAATAATTTTTTTTTAAAAAGAGGGAACGTGCCTGCCACAGAGGTGGGGGAGTTGATGGTGGGGTCCTACTGGGAACATGGGTGATGGAGAATGGACACTGGTGGAGGAATGGGTACTCAATCATTTCATTGTATGACTGAAATGTAATCACAGAAGTTTGTAAGTCTATAACTGCATCTTGCAGTGATTCATTAAAAATTTTTTTAAAAAAAGATGATGAGTCTAGCAGGGAGCAGAAGGTCAAGAGTGAGTCCAGCAGAGAATGAGGGTCAAGGGCAAGTGTAGTAGTGAAGAGTGGAGCATCAAGGGTGAGTGTAGTAGAGAATGGGGGCCAAGGGTTAGTCCAGCAAAGTGGGGATGAGGGGTGAGTCCGGCAGAGGGTGGGGTCGGGGTGTGTGCCGTGGGGAAGTGCCTCCAGGTGTTGAGAGAGGAACGGGAAACGCTGCCCAGTAGGTTTTCCTCCAGATTCTGTGGTGGCCTGGCTCGGATCCACAGCTCTATCAGCGACAGGCCACATCATTCTCTGATCTGCTGACTGCTGGGGGCTTGGACGCCAATTTGCAAGTGCCCTGATGAGAACGTAAAGTGCCATGGTAACAGCAAGCGCCATGCCCACCGGCCCCATCCCCAGTGATTCTGGAGCTCCAGCCCTACGAACTGAACCCTCAGTGCGCCTCTCAGTCCAGCCCTCCGGCCTCCGAGGACATCTGTTTGGCATTTGCCTTATGTGATTGGTAACAGGGGAGGGCCATGGAGGATTTTCCTTTCTAGCTTCTTGGCACTGAGGTAGGAAGCCACCAGTGTGCTGGGTCACGAGAGCAGACCCGGCCCATCCAAGGTGCTGTGGGCAGACAGCCCCGTTCCCACGCAGTGCATCAACCCCGCCCCGAGGACAGCTCACGTGCTTCATGACATCCAGCCCCATGCATTGGAATATGGGTTATTTTGCAGGTAGGGGGTCATACGTGGCAGTGCTCAAGGCTTACTGCCCAGGGATCACTCCTGGGGATGCCCGGGGGATCATATGCAAAGCTGGGGGGGGGGGTCAAATTAGGGCTGCTACATGCAAAGAATTGCCTCTACCTACCCCTGTACTACTTCTCTGGCCCCACAAAATGGGTTTGATAAACGCATCAAGTTAGAGTTTTCTCCCTGTTTTTGATTTCAGGGAGACTCTGCTGCTGAGAGGACCCACAGATTTTTAGATGGGGACAAATGCATCCCTACAAAGCTTCTGGGACAGAAGGTGTCAAGATACTCTGGCACAGCCCCTTTACTTGCTGAACACCTACTACGCGCTGTCACTGTTCTTGTGCTTGTCGTATGCTTTCTTGGTTTTCAATTTTTCCAAACAAGAACACCTTTTGCCCTGATTATAAATGATTGCATGCTACATTTTTTTCAAAGCAAGCTCCAGCCGCTCAGTGATTCAAAGGATTGCAAGCATACAATTCCCCACCCTGCCACATAAACATTATTTACAATGTGCTGTGGACTTCCAGGTTCCAGGTTTGTCTTATATATACTAGGAAAATGCAAATGTCTGAATCAATGCAAACACACACATAGATTTAAGATGTTTAGACATAAGGATTTTACTAAAAAGCTGCCCTAGTGTTCCATAATCTGGTGTGTGAGAGTATATGTGTTTGAGTGTGTGGCAGTGTGGTTGTATGTGGTTGTGTGTGTGAGTGGGAAAATGTGTGTTAATGTGTGTGTGTGATGCGTGTGAGCGTGTGCTTACATTGGGTAGGTCATTTGCCTTGCAGGCGGCTGACCCGGATTTGATCCCCAGCATCCCATATGGTCCCCTGAGCACTGCTAGGAGTAACGCCTGTGCATTGCGAGGTCTGGCCAAACAAAAACACCAAAAGAAGTAAATATGTGAGTGTAAATATGTGAATGAGTATGAATGTGTGAGCGTGTGAACGTGTGCGTGTGTGTGTGAGAGAGAGAGTGTGTGTGTGTAATGTAGATTTCATTCAGGTCTCTGAACGCAGAGCTAGTTTCTCTTCTGTGGGCTCTCCCCAATGTTTGATTGGGGTGGGGGCACCTCCTTTGTTGGGCCAGCCCTCGAGGGACAGACCTTTTGCCACTCTGGCTGCCAGAGGCTGGGGAGTCCTGAACCCCTTCCTCTGCACATCTGTGCATTTTGCTCAAATTACTCCCCAGGATCAGCTTCGCCGAGTGGAATGACTGGGTCAAAAGGTATAAAGGTTGTTTATTTGAATCACCAAATTGATATGGTTCAACCGATTTCCACGGCCACTAAATTGGGCAGGAGAGGCTCTCTCCCCCCATCCCTCACCTCCTCACCTCGTTTAACCTTACCCAACCCTTCAAGGCATCATTTCCCCCGGTGCAGAGGTAATAGGCGGGCGGCGAGACTCAATTCTCAGAGTCGGGGTTCCATCAACCCCCCTGCCCACCACAAACGAGCAATTGCAGGGCAAACGCACAGCCTCCTCCAATTGCCTGGGTCCTGAGGCCAAATGTGCACCCACCCAGGCACATCTACTTAGGTAAACCCACCTGTGTGAACCCATAGAATGGGTTTCAGGAACCCAGCTCAAACTCCAAGCCCCAGGGACCCTGCACACCCACCTCTGTGCAGTAACCCTGCAACTCACTGCATCTCCCGCGTGTGAGGGTGAACCCCATCAACCATGCAGATAAACATTTGCTCCTTCCTTGACTGGTTTCTCCCCAGATGAGAATTTGGAGCCTGAAAACACGACCCCCCCACCTCCAGAGAACAGTGGTCAGGCCCCTCCCCAGTTGGTGGAGAGGTGGGAAACTGACCCTCCCCATAGCAGCCCCTCCTGGCTCTTCCATCACCAACATTCTCTCCTTTTCATTGACTTAGAAAACCAGGACTGATGGGTTTGGTGAGGGGTCTGGAACTTGGTCATCTGAATGTTCGGGCCTGCTGCTGGAGAGATAATGAGAGCTGCATGGCAAGTCTTAAATTTATTTCCATATTTTTAGATGGTCCCAGAGGCCAAGTGGAGGCCAGGTGGGACTGTGATCCATCCCAGGACTGAAGGGCTGGGAAGGCTGGCGGGATTGACTGAGCCCTGCCAGTGGACCCTCCTGAGCACTGTTCAGGAAGCCCCCCTCCCCAAATTAAAATCAAAGAGTAAGAACTCAGAACAGGGCCAGAGAGATAGTACAGAGGATAGGGCGTTTGCCTTGCACACGTCCAACCCGGGTTCAATCCCCGGCATCACATATAGTCCCCCAAGCACTGCCAGGAATAATTCCTGAGTGCAGAGCCAGGAGGAACCCCTGAGCATCGCTGGGCGTGGCCCAAAAAGAAAACAAACCAAAAAAAAAAAACCTCAGAACAACAGCAGCAAACAAGAGAGAATGTTTCCCAGGGGTCACGCAGCCTAGCACCAGCCCTCCATCAGCAGAGACGCCCGGAGCACGGCTCCCCCCTCGCCCTGACCAGTCCAGGTAGAACGAGCACCTGGCCCGCCCTGTCTCTGCAGCCACCGCAGTGGGGGCAGGACAAGAGACTCGGCGCCCCCAGATCTGCTCCATGCCAGTCATGACCCCATAGGGACAAGGGGGTCCGGGCCCCTCCACGGCCCCCAGCTTGGCATTTCCAGGCATGTCTGCGGGCGCGGCGCATCTACCCATCCTCCGAGGCCAACGCAGGTGGTCCTGGCCGGGATCCGGGAGCAGTGATGCTCCGCGCGCATCCCTCTCCACGTCTGCGCCCTGCCAAGGTGCGCCGGCCCGCAGCGCTGCGTCCCCCTTCCCCGGCCTGGCGTGACAGCCCCGAAACTACACAGCAGCGTGGGGGGGGGGGGACAGGACGGGAGGAGGGGGCCCGGGGACAGCAGCTCTGTTATGGAACGGGGCGCCGCGCTCCGGCGGGGCTCTGGATCCCGTCAAGGCGCCGGGTGCTCCCGCGGCCTTCCGCGCCGGCGTGAAACCCAAGCCTGGAATAACACGGTGCCCGTGCTCGGCTGGACACGAGTCAAGCCTCGGATCTGATAAATCTGAGCCCCACGTCCGTGCTCTAATTGGACTTCACGGGGCTGGAGGTGGCGTCGGAGTCCACGGCGTTTCACCTCGTTTGTCATGCTCGCTGCTGACAGGAGAAATGAATCTTTCAGGAGATTCAAGAAATACCGTCGGGTGATTCCATGAAATGAAACAACCCTCCCTCCCTCCTGCCTCCCCCCTCCCCCCATTCTGCTATGACAAAGAGGCCTGTGTCTGGCACTTAGAACACGGCAGAGACCCCCGAAAGCTGAGGGTCCCTCTCAGTCCTCCTAGCTTAGCCTCAAGCCAGAGCCCCCGACCTCCTGCGGAGCTGGTTCTGAAAGCCCACCTCCGGGTGGCCTTGCCCCAGTGGGTTCCGGACAGCCTTTCTTAGTGACTGGGGCTTCTGGGGAACTTCAGGCCCCCTGAGCCCAGATGTGACCCACACTAGGTCCCTCAGGACAGGAAGAATACTTGCCTAAGACTCAACTCTCAGTAACTTTGTAAATCACAGTTCTTCAGCGAAATAAAGCAATTTTTAATTAAAAAAATTCAAGAATACTTACTCCTCTCTCAACGGCTGCTCCTCCCAGACGAGAGTATAAAGCGAGGCCCCCATAGCCACGCCACCAGACTCCACCCCAGGGTGTTTTCACTCAGGGCACCCCAGAGGGGGTGGGTGAGAGCCCTCCTCGCCCCAAGGGACCCAGCCCCGGCAGCCGACCTCCACTACCTAACCGTCACCACGCTCTAGGCCGCTTTCCAGACACATTATAAGACACTTCCTACCCATTTTCTGTAATTACCACATCATATCTGATGGTGTTTGGAGAGTAGGCAACAAATCATAGAGTAATATATATATATATAGAGAGAGAGAGTAATATATATAGAGTAATATATATATATATATATATATATATATATATATATATATATTACACTATGAGAGAGCCTCTGGGAGAGCCCGGCAAGCTACTCGGCAAGCTACTGAGAGTATCCCGCCTGCACAGGCAGAGCCTGGCAAGCTACCCGTGGCATATTCAGTATCCCAAAAACAGTAACGATAGGTCTCATTCCCCTGACCCTGAAAGAGCCTCCAATTATTGGGAAAGACAAGTAAGGAGAGACTGCTAAGATCTCAGGGCTGGGAGGAATAGAGACACTACTGGAGCCCACTCAAGTAAATCGACGAACAACGAGATGACAGTGGTACAGTGATACTTAGTCCTCTACTCCCAGTCGTGGGGCAAGCACACCACTCTGGAGGCAACCCCAGATGCTGTGTAAGGGAAATGTCATTACACTGCATGGTTTAGGAGACCAACACAGTGGCATAGTATGCCTGGCCATGAGTCTCAACCAAAGGCTCCCACCCACCTCCTAGGGCCCCCTGAAGGACATCTGGCAGTCCAGAGACATTTCTGACTGTCCCCCAGAGGGCCGTGCCCATCATGGCATCTAGCAGGCAGAGGCCAGGCTCTGCTTGATGCTGTTGGCAAGTCTCTCCCTGCTACCCCGTCACCATCCCTTCTCTGCAGGATGCTGTTGTAAATCACTTTATACTAAGTTGGTGTGAAAAGGAACACAAGTCATGCATGGATTCATGCTGGGGATCCTCATGCACGGGAGGGCCACCTCGAGAGAAATCATACATGAACAGAAAAAGCTGCCAGGTGTAGCTTTGTGGGGCCACGGTGGCCTGTGGGGTTCCGTGGTTGACACCACTGACAGGAAGCAGTGCATGACTGGGTCATCCACAATTCTTGTATATGCCTTATTATCCAATTCCTGTTTCCCTCTGCCTTTAAAAGTGAAAACAGGGGCTAGAGCGATAGTACAGCGGGGAGAGTGTTTGCATGTGGCCGACCCGGGTTCGATTCCCAGCATCCTATATGGTCCCCCGAGCACCACCAGGAGTAATTCCTGAGTGCAGAACCAGGAGTAACCCCTGTGCATCACCGAGTGTGACCCAAAAAGCATAAAAAGCAAAAAAGTGAAAACATCTTTGTAGACCCCCTACAGTATCCGTGAGCACCGGGTCTGCAGAGAATGATGGGTCAGTTAGCAAGGTGGCCCTAGCTAAGGGGCAGGAGATGGCTCAACCCCCTCCAAATGGCAAAGAATTGTTCGTCCCACTTGTCAATAGTGGTGAAGTTATGGAGGGAGACCTGGGAGTGTAATGTCTGGACTCCCTGCGCCGCCACCACACCACCGGGGCAGTCAGCCAGGCTCCGGGGTGCAGAAGACGCCCGCCAATTGCACACACTCACACAAGCATGTTTCTGAAAATTCCAGTGTGTTTCTTTTTCTTTCCCCCAGCCAGGGGTGGGTAGAGCATGGCCCGCCGGTCCCATTCACAGACGGCGAGGTAGGTGGTAGGCAACACTTCATTACTCAGGCAAATTAGGGCACTCCCGGGATGCCCCTGGCCTCCGGGGCAGTTCTCTGCTCACAGAACCCAGAACCCGGTCACCGCCACGCTCATGGCCAATCTCCACAGACTCGAGCGAGCCTCATCCATGCATGAATCTGTTGAAAAATTCAGGTATGCAGGTTTGGTGACCGACATCTGCAGGCTCTCATGGAGTCAGGCATGAGGGACTCTGGCCCCCCAGCCTCCTGCTTTTCCTGGAGCCTGGCAGTCACACCCAGGGACTGCCTCTGGCGTCACATGAGCTCATTAACTGTCCGTGATCCAGAGACTCATAAATAAATCTCAGAAGATATCAGAAGCTATAGAGATGCCTCAGACCCCAGTCACCATCCAGTTAAAATTTTAATTCCAACTGTATCCCTTAGGGCTGGAGCAATAGCACAGGGCGTTCACCTTTCACGTGGCCGACCCGTGTTTGATTCCTCCGTCCCTCTCGGAGAGCCTGGCAAGCTACCGAGAGTATCACGCCCGCATAGCAGAGCCTGGCAAGCTCCCCGTGGCGTATTAGATATGCCAAAAACAGTAAAAATAAGCCTCACAATGAGAGATGTTACTGGTGCCCACCTGAATAAATTGATGAGCAATGGGATGACAGTGTCAGTGACTGTATCCCTTATTTAAAATTATAGAATTTCTGGAGTACATATAACACTCTATACCTCTGATATACCAGGAGTAGCACATGTTAGATAGGATATAAGGTGAAAGGCAACCAATCTAAGTTAAAAAAATTCGCACACAAGGCTCAATCTGTAACAACATGTTAGTAATCTCTTATGCAAGGGCTTAATGGCTCTAGGGTGAGATACAACAATCTTCATACGCTTTCTTCTAAGTAAACCTTTTTGATCATTTTTAGAGAATTATTCACAAGAAATACAAAATAAATCATTTAGGACCTGCTATTGGGGCAGGCTTGGGTGATGGTTGGGAAAACTCAAAATAATGGTGGTGGGAAGGTGTAATGGTGGTGGGATTGGTGTTAGAATATTGAATGTGATAAATTATTGTGAACAACCTTCACTTGTATCACTTGTCTTCCTGTTGATCTTCAATTTGCTCGAGCGGGGGCCAGTAACATCTCCATTTGTCCCTGTTGCGTGGTAGTGTAGCCCAATGATATCTGCTCACTCCAGGAACAGGAAGAGCCTCATACCGAGTGAACAACCTTATAAAAATAAAATTAAATTATTTTAAAAAAAAGAATTTTCTGCCACCTCACAGCAGCCCACAGGTCCTGCCACTGCTTCTGCCCCACGGACTCTTCCAGAGAAGAACCAGGTGACACATCTCTGACTTGGGGACAGGAGGCTGTGTCACTCAGAATTCTTTAGAGAAATGCATCTCTCCTTGCTGGGATGCGCCCTCTGTTCACTAGGAAGCAGCTGATCTTCAAGAAGTCACCAGTCTCGGGCCGGAGCGATAGTGCAGCAGGGAAGGTGCTTGCCTTGCACGCAACAGACCCTGGTTCGATCCACAGCATCCCATATGGCCCCTTGAGCCCTCCAGGAGTAATTCCTGAGTGCAGAGCCAGGAGTAACCCCTGAGTATTCCAGATGTGGCCCCAAACCAACAACAAAAAATGAACTTATCTGCCTCATGGAGATATTTTAGGTCAACATGCAGGCTCAAAATTCAGAAACAAACCAACCAACTTACTAACAGTCTAGTCTAGGGATGACACTGGGCCCTTTCCAGTGGATTCTGTGGGGTTTTCACACATGCCAACAAAATTCTCCCCCCAAAGAATCTCAGGACCAAGCATGCAATGTGGTTAAGAACCCACAGAGTTGGTCCTTCTTCACCTTAGACCTTTTGTTGCCAAGCCTCAGTTTCCTGATCAGGAAAATGGGGATACTAATAAACCTCTTTACTGGGTGGGAGACAGAGCACACAATTTCATGGGCTTCTAATCCAACCTCTGTGAGGGAGAATTAGGTTCTAACATAGTCCTGCTTTGAGAGTTTCCTGGGAAGAGTTAAGATGAAAAACTGTTAATAAAATCCCAGGGGAAATGCATTCAAAGCGTATCTCCAGTATAAATGAGAAGGTGCTACTTAATGAAAAAAAAAGAAAGAAAGGTAAGGCCTGCCTCCCATAGTCATCGCTATGCTGGCTCACCCACCAGCCCTGCGCTATGGATTCAGGGCTAAATCTCCAAGGAGATGCAAGTCAAGCAGCTAAAGTTCATGAACACACCAGTCCCTGAAGCTGGAAATTCTGGGGAGCCCTTAGAAGGCAAGGGGGTCAAGTACCCCCCTACAGAACCCGACAGTCACACCCACTCTCCACAGCTGAGCCATGCCAAGGGCTCAGCTCCACCGCATCACTAATATTCTCTGCAGAGATTCCAAACTGCAACTAAGTTCAGATACCCCAGTGCCTAGGCTGAGAGCTCCAGTGTCTTCTCAGAGCCAAGGTGGGCAGCCCACCATGCCCACCTCCCATAAACACTGCCTTGTCAACTCATTGGCCCAGACCATAGATTCTGAAATCTCTGGACCCCATGGTCACATATGCGACTACTTGACACTTTCGAATTCCTTAATATTGGCATTCCAGTAGGAGCACCAAATTAGATGGGGAAAGTAACCTAGAAGACAACTAAACTCACAAAGAAATCAGTAGCACAATATTCCTCAATATTGGCATCCCAGTAGGAGCACCAAATTAGATGGGGAAAATAACCTAGAAGCCAACTAAACTCACAAAAAAAGCAGTAGCACAGAAGGCTCAACTAGCAACGAACATCTTAGTAAACTCTTAGACAAGAACTTTAACCTGTGATAAGATATAACAACTTTCACATTAAAAAATAGATTTCTGGGGCTGGAGCGAGAGCACAGTGAGTAGGGTGTTTGCCTTGCATGCGGCCAACCCGGGTTCGATTCCCAGCACCCCATATGGTCCCCTGAGCATCTCCAGGAGTAATTCCTGAATGCAGAGCCAGGAATAACCCCTGTGTATTGCCAGGTGTGAGCCAAAAAGCAATAAATAAATTAAATAAGTAGATAAAAATAGATTTCTTTTTATACTCACTGATTTTAACATTGGAACTTTGGTATCAAATCCATTTCAACTTTTTTTTTTTTTGCTTTTTGGGTCACAGCTGGCAATGCACAGGGGTTACTCCTGGCTCTGCACTCAGGAATTACCCCTGGCCATGCTCAGGGGACCATATGGGATGCTGGAATTTGAACCCGGGTCAGCCGCGTGCAAGGCAAATGCCCTACCTGCTGTGCTATATCTCCAGCCCCAAATCCATTTCAACTTTAGAATTGTATCAACAGTTGTGGCTTTCATCTACACTAAAATAAAAAATAAAATAACAATAGAAAAAAAAAGAAGATAAACATGGTGCTGGCCAGGTGCAGAAGAACAGATGCCACTGCAAAGAAGATCGTCAGAACGCTTGTCGCTATAGACGAGAAACCATCGCACACCACAGCCGTTCAATAAATGCCAACTGGCTTGTTGAGCTAAATGCAGTTTTGTAATTGTTCTGAGACTGATTTAAAATGTTCACTGTGAAAGGGCAGAGCAAGCGTACGGTCAAAAGAGCCTTTGCTTTGCCTTGCACGTTGCTAACCTGGATTTGACACCCAGCATCCATAAGGTCAGGGTGTCAGGGTCTGGTGCACTGGGAGTAGCTGCAAACTCCAGCAGACACTTGCAGGCCCAGCAAGTGGAACACAGCATGGAGAGATGATGACTCCCCCCTCATCTCCCTCTGGGGGCCAGAGTCATAGTACAGTACAGTGGAGGGGGATTTGCTTGCACAAGACCAGTACAGATTGGATCCCCAGCATCCCATATGGTCCCCCGAATCTACCAGGAGTAATTCCCGAACTCAGAACCAGGAGTAACCCCTGAACATTGAAGGCTGTAGAAAGGAAAATAGAAATGAGCACACACCCCCACCCACCCAGTAAAGGGTATTTGCCACAGACAGATGGATGGAGCAACCCTGGGAAGGGTTTGGTGGGTAACATTAAGTACAAAAATCAAGTGAAAATATTACTTGATGGTGGGGATGAAACAAAAGCATCTGAACGCCTGTGGCCTCTCCTATAATCGGGAGCCTCACCCTGTTCATGCCGCCTACAACTGGCCTCCCTGCACCCAGGTCCTGCCAACCTAATCCTCTGGGGTCTCTGTGGTAGTGGAGGGACCTGGCAGGACCTCCCCGCAGTGCAAGTGCTGGTGGTGGAACAAATGCATATCCCAGGAGGTTAAGTAACTGGGTGCTCTGGAGCAGAGCACAGAGCAGGGCGAGGTGTGAGCTGAGTTCTGATTCCAGACAAGAGAGGCAGGAGCTGGCACCGCCCCCTGACACCTGGGAAACTCTCCCGAGGGAAGGGGACTTCCGTATCCTGATTCCCACATCTTTCTCCTCCACTTCCTCTCCAGAATGCCGGGGTCCTTAGGTTTCTACCTCCTGATGCCTCTCCAGCTCAACTCCCAAGAGGACGGGGGATCAAGAGCTCCCCTGAATGCTCCATTTTCTGGTTAAAGAGTAAAAGTACAAAAAAAAATTAAAGGAAAAAGGTAGGAGCCAGAAGTAAGCGCTGAGCATTGCTGGGTATGGTCCAAATACCAAAAATAAAATAAATATATAAAAAGGAAGAGGGGGAAAAAATGAGAGTCACAACCAGCACACAACATGGTGTTAACAGCAGGGTAAGGGAGTTCTGGTTTCTTCACTTGGTTCTGGCCAACCCTTTATTTTTCTATAGTGAGCATGCCCATTACTTCTAATGATGAGGAAATAAGTGATTTTTTAAGAAGGAGGAGGGAAAGGAAGGGGGCGAAAACAGCAGAAGAAATAATCATAGTAATTACCTACTTACGTAACCATGGGACAAAACGACTTTCACATTAAATAATGCGTCACTTTCTCCAAGAGCCCTGCAGGAAGAAGCACAGGCGCTGTTGGTCCGGTGGGTCAACGGAGAAGCACAGTATATTCATAACACCCAGGCATGGAGTCAGCCTGCAGGGCTGACAGTGAACAGACAAAGAAGGTGTGGTTTGACAGTTGAGTGAATGGATGGACAGATGGATGGATGGATGGAAGACAGAGAATGAGATAGTGGATAGATAGAGAAATGAAAAGCAAGTGGATAGATGGATGAATGAATGGGTGGGTGGATGGATGAATGGATGGATGGATGGATGGATGGATGGATGGATGGATGGATAGGTAGCAAGACAGAGGGAGGAAGGAAGGGAAGGAGGGAGGAAGGAAGGGAAGGAGGGAGGGAGGGATACATATATAGATGGACAGATGGATCAACAGCTAGATGACTGATAGATTGGATGATAAATTAGTTTGGAATACCTATCACATATACAACAGAATATTGCCCTTTAAAATCAATTTTTGCCATTTTGAACAGGTCTGGTGGGCCTGGAGGGCATTATGCCAAGTGAAATAAGCCGGTACAGAAAGGCATCCAGTGCTCCATCTCAGCATCTCAGGCTTATGTAGGACCTAGAGAAGTCACACTCAGACAGGCAGGGGACACAGGGAGGAACAGGTCAAAGGATACTCATTTTCAGTTGTGTAGGATGAATAAGTTCCAGGGCCTAAGGCACAACATATATTAACTATGGGTAAATATCCTTGAAGTTTGCTGAGAAAAAAATCTTCATATGTTCTGACTCTATACACGGAAACTCACACTCAGGAGACGTGTCCACCAACCTGAGGTCATTTCACAATGTACATGTATAGCAAAACATAATGTACATCTTCAATACATGTTTTTTGTGTGTTGGGGGAATCACACCTAGTGGTGCCTGCAGGTTGTTCCCAGCACATTCAGTGTCACTCCTCTCACAATACCCAGGGCTCCCACAAGCAAAGTACAGGCTCTCTTACAGCTCCCTAAATCACTGTCACTGTCACTGTAATCCCATTGGTCATCAATTTGCTCAAGCGGGCACCAGTAACGTCTCCATTGGGAGACGTGTTGTTACTGTTTTTGGCATATCCAATACGCCACGGGTAGCTTCCCAGGCTCTACTGTGTGGGCTAGATACTCTCGGTAGCTTGCCAGCCTCTCCGAGAGGGGCGGAGGAATCAAACCCAGGTTGGCCGCATGCAAGGTGAACGTCCTTCCAACTGCGCTATCGCTCCAGCCCACAGCTCCCTAAATAGAATCAAATATGCGTATATATCACACATTCCATTTGTTTATTGTCCATGAATCTGGGAGGGGGGAAGGGGATACTAAAGCTAAAGCTGTTGACATTTTCAAGATGACAGGGAAAGTGTGAGCCTGAACACAGACGTGGCCAGAAGTCTGAGCTCTGAGTCCAGGACTTCTACCACTCGGCGGAGGATGCTCTCGAGACAAGCCACATCCGTGAGAGCTGAGCCAACAACTCTGCATCATTCCGGTCCAGAGCAGGGTCACTCCTGGCCACACAGAAGGAGGCATCATCCTCCCCTGGGCTCTGTACTCCCGGGAGGGGCCTATCCGCACCGCAGCATTGATCAGCTCTCCTTCCCTTCGTATCTGCAGTCAGGCCATGCAGAAATAGATTTTATTCATATTAATTGACTGGGGCAGGAGTGTGTGTGTGGGGGGGGGCGCAAACTAGTTGTGATCAGGGGCTATTCCTGGCTCTGTGCTCAGGAACGACCCCTGACAGTACTTGGGGAACCTGACACAGTAGCAGGAATCCAACCAGAATCAGCAGCATATTTTTGTTTTAACATATGACTTATTCAGGCCAGAGCAATAGAGCAGTGGATAGCATGTTTGCCTTGCACGTGGTTGACCTGGGCTTTTCATTTCCACCACCTCATATGGTCCTTGAGCCCACCAGGAGTGATCCCTGAGCACAGAACCAGGAGTAAGCCCTGGACACAGCTGAGTCTGGCCCCCAAACAAAACGAGTATATGACTTACTAAGAAAGTGGGGTTTTTTTTTGTTTTTCTTGTCTCTTACTTGGTGTTTTTTATTTATTTAGTTGTGATTCATTCATGGTTTTTGCCGTGATAGTGTCACAATTTTCCATTAGTTTGTCTGAGAAATAAACTGCTGAAGGACAGAGAAGGCAGGAGCCCCGTCCACATTGCTGGTGACCGTGTGTTTGCCCTGCAGGCTGGGGACAAGACACAGAAAACTATAGAGATGAGAGACGGGGGCTGACATGAATTTTTATGCTCTTCCTTGAGCATAGCTGTTTCTGAGTCACCACCATCATCATCAATACTGGTCGTTTTCCATATAATGAAAGTTGTTAGGTTTCAAGGTAAAACTCAAGCTACATTTAACTTGATAGGTTACTTACAGCCAAAACACAATTGGGGGGGGCAGAGAAGGGGTTACCGATGGATGGATAGATGGATGGATGGATGGATGGATGGATGGATGGATGGATGGATGGATGAAAGACAGAGAATGAGATAGTGGATAGATGTTTTTCGTCTGATGCTGGTTCAAGCCCCAATACTGCTTGTGGTCCTGAGCCCTACCTGCACTGATCCCTGAGCACCTGCCACTAAAGCAGTGGCAGGCTGTGCCCCAAATTCCATTCCCCCTAGGAACAGAATGCAAATTAACCATTTGGTATGCATGCCATAAAACTCCCTTGCATTGACTCCCTACTTTTCTTTTTTTCTTTTTTTTAATTCTTTTATTGATTCACCATGTGGAAAGTTACAAAGCTTTCAGGTTAAAGTCTCAGTTATACAATGCTCAAACACCCATCCCTTCACCAGTGCACATATTCCACCACCAACTCCCTACTTTTCAAGGGACAACCAATAGCAAATATAATTCTTCTCCGTGGAACCCAGAAGCAATCTCTCCAAGGAAAAAACTGGTTACTGACGCTAGTTCTAGAGGATCGAGTTAATGCAAAAATGCAATCAAGAGATATAAGCACTGGGGGAAAAACAGGCAACATTACCATCATTTTAGGGAAGATAACTTTATCTAATAAATCCACAAAGTCCACTGAAAATCATGTTAAACCAAAAAAAAAAAATCTGTGAATGCGATACACAGATGCCAAAAGCTACCATTTGTTAGTATGTCGAGAAAAGTATTTTAATATGCAATGGAAAAAATTTTTTATTAGCAATAAAAAAGAACTAAAGTATCTAGGAATAAACCCAATGAGCATGATATAATTTATAAGCAAAATACCATAAAATTTCACTATAGAATAAAACCAGAGAGAGAGATCAAAGGGCCAGAGAACAGGCTTGTATGCAGGAGGCCCAGATTCCATCGCTGGCACTGCATGGCCCTTTGAGAATTGCCAAGAATATCCCCTGAGCACAAAAACAGGAGGAACCCCTGAGACTGCAATCAATGTAACCTGGTGTGGGGGCTGGAGCAATAGTACCGTGAGGAATGCATTTGCCTTGCACAACAGCTGACCCAGGTTCAATCCCTGGCACCCCATATGATCTCCCAAGCCTCCACCACCAGGAGTGATCCCTGAGTGAAGAGTCAGGAGTAACTCCTGAGGATAGCCAGGTGTGGCCTCTCCCCCCCACCCCCCAAAACAACAATAACAACAACAACAAAATTAATCTGGTATGGCCCAAAAGCAAACCAAAATATTTTACTACAGAACAAAGAGGGTTCCGTGAGATGGCTGGGAGGGCTGGAGCACATGCTTTGCATGTGGGAGGCCCAGATGTTCCCCAGAACCGCGTGATTCCCCAGCACTGCCAAGAGCAACTCCCCACCAGAACCAAACCAGAAGTGCCCAAGCACCTCCAGGCATGGCCCCAAAACAAAAATCACGATAAACTAAAAGTACAAAGGACCTAAGGCCCTAACTCAATGCAAAGACAGTCCTTGAGGTCACTTGTATTACTGGGCCTAATTTGCCAAACTCCCCTCTCTGTGAACAGCACATACGTCCCCATCCCTGAATGCTGAGCACAGACATGGGGTTTTCTGAGGGTAAGAGCATGTAACCAGACAATGGGGGCTCAGAGCCTCGGTCTGAAGAGACGGCCTGCCTGCTTGCATCTCTATACAGCCATGAGAAATGTGTGTCTCAGACACAGCACACTGAGCAGGGGAGCATTGCGAGGGGCTGGGGCTACAGACCCCAGATGCAAAATAGCAGAGACCCCCCCCCATCCAACCCAGCCCAAGTAGCTGATTCACAGTCTCGAGAGCGATAATAAGCAGATATGCTTTAAGACAGACTTTGATTTATTACATATTAAGACCAAATTGATAGATACGTGTCCCAGGATGGGTCTGTATAGCAAAAATGCATGTTCTCTACAAACTAATCTATGCAGTAAATGTGATTCCCCATCAAAATAGACCGTGGCATCTTGAGTATTGTGAAAATACACTGTAAAACAAAAGTAACTGAAAAATTTGAAAACTGCTATATTTAGAGGCTTCACAAAATCAGGACAATCACACAACTTGATCACTGATGAATCAATCAATGAAACACAGTCAAGGAGATAGAACAATATCAGATAGCTTGATAGGTGATACAAGATAATAGACATACTATCAGAGTGATAATCTCAAATTACAAAATAGGGTGGGATGATCAATTATATAGAAAAATAGCATTAAGACAATATATACCACTGTGAAAAACACATAACTAAATTCTTACACCGGCCAAGACATGGAAAAAATAGTCCCATATGGATTAAAGATTTAAATGTGATCAAACTATTAAAAAGACCAGAGATCCAGATGCCTAGATCACACTCTTGATGTGAGGTAGGCTTTCATAAGCAGAACTATCCAGAAGCTGCTTAAGAAAAAGATTTAGAAAAATGCCTCCATAAAAATTCAGTGCGCTGGGTCCGCGAGCTAGTACAGCAGGTAAGGCACTTTCCCTGCATGCGGCTGACCAGGGCTCCATTGCTGGCACCCAACATGGTCCCCCAAGCCCCACCAAGAGTGATCCCTGATCACAGATCTAGGAATAAGCACTGAGCACCAAAAACAAAATCTAGAAAAACAAAACCCAAAATTCAACGTTTTGGGTTGGAGAGAGGGCCCAAAGGGTAGACTTTGTTCTTACAGGGGAGTCTTGGGTTCAGCCTTCAGCACCGCGTGGTCATCTGAACACTTCCCAAAGCAGCCCTCAATCACCAAGCTGAGAGCAGTCCCCAAACACTGCCAAGTGTGGTACCAGAAACAAAAAATAAACCCAAAATGTTCTACACAGCAACGTGTCAGAGACATAGAGACAAAGCAAGGCAGACAGACTGAGAAGGCCTGGAACCTGCCAAGCTGGGCAGGTCTTACCCTTTGGACAAGCTTGGAGGAGGATCTAGCCACACACGTTTTTCTTATTTCTAATTTTTCCTTTCTTTTTTGGAGGGAAGGAGGGAGGGATTCACACCTGGTGATGCACAGGGGTTACTCCTGGCTCTGCACTTAGAAATTACTCCTGGCGGTGTTCGGGGCCCATATGGGATGCTGGAGATCGAACCCGGGTCCGCCACATGCAAGGCAAATGCCCTACCCACTGTGCTATTGCTCCAGCCCAATTTCCAACTTTCCAGGGGCACAGCTGATGTATGTGATCCTAAAAGAAAAAAAAAATTAAAAACCAAGAGGAAATGTGAACTTGATAGATACTTGAGCTTCAGGGAAATAGATTTGGAGATGTCGTGACGGCTACAAACCAAGACACGAACACGGAAACAGAGAAGCTCTTTATTCCCTCTCCCTCCTGTCACAGGGGCTATTGTGATGTGGCGATGGGAGAGGCACGCAAGCCTGCCTGTGGTGCTCACACTCTCAGTCACAGTGCTCACTCTGGTCTGTGGTGCTTGCACACATGTTGTTGTTGAAGGTGCAAGTTCTGGTTCTGGCTCTCCCTGTGGGGGTGGGGGGGTGGGCGGGCGTTTCAGCGCTCACATGTTCACCACACTTCCTGGCTAGAGTTTGCATCCCTGAGAACATGATTATTAAATGCTTACTAACTCTGGGTTCTTCCTGACCCTCAACCCAGGAAAAATCATAACCGTGAATGACAGACCAACAGCTTAGGAAGTTGCCTTGCCTAATGGTAGTCGTTCTAGTAATAGGAAGTACCCCGTTAATCCTGGGGCAGCCCTGGGGTATCACAGGGTTGCATGCTCCCCCTGGTCCTCTGATGTGCTCTCCCCACTGCTCTGGGCATCCCAAGTATCTCTGCTGCATCCTTGTTCCAGCGCCCGACTCCTGCCATGAACAGAGCCCTCAGTCTATCCCTGTCCCCTGGAAGCTCCCAGAAAAGGCAGAAAGGTTGGCAGAGGGAAGGGTAAGGAGGGCAGAGAAGGAATAAAGTAAGCCGGGAGGGTGGGAAGGAGAAAACCTCCACGAAGCATAGAGCAAGCGATGCAGGCTGCGGGGAGATGGGCCTCTGAGACGGCAGGAGCAGGACTGGCCACGTGAGCTCTCAGACCTTCAGCCCAGTGCCCGCAGACTTAAAATAGTGCTGCCGGCCCCAGGGGTCCTTCGTGCCAGCCCCAGGGCCTGGGGGGCCTGGACCACAGGTCAAGTCTGATTCCCGGCGCCTCTGGTGCTGGGAATCTTCCATACTGCCGGCTGGCGCTGAGCTCATGACGACCCCCACAGGCACAGGGTCCTCAGCCATGCCAGGGCTCTCAGGGCCAAACCACTGCCCTGCGCTCCTTGCTCCTCACGGGCAGTCTTCAAAGCTGCTCACCTGGAGCGGGGCCTCCACCAGGCCGTGATCGGGGCCCCAGCTTGTCCACCTGGGCCCCTACGAGCTGACCTCACAGCGCCAACACATCGGGCTGTGACAGCGGGCAGTGGGGGGTGGGGGGGGAGGCGAGAGGGGGTGGCACACGCCCCTGGGCCTCTGTGTCGCATCCCTCACCCAGTACCGTCCTCCCTCCGTGCCATTCACATGGCGAGGCTGAACAGAGGCGGTGCTGGTGCCGCAGGCCAGGGAGACAGGCCGTCCCGGGGTTGGCACAGGCTCCGCGGTGACCCCGCGGTGTGCATAAGAAGCTCAGAGGCACACGCTCGGGGCATCAGCGTCAGCGTCCTGTCCTGCAGGGCCCCTCCGCTTCAGTTCCAGAGGCCCCGGCTTTCCCAGCCTCCGAGATTGCCAGGCTCTGTCCCGAGAGCACACGGGGGCCGGGGCTGAGCTGCTACTTCATACTCCGGGCAGCCTCTGCCCATGTCACCGGGCTCCAGGGACGTGCGGGAGCCGTGCCGAGCCACCTCATCTGTGCCCCCTGAGCTCTTCCCACCACCCAGGCTGGTCCGCAGCAGTCACATCATCTGGACCAAACGCAGGCCAACGCCCCGCCAGCAGAGGCCAAGGAGACTCAGGCTCTGCCAGGGCGCCGACGGGGTGCCAAAAAGATTGACAGTGGCTCCTGCCCAATGAGCATCCCAAAAGCTAAGCCAAAGCCCGCCCTAGCGAGGCTGCTAGGCTGAGCGTGCGCACAAGGCGACCGCTCATTGGCTGATTTCACGTCACGTGGGCACTGAAAACTCGAGGTACAGACAAGCCGGCGCGAGGCTGATGCGCCCGGTACAGCGGGGAGTGTGGCCCACGAGCTGGAAAGATGAGGTCAGCCACCCCCGAGGCCAGTCACCACGGCTGGAGAGGCCCGCCCAGCCTTCCTGGCTGGCCGGCTGACGTGCTGGCGGCCCCCTTCGAGGATGATGCTGGTCAGTCTCCAAATGACCTCTCTCTCCTTGCAGTCCCGGGCTCGACTTGGCCTGGAAACTGTTGCTATGTGTGGGGGGGAAGGTTTCCCCCCTCACTGAACGGTCCAGCAGACAGAGAAGGCTGAGTGTGTCATCGGATGGCCTGGAGGAGCTGGCGTTGGGATTCGTGAGAAGGGGAGGGAGGGAGGGAGGGAGGGAGTGAGGGAGGGAAGGAGGGAGGGAGGAAGGGAGGGAGAGAGAGAGCCGTGCACGCAGCCAGAGCTATGCAGTAGTCTCGGGTGCGAGCAAAGCAGGTCACTTTCATTGCAATTGGAGGAAGGTCGCTGTGTCCCTGCCGAGTGTCAAGATCGGCCCTGCAGAGAGACAAGAGGTGATGGGGTGGGCAGAGGGGCACCCAGAGAGAAGAGGGTTCGGAGTCCCACCCAGACACGTGCTAGCTGGGAGACCTCCCTTCACAGAGCGTCAAGGACTTCACTGATCTCATGGAGCAGTAGATCATCCCCCATTTGATTCTGCAGTAGGTCCTGGCTCCTCCCTGCAGCGTGGGCAGCCTGCAGCCCCCGGCCGGCCAGGACCGCAGCAGCATGGCACACATAGGCTCGCAGCTGCAGGAGCAGGAACACATCATCAGCATCTCCTACGCGCTGGCCCCCGAGGCCTCGCAGCGCAACAGGTGGCAGCCCAGGCAGCCACTGACCCGTGAGCCCATGTGCCAAGGAGACAACCGGAGCCCGGGGTGCAGAGGAGACAGAGCAGGCTGCCAGCCGCAGGGCCCTCGCCAGGACTGATCCCAACTCAACGTCCCCTTCCCCCACTCCCCACCCCCTAAAAAATAAAAAAAAAAAAGACTTGTTTTAGTGCCCTCATTGAATGGTCCCCATGTCCAAGTCCTCAAAGAAGGCATAGAGATGGGCAGTATCCCTTAGTAAAAACTGGGCACCTATGACCAGAAATATCCAATATTCAGTAGGCAGGCCTGGTGTGACAAAATGTCAGTGTCATTGGTGGAGATACTTAGTGATGTGGGGGGTGCTGGGACTGGATTTTGCCCTTCCAATATTCCTGTGTTGATGCCCTGACCACCAATGTGGTGTTTTTGCACAGGGTGTGTGTGTGTGTGTGTGTGTGTGTGTGTGTGTGTGTGTATGTGTGTGTGTGTGTGTGTGTGTGTCATCTGGTCCTGAGAGCTTACTCCTGACTCTGTGCCCTGAGGTCCCTCCTGATGGGGCTGGAGGTGCAGGAGACATATGAGTGTCAGGGATCAAACCCAGGTCAGCCACATGTAAGGCAAGCATGGTAACCACTGTGCTGGCTCTCCCGCCCCCTGTGTGACTCCCTTTGGGGGGCATTTAAGGAGACCGTGGGATGATCTGTGGCCCTGGGGGTGTGGGTAGAGTCAAATCAGAGCAGATCCTGGTCCATAAACAGAGGCAGAGCACTGAGGAGAGATGAAGCAGAGAGAAAAGGAGAGGGTCAGCCTTCTGCAGGCCAAGAAACCCTCTGGGACAAAAGTGTTTAGTTTCATTTTGTGGTAAGACTCCCACAGTTTTTGTTATGTGTTGTCAGTAAGACTATGGACTTTGAAACCTAGAAAGAAGGAAAGAAGAAAGAAAGGAAGGAAGAGAAATGGAAAAAGAATCCTGTCAGCACCTTGAACTTGACCTTCCAGCCTCCTGGACTGGCAGACCTGAATTTCTATGACTGAAGCTGCCCAGTCTATGGTTCTTTGTTGCAGTGACCAGAGCTGACTATGATGAAGTCTCTCTGCACTATGGCATTTGCCGAGGAGAGGCCCCAGTGCCTCAGTCACAGCTCCTGGTGCCCTGGATGTGCCCACTGGCCAGTGCTGCAGACCCACAGAGTGTTGAGCAAGAAAGGATGCCATGCCCTTCTCATGCTCAGATTGGTGTTGACTCTTTCAGCAGGGTAGAGCTGGTCTACCCAAAGCAGCCATCTTTATGCCTTAGTAAAATACTGTCTGGGACATGTATGTGATTTTTGTTGATTTGCTTGCCTCAGTTGGGCGCCATAATTGTCAGGGGGTGGTGTAACCCCTGACTCAGTTCCCAGAGGTCACTTCTGGCAGTGCTGGAGGACCATGTTGTTCTAGAGATTGTATGTGGGTTCCCAGCATGCAAACTGTGCACTCAGTTAATTAAGACAAATCTCCATCACAAAGAACATACATATCTCTGTGCTGCATCACTATTCCGCCCTAAAACTTTTCTAAAAAATTTATTGCTTATTTTCCCTTTATTTGTTTTAAACCTATTTATTTTAAAATTTTGCTAGTCATAGGTACCTTGTTAGTGCAGCAGGTTTTGTTTGTCATATTTCGTTTGTCAAATTTTGTTTGTCAACAAATAGAGGATAAATTAAAAAAAAAAAAGAAAGGATGCCATGCTAAGGAGGATCCATCACAACTCCTTGCCTGGAATGGATTCAGGAATGGCCTCCCAAAAGCTGTATCAGATAGGAGAGATGGTTCAGTGGTTTGGGGTACATGCTTTGCCCCTGACAACCACCAGGAACAACCCCCAAGCACTGAGTTGGGTGTACCCCCTGAGCATCGCTGGTGTGGCCCTTAGGGGTAAAAGAAAGAAATGTTGTCCTGTCTCCGGGAAGCTGTAAATGTGACCTTCTTGGAGGAAAAAGTCTTACAGATGACATGATGCTGCGTATGATAAGATCACGCTGCTGCGTTTGAGAGGAGGCAGCCAACATCCAAGAATCTAAAAAGAAGAATCCCAAGTGGGAAATGAAGAGAAATGAGAGACACACTGGGGATGAGGGTGGGGGGGCAAAGGGGGGGAATTATGTATGTGCATTCTGGAGCCCCGGGGAACAGAAGAGCCAGCACCAAAAATCCCTCACTGGTGTCTGTTAAGGGAAGAGGCCTCTGCCAGCTCACTGCGTTTGGGGTTCTGGCCTCCGGATGTAGGATGTGGTTTCAGATCACCAAGTGTGTGGTGACTTGTCACAGCAGCCACAGGAAATGGATACACTGCCTCCTCTCCAAATAGTTCAGCCCTGAATTGTCGATTAATGGCTAAGTGGCCCTCAATCCCACACGCTGACAGCTCGATTTCTTAAGGGTCTGTTCCTTGTGGACGTGGAGACAGGTAAGTGACAACCACCCCTTCTTTCCAGGTAAAGAAAATAAAGCTCATGCCTGGCAGAATAGGTCTGTCCAAGTCCGAACCCAGCAGGCGACCACCTCAGATCTCCAGCCCAGTGTGGCAGGATGGTGACATTAAGGTGTGATGGAAGGAACCCCAACGGCCAGGAAAAGTGAGATGTTCTTTGGAGTTGGTAGCTCTCGGCTTTTCTCTAGGACGTTCAAGGGCCAGGCAGGATGGTCAAACTCTGGATGGAAGAGGACCCTTGTCACATTGCACCCACTTAGTCATTCTGCAGAACCCCAACTCTGGAACCCCCTCCCACCAAGCTGACAGCTGCAGGGCGTGCAGAACCTGGTGTTTGAACTCATTCACTCATTCTTTCATTCTATAGCTCTCTCCTATATCCAGACATTTGAAACACAGTGTTACTTATCTTTCCCCTTAATTCCCGATGGCCAGCACCTTCCCTGCAACACAGTAGATGTTCTGAAGCGTTCGCTGGACCACAACGAGTCTCCACAGGGGACACCAAAGCCCAGAGAGACAAGAGTCTCACCCAAGCTCTCAGAGGACTAGAACACAGCCTTGGAACTGGTGACCGGCAGGTGCTTGTGGGCTGGTCCATCTTGCTTCCTGCACCGCAGCTGCTGCCAGACTGGCCGTGTGTCCAAAGGCAGCACCTCGGGGAACAGAGGCATCCTTCAAGGAAACAGCTGTACAGATGCACAGAAACAGGAGATGGCAAGCCCACGTGAGAGTAAGACTGGCCTGGTCTTCCTGGAGCCAGCCTTCCCTTTCCTCCCCTGTCAGAGGTCACATATCAACAGTCTGAGCTGCTAAGGGTTTTGATACTTGCCCTCTCTGGCCACGCTGGGGCCAGAGATGTGGCTCAGAAGGCTGGAGTGCATGCTGTTCCTGCGGGATACCCAGGTTTGATCCCCGACAGCACATGGGGCACCGGCAGGAGTTACTCCCCCACCCCAACACTGGAGCAGGGAGTAGCCCCCTAAGGCCTCCAGATGTGGCCCCCAAGCCAAAAATTTTAATAGGGCTGGAGAAATAAGGCCCTTGCCATGCGTGTGGCCAACCCAGATTTGATCCCCGATAATTCGTATGGTTGCCCGAACAACACAGGAGTAATTCCTGAGGGCAGAGCCAGGAGTAACCCCTAATCATCACTGGGTGTGGCCCAAAAGCAAATAAATAGGAGGCAGAGAGATAGTGTGCAGGGTTTAAGGAAGTTGTCTTGCATGCGGTTGGCCCAGGTTTAATCCCCAATACCAGAAGTGGTCCCCAAGCATATGGTCCCCAAGCAACACCAGAAGTGACCCTGAGCACAGAGCCAGGAGGATGCCCTGAGCCCTGCAGGTGTGGTCCCCAAAATAAAATCCTACAACATCTCCAGAAAGAAAATAGCAAAGCTTTCCTAACTGCCAAAGGTGCCTGCAGCTTTTCTTACTGTCTTCTTCGTGATCCAAAATACTAAATCTTGAAGCACGCCAGCTGTGTGTGTGGTGCTGGTGGGGTTGGATGGGAGAAGTCCCGGACCCTGAGCATCATTATCAACTAGTAGAGACTGAAGTGGATGTGGGTGATGGGCAGACTTTTGGAGCAAAGTAGGTGCATTCATTTCCATAAGCTGCAAAAACAAAATGTTTGTTTCTGAGACAAACATCAGAAACTGCATTCATCGGGGGCTGGAGCATAATACAGCCAGGAGAGTATTTATCTTGCACATGGAAGACCCAGATTTGATCTCCAGCAGTCCACATAGTCCCCACAAGCCTTCTCAGGACTGATACCTGAGCACAGAACCAGGAGTAAGCTCTGAGCGCCACTGGGTATGGCCCATAGCAAGAACATAATGTCCCTCTCAAAAAGAAAAAAAAACCTACATATGTGTATTTGTTCACTCTCTAGATCTCTCTGAAAACAGCACACATTAATTCTCATAGAGACTGGATGTCTGAGTGCGGACAGGGCTGACATGGAAGAGGGTTTTCCCAGCCACTTCGAGCCCCCAGGGTGACAGGTGTCCTTGGCTAGTGGCGGCATCCATCCACCCACCATATCTCCACCCTGCATCTCCCCTTTCTCTGTTCACACTTCCTCCTTTCTTAGATCCACCCCAACCACCGCTGACCATTTCCACATCTGGTCACAGCACAGGTTCTCGGGGTAAGGACTCAGAAACATATCTTGAAGGGAACACAGCTCAGTCCACCTCCAGAAAAGGAGAACATGGGGCAGGAGAAAATACAGTGGGGGGCAGGGCACTGGCCTTGCACAAAGTCACCTGGGTTTGAGCCCCAGAATCCCCTCTGATAGGGTCCCAGGTTCCACCAGGAGTGACCCTGAATGCAGAGACAAGAGTAAATCCTGAACACCCTCAGGTCTGGCCCCCTCAAAAGGGGGAAGACAAAAGGAAAATGGCCAGAGAGTACAGGGGTGATGGCACTTGTCTTGCCTATGGTTGACCCAAACTTGATTCCTGGCACCCCATAAGGTTCCCCAGGCTGCTCCAGGAGTCGTCCCAAGCACAGAGCCAGGAGTAAGCCCTGAGCACCACAAAGTGTGACCCATTTTTTTTTAATTTTTAAAAGAAAGGGAGAAGAAGGCCAATGGTCCCAGAGGGGCATCTCCCAAGGTCCCCGACCAAAGGCCCACACAGGTCTAAGAGTCGGCTGTGGAAAGGACCTCCCCTCCCCCCCCATCTCAGACAGATCCAAGAGCCCCAGGCGCCTGCTCCCCCTGGTCCATGGTCCATCTGAGGTCTTTGAGAGGCCACAGAGGCAAGATGGCCAGAGCCGAGAGGGACAATGCTGGCAGCCGGAAGTCTTTGGGCTGGGGGTGGGGGGAGGACGTGATCCCCATGTGATGCCAGGACACAGAGCCGCCCTCCCTGCCCCTTGGGTGAGCCTGTCACTGCTCTGGCGGGTGCACAAGGCAGGGGCCATGACACCCCTAACAGATGGGGACACTGAGGCCCCCAACCTCCGAGGCTTCACCGCCATCCCCTCAGCCCCTTGGCCTCCCCATGCATAGGCTTGGCCCTGATTCCCAGCCTAACTTGGCAGTCAGCAGCAAGGACAGAGTAGAAGCTGGGGGAGGGAGCTTCAGGGGGCAGGGGGCCTTTCTGACCTCCCTCCCCAGGGCCCGGAGGCCCGCTGACCTGCAGATCTGACACGCCCACCACGGAGCACTCTTGGGCCCAGGGTCCAGAAGAAAGGTCAGTCGGCTCAGCCAGCGTGGGGGAGGGCCCCCGCCAACCGCCCAGTGCTGCAGGTCACAGGGGACCCCACTCTGGGCCTGCTGCCCACCCTCTGTCCATCTGCCCAGCCTTAACTCAGCATGTGCCCCTCCCACACGGGGGCGGAGAGGGGAGCACTGGCCTCAGGGAGGCGCTAATTGCAAATCTCTTCCCTGGCAGGGCCCCGGGGTAGAGTACTCACTGCGCCAGTCGCCGTGCCCAGGCTCCAAAGGGCTCCACACATCCTCACTGTCTCCGTCTTCACCATCAGCCAACTCGTCTGGCTGGGAATTAGCCATTCGAGCTGAGATCCCCACTTCCAGCCTGTTGGTCACTTTGACCAAGTTCCCCTACCCCCCCCCCCCACCTCCAATAGGGTCAGGTGACGGGAAAGGGTAGGACATGGTGGGGTTGCTGAGCAAATCTGTCCCGAAAGGGGCATTTGTGGAATTCTAGGCAGACCTGCTCTCTCAGAGCCTAAAAAATCTCAGGATTGGGGTTGGAAGGATGATTGATCACGCGCTGTCAATGCAGGAGGCCCAGGTTTAATCCTCAGTATTGCATGGTCCCCTGAGCACTGCCAGAAGCAAGCCCAGGTATAGCCCCCAGACCAAACCAAAGCCAAAAAAAAAGAGATGGAGAGGAAGAGAAATAAAAAGAAGGAAAGAAAGAAAGAAAGAAAGAAAGAAAGAAAGAAAGAAAGAAAGAAAGAAAGAAAGAAAGAAAGAAAGAAAGAAAGAAAGAAAGAAAGAAAGAAAGAAAGAAAGAGAGAAAAAGAAAGAAAGAAAGAAAGAAAGAAAGAGAGAGAAAAAGAAAGAAAGAAAGAAAGAGAGAAAAAGAAAGAGAAAGAAAGAAAGAAAGAGAGAGAGAAAAAGAAAGAGAGAGAAAGAAAGAGAGAGAGAAAGAAAGAAAGAAAGAAAGAAAGAGAGAGAGAGAGAGAGAGAGAAAGAAAGAAAGAAAGAAAGAAAGAAAGAAAGAAAGAAAGAAAGAAAGAAAGAAAGAAAGAAAGAAAGAAAGAAAGAAAGAAAGAAAAAGAAAGAAAGAAAGAAAGAAAGAAAGAAAGAAAGAAAGAGGAAGGAAGGAAGGAAGGAAGGAAGGAAGGAAGGAAGGAAGGAAGGAAGGAAGGAAGGAAGGAAGGAAGGAAGGAAGGAAGGAAGGAAGAAACAGAGAAGAAAATAAGGAAAGAAAGCTCTGCAAACAAACACAACACAAAGCTTGCTTTCTCTGGCGAAGGGGACATGTTGGCCGGAAGGGTCTGTGCCAGCTGTAAGCAGGTCCAGGGGTCTTTATAAACTCACAGAAGTTCTGCAAGAGCAAGTCAGTATTTCAGAGATCTGTAAGTCTGGTTTGTACCTTACCTGATGCTAAAAGTGACCAGCTGACCTGTCCACGGAGGGCAGAGCAGTCCTGTGCTGAGGCCAGACAGCACTGGAGAAAGAAGGAAGGCCCTGGGAGCAGGGGGCTCTTTCGCTCCTCCCCCTGAGGTTGTGTAACCTTAGCAAAGCGGCTTGGCCTCTCTGATCCAGGTGCTCCTGAAGCAGGAACGGATCCTGCTATGCCCTGACTTTTGCAAAGACAGGGCCTTCGTATGCCATGTGAAGGCCAAGCCACACGCCTTCTTGGGCCGGGATTGGGACAGCCTGGTCCCGATGACTAGAAACAGGCTCGGAGCACGGGGCGGAGGCTAACAGGAAGAGAGGGAGCCTTGGCACGTCAGCTGACAGGAGTCACAGTAGCTACAAAACGCCCTGTGATGAACTCTCACGCCAGCCACGGATTGCTGTATATTTTTAAAGTGCGTGTGGCACTAGGGGTCGAACCCAGGCTCTCCCACATACACGGCTGTACCAGCTAGCTACAGCTACAGCAAATCACTCAGTTCAACACTCCCACCCCCACCGACAAACCCCACGGGGGTCTCTGAACACCATGTTTTTGTGCCTGTGACCGCAGATGGAGGGTACCCAGGGGAGCTGATGTGGGAGCTCCACAGGCTTCATCCTGCCAGAGTCCAGTGGCCACGTGACCACTCCTGTGGCCGGGTCCTGGACACCTCCTGGGCTCCCATCTGCCGCCTGGGAGAGGTAAGCTTGTCCAGCGGGTTCCTTTGTAAAATTGCCAGAGGGGTCGGAGCAGTCAGGGGTCCGAGTGCTTAACATGCACACAGTAGGGCCTGGTTTGAGCCCTGGTACCACCTGGTCACGTCTGAGCACTGTGCCGGGAGCAGCCCCATGCCCAAACACAAACCAGTGAGACAGTGGTGGCAGGACTGTGTTCCCTGGTGGCAGAGCACACGTCCTCACATGTGTTGGCCCTCAGTTTGACCCCAGCACCCCACAGAGCCTGAGCACCTCAGGAAGTGGCCCCGACAAGCTATGAGGAGCCAGCCTGTGGGTGCCCAGTCCCTGGTCCCCAACTGCGGCCCCTCCCAAACTTTGCTCAAGTGTCTGCTCCTCCTGACAGACCCCCGCCCCGCCCCCAACACAGGGCACTCCAACATCTCCCAGTGTGAAAAGGCATTTTCCTGCACTGGCTGCTGCTTGCATGAGAGATTCGCATGACTCGGGAGGTTAAGACACGAGCGTGTGTTGTGAAGTTCACGTGTCCAGGCCTCTCCTGCCGCCTGGTGCATGTCCCTTGTCCTGTGTTGAGCTCCCAGGTCCCTCGCCACCTGCTGGCCTCCATGTGTGATGGCCTGGTCGTGTCCCTATGCTGCTCTCTATCCAGTGCTCAAGCCCTTGGGCCTCTCTTGGACTGGCCCGCAGTGGCTCCCTGTCCTGCCACAGTGCTTGTGGGGGAGACCCCTGTGCTTAGCACCTGCCATGGTCTGGGCATTCGTGCCCTGCTGGAATCTGGAGGGAGGGAGGGGGAGGGAGGGAAGGAGGGAGGGACGGAGGGAGGGAGGAAGGGGAGAGAGAGAGAAAGAGGAGGAGAGGTCTGAAGGGGCAAGGGCAGAAGGGGCAAGAGGTGGGCCTGCTGGGGGCTTCCTCTCACTACTGCCATCTCCCACCCCCAGACATCCCGTATCTAATTTGACTGAACACCTCGATGGATGAGATTTAATGTGATGAACAAAATAACAATTGGACCTTTTTGCTCAACAGTTTCCCTTAGACGGGCTTGGCTGTGGTTGGCAGGACTTGGAGTCAGGGTGGTGGGATTGGAGTCGGAATGTTGAATGGAATAAATTATTGTGAACAACTTTATAAATATACATTCTACAAAGTGTCCCTAGAGCCCCCCTCTCCCTGTTCTCCACACACACAGACATGTACATGCACATACATACACACATATATATACAGTTGTGCACACATGAACACATACACATGTATATATGTATACATACATACACATGAACATACATATACACACATGTATACATCTGCCTCAGATCAGCCCTACTCACCTCTGCACCCCAACTCAGCGCAGGGCTGGACACTCAGTAGGGCTTCGCAAATGTGGGGTGAGGAGGGCCACAGGCCCGGCCAGGTGAGACAGGTGGTCCCCTTGCTGTCACCACACCTGCCGTGATTTGGTGTCAAGGCTCATCCTTCCCTGCAGCTCCACCTCCTCCAGGAAGCCTGCAGGGGCTGGGAGCCAGCCTCCCTCTTACGCCTCCAGTGCTCAGATTGACACGTGAGATGGCTCCGAGTTGTGTCTGGCACACACCGATGGAGCTGCCAAGAGGGTGCCAGGCTGCATGCTTCCGGGGCCCCCGACACCCTCCCCACCAGAAGCCATCCCCCCTCCCCCCACAACCCCTGTGTGCTGTAAGGAAAGAGGTGGGAGCAGAAGGTTCGAATCTGACTTCCGGATCTCCACTCAACTCTTCCTGTTGTTTGATGGGCCAAACTGGTGGTGCTCAGGGGTTCCTCCTGACTCAGTTTCCTGACTCACTCCTGGTGGTGCTCTGGGGACCATGTATTGTCAGGGATCACACCCAGAGCTCCTGCATACAAAGCAAGAGTTCCAGCTCTCTGTCCCTCGAATCAACTTTGCTTCTTTTGATTTGGAGGCCACACCCAGAGGCGCCCAGAGGACTCCTGGTTTGGTGCTTGGGGGTTACTGGTGGTGGTCTAGAGGGGTCCACAGGGTACCGAGGATGGAACCCAAACATCCTGCTGGCAAAGCATGCACAGACCCTTTAAGTCATCTCCCCAGCCCTCAACTCAACACCAGGAAGCAGCAAACAGATTTTCTTTTTGAAAAGAAGACAGAGCCCCCAATTTTTTTTTTTAATTTTTTTTTGCTTTTTGGGTCACACCTGGCGATGCTCAGGGGTTACTCCTGGCTCTGCACTCAGGAATCACTCCTGACGGTGCTTGGGGGACCATATGGGATGCTGGGAATTGAACTTGGGTCGGCCACGTGCAAGGCAAACGCCCTCCGCGCTGTGCTATTGCTCCATTCCCAGAACCCCCAATTTTTTATTTGCTCATTATCACTTTTCAGCCCGACTGCAACTACCCAAGATTGGGGTGCGTGTAGGGTGTGGGGCGGGGAGATTACAGGGGTGGATGCCTGAGACAATACAGGCATGACTGGACATGGTCCAAGCCCACTCAAATCCTACTGCCAAGGCAGGCCGTGGAGCGCCCGGTCCCCGCCTGAGGCCTCAGACGCCAGCCTTACCCAGGTGGGGACCCCAGTGCATACCAGCTCCCCAACTTCTCTTTGCCTCCTCGCACCTCTGAGTCTGACATCACGGCCCCTCTGCATTTGTGTCTGCCTGACAGAAAACTCCAGCAGGGCATCGGCTGTTGCCTGCTCGTTCCCCAACAGCATCCCTGACCCTCGGGAGACAGAGGCCCCGTGGGTGACGCTGCCACTGAGCTGTTGGATGGCCTTGCACATGTGTTCTGAAATTATCAGCATCTACTTTTTTTTTTTTTTTGGTGGCGGTATGGGAGGGGCTCCTCCTCCCCAGCAGACTTGGGGTAACCAGGACTCCTCATGGCAGTGCTCAGGAAGCGAAGCAGTGTCTGGATCAAACTGGAATCCTGTGCTGCCCGGCAAGTGTCTGGTCCACTGAGTTCTGACCCCAGGCCCAGCTCCACGCCTTTTTTTTTTTATATTTTTGGAGGGGTCACACCCGGCGATGCTCAGGGGTTACTCCCGATTCTGCACTCAGAAATTACCCCTGGTGGTGCTCAGGGGACCATATGGGATCCAAGGGATCAAACCCAGCTCAGCCACTTGCAGGGCAAGCACCCTCCCTGCCGCAGTGCTCTCTCTCCAGCTCCCCCCCCCCCCCTGCCCACGTGCAAGCTCCTCCTCTCTGTGCTCTCTCTCCAGCCCCGGGCACGCTTCAATTTCGCATGGCAAGAAACATAGACCCTGACTAATGACAAATATGGTGAAATATGTGTGAAATAAATCATTTGTTCCGGGCTGGGGAGATAGTTGGGCGGGTTAGGGCACTTTCCCTGCACCTGGCTGACCCCAGATTTGATCCCCAGCACCCCAAATGGTCCCGAGCCTGCCAGGAGTCACCCCTGAACATAGAGACAGGAGTAAATCCTGAGCATAGACATGTATCCCCAAAACAAACAAATGAACAGATCGTCTCTAAGGTCCAAGGCGATTTTCCTGGGTGCAGGCGACATGCAGGGTTGCCATTTCCTCCCCATCGAGGGGCCGGAGCTCAAAAGGACGGAGCCGTTGGAGAGATCACACAGGGGTCAGGGCACCGGCCTTTCCAAAGCCCCGACATCACAAAGGATCCCCCTGGGCACCTCCAGGGTCACGCCCAAGTACGGAGCAAGGAATAGCTCCTGCGCACCACCAGCTGTGGCCCCCAAATCAAACACAAGGCAGCACCTCTGGCGATTTGAGTGCCGGGACTCAAATCCACACCTCTGAACAGGAGCTGTCACAGGAGACTGGCCAGGTGGGCAGAGGGCTCGACACGAAGTCTTCAGAGCCCCTCTTGAAGGGGACGGTGCAAGGAACTCCCCGGGGCCGGGCAGGCGCCATCCTCAAGACCGCAGGTGACATGCCCAGTCACACACCTAATGCCATCTGGGGAACTACTTGTGACTGCGACCATCAGCCCCACTCCCACGGTGTCAAAGGATTCGACAAGGACACTGCTTGGAACTCTCCGTCCCCAGCTAACGCAGGACGCTTTCATTGCAACCTCTCCCCTGGCATGGCAGAAAACAGTTTCCTTTGAAAATAAACAACAAGGGGCTGGAGTGATAGCACAGCAGGTAGGGCGTTTGCCTTGCACGCGGCCGACCCGGGTTCTAATCCCAGCATCCCATATGGTCCCCTGAGCACCGCCAGGGGTAATTCCTGAGTGAAGAGCCAGGAGTAACCCCTGTGCATCGCCGGGTGTGACCCAAAAACCAAAAAAAAAAAAAAAAGAAAATAAACAACAAAAAAGGGTTTTCAACACCCTCAGGAGAAGCCCACGTTCCATCTTGAGCACTGAGAGTGGATCCCACCCTCTCTCTCCTCTCATATCTCTCTATGTAAACTTTTCTTTAAATTTTTTTTTTTTTTTTTTTGCTTTTTGGGTCACACCTGGCTCATGCACTCAGGAATCACTCCTGGTGGTGCTCAGGGGACCATATGGGATGCTGAGAATCGAACCCGGGTCGACCGCGTGCAAGCAAATGCCCTACCCGCTGTGCTGTTGCTCCAGTTCAACCTATGTAAACTTGTCTAATAGAATTGCTACTTCCCTTCCACACAAACCACACAAACACCTTCTGTGAAAACTAACCCCATAAAGATCTACCATCCGTCTCCTCTCAGGTTTAAGCACAGTGAAGGGTTAAGCTCCCCCACACACACTCCCCATTTTTCTTTTCAGAATCCAGTTACTTCTCGGGCCAAAAACGAAACAAAAAACCAATGGGGATGCAGAGGTGGGGGGAGGGTGTCATTCAGGCTCTGGGTGAAGGAGGGCCAGGGTCTCCTTGTCAACCTACCCCTGCCCGCTGGGAGTTTTCTTGCAGTTAAAGCAAACCCAGAACAGAAACAGCAACTCAGCAACGGACAACTGCCAAGCACTACCAAGGAGTGTCGAGAGGGAGGGGTTCCACACACCAGGGTGGACCTAAGGGTGGGGTGTGGGGTAGAGGGGGATATTATTAAGCATATACATGCATGTGCACACACACATGCATGCACACAGACACATGCATACACATGTGTGGACACACGCACGCACACACGCGCACGCGCGAGCACATACACACACACACACACACACACACACACACACACACGGCTTTCCATCTCTGCCCACTTCAGTCAAAAGTGATTCACTTGGTTTCAGATTGAAATATTTAATTCCTCAATACAAAACAATGTTGAACATGCAGATCCGCGAATGCCCCCCACATCTGGCCCTAAACAGCTGGGATCCCACCCTCACAGAGCCCCTGTCCCCCTCATGCAGGGACACTTGCTAAATGTTGCCCCGTTATCTGGGAGAAGGGCCGTGCTGGCCTTTTGGTCCCACGGTTGATACTCAGAGGATTTTCCCAGGGGCATCGTTCCCACCCCACCCCCCAAGGAAGCTTTGCTCGGCTTTGCTGGGTGATGCCAACAGTCAGTGATGCCACAAAAGTGCCTGGTGGCCCCTGAGGCTGATGGGTCGCTCACAGCTGTATGTCAGACCAGGGAGCACCTCTGTCCCTACGCCCCCATCTCTCCAGGGACCTACCCGTGCTGGGCAAGTGGGCCCCCAAAGTCTACCCGCTCTCTCTCCAGGAAGTAGGCCCTAAAGGACAGGCAGCTCTCCACCAGAGCCTGAGACTATGGGGCTACGACCACCGGCCTTGGGGACACAGCTATCACATGCCTGTACTATCTGGCATGTCGCCCCGACCTGCCACATCAGCAGGCCCACATGTCCCACTGATGCTACTTCTGCCCTCCCAACACCACAAAGGCAACAGACAAGAGTCAGGTGTGATTCTGAGCGTGGCTGCATGGGCTCCCGGGCTTACCGACCAACACACGGAAGCATCATCCAACTGCACATCAGCCGGCACCATGTCACTGTGCCTGCTCCAAGCGCTGCAACTCCTGACTGACTCAGTGACCCCCGCAGAGGGAGGGACACCCACCCAGCTCACCCGTCACTGAGCTGACACACGGTGCCCCCGCAGCCCCCACCCCCGATGGGTGCAGCCGTTTCTCAAAGCCCCCTGGAAGTAGAAAAGCAGACCTATGGGGCACGACCTCCTAAGGAAAGGAGGGTGGGCTTCTAAAGGCCCCTCACAGATGTACCCCACGCCTGAGAAGAGGGGTTGCAGGGACCCCCAGGCTCCTGAGCAGCTTTGAAACCCCACATTCCACCATCCTGCCCCCAGTTAACCCTGGGGTTTGGGCATGGCTGAGCATCCCCAGTGACCTACCGAGGGCTTCCACGTTGTCACACAGTTTGAAGGACAGGGGCCCCCACACCTAGGGAGGGGGTGCCGGCTGCTGCCAAGCCCAAAGACTCAGCCGGGTCTATTAGTTCCAGAAATTTCAGAGTGACGCCCTGACCACTGTTTTGTTTTCATTTTGTCTTTTGGAAAAGGAAAAAATATTCAAGGTCATTTTACAAATGATGGGATGGCACATAAATCCACTATTTCTCCTCCACACTCCCCCTGCCCTCCCCCCCACCCAATCTCCAGGTTCCGAAGGTCCCAGGAAAGGCGGGTGGGTCACACCTTGTCAGAGACCACCCGCTGAAAGCAGGACACCCGCCTTCATCCCCTTTTGCGTCCTACACATCAGCTTCTAAACCAACAGCAATTCAAACAAGCTGCCTTTCCCGATTCCTAATGCCAGTGGCCACACGCAGGGCACTGCCCAGCCACTGAAGGCTGTTTCTCAAAATACAACGAAAAAGAAAAAGTGTCAGACTCTCTGCTGGATTCTTTGATTATCTCTCATCCTTAGGCCTAGGCAGGAAGGGACCAGATAGACCAGAACCTTGTTGGGAACTTCTGAACACATAGCCCCGATGGTGGTTCTAGGTGGTTAAAGACCAGCCACAATGCTGTCCACTGGCCACATCCCTCTCCGGGCTCATGTCCACTCTGCCATGGGCCATGCTGGCTCTTATACTCCATCCCACCCAGTGGATGGATGGATGTGCAAGGAACAGATTAAAATTGAGTGTGCAGGGCCTAAAACAAGGACTTAGGGGTCCTTGAGTGCGTTTCGGGATCTGAGCTATTTCGTGGACAATGTCACACCATTCAGGCCAGGCCTCAGTGGGGGCAGACTGGGGGCCTCACACTCCGAGGCCCTGGCTTTGACCCTCCCGAGATCAGAGAAACATCCGTGTAACTCAGAGTAACAGCATTCCCTCACCCCCTACCTCCAGGCCCCTGTTTGCCTCCACATGCCCAGAAATAAAGTGGGGGTATGTCACTCACATCTCAGACATCCACGTCCAGAGAAGCATCCTCCTTACAAAGCCGGAAGTCCCTGGCAAGCCGGGGAGACGGCTCAGAGGGCCGAGCAGAGGCCCTGCTTATGGGAACGGGAGGCCCAGCTTCCACCCGGGGCTCTGCGTGGTCTCCTCAGCACAGCGCCAGGGGCCGTCTTTCGGCACTGACCAGAAACACCCAACAAGTCCGTCTGCGGCCGGGGCTCAAGGAGTCACAGTCGTGCTCCACAGGCAGGAGTCCTGGGCTCTCTCCTCAGCACCACAGTCCCGGATACTGTCGGATATGGCCCCAGAAAGATCATCTTCAAGCTCTCTACCTACACCCTCCCCCCATAGCTCCGAGCAGCAGCTGCAGTGTTGGGGACCCCACTCCTCTCCCAGCCCACCCACCCCCCACACCGTCCCGTGGGTGGGCTCAGCAGCCAGAATCCTCTTTGGACCCAGTTGTCAGGCAGCCAGCACCCCGTAACTGGCCACACCCCAAGGGCTGCAGGCGAGTCCTTGGGCCCGTGTCTGGGTCCAGGCATGGACACTCTGTGGCCCCATTTCCCAGCCACCAACCTCACCTCTGGACACTGAGGTTAGTCTGCTCACAGGCTAGCATGAAGGACCGGAGTCTGTCTGTCTATCTGGCAAATTAATCCTGCGTTCCGGGCAGGCCCATTCCCTCCTACACTGCCGGGAAGAGCCGCTCTGCGGGAAGCCGCAGGCCCTGACCCTGTAGGCTCCGACTCTCTGGGGTCAACGGTGTCCAGTGCGCCCAACTGTGAAAGGCGGAAGCATCTTCAGTTATAGCAGGGCAGAGGGACACCGACAGACCAGACCCCACGACCCCCTCCCACGCAGGCCACGCATATCCTGTCTATCCTCCACCCCTGCTACAAGCCCACAGAAGCCTCTAGAAAGCCTGTTTGGTGCTGCCTTCCGGACCTCCAGACTCCCCTAACGGGTCGCAGGCACGGAGAAGTCAAAGGAAGGTGGAGGCCTCAAGAGCCCCTCGTGCCACATCCCCCTGTGTCCCTCCAGCACAGCCCGTCCCGAGTTCTCACAGGGACAGCGTCTTCCTGCCCAAGGCCACACGGGGGCCGCCCTCTGGCTCCCCTCTCTCCCAAGCGCCTTCGAGAGAGGCATCTGAGAACCAACTCCTTCCTCCATGCCTCCTCAGTTATACACCCAAACCCACTCTAGAGTCCCACCCCGCGGTGCTCAGTTATTCCAGCCTGCGTGCTAACCCCTGGGCAGAGGTCGAGAAGCCCCAGAGTGCCAAGAACTGGACCTCCTGCACGCCAGGCAGCACTTCTCTCGCCCACACAGGCTTGCAATGAAAGGCCTCCCTGTCCCAGGCGCCACGAGGGAGTCTGGACAAAGACACGCACAAGAATGTCCACGGGAGCCCAGGGGCTGCCGCTGCCCGCTACTCGCCTGCCGGAGAATGTTCTCCACACACATTTATCAGCCATGGCGCCCTCCCGCCCCATTTCCTTCCTCTCTACTAGCTGGACCCTAGTCTCACACAGCCCCCCGGCCCCCGTTGAGGTACACTCTAAAGATGAATGTTTTTCTAGGTGACACCTAGGAAGCAGGGAGCTAGGTGACTCAGGGGGTGCAACTAGGGCCTTCCCTTTTTTTTTTTTTTTTTTTGCTTGAAGAAAGTAGACTTAGGGGTGGGGGTGCCGAGTGATTTTTGTTTCTGCAAAGGGGGAAGCAGGGTCAGGCCCTCTAGATGGACAGAGGGTGGACATCAGGGCTGATCCTGGACCCACCCGCAGTCTCTCCCCTCTTTCCAGGGCACCAACTAGGACCCAGAAAAAGGCGGCCAGAGGGGCGCCAGAGTGGGCAGCGTGACGTCCAAAGACACATAAAAATAGCCATCGAGACCCATCCCAAACGGCGCCGAGTCTTCTCCCCAGAACAGGCTCGAGTGGAAACATTTCCAAGTACGGCCTGGGACGTGGCAAAGATGCCGTCCTCTATTTTGAGGCTTCAAGATTGACCCTTTCCGAATTGGAACGTTCCTAGCGCTTCTGAGGTAAGCGCGGCAACGGACTTCAGTCCTAAGCCGGGGTCTGACTCCAATGGGACAGACACGTCAAGAGCACGAACGGGCCCTGCTGGAGGCCCCCAGCACTGGACCCGTTACCCAGGACCGGCACCCCCTCACCCCAGCAGTGCCCAAGGACCTCTGCTGTGCTCTCTGAGAAGTCGAGCTTACCCAGGGTCACAATTCCAGAATGCACCACACACACACACACTCAGAGATTCCCTTTAGACAGGCGACCAGGGCCAGGGCCCCCAACCCATTCCCCTGCTCCAGGGAGCATTTTCAACTTGGACTCAAAAAGCTGCATGCAAAGTAGCCACTTCTTGTAAAAAGCCTGGCCATGCTACCATCTCCACGCCCCCCGTCTCCCCCCCACCAGCCAGCCATGGGGTCTGTACCCCGAACACCCCGCTAGCCCAGAAACAAGAACAATCAGGACATGTCCCGAGGAGCAAACTGAGCTTCAAGCTTTCTCATTGATAGGGTGAACTCAAGGCAAAAACCAGTGTCACTCGCAACAAGCCCGCTGGCTCAGACAGTCCCCCCCACCGGCCTCCCCATGGGTGGGGGAAACACACAGAAGGCCCCTTCCTGTCACCGGGGCCCTGCAGCTCTTTAGCCCCACATGCTCCTCCCAGCCACGCCAGCTGCTCACCAGCATTGATGAGGATCAGGCTTGGAGGTTCCCATCAGCTCCACTTGTGGTCCAGCCAGTGGAGTGGAGATTCCCTGAGGGGAGGGAGAGGCATCCCTTGCAGGGGAACCCCAGGCTGTACCAGATGCTGGGGCCTGGAGCACAGCAGCCCCGTGCACCCGCAGGACGAGACAGGGGAGCAGGGGGGCCTTGCTCTGGGGGAGGACCAGAGTCAAGGGATGATCCCCAACAATCTGGCCAGCTGCACAGCTTAATTCCACCCCAGCCTCTCTTAAGCCTGGGGAGTTCTGGGGAGCAGGGCTGGTGGTGAGCGGTTGAGAGCTACACCCCAGAGGCTCCCTTTTCCCTGCTGGGGCCAGGGCGAGGCTTCTGCCCCTAAGGGGAACAGCCCCAGGCCTTTAGCAAGAAGGACCTTGCCCTGGAATAGGCTAGCTCCACCTTTCAGGAAGCCGGGGACTCCGTTTGCTTTTACATCTGGACACCCATTTGGGGCCTCCGTGTCTTCCCAAGAAGACTCCCTGTTTTCTTGGGCAAAGTCGGGGCTGTGCAAGTTTCTCTTCCCCCAGGCTAGAGAGGAAACATTTTCTTTTCTGGGCCTGCGATGGTGGTGGTGGTGGTACAGGAAATCGAGAAAGTGGCCTGTCTACATCAACATCACTTTATTGTATGGTCACCGTTAACTTAACTATAAATACTACAGTGGGGGCCACACGCCAGCCGGCCACCTCGGAGCCCCGGGCGGCCCCCAGCCCCAGGCGCGGACCCTCCAGGGCTTTGTACACTATTTACAGCATCTCCCGTTCCTCTTTTTCGACCGACCCCCTCCCGCAAGGCAGCGCGTGTGCAAGGAAGTAGCATGGTCCGTCTGTACAAGTCTCTCGGGTTAGGTGAGAGCGCGGCCGGCCGCGCCGTCAGCTGTCCGAGTCCAAATCGCTTTTACCTTCCTCTTCCCTCTTCTCGGCGGGCGACGCCTTGGACGACGGCGTCTTGTTCCACTTTTCAGCGTTCTCCGATTCCTCGGAGGACGATCGCTTCTGCCGCCTCCACTTGGCGCGGCGATTTTTAAACCAGACCTGTTGCACCGCGGACGAGAGAAAAACCAGTGAGGCTCGGAGGCGCGCACCCTGCGGCAACCCCTGAGCGGGAATCCGGGCGGAATCGGGGGCTCCCCGGGACCCGCGCGCGCGCTCAAGTCAACAACCCAAGGAGAGGGGACTCGCCCAGGATCCCGCGATGCCCAGTTTCCATGCAAACTTCTTCGACCAGAGGCCGCCTCCAGCGCGTTTGCGAAGCGCTGGAGACCCGAAGCGCCAGTCACCCTGGCCCTCGCCGGATCCTACTTGACCCGACAGCATCCCACGCCCCAGGCGCGCCCCGAAGGAGCTCCGTGCGCCTACCTCCACCTTCTCCTCGCGGAGATGCACCTTCCGGGCCAGCTGCTCGCGGGTGCCCACGTCTGGGTACTTGGTCTCCTGGAAGAGGTTCTCGAGCGCTTCCAGCTGCTCGTCCGTGAAGATGGTGCGGTGCCGCCGCTTCCGCCGGCAGTGCAGCTGGTTGAGGAGCTGCAGCTCGGTACGCGACAGCGTGCCCACGTTCATGTAGGGCAGCATCTGGTGTGGCACCGGGGACACCAGCACCGAGCCGGGGCCTTCGTAGCCTGCGACAGAGCGGGGCGCACGCTCAGCTGCCTGTCCGGCCACCGCGCGCGCCCGCGACCCACTCGACCTTGTTAAGATACACGACCAGGGCAGGGGGGACAGTGGCGGGAACGGGTGTGTGTGCGTGTGCTCGAAAATCCGGCGCCGTGCAGAAAGGGTGCAAACGTGCTGGGGGGCTCCTCTCCACCCCACCCACACCAGTTCGGGGGGGATCCCTATACCTTATCATCTCCCCGCATTGGCACCGAATTTCGCTTTCCCCGGATCGCTCAAGTTTTAGGCATGTGAGCAAAGCCGGGCGCCCCGATCGGGCAAAAGAAAAGGCGGCGGCCGCGGCGCCAGGGGAGTTGGGGAGGAGGCATCGGACGCGCAAAAAAAGGAGAAAAGTTGGTTGGAAGTGAGGCAAGGAGGCGCGGGCGGCCGCCGGGGCCGGGGCGAGCGCGCCCGGAGTCCTACCTGGAGGCGTCGGGACGCAGGAGCACTGCTGGGCGCCCAGCGGCGGCACTGCCCCGCAGCAGGCCGGGCCCACGGGCGCCGCCTGCACGTGCAGCTGCCCGTAGAAGTAGTTGTTGTAGCCCAGGCGCGAGCCGCCGACCGCGGCCGGGAGGCCTGCGCCGCCGGGGGCCACCGGGCGCGGGTAGAAGGCGCCGTAGTCCGAGGCGCCGCCGGCGCCGGCGCCGTAGAGCGAGTCCCCGTGCAGGGCCGGGAAGACGACCGGGGCCGCGGCGCTGGGCGCCACGGGCAGCCCCGAGTCCTTGCAGCGCGGCCGGGCGGCCAGGATGTTGTCGATGCTGAACATGCTGGCGGGCATCCCCGAGCCCCGCGCCGGGACGGGACCGGGGGGCGGCGGGGACGCGCCGGGGACACGAGCCTTCAAGTGACTGGCGGGGGCGTTGTCGGGGGGGGGTACCCTCTTCTTCTTCTCCTCCTCTTCCTCCTCCTCCTCCTGCCGCCGAACAAACCGAAAGAGAGCGCCGGGCCGGCCGGCCGGCGGGCGCGCAGCCCCGCGCCCCTCCCCGCCCCCCGCGCCCGCGCGTCCGCCCGCCCGCTCGCCCTCCTCCCGCCCGCCCCGCGCTGAGTTCGCCGAACTCCAGCCGCGGGTAGGACGGAGTTTAGACTCGCTGAACCTCTAGTTGGTTTTATACCGAGTCGACGTCATCCTGGATTTAGTTCCTGGTAATATGCAGATGACAAACAGAACCAGATTTGGCCCTTGCTTTTTTTTTTTTTCCCTCGAGGTGGGGGTGGGGGGTGGGGGGTACTGGAGAGAAAAGGGAGGGGGAGAGGTGCCAGGGGGAGGGGGTTACGGGGGTCTGCAACGGGATTGTGGATTGCAAATTAATGAAATTAACCTAATCTTTTCCCTGCTGCGGCCCCGCCGCGGGCCGGCCCGAGCTGGGCGGGTGTCCTAATTGCTCCGGTTAATCTCATTAATTCCATTGTGCGCGGCTGTTAACAGCTCCCCGCGCCCCACCTCTCCGCCCCCACCTTTTTTCTCAGATTGGGCACTATTATTGGGTGCGATTTCCTCTGCCTCAAGCTGAAACTCATTGTGGCCGATATAAGGGGGTGGGGGGAGAGAATCTCTCTCTCTCTCTCTTTTCCTTTCCCCCCTTTCGGAATTTGTTTTTCTTTTTTTTTTTCTCGAAAATCTTAGGAACCGCCTGGTTACCCTCAAGTCCGACCGAAAATTTCGCTCTTCCTCCTGTTCCCATGCACTCACTCCCCGCCTAATTTCACCTCTACTTACAACTTTTTAAAAATGTTTTAATCGCCGTTTTTCTCCTGAATGAAACTGGTTCAACAACCCGCGCCCCCATTTCTTGCTTTGGAGGAAGGGGGAAAGAACACCCAAAATTCGTCAAGGCAAAAATAACTCGAGCGGTGCCTTCAATATATTTATTTTGCAGTGACTTCGGGTCTGAAAATTGCCTTAGCAGTCGCTTAGGCCCCTGAACAGCTGAATCCACGTTCAACCCCTGTTTAAGATTGGCCACTTCCAGGGGCGTTCGGGAGCGATGCTTCCAGCTGTTCCCGGCGTGGGTGTGGACAGGTTGTCGGCGGTTTTCTTTTCTTTCTAAAAATCACTGTTTGGGGGAATGAGTTCTCTTCTACCACAACACTGTTTGCTTTCACGGCAACGTTTTTTTTTTTTTTTTAAATGAAGTTTGGGGCGCCCCTAACCCCAACCCCCAAGCGCGGGGTGGCCTCGTCTTCCCTCCCCCTGGCGAGTCTGGGTCTCGCGGTCCCTGGGCTGCGCTCGGCGCGGCAGGCCCGAGCCGGGCTCCCCGGGGCCCCCCGCGGCCTGGTGGAAGCCGGGCTCTGCTCGCGGCAGGCGGCCGCGCTGATGTGCGGAATCCTCGGGGCGGCACGGCCGGCCCGAGCGACTCACCGCGGCCCGCGGCTACCCAGCGCCCCGCGAGAAGGTAGGCGACGGCGCGCGCGGGACGGACGGGGCAGCCGCGGATCGGCCCGCGCCCGGGAGTCTCGGAGCCGTCGGCCCTGGCCCCTGGGCCGCTCCGGGGCGCGCGGCGGGGAAGGCGCCAGGCTCGGCCTGCGCGGGGCCGGCGAGGGGGGCGCGCGGGGCCCTTGAGTTTCCCCGATGGAAGCCGTCTTTTACGCACGCCAGTTTCTCGGGATTTCTCCCTGATTGGTCGCGGGACGCACACCGCAGAGCTGTCTAAAGGAGCCGCCGCGGGGCTGGGAGTGACGACGGCCTCCTAGCCAGGGCTGGGGCGAAGGGGAAAGGCCACCCGGCGGCGGCCGTCCCCAGCCAGCCGGATCGCGGTCCCGAGCGCGCGGCGGGGACAAGGCGGCCGGTGGCGCTTCTCCGCCTCGGCCCGGCTGCCGCCAGGACCGCGTATGACCCGCTGACCACCCGCCCGGGGGCCCCGGAGCCCTGCTACTCTGTCTGCCATGCACGCTAAGCAGTGGGTATCGGGAAGATTAGGCAGATTAAGATCCATTTGGGGGAGGATGGATTTCCACCCCCACGCCCCTAAACAACAAAACCCGCTCCCAGAGGAAGATGCGTGACCTTCCCGTCGCAAAAGGTCAAGTCCGGGGGAAAGTGGAGCCTCGCCTCGCCCGCGAACCAGCGAGAGAGTTTTTTTTTTTTTTTGCCTCCCCCTTTTTTCCTTACCTTTCCCCCACCCACCTCCTCTGTTTTCTGGGACTTAAAAAACCACCAAGTCCCGGAAAACACGTCCCGCGCGGACCATTCTCAGGTTTATTTCTGGGCCCCTGAAGCCCTTCCCGGCGAGGCCGGCGGCGCGCGCGGGGTCCCGGTCACCCTTGCGTTCCTGGCTGCACGCTCGCATCTTTTAAGAAGGTTGCCGACGGAGCCTGGCGCCGCGGCAGGCGCGGCGAGTGAGCGGGGTGGCCTCTCCGTGGGTCTTTGCAAAGGCGCGCAGACCAGGATCGCCGGCAACGCCTCTAGAGAAGTTTGTGTTTCTTAAAGCCTAAAACCAATCTCCCCGGCTCAGACACCGGGGTGGCTGTTTCCACCGGGCACACAGGGTTCTTTTAAATATCAGTGAGTAAATACCATCCCCCATCCCCCGACTTCGCCCCCAGTGGATTCCCTGAAGTGTGCCCTCCGGTCCCGCCCGTCTCCCGGCGCAAAGAGCACTTTGCAGCGAGTTCTCCCGTTCGTTCGCCTAGGACTTTGGATTCAGGCTCGGCATTTTTCTAGTTTTGTTGGAACAAAGGAGTGTGCTGCTGGCCAGTGCGTCCTTCTTCCCCGCACCTAAGGGCAGCAGCGTCCGGGTGTCAGCGGGGTCTGCAGACCCCAAGCTCCAGCCCCGGGACTTTCCCAGCGCAAGGCCCCCAGGCCACCCCACTCCGGTTCTTCAGACAGCTCCCCGCGGGGTCTCTCCTTCCAGGGCGCCCGGCAATCTGCAGGCGCCGCGCTCAGCCGGCGGGGAGGCAGGAGCCGGGAACACAGCGGCAGCGCCGAGACCGCTCAGCGCCTCCTCCTAGGGCCGAAACCCACAAGTGCCCGCAATGAGCTCAGTCAGCGGCCAGGAGGGGCCGCGCGCAATTGGAATAACAAATGCAACGCACGCAAATTGCCCACCTCGAGTTGCTAAGCGATTGTTTGCCGGCCCCACGCACCGCGCAGCATGGGAGGCCCGCGAGCGGCCAGAGGTGGCCGGCGGGCGCTTGGGTCGGAAACGCTGTAAACACGGCGCTGATTTTCCCTATTATCACCCAAACACGATTTCACACAAAGCAATCACCACGCAGAAGTCTATGAAAATGTGTTTCGTTGAGGAGTCAGTCGCCCGGTAATAGTTCTCATTTTTAAGATATTAAAGAATAGATCAGCGGATTCCACATGCATAAGGTATATTTGCTCTTCGGCCTCCGTCGGGCACCTCGGCACCGCGGTCAGCGCTAAATTTATTCATAGAGCATAGATTAAATTGCTTCTCTGATGGAAAACAAAATGCCAAAGTTTGGAGGGCTCTGTGTGTGTGTGTGTGTGTGTGTGTGTGTGTGTGTGTGTGTGTGTGTGTCTTCTCCGGACCCAGGTTATTTCCATCCTGGAGATAACTATTGCCCCCACTATACTTACACACTCCAAGGCTGTTTTTAAAAATAATAATAATAATAATAATAATAATAATAAAGCTTCACGAGTGCCCCCAACTTCTTATATTTCATGTCAAGAACTTCTTTAATTTTTCCAGCATCAATCAGAGTGCATGATCAGACACATTGGGAGCTAGATGTGGAGGGCATGTACAAAAAGCAGCCCTGTCCTTTTACCAAGATCCCGGAGCCCTCGGCAGGCAGAAGAGGGGTCAGGGGAAGCACAATGAGCAGAAGGCTCCAGCACACAAACTTCACACAATACTTATGTTTTATTTTTTTTTAATTGTGTGTGTGCATGCACACACCTTTAAAAAACATAATAGTGTCTCAAAAGTAGTCTCAAATAGTGTTTTTGTACTCTCAGATGATGCTTCTCATTTTAGATGGAGGTTTTCCCCTATGGGCTTGGGTCTCTGGGTAGAGCAGGGGGTAAGGGGCAGCTCAATGAGGCAGGGATAGCTGGAGGAGAGTTGGTTTCTGCAACAGCAGCTTGTGAGCTGAAATTTTCCTGCTGCAAAATTTTCCCTGCAGATGCAAGAAACCCAGAGGACAACGAAACAATCAAGGTGTTAGGAAAACTCAGCGAATGCTGGGAGGAGAAAGAAGAGGGTGTCAAAAAATCAAGTGTTCCCAAGACACCAGGAAAAAAAAAATTCTTGCTCTGGGTTTCTAGGGTTGCAGAAATCCACTCTGCAGCCGAGCTATTTACCAAAGTTTGTTTCAAAGTGACTGCACCGTTGCTTTTGCAAATCACAGAATGCAAAGGCCAATGATTTGTTCTTGGTGCAACTTTCTCTTGAAATGATTAGCAAAGTCAGTCATTTGAAAATTAGGGGGAATGCACAGATGGTTCCGAAGCCCAGCGCTAACCGATATCAGCTTCTAAAGTTTTCATTCATGTAAACCTCATTAATGAAGATCTTTTCTTTAAACGTCAAGGGGATTTGAAATTTAGAGTAAATTATGAAGCTTGTATGTCTAGCCAAGCCATGGGTCAAATGCATTTGTGAAAAACTGCTAAAAGAGCATATGGTTTTGAATTTTTCTACAATGACTAGTGTTTAAATAAATTGCTTGTACTGCTTAACTTCATGTGTAATTTTGACAGAAATTGGCCTATAGCCTTTTGATATGTAAACATTTCAGCCTTTTATGCGGTATAAAAAAGACACTTGCTTTTTAGGATCAACTCAGGCGGTCACCCTGTAATTCACAAAGCCGGCACCTACCATTACATTCTTGCTAGATTTCAACTTTCAAGTGGCAGCCTCAGAAGGGGGAGGAAAAAAAGGAAAGAAAGAAAGAAAGAGGATATTTCAAAAGCAATGTCCATTTGGGATTCAAAGCTGCAAATGAGATGAGAATGTGCCACTTACTATCTGAAAGAAATGGATAAACCATAGTTATTAAAGAACATTTTCTGTCATTTTTCTTTAAGCCAGCCCATCGGAGGGGACACTTAGGAAGGATCGGGGACTGATTGGCATGTCATTCAATGCTTGTCGGAGGAAGGAGACCATCAGTCCAACTCAAACATGTGTTAAAAATCTAGGTATTGCTTTAGTGTGTTACAGAAAAATAATTCTTAGTTATAGATCCATTAAGATGCAAAAATCATCAACCTCAGAGAATCAGCGCCCCCCAACCCCACCCCCCACATACACTCATACACATACACACACACACACACACACACACACACACACACACACCAGACACAACTGGCATATCTGAGAATCCTGGAATCAAGGAGAGGGACCTTGACAGGGCAGGGCACAGGTCAGAGACCCTTCTGCTCTTCCAGGGCCTGTTGGCACACGTGGAAATCTGCATAAACCCATTTGTTGCTCACGTGTCTCATTGCCATAAATACGCTTTGGAATGTAGATTGGAAGGCTGTCACCCAGGGAGAGAGGGCTGACCTTGGGGGCTGCCAAGTGCTAGACAGAGCCACAGTTTGCTTTCCTGCACCTTGGTAGGTCTGCCAACCTCCCCTGTTCTCCCCGGCCAGCCCAGATGTCAGCCTTGTCACAGCCACACGGGCCGCTGGGGTATACCACCTCGCTGGGGCAGTGGTACGGGGGAGTGGAGTGTGCAGCAAGAAAGCTCACAAGGCAGCTGAGACCCATTTCTTTGTAGACACTTGTGCAAACAGGTCTGTTTTAAAGACCTTGATGGAGCGAAATTGAGAGAGAAGCGTATGGGCTGGGGGGAGACCTCAGCAGGGACAGACAGGAGGTGTTCTGTTTGCATTTCTTATGCATTCCTGCACGTCATATTGTGGTCCAGCCCGAAAGGAAAGGACACATTTCATGACAAAAAGAAGCCAGGAGGCTTTCCCCCCCCCCCACCCCTTCTGTTATTTTTCCTTAGGTGTCTACATTTTTGTCTAAATTTTCTATTTAAAAATGAATAAAGGTCCTTTTCTCCCCCTCCGCCCGCCAGCCCCTTAGCTGTAGTCTTAAAGTTCGTGGAAAAACAATCAATTTGCTAATAAAATAGTTCCGGAGCTTTCAGCTGCTGAACTTGGAGAAACTTTCCCCCAAAATGTGTTTGTGATCAAAGTTAGCGAAGGCAAGGTATGTATTTTGGGTAAAAGAGGGACACTTAATACTTAAAAGATAATCTGGGAGAGGGAGAAATTTGGGGAGGGTGTTGTTTTTAAAAGAAAAATTTTTTACAGGGCGAGGCTATCCCAAATTCAACCGGAAAATAGAAGAAAGATCGTTGCAGTGCCTGGGTGGCCAAATGACAGGCACGGGGTATAGAAAGGTTAGCCTGTCCATCGTGGTGTGTGTGTGTGTGTGTGTGTGTGTGTCTTGTGTGTCTGTGTGTGTGTTGGGGAACTTCTTTTACTAACCTTCTTTTTCGAGAACATGATCATTTGCTGGTACATCTGGTTAAGATCTGGATGGGAAATTCAGATCAAGTAGCTCTGTTGATACTTTTGCAACACCAGAGTGAGGCCGCTAATAAACCGGGTTCCAGAGGTGTCCTCCTTGCTCAGCGCAGCCATAGATAAACTGGGACTTGCTGGCTCCTTGCTGGACTATGACTAAGCTCTGAGAAGGACACTTCCGGAGCCAGGGGTTCCTGTCTGCTTTTCCAAAAGGCAGACAGGAACCCATGCTTCCCTGGCTTGGGTTCCCTGCTCCCTGTCCAGGGCAAAAGTCTTGGCTGAGGGCTCTGTCGCCAGCAGGAAACGGGCCGGAGGACACATGTTCAAGGTCACAAGTCACCCCCCAAGCTTAGTCCCTCCTCCGGAGTGTCAGGTGCTGGCACCCAGCTCCAGCTTGGCCTGGCCATGAACAGAGCTGGCAGAGCCCTTCCTGGCTGGTGTGGGTCATTCTGGCCAATTCGTCTCCACGGGGTAAGAGATATTGTACAGGGGGTAAGGTGCTCGCCATGTGTGCAGTCGACTCGGGTTCGATCCCTAGCATCCCATATGGTCCTGAATGATTCCTGAGCACAGAGCCAGGAGTGATCCCTGAGCACCGCTGAGTCTGGCCCTCAAACAAACCACAACAATGAATTCATTCATCTCTGCTAGTCCCTGTCCAATGGAGAACTCTCAGGAACAATGTTGTCAAACGTTCGATTTGTCTGGGCTGGGTTTGGGCTTGGTTGTCTTAACCAAGAGGGTGGGGGCTTGAGGGGGTATAAGGACTCAACCCTGAAGCCTTTTCCTTCTTGGATTGGCGGGCTGGGTTATTTCTGGGCACATCCAACACCAGCTTCTGGATCACCTCCTTCCGGGAGTTTTGTGTTTATTTTCTTGTTTGCGAGTACAGAGCTGATGCTCACTCCATGCTGGGAATTTGGTTTACTTACCAGGAAAATTCCTTCCGCAGGCTAGAAGGTCTTGGGTTTAAAACCACCAGAGTCCATCTCCCATGCTGCTGGGTTGTTTGCAATTTCTGGAGTTTGGGGGAAAACAGTCTGTTCATTATAATGATAACTTGGGGAATTCTGTCTCGGATCCAAGAGCAGGACACTTGAATGGGAAAGAACTTCTCTTGTCTATGGTAGCGCACAGATTTCTGAAAAAAATAAAATGAAGCAGGCCCCCAAAGACTGTTTTATTCCTTCTCATAAAGTTTGTAGATAGAGTCATTTTAGCACTGCCTGGTAGGTCAACACCATGTTCATCCGTGAACTGGTGACGTCCAAGCACGTTCATGCCTGGCGAATGGCGAACTCACTGTCTCTGAAATCCTAGAATCCTGGAATTATTTGGATTTTAAAGCATCTCCAGTTGACACTGAGACAGGAACATAAGTTTTTGATAATGCTATCCACATTCTGATTTAAGCCATAGCCATCTCTCTCTCTCTCTCTCTCTCTCTCTCTCTCTCTCTCTCTCTCTCTCTTTCTTCTCCTCCCCCTAATCCCCGAAAGTTGCTTTCCAAGTTAAACTAGATGGGAGTGATCAAATGAATGTTTGACTCAAAATAATTTCTAAAATAACTTGTTCCCCGTGCAAGTCTTTCAGTAACGTGGCGCAGCGGCGGGGCGAGCGGCCTTGCAGCGCCCTGGGCTTGGCAGCCGCGGGGCTCCCGAGGAAGGCTGGCGAGGGAGCATGTGTGGCAAATGCAGGGCGCTCCAGAGAGCAGGGAAATGCTTTATTGAAGATTTCTCGCTCCGAGAGCTCCAGTCACTGTGAAATCCTGCTCTTTGGATCTCTGACAGGCTAACCTGGCCTCCCAACCTAGAAACAAATTGCCTTTTGTATGGGTTCCTGTTCTCTTTTTCGCGGGGGGAGAGCGGAGTGCTCCCAAGCAATGCTCCGGGGCCTGGGAGACACTCCCTGCCATACTCCGCCAACCAGACGACGTGGGCCGATGCTTGGGCCCCACAATGCGGAGGTGCTGGCTCCAGAGCTAGACGCATGTGGGAGCAGGGGCCGAAGCCCAGCCTTGCTTCTGTTAGAAACGCATAGCGGAGATTTATTTTAGCTTGTTTTGTCTGTTGCTTGGTTGGGTTCTTCTGCCACACCCAACGGTACTCAGGGATCACTCCTGCCAATGCTCTGAGTATACCACATAGGGTGCCAGGGATTGAACCCGGGCTGGCCACATGCCAGGCAAGCACTTTGCCCCACTGTACCATCTCTTCGGCCCCTGATTTTGTTTGCTAGGGGACCATACTGGCTCTGTGCTCAGGAGTCACTTCTCGCAGTGCTCAGGAACCGTGTGCAGTGCTGGGGATCAAACTGGGGTGGGCCACATGCAAGATGAGCACCTTTGCCCCCGTTCTCTATCCCAGCCCAGCTATTTCCCATGGGTGGGTTTTTGTTGGGGTCACATGGGGCTGTGTTCAGGATGTTACTCCTGAACATGCGTGTGGGCTTCTGTGAGTATGTAAGTGTGGGAGATATGTGTGACATATGGGAGAATGTGTGTGTGTATGTTTGTGTGTGTGTGAACATATGTGCGTGTGTCCGTGTGAGTGGTGCAAAGGAACTGAGCCCAGGACTCACAAAGGCCACTCACAGAGGTGCAGGGCCCACTGCTGGTGGCTGAGGGCTTGTTCCCAGCAGTGCTAGGACAATGCTTGCCTCACCCTTCCTCCCTTCTACCTCCTGAGAGCATTAGTGGGAGTGTGGGAGAGTGTTAATTGCCACAGTAGGAGTCTCCTGATCCGGAGAGAGAGGGAGAGGCGGGTCCATCTGGCTGCCCAGGCTGTCCCCCTGAAAGCTGCCCGAGGCTCACTCAGAGGCCTACTGGTAACACCTGTGTCTCTTCAGCCACACCTGTGTACACAGGTGACTGTCACCTCTAAGACTGAGGGTGACACATCCCAGTAGAGAGTCCCGTAGTCATCTGGGTGGGCAGGAAGACTCAGGACCTTCCTGGATTAGGTCCCTGTGGGAGCCTTTTCCCCCCATCTGTGAAATGAGCAGGAAATGAACTGAAACTTCCTGCTGTGTCCAGACATCTGCCACTTTTCAGCAATGGAAGTTGAGGCTCACACGGGGCTGTGGCAAAGAGCACTCGGCTTGGCGTGAAAGGCCCTGGGTTCCATTCCTGGCACTGCCTATTAAAATAATAAAAAGGTAAATGAAATCAAAACATATCAATAGGACTGGAGAGAGAAGTCGGTGGGCTCCGTGGGCCCTGTGCATGCTGAAGCTTCGGTCCAATCCCTGTGTAGTTCCCTGAACACAGGGCCAGGAGTATCCCCTGAGCACTGCTGAGTACTGGCCCACATCTGAAATGAAAACACGAAACAAAAAGCATCCATAGTAATAAAAAAAATGTTTTTTAATTTTGCAATCTGGGAGTCAGAGCAATGGCATTTGCCTTGCACGTTGCTGACCCGGGTTTGATCCCAGGCATCTCTATGGTCCTCCGAGCAGGCTAGGAATAATTTCTGAGTGCAGAGCCAGGAATAACCCCTAAGCATCGCTGGGTGTGGCCCAACCCCCCAAGTTCCCCAAATATTGAGGTCTAGCTGTGTTCAGAAAGGGGCCAGATCCCCCTCTGGCCTGTGCTAGGCAGACCCTCATCCCCTTTTATGGGGAGCACAGTGACAAGTGACACTGTCCAAGTGTCATAGTGACAGGCCACTGTCATTTTTCTCCATCTGGGAGATGAGCGGAAAGTGAACCATAACTTCCTTTCCTGTCCCTATGGACCACGCAAGTCCGGGGACGCTCATTGGTCCCCAGGACCCCAGACCCAGGCCAATTTTGAGACCTAGTGAGAGAATCACGGTGGCCAGAGGCAATGATAAGGGCAGGGGGCCGAGAGGGGACTCTGAGATGCCCCCACCCCACCCCCTGTACCAGTGCAGTGGGCCTCAGTCCTGGAGCACGGCGAGGCCCTGGGACCCCACATAGTATGCCGAGCACTGCCTTCTACCTCAGGCCCTTGGGTGCTGCAACTCTGCTGCTTATGTCACCACAGCCTCGGCAAGGCAGGGAGCTTCCCTGGAGACCCCCCCCTCTTGGAGGGAGGTTTCAGGCTGGAGAAACCATGGGAGGGGGCGGTTGGAGCCCCGAGGCAGGTGCCCCCTCCTGCATGGCAATTCTCAGAAACTGCAGTTCGGGCTGCCGAAGGTCTCCGAGTGAAGCACTGCCCGTGGGGGCTTCCCAGAGAGGAGACTGAAGGTCAGAGAAGGCCCCTGGGCTCAGGGCCCCAAATTCGGGCCTCAGTCACCTCCCTAACTGCCCCCCCATCCCCAATGCTGAGGTACCCACAGCCTTTCTGGTACCCCCTGGACTGTCTGTCAAACAGCCTGACATCCCTGCTTGGCTGCTGGAAGATGGTTTCCTAGCTGTGAAGAGTTTGAGAAGTGGAGGGACCCCTTGCTTGGGGTGGGGGTAGGGGGTCTCCAGAAGGCCCCTGCCAGGGGTGGAGGGGAGCTTTAGTCTATCTCTCCTGGCCCTGGGGAAGGGTCCACTTTTCAGGTCAGAGTTCAGGGGTCACCCTGTGGCCTGATTCTTCCCCTGCACCCCCCCCCCCCCACCAGTTTGGACACAGCACGTGGTGCTCATGGGCGCTCCTGCTGGCTTGCCTCCCCCAGAAACCCACCCTTACCACCTGCGAGGTCTGCAGAAGGCAGGACCCCCTGGAACCACCAGGGGTGCTCAGTAGCCCATGCTGAGCCCCAAGACCCTGTGAACTCTGAGGACAAGGCAGCCTTGCCTGGAATGACAGGGGCATGTTTCGAGATGGGCACGGGGCAGTGGGCACTGTCGTGTTTTCTGGTGCACTGCGTGGCTATGTGGCCGGTGTGCCCATGCAGCCTTGCTCTCAATGGGGTCATTCCTGTGAGTTGGTATTTCTAGGCAGGACCCGGGGAGATGGTGCCAAGTGCAAGAGCGCCTGCATCGCTGTGCAGGCAGGAACCTCCAGCTCCAGCCCCCAGACCCAATGGGCTCCTGAGCTGCACCCTGGGAGAGGCCTCTCAGCATTAGCAGGCGTGCCCCCACCAGTCAGAAAGAAATTAAAATAAAAAAACCAGCAGTACCTGGAGTTTGTGCAGTGATGGTGTGATGTTACCTGGAGTTTGGGCAGTGATGGTGTGATGTTACCTGGAGTTTGTGCAGTGATGGTTGATGTTTGAGAAATGCATGGGGTGGGGGGGTGGTCCATCTAGAGGTCCTCCGTGGGGCGTCCTTTGGTGAGCCCCTCTTTGTTGGAGGAGCTGGAATTGGGTTGGTTTTGAGAGGGGCTTGAGTTAAGAAGGAAGAAAAGAAGAAAGGAAGGAGGGAGGGGGAGGAAGGAGGGAGGGAGTTGGGGAGGAAATGAAGGAGGAAGCGAGGGAGGGAGGGAAGAAGGAAGGAAGGAAGGAAGGAAGGAAGGAAGGAAGGAAGGAAGGAAGGAAGGAAGGAAGGAAGGAAGGAAGGAAGGAAGGAAGGAAGGAAGGAAGGAGGGAAGGAGGGAAGGAGGGAAGGAGGGAAGGAAGGAAGGAAGGAAGGAAGGAAGGAAGGAAGGAAGGAAGGAAGGAAGGAAGGAAGGAAGGAAGGAAGGAAGGAAAGAGGGAAGGAGGAAAGGAGGGAAGGAGGGAAGGAGGGAAGGAGGGAAGGAAGGAAGGAAGGAAGGAAGGAAGGAAGGAAGGAAGGAAGGAAGGAAGGAAGGAAGGAAGGAAGGAAGAGACTCATCTCCCATGGAATTTTGTTTGTTTGTTTGTTTGTTTGTTTGGGGGCCACACCCAGTGATGCTCAGGGGTTACTCCTGGCTCTGCACTCAGCAATTGTGCTTGGCAGTGATGGGGGAAAAATATGACGCTGGGGATTGGGTCTGGTCCCCGTGTGCAAGGCACGCTTTTCCCTGCTGTCCTATCGCTGAGGCCCCTCATCTCCCAGGATTGATTTGGGCACAAAGACACATTCAGGCTTTCCTGGTGAAGTTAGTAAGCAATGTGCATCCGTACCCAGAGTCTCTGAAGTGTAAACACCTCCTTGGCATGTTTCGTGGGGCGAGGGGGATTTCTCTCGCCTGGGCCAGGGGACCAGCTCCATCCCCGCTTCTTCCACTTATACCCGGCACCGGCCAACAGGCAACAGGGCCCTGGAAGAGAATGCCACTGGCTAGTGACTGGTCCCTGGGTTCCTGGCCAGCAGCTAGGAGCCCGGGGAGGAGGAGGAGGGGCAAACCCTAAGGAGACAAAGGATGGGATTAAAGGCTTGAGATTGGATTCCAGTCCCAGGCTGTCCCTGTCCTCTGCACAGTGGCCTGGACCATTGCCTCTGGCATTTTCATTCCTAAGGAACAGGATGTCAGGTGTGTGGGGCCTGACTCTAAGCCTGGTCCTCTTTGTCCCTGGGCACCCAAACTCACCATACCTGGTCTGCAGAGGTGACGCTCCCCACATCTGTCTACTTCCCTCCCTCTCTCCCTCCCTCCCTCCCTCCCTCCCTTCCTTCCCTTTCTTTTTATTTATTTGGTTTTTTGTTTGTTTGTTTAGGGCCACACCCAGCACTGCTCAGGGCTTACTCCTGGCTCTGCACTCAGGGATCACGACTGCTGGGCTCAGGGGACCGTATGGGATCCAACCTGAGTTGGCCAAATGCAAGGCAAGTGCCCTCCCTACTGTTCTATCACCCTGGCCCCACCCCCAGATATTTCTGACAGACACTGCAAATAGTTTATAGGAACAATCATAAGGGCAGCTTGGCCATTCAAAAGCCTGAAATTCATAGCTGGTTTTCTCAAACCCAGATTCGCAGTGTCCTGCTCCTTAAATGGGATGTATATCACTTACCCTCCCGTGCCCACACACAGCCACGAGCTGGGAAGAGAGGGGACGAAGCGTCCCTGGTCTCCTGCACGATCCCTCCAAAGCAGCGCCCAGCCATCTGGGTGACTGCAGAGAAGGAAGCACACAGGGAACTCAGCGATGTGGGTGGGCCGTGGCGGGCTAGAGACAACTGTCCCAGCTCAAAGGGCGGCAGTAGACACAGCACAGGTGTGACTGGGAGCCACCAGGAAGTCGGCACATTGGGTATGTGCTTCTCTGGCCCCTGGAGCATGGTCTAAGGACGTGACTCCGTTTTTTGTTAGTCTTGGGGAATGTGAGGCCGTGAAATCTTCAGGTTCAGATGACCCGGGTTCTCATCCCAGCTTCCCCCACACAGCTGGGGAGCTGGGGAGACAGGCCCGCTAGCAGCGTCTCTGAACATCAAGGTCCCTGGGTGCCAGGGTGCTGGTCAGGGGCCAAGATCTGGCTCTTGCTGTGTGTGGAGGAGGCCAGGGCTAAGCCCGCGCACCCTGGGGGGCTGCCCCTATCGTGGACCCCAGAGCGGCAGCTGCTCCTCCGGCGCCAAGTGTGCCCTGTTCCCCCAGAGATTCCTTCCTAGGGTTGCTCTGGGGTGTCCTGTGTGTCCCCGGCACACAGCAGGGGGGCAACCCACGTGGACATTTGGCACCGACGTTGGCACAGCAAGCTGCCTGCACCCTGCTAAGGGTAGGTGGGGCGGGGAAGTGGGTTTAGACTCCGAGTGCAAAGCCCTGAGTGTTGCTTCTGTGCATGTGTGATGGGGCAGGCGGGTGGGGGTCTTTGGGGCCATTTTCCCAGCTCAGTGCTCGGTGTGGCCTTTGACAGTACTTGGGGGACTCTAGGTAGTGCCCGAACCCAACCAGGGTTGGCCACATGCAAGGCAAGCGCCTCAGGGCTGTGTGCTGGACTGTCTCCCAGCCTCAGGCTCCCCTAAAAGGGGACTGAGCCCTGCCCGGGAGGGAGGGGAAGAGCAGGAGGCCAGGATAAGTGGTTCCTTATCTTTAGTACATTCTGAAGCCCTTTTTAGCTTGCACTTTTCTCCCCATTTACACAGGAGGAAATGGGATCCTGGGGGATTAAGTGATCCACAGATTGTAAAACAGTAGCAAAAGAATTCCTCAAACTCAGATGGGTGGAGGGCGGGCAGGCCATGGTGGCTGGCTTCTCCCTCTGCTCTAGGCTGGGCCGGGGGAAGAGACGGCAGGATGGAAGATTCCTCGCTCCCCTTTCCCATCTCTACAGTGGGGCGATTTCAGTCCTGTCTATATGGATTGCTCTGGGCACTATGCAATGCCCGGTGGCTGATGCTCTGGGGAAGCCCTACCCTGGTCCACAGGAGAATGACTGACTCAGGGTGCTACTTGCTTTGCGTGTGCAGAAGAGCGTGGTACAGAATAAAATAGCTCAAATGATCCGAGTGATCGACCGGACCCCTCTGATCCCTGGCTAGGTTAGCAGAGAATGATGGTGTAGAGCGGCAGCGGGATGGAGGTGTGCACGCACACACAGACACACACGCACACTCACATGCTCAGGCTCACACACTGAAATCTGCAAGGAGTGCATTGCAGGCGCTCAGGCCCAGGTAATTCAGAGCCCTGGCATTTGGTGGCAGGATTTGTCCTGTGTCCTGGGCAGATGCTGGTCGCTCTAGAGTACTCCATGCAGGGGTGCTTGGGAGACTCTCCGAGATGGGGGTGGGGGGCTTTGCATGCTGCCCCAGGCTCTGCTCTCTCCCAGTTCCCTGCTGTCCCTCCTTCCCCTTTGCCAGAGGTGGGGCAATGTGACCTGTTCCGAGTGGGGCCACGGGGTGTGGACAGTGACCAACCTGCTTAGTGATTAGATAACTGAGTGCTCATCCCACCCAGAGACAGAACCAGCAAGACCCAGGACCCCCGCTTCCCTTGGCGGGACCCCGCGAGGTTGCTGACTGCTGTTCTCCAAGTGAGCAGGGGCGTGATGCAGAAGCCCCCTCTCTGGGGACAGTGGGGTCCCCCTCACCTGCTGCGGAGTAACTGGCCCTCTAACACCGTGGGGGACCCCAGCGTGCCCCCCGGCGTAGGGAGCACCTTCAGGTATCCCTTAGCCCTTCCCTTCCCGGGCTCTGAGCAGCTCCGGCTCACCACCACGGGGCAGACATTTGTCACCTCTCACCTGCCGGGTTGCAGGGGTGCAGGGAATCAGCACGGACGGCAGAGTCTGCCAGCTCTGCAGCCCCGACATCATGCTTAAAGCCCCCTCCCCAACCCCTTCAGTCTCCTACAGTGATGCTCATCGTGAAACGGGGAACAAGGGCCCAAGGGACAGTACCAGCTGGCGGTGAGGTCTGGCCTTGCATGCAGCCCACTCCAGTTTCATCCGGCCCTGCCACTGTATTGGGTCCCTGGAGCCCCGCCCGGAGTGATGCCTGAGCACAGAGCCAGGGGGAAGCCCTGAGCACATAGCCGGTGAGGCCCAGAAACAAACCAGCAAAAAGAACATTGAAATAAATGAGAATTAAGCGCCTGGGAGCTCTGAGCGGCCGGTGCAGTGGTGCTGGCCACAGGAAGGGCACCTCAGGGCAGGGCTGCAGGCTCTGGCTCTGGTTGAGAGTGAGGCCACCATGGGGCTGGAGCGATAGTATAGCGCGTAGGGTGTTTGCCTTGCATGTGACCAACCCCGGTTCAATCCCCGGCATCCCATATGGTTCCCCAAGCACCGCCAGGAGTAATTTCTGGGTGCAGAGCCAGGAGTCACCCTAGAGCATCACCGGGTATAACAACAACAACAAAAGTGAGGCCACAGTTAGGGACTGTCCTGGGGGCCTCGGGGAGTCTGATGTTTCATCTGTGTAGCTCTCTGGGGCCAGATACCTGGCTATTGGGATGTTAGCACGTGTGCTCAGTGGACCGTAAGCTTTGACAGAGGTGCCACGCTCTGACAGTGGTGCTGGGGCGGAGGTCATTGCTGTGCTCACTCACATTTGGCAGGGGTCGCACTTCCTGGCCATTGCGCCTGCACTTCTCTGTTGTATTCCTCACTGGGGGCTGCACCCACCCCGTGCGCAGGAAATTCTCAACCAGCTAAGCTGGCAGTGTAGGGCAAGGGCCCGGGGGGAAGGCGCTGCAGGGCAGGGGAGACCCGCCACATCTGGCAGTGCCTGGGGGAGATCATGAGGTGCCAGGAATGGAACCCAGGTTGGGTATGAGCTAGGAATGTGCCCTAACTACCAGGTTAGCTCCTGGTCCCAGCCCCCCCTCTTTAAAAAGTGTTTTATTTTTATTAAGGGACCGTGATTTACAAAGTCGTTCATAATCAAGTTGTTCCAGGCATTCATTGTTCCAACATTAATCCCACCACCAGTGTGACCTTCCTTTTCACCAGTGTGTCCAGGTTCTCTCCCAGCCCTCAGCCTGTTTCCTTGGCAGGCACATAACACATTGATTTCATATCGCTTGCACCAACATGATTTAAAGAAATGGCACATGGAATGGTCAGCAAATAAATCTAGTCAATTTCTGATGATTGATTGTTATATGATTTTAATCTATGTAAATAAATTCAAAAAATCGAATACAACATCTATTTTCCATAAGTTTTTATTTTTTGTTTTGTTTTTGGGGGCCACACCTGGCAGTGTTCAGGTCTTACTCCTGGCTCTGGACTCGGGGATCACTCCTGGAAGGGGCTGGGGGACACCATATGGGATGCCGGGGATCACACCCAGGTTGGAAGTGTGCAATTCAAGCTCCCTCCCCGGCCCCACCTAAGTTAAGTTTTCAAGTCTGGCATCTAAAATATAACTTATTCAATTTTATTTTGTACGTGGATCTCATTGTGGTCTCCATCGTGTCTTCCTTGTCATAAATAATACTAAAAAAAAAGTCATTCCGTGCTTCAGCATCCCCTTTTTTGGTGACACTCACACACACCAGCCAGAAATCCCTTTAGTGTTGGGATCACAGACCACAGTGCTGCTGGGGTCATGCTTGGTGTGTGTGTGTGTGGAGCATCAGGGATGTGAATTCATGACCATCTTCTTGCAAAACCAGGGCTCTAAGCACCAGCGCTGGTTTCTCCGAGATCTCCTGGCATGGTCAGTGCTTGGCCTTGACTACATTTCAGCAGATAGGAGGACTTTGTGTTGTCATTTGCATTGTATTTTAGTTATTTTTAGTCAAGTGAAATAGTTTCATTCAGAGACATTTGCTTAGAGGAGTGTATTGGGAGAGAGAGGAGCGGGGGAGAGAGGGAGGCACGGAGGGAGGCACTGAAGGGATAACTTGGGCTTCTCCGGAGGGGAAAAGCTTGAAGGAAATCTCTTAGGTTGAGATGTGGGTGAGGCGCTGGAGCGATAGCACAGCAGGTAGGGCATTTGCCTTGCACGCAGCTGACCCAGGTTCGATTCCCAGCATCCCATATGGTCCCCCAGCACTGCCAGGAGTAATTCCTGAGTGCAGAGCCAGGAGTAACCCCTGTAATAGCTGGGTGTGACCCAAAAAGCCAAAAAAAAAATTTTTTTTTTTTTAGATGTGGGTGAATCTCCAGTCTGAAGAAGGTGTCATAAAGTCAAAGAAAGGACTTACGGGTCTCCGGATGGTGTAGGGTACATACCCAAGGTGGAGAACACTGTGATCTGCATTCTGTTTGTTTGAGGGCCACACCCAGGAGTGCTCAGGGCTTACGCCTGGCTCTGAGGAATCATTCCCCGCAAGATTAGGGGACCACAGGCAATGTCAGGAATTGGACCCTGATTGGCCAGATATACAGCTAGTACCTCAAACTCTGCACTCTCTCTGGTCCTGTTATCTGCATTTTAACATTCTTGGCACTAGAGTTTCACACATAGCAGCGGTGAGAATCTGGATTTAAGGGGAAACATGTCCTGTGCCCACACCACACTGATGCCCCTTACATGGAATGGCACCTTGGGGCAGAATAATAGGCTTCCTGGTGGCTCTGCCCCCATGCTGGCACTCAGCTGTACCACCCTCTGCTCCGGTGCTTCACAAGGAAGCCCTTTGCGTATTCTTGGGGGGGTGGGGTGGGGTTGTGCGCATGGTTGTCCCATGATGCCTTCTGCCCAAAGATTAGCACTTTTTCTTTCGGTTTCTTTTTGTTTGGGGGCCACACCTGGCAGTGCTCAGGGGTTATTCCTGGGTCTGCACTCAGGAATGCTTGGGGGACCATGTGGGATGCAAGGATTGAACCTGAGTCAGCCGCGTGCAAGGAGAGTGCCCCCTCTGCTGCACTATCACTCTGGCCCCCATGATTGGCACTTTTCTCTTCTACTCCTTTGAGATCCTCCAGGAGGGAGGGTCCCTAGACCCCCATCTGCAAGAGTTGATGTTTCCTGATGACTATTGTTACTGCTCCAACTTATTGTGGGAAATGAGGCACAGAGGTCTTTAGGGGGCTTATATAAGATCACCTTTCTTGGGGGCCCATGCCTGGAAGTGCTAAAGGCTACTCCCAAAGTTAGTTGGGGGGACCTGTGGTTCCAGGGATCCAACCTGGTACTTACACATGCCAAGCTTGTGCTCCGGCCCTTGGAACTTTCTCTCCAGCTCTAGCCCACAGCTTCTTTCTCCATCATGTCAGTGGGTATGAGATGGATTCCATTGGTGTCTTGGCTAAATAATGCTTCCATGAACATAAGGGAATGTTTCAAAATTACTATTTTCATATCCTTCAGGTAAATGCCTAGGAGTGTGATCACTCAGGAGACCATATGGGATGCTGAGAATTACTCTTGGGTGGACTGTGGTCAAGACAAGTACCCTACCCTCTCTACTATTGCTCCAGTCTGTCATTTTTCTTTTGTATTGAATCTCTCTCTCTCTCTCTCTCTCTGTCCTCCCACTCTTTCTCATTCTCATTTTTGGGCTACACCTGGAGATTACTCTGCACTCAGAAATTACTCCTGGAGGGACCAGAGCAATAGTACAGTGGGTAGGGCATTTGCCTTGCACACGGTTGACCCCAGTTCAATGTCAGCATTCCATACGATCCTCCAAGCACCGCCAGGAGTAATTCCTGAGTGCAGAGCCAGGAGTAACCCCTGACATCGCTGGGTATGATCCAAAGAGAAAAAAAAATTACACTTGGAGGTACTTAGAGGGCCATATGACCATATGGGATGCTGGAGATTGAACCCTGGTTGGGTGCATGGAAAGCAAACACCCTACTTGCTGGGCCATCTCCCTGGCCCCTGTATGGAATCTCTGTACAGATTTCCAGAGAGGTTGCGCCCATTGGCGTGTCCATGCAGGTCCCCATGAGTCTTCCTCTCTTCCTCCTTGCCACCAAGGCTGTTTTCCAATCTTTCTCCCCCTTTAGAGCATCCTTTTAGGTTTGAAGTGATGGTGCACTGGGACTCAGTGGGTTTGACTGAGGTTGAGGTTGAGGTTGGGTTTGACTTTCTAAAGGTATCTACCATATAGGCTGTGTGGGCATTTCCATCTGCTCACTGCTGTGGAACATACACTACATGGGAAGCCCAGGTGCGTGTCCCGTCCCATCCGCTCATTGGTTGTGGGGCCCATGAGTGTTCTGTTCCATCATTGGCTGGCAGGAGACCACGCTGGTATCCTAGTCATCCTACCAATTGTTGGCAGACGTTTGGTCATTTTCCTCTTTACAGTTTCAGTTCAACTTATACATGGGCGAAAAGAGGAATGTGGACGAGATCCGTGGTTCCAGTGATCTACCCTGGTGTTTACACATGCCAAGCCTATGCTCCAGCCCCTAGAACTTTCTCTGCGGCCCTAGCCCACAGCTTTCTTTTCATTCCCCCGGTCCCGGAGCTCTGTGTGACCGATGGCCTGTATGGCACTTGGCCGCACCAAGACGTGCCAGGGCCCCCGACTCTGCCAAGGACTCCCCTCCGCATCCATCACTTCCGTCGTTACCTAAGTGATGGGCAGTTGGACACACTGCACTTTTGATTTGCATTTTCCAAGAGATTAATGATGGTGAGCGTTTTTATTTATTTTTGGTTTTGGGGGCCGCACCCGGCATTGCTCAGGGCTTACTCCTGACTCTGCACTCAGGGCTCACTCCTGGCGGTGCTGGGGGACCTATATGGGATGCTGGGGATCGAACCCGGCTTGACCCCATGCATGGTGACTATCTTTCTGGCCCTATGTGAGCATTTTTTTTTAATTTATTTTTTCCTAGTGTTTTTTTTTTTTTTTACTTTTTTGAAGTTTATTTTATTTTATTTTATTTTTTTATTAGAGAATCACTGTGATGTACAGTTAAAAACTTATGAACTTTTGTGTGGAGGTGAGCATTTTTATTTGTGTAGTTTTGTTGTGGTTGTTTTGTTTGTGGGGTGGGGGTGTCACGCCTAGCAGTCCTGTGCTCAGGGCTTACTCCTGGCTCTGCATTCAGGGATCACTCCTGCTGGTGCTCGGAGAACCATATGTGGGGCCAGGGATTAAACTCGGTCAGCTGCATGCATGCAAAGCAAAGGCCCTGCCCGCTGTGCTATCGCTCCAGGCCCCAGTGAGCATTTTGAAAAGTGCCTAGTGGGGGAATCTGAGCAATGTCACAGTGGGTAAGGCTCTTCTCTTGCCTTGCTCACGGCGGACCTGGGTTCCATTCCTGGCATCCTGAGCCCCACTGGGAGTAATCCCTGTGCATGCAGCCAGGAGTAAACCCCGAGCACAGCCGGCACCAGAGCGAGGTGGTACCCCAAACACCAAAAGTGAATAAATAAATATGTTTATTGGTGATTTGTAGGTAGGTGCTCTCTGGTTTTGGTTTTTAAACTTGGGGAACACAGCAGCAGGATTCAGTGGGTTATGTGCTCTCTTGCATGCAAAGCGGGTCACTCCTTTGTGCCATCTTCCCCAGCTGCTCGTGTTCTTGGAAAAAATAGGTGTATCAATAATTTGCCTGAATATTGAGTGATGTTTTTGTTTTAGGGACAAACCTGCCGATGCTCAGGGCATATGCCTGGCTCTGCACTTAGGCATCATTCCTGGTGGTGCTTAGGGGACCATACCGGGTGCCGGGGATCAAACCTCCGTTGGCTGTGTGCAAGGCAAGTGGCCTACCCTCTGTACTGTCCCTCTGGCCCAGAGTTATTTGTAATTTTACTCATGGGTTGGGACAATTCTTTATATATCTGTGATTTATTTGTTTGCAAACATTTTTCTCTCATTCTTTGAGTTCTGTTGCCTTCCTGATTATGATAAAATAATGTTCAAGGACCAGAGCAATAGTACAGGGGATGGACGTTTATTTTGCACACAGCCAGCCTAGATTCAATCGCCCGGGATCCCCTCTGGCCCCCAAGCACCACCAGGAGCAACTTCTGAGCACAGAATCAAGAGTAACCTCTGATCATCGCTGGATATGATGCACAAAGAAAGAAGAAATTCCAAAATCACTGTACATTTTTGTTCCCCTCTATATGGTATATTTAGGTTATTTTTTGTGCTGGGGAGGGGGCATATCCAGCATTCTCGGGGCCTGTTCCTGGCCCAGCATGCACGGATCATTCCTAAAAGTGCTCAGGAGGCCACATGGGGTGCCAGGGATCAAACCTAGGTTGGCAGTGTGCAAGGCAAGCACCTTACCCAATCTTGCTATTTCTCCAGCCTCTCCCCCCTCCACCCCGTTTAAGTTCTTTTTTAAAAAAAAAAAAATTGGGGCTGGAGCGATAGCACAGCGGGTAGGGCATTTGCCTTGCACGCGGCCGACCCGGGTTCTATTCCCAGCATCCCATATGGTCCCCTGAGCACCGCCAGGGGTGATTCCTGAGTGCAGAGCCAAGAGTAACCCCTGTGCATCGCCAGGTGTTACCCAAAAAGGCAAAAAAAAAACCAAAACCATTTTTGAACTGGAGCAATAGTACAGAAAATAGGGAGCTTGCCTTGCATGCAGCCAACCCAGGTTCAATTCCCACATCCCATACGGTCCTCCAGACACCACCCGGAGTGACTTCTGAGTGCAGAGTTAGGAATAACCCTGAGTACTGCCAGGTATGGCCCCCAAACAAAAACAAAACAAAAAAATATCTTTTACACTTAAACCAGTTTTCAAACTAAAGCTCTGGTCTCCTGACTGACCTTCTCAGGAGGGACCGTCTGTCACTGTTTTGTGGATATACATTTATGTTGTGTGTTACAGTATGCTGAAATTCATGTATACATATATAGCTAGCTAGCTTGGAGGTCACATCCAGTGGGCACCACTCCTGGCAGGGCTGGGGGACCATATGGGTTTTTTGGGATCAAACCTGGTTGGCTGCATCAAGGCAAACACTTTATTGGCTATACTATAATCTCTGGCCCCTGAAATTAATATTTGGAATGATTTGTTTATTTATTTTTGGTATTGGGGTCACATTGGGAGATGCTCTTCATCTACTCCAGACTTTGTGTCCAGGCATTTGCACCTGAGGGTGCTCGGACCCTATGGCCTCAGGGATGGAACTCGGGCCTCCTGCATGCAAAGCCTGTGCTCATCCCTCAGCTCCACTTCTCCAGCCCTGAAATTAATATTTTCACTGATACTCATACTGAAGGAGAACCTTTCTAACCTGGTCCTGGGGTCCCAGCTGAATGACCCCAGTATTCTGTCTGTCTCTCACCACCCTCCCCCTACCCTCACTGACCCATATCTCATGCACACTATTTCATGTCTTCATCATGGAACCATGTTCCCACCCTTATAAGAGGCTCTCTCTCTCTCTCTCTCTCTCTCTCTCTCTCTCTCTCTCTCTCTCTCTCTCTCTCTCTCTCTCTCTCCCCCCTCTCTCTCTCTTATAATATCACTGTCACTGTCATCCCGTTGCTCCTCAATTTTCTCAAGTGGGCACCAGGGCTGGAGCGATAGTACAGTGGTAGGGCATTTGTCTTGCATGCAGCTAAACCCAGGTTCGATTCCTCTGCCCCTCTTGGAGAGCCCAGCAAGCTATCGATTGTATCTTGCCCACATGGCAGAGCCTGGCAAGATACCCATGGCATATCTGATATGCCAAATACAGTAACAACAAATCTCACTATATATATATGCATATATATATCAAATACATTTTTTTCTCAGATATTTTTTGTTTTGTTTTGGGGCCATACCTGGTGGTGCCCAGGGCTTACTTTACTTCTGGCTTTGAGCTCAGGAATCACTCCTGGCAGGCTCAGGGCAGCATACAGCGTGCTGGGGATCAATCCTGGGTTTGAGCAAGGCAAACGCTGTTCTATTGCTTGGGCCTCTCATGCAAGATATTCCAGAGTCATTGCATCTCTTTGCTGCTGGAGCCCTGGAACCCCACATTCCTGATGCCTGTAAGTGAGGAAGTGTTCAGACTTTCATCTGGAGACTGGATGTGCATTCATCCTGCACACTTCTAATGCATCTGGAATGGAGAGATTTTTTAAATACAAAATTTAAATGTAATTCATTTTTATAACCTTCTTAGTGGTACTGGGGGCCACTGAGGTCCCCAGTGGTGTTTGGAGGGCCATGCGGGAATTGAACCTGGAGTTTCACTGAGCAATTCTCCATTTCTCGTACTTTCTCTCCAGTCCCTCTGGCTTGGCTGATACTTCCAATCCCAATCCAGGCTCAGTTGCGACTCTTCCTTTAGAGTTCTCTATCCTTTTTCCTAGACCCCAAACCCTGGCTCCCAAAGACCAGAGGCTGTGCGATGAACTGATAGTTGAGTGCTCACAGAAACAACCAGTCCTTAGGTCCTTGCTGGCTCTGGCCAAGCCCTTAGTAAGCTCCAGACCCCAAGAGCCCAGAGCCTCGAAAGCTGCCCAAGGTCAGGGAGCTAGTTTCGGACAAAGGCAGGATTTAGACTCCAGGTATCAACTCTCTTATCTCTGTTCCTCCCGCAAATTCTCAATACAAAGGAATCACAAAATTTTCCTGCCTTATCTGAAATCAACTCAATCCTTCCCTTAGGTTACTTCTCCTCTCCTGTGGGTCTCTTTGGGTTTTGTTGTTGTTGTTTGTTTTTTGTTTTTGTCATATCCAGAGATGCTCAGGGGTTGCTGCTGGCTCTTTACTCAGGAATTATTCCTGGTGGTGCTCGGGGGACCATAGAGAATGGGTTGCTATGTACAAGGCAAACTACCCATTGTAGTCCTCTAGGCCTTTAAAAATATTTTTCAGGAACTCAGTCCTATACTAAGCTCCTTCCTTGCTAGGGAGTTTCTTTTACTTTCCCTTCTACTTTCCAATAAACCTATTTCCAAAAAAAAAAAAATAATAATAATAATAATAATTTTCAGGGTGGAGTGTTGGTTTGGGGATTTAAAGAGTGTGATTTGCATGTGAGTTCCATCCCTGGCTTCACATGACCCTAGAGCATCGTAGGGTGAAGCTCTGGAGGCCATGAGCATCTCTGTGGTTTTGAAGCCCCAACCCCCCAGAACCTGCCAGGTCTGGCTTTAGAGGTCTCTGAGCACTGCTGGGGTACTGACCTTCGGGTACTGTAGGGCTGAGCAGCACTGAACCCTCTGGCCCACAAATTGAAGTCTGAGCCTGGTTGGCATGAGTCAGTGGGGGGAACCCCCTCAAAACTAAACATTTGGGGAGCAGGAGAGATAGTTCAGTGGTCTGAGGCTTCGTGTGTCTGTCCCCTGGATCACTGCTCTGTGTAACCTGCTGCCCCCCAAGCACTCACTGGCGTGGGCTTATCCCAGGGGAATGAAAATAGGGGATGGGGAAATAGTATAGTGGGCAGGGCACTTGCCTCGCGTGCAGCCAACCTGGGGCTTGACCGCTTTCCGTCTAGATGATCCGCAAAGGCCCTCCCAGAGTAAGTCCTGAGCACTGCTGCATGTGGTCCCTAAACCAAAAAATAATAGCTCAGTGCACTGAAGCACACGTTTGCATGTGGGAGACCAGGTTCTTTCTCTGGCACCACACGGTGCCCTGATCACCGAGCTAGGAATGGTCCTAGCTCCTGAGCACTGCCAGGTGTGTCCCCCCCCATCAAAAATAAATAAGTGAAGAATGAAAGGAAACCAGTGAGATTAGTTCTCATAACATCTTTCATTTGCCCAATATAGCCCAAGTAGTAGCGTGTCAACTTACACTCACCATGAAAATCCTGGGGCCTTAACCTCTCTCATGTGGCTGACCCTGCTTCACTCCCCGATACTGTAGGTCCCTGAGCACTGCCGGACCCCAAGCACAGAACTGGGAGTAGCCCCTGAGCATTTCCAGGTGTGACCCCAACCTTCTCCCTGAAGAAAATCGATATGAGATTTTTTTTTTCTCTTCACTAAGAGTCGACAACTTTATTCCCATGTTTCACAATACAAATGAAAATTGCTGTTTTTTGGTTTCATTTACTACCTCCCTCCAAAACTATCCTCTCTCTGATGGGAAGAGGATGGTGGGGGGCACATCTCCCTCTAATACCGCTGAAGAATACCCAGAGTCACAGAGTCACAGCACCACCATCTCCTGGTGAAGAAGAACAAGTGACAGGAAGGAAGGAGAGAGAGAGAGAGAGAGAGAGAGAGAGAGAGAGAGAGAGAGAGAGAGAGAGAGAGAGAGAGAGAGAGAGAGGAAGGGAGAGAGGGAGAAGGAGAGGGAGAGAGGGAGAGGGAGAGGGAGAGGGAGAGGGAGAGAGAGAGAAGAGAGGGAGAGAAGGAGGGAGAGAGAGGGAAGGAGGGAGAGAGGGAGAGGGAGAGGGAGAGGGAGAGGGAGAGGGAGAGGGAGAGGGAGATCGGCTCCCACTCTCCTTATCTGTCTGGCCGAGTCAGTCCAGGCCGAGTGGGCACCATCAGGGGATGGGCAGGGGGTCTCATCACTGGAGGCCCAGGCTTCATGGGCATATGGCCTCCCATTGTCGGCCTCATCCCAGGAGCAGGTCCCATTGGCATCATCCCAGGAGGAGGGGGCCCATCAGTGGCCTCATCGGAGGGCCCCCCCATATGGGGTGCTGGCATCATCCCAGGGCGAGGAGGACCTGGGAGACTGGGCGAGGGGGGGTCATCGCCCCTACAGGAGGAGGAGCGGAGAATGGAGTCGGAGGCATCTCGCCTTGTTGAAATGCAGCGGTTGTCCTGCCAGTCAGGCTCTGGGCCTGCTCCTCCGTCTATCTGTGATGGTAGAAATTTCCTTCACATTCTCGTTGTGTTTCCTGCCGCTGCAGTGAGTCTTCCTCACAGACGGAGAGTCATGGGTGAGGTGCGTGTCGCAGCAGTCACAGTAAAACTTGGGCACGATGCTCTGCAGCTGTTGAACGCTTGTCGAGATATTTTTTATTCTTTTAAAATTTATATTTTATTCTACTCTCACACACCATCCCTGAGCTCTGGGAGTATTTCACCTTATGGACCGGCCATGTCTCATCCCTAGTGACCACCTATGGCCAGTGGCCACCCCTGGAATGTGATTAAACCAGCAACTGAGATCTTGTTTAGGGGGTTTAAATCCCCAGCATTGCGCATGCTAGTTTTGTCAACTGTGGGTAAGTATTAATCTCTTTAGCCCTTACTGTTTCCTAAACTGTAAAATAGGATCTGCCTGGGGGAACTTATCTCTTAAGGTAGTTTTCAAAACGAAAGGTGAAAGGACCTTTGTAAAGTGCTTAATGGAGTCCTTCTCTACTCATTCATTTTCCCTCCAGTCTTCTGCTTTTTCACAAAGGAGGGGGCTGTGTGTTGGGAGCACAGGGGGGGCTCTTACCATGTTTGGATTCTGGATCGACTGCATCAAACATATATAAATGCATTGGTGAGCTTACTGGAAGAAAGTGAACTCAAGCCGAATACTAAATGAGCAGCTAAATACTAAATGAGCAGCTAGATGCGGATAGATGGGTGGGTGAAAGATGCACACATGGAGAGTTCTAGCCACTCTGTTCTGACTGTTGGGGTCCACCAGGACTGATGGCAAGAATGCCCTGCTCGTGAGAAACACCCATGGTAGATGTCGAAAAGGAGCAATTCTCTGGGATAGGCTGAGAATTGGGGTGACCCCGGTTCAAAGGGACACCATTCTGACGGCCTGAATCAGCCGGGGAGTGACCCCGCCCCTGGCCAGCACTGCCTGTTCTGCTCAATGGTGCCAAGAAAGTGAGAGGGCAAGAGGGGAGAAGCGTGGAGAGGTGGGAGGCGGGGAGGGGTGCAGGGGGATTGACTGGGAGACAAAAGCAGATTCCTGGGAACTGGCCCCATGTACTGACCAGTGGCCAAGGGTGGGGCTCCCAATCTCAAGTTTGTGAAATATTTCTGCATTTTAGTGCTTTTTAAACTTTTTTTTTTCTTGTTTGTTATTGGGCCACACCTGGTGATGCTCAGGGCTTACTCCTGGCTCTGTGCTTAGGGACCCCTCCTGGTGGAGCTCAGGGGACCATGTGGGGTTCTGGGGATCAAGCCCAGATTGGACACGTTTGAGGCAAGCGCCCTTCCTGTGGTACTATCTCTCCAGCCCTCTGACTCTACTGTTTGACTCTGAAGTGAGGGAGGAGGCAGGCCTGGGGCAGGAATGCAGGGAGAAGAGGAACCAAATTCCTCCAGGAAACCTCACTCCTGCCATCCTTGCCTCCTGGCCTTTGCACGTGATCTTCCCATCTGTTACTGGGAGGCTTCGCTCATTCACAGCCAGCTTTGGCTCAGCTGCTCCTCCCCATGCCTCACCCCTTGTCAAATATCAGCTAGCAGGACCAATGCTTAGTGCTTACTATTGCTCTTATCTTATCCTCCCTCCCCACTCCTCCTCAAACTTGGGATTTTATTTTGGTTTTTGTTTTGTTTTTCACCTTTTGGGGCATACCTGGTGGTGCTCGGGGGTTACTCCTGGCTCTGCATTTAGGAATTACTCCTGGTGGTGCTCAGGGGACTATATGGGATGGTGGGGATTGAACCCAGGTCAGCCACATGAAAAGTAAGTGCCCTCCCTGCTGTACTATTTTGGCTCCTTTTGGCTTTTCTTCTAATTATTTTAAAAATGTATTTATTTAATTTTTCTTTTTGGGTCACACCTGGTGATGCACAGGGGTTACTCCTGGCTCTGCACTCAGGAATTATTCCTGTTGGTGCTCAGGGGACCATATGGGATGCTGGGAATCGAACCCAGGTCATCCGCATGCAAGGCAAATGCCTTACCCGCTGTGCTATCACTCCAGCCCCATTTTTGTTAAAAATTGAATCACCGTAAATTACAGAACCACTAAGTTATTCATGATTAAGTTTCAGGCATACAGGATGTTCTGATGCCAACTTACCGGTGCCCACTTCCCCCCACTAATCTCCCCAGTTTGGTTTACAAATTTTTTTTTTTTTATAAAATAAGAAAATTTGTTCTTTGGTCACACCAAAAGCTCAGGGGTTAGTCCTGACTCTGCACTCAGGAATCTCTCTGGATAGTTCTAGGAGGGCCAGACGGGATGCCAGGGACCTAGCCCTGGTGTCCACTTGCAGTGCAAGCGCCCTCCCCACTGGACTGTCACTCGGGCCCAGCCTGTGGTGCTTTATCCTGCTGTAGCATGACCTTCCCTCGGTCTGGAATCACATTCTTAACCCGTGCCTGGCTGTTTCCTGCCCCAGCACAAAGGATGCTCCCTCAGGGAAGCCTTAATCTGGCTCCCTGCCCTCCATCACTGAGAACAATACTTGCAAATCAGTAGATGTCCGAAAGATAGCTGCCCTGGGAAGGAGCACACGCAGGATAAAGGGTGGAATAAACAAACCTGGTGACTTTTTCCGTGGGTTCAGTGCTCACTTGGCTTGTGAGACCCTGGGTTCTGCTTTTTAAGTTTTTTACCTAGTGGTCCTGGTAGGGGAGGGGGAAACTTGGCTTCATAGTTGCTCTCAGCAGCCAGTGCTCAGGCAACCGTGCACTACTGGGGAATCAAACTCAAGCCACACACACACACACACACACACACTGTGCCTGAAATCCAGCGGCTCATAGAAATAAAGGTGGAAGTGTTCCGGTGTAGCTCCCACTGCAGAAATATTTCAGAGTTGGACTTGGTCTTTATGACATGGTTTGCATGAAGACCCTCAACCCGAGGGACGGCACGGTCACCTGGGCACATGTGCAGGCCCCTCCGATGGGCCTGGGAACTGGGCCATGCTCAAATCAATATTTATTTATTTATTTATTTATTTTTGCTTTTTGAGTCACACCTGGCGATGCACAGGGGTTACTCCTGGTTCATGCACTCAGGAATCACTCAGGGGATCATGTGGGATGCTGGGAATCGAACCCGGGTCGACTGTGTGCAAGGCAAACGCCCTACCCGCTGTGCTATCGTTCCAGCCCCTCAAATCAATATTTAATGTCTTCACAGATGCAAAAGAACCTACTTCGACACCAGTTTTGTCTTCATTGAAAGGTCTGGTGGCAGTGTTGGGCATACTTTTGTGTATTGAGAGGGAGGGGCCCCCCCACAGGAGTGCTCAGGGCTTACTTCTGGCCAGTGCTCAAGGAACCCTATGCGGTGTTGGAGACGGAACCGGGTTTGACTGTGTACAAGGCAAGAACCTTAACCCTGTGCTCTCTCCCTAGCCCCTGGCCTGCTGCCGATCTTTGTTCCTGCTTCATCTGGGCGTCCAGTCTCTTCAAGTCTATCTGGCCCAGTTATTCCTCTCATACACCTCCCCTCCCTTCCCCTCCCCTTCCCTAGGGTGGGGGGCATCCCACACCTGGAGGGGTTCCTGAGGGGCCAGGGATTCAGCTCTCCCCCCTCGCCCCCCCCCACCCCGCACAGCCTGGGTCCTAGCCCTCTGAGCTATCTCCCGGGCCCATGAACTTGCTTTCTTGCTCCAAGGTGCAACAGTCCTGCAAAGCAATGGTTCCCGACTCGAAGGAAGAGGAGCCCTTTGTAAAACGACTTTCTCCCTGCAATCCTGAAACCAATCTCTGTTCACAGCAGGCACTTGGAGACACAGGAAATTGAGAGAACAGAGTCAAGATCGGCCACATGCCCAGTCGTGAAGATGGACACTGTTTACACGGGCTCCATGTGAGGCTGCCTAAGAATTTCATAATATATTGATATAGGTGTGTGTGTGTGTGTGTATACATATATGCATAAAACAGAGGGAAAGAGAGAGATAGAGAGAAGATAGAGGGAAATATACCTTTCTGATACCCTGAGAGGCTCTTTCACTAGCTTATCCTGGTTCCGTTACAGCAAAGATGCGTTTGAACACATTGGTGAGTATAATGGCAGAAAGGGAACTAAGAGAACTAACAAATGAGTATAAGTGAATTAGTCAATACAAACATAAATAGTAAATAAGTGACCACACCGTAGGGCTGACTTGCTAGAGTCCGTTGAGTAAGGACAGAGGTGGGGTGTCAGAACCAGTGGGAGAAACTCTTCTCACTGGCAGCCCTTGGAAAAAAAGGGCTGATAACCGGGTCCACTGGGCCCTGGGTTTGCAGAACACAAGTCTTTTAAATCCAGGGAGAGAAGAGTTAGGGGGAAAAGGGGCAAATGTAAGGTCCAGAGGGACAGTATGGAGGTGAAGGCGCTTTCCTAGCTTGTGGCTGTGTCCATGATCGCTTGAGCCAGGCCCCGAATATGGTCCTCAGGGCCCAGCTAGAGGTGACTCCTGAGCCCAGAACTAGGTAGGGTCAGGAGTGGCCCCAAAGAGCAGCAAAGCACAAATTCTGGTGCTGGAGGAGAGACTGGGATTAAGGTGGCCGCCGTCTTTGCTGTGACTGGACCTGCCAGTCCTCAGCACAGTGGACAGCCTTGGGGGGTCCTGAGCACCATCACGTGACCCGGATGTTCCTGGCACTGCAAGGCCTGGGCAGTGCCACGTCCTGAGGCCTGGCATTCAGCTGCTGGCTCCTGGTTGGCCATGAAGCATGTGGAACGGCCCTCGGACCTTGTGAGCATGATTTGGGATCACCCCTCCCCCCCATATGATATAAACACAATGAAGTCATTAAAATGACCATAAATTTAAGGACTGAATCTACCAGTTTTGAAAGAGAGATTGTTCAATTTGAGTTTTTAAAATTTGATTGTATATTAATGATAAAAAACAGATGCAGCACCAATTATAAAAACTGTAAAAAGTGAAAGGGAAAGGAAGAAAAGAAATATTCTAGATGATCTCTCTCATATGTAGGCTACAAAGAAGCACAATGGGGGTTGGAGAGATGGTACAGTGTGGAGGGCATTTGCCTTGCACGCAGCTGACCAGCTTCAATCCCCAGCACCTCATATGGTCCCCTGCATGACCAAGAGTATAGAGTATACTTCAGCACTGAGCCAGGTATAAGCCCTGAGCATCTCTGGGTGTGGATAGAGAGAGAGAGAGAGAGAGAGACAGAGAGACAGAGAGAGACAGAGACAGAGACAGAGAGACAGAGAGAGAAGAGGGGAGGAGCTGGAGCGATAGCACAGCGGGGAGGGCGTTTGCCTTGCATGCGGCCGACCCAGGTTTGATTCCCAGCATCCTATGTGGTCCCCTGAGCACCGCCAGGGGTAATTCCTGAGTGCAGAACCAGGAGTAACCCCTGTGCATTGCCAGGTGTGACCCAAAAAGAAAAGAAGAAAAAAGCACAATAAGGGAATAATCAATGTTCAAAGGCAGCAGAATCTGGAAATTGGACTAAAAACTGGACTTAGCACAGCAGGAGGGGGACAGAGACAGTGGTGGAGGGAGGAGGGCTGTCTGGTGAGGGGGCCGGGATGCTGTATACAGAAAACATGAACTGTGTTGTAAATTGTACAACCTCAAAAAAAAAAAACCACATCAGACAAGTAACAACGAACTCAATGTTGTTACTTGTCTGATGTGTGTATCAAGGAAATAATTGTTTGGGGTCCACACCCAGCAGTTTCAGGGGCTACTCCTGGGATGACTCAGGGCACCGTGGCTAGAACCCCAGCCCTCCGCCTTGAAGGCTGCTCTTCTGCCCACTGAAGGATCTTTCCCCAAACAAGAGAAATGTTAAGAATCAAGGAAACAAACTCAACAGGTCAGGCTCATGCTTTGCACGCAGAGGTCCCAGGTTCAGTCCTGGCCTGGGCTGATTCTTGAGAACCGCTGGCAGTGACCCCGAGCACGGGGTAGTGCCCCCCAGGTGCACCCCCAAACAAGTCAGACCTAAAGAATTACTCCACTGACCAAAAGCAAAAAGAATACCTTGGGTTTTTTTTTTTTCTTTTTGGGTCACACCCGGCAATGCACAGGGGTTACTCCTGGCTCTGCACTCAGGAATTACTCCTGGCGGTGCTCAGGGGACCATATGGGATGCTGGGAATCGAACCCGGGTCGGCCGCGTGCAAGGCAAATGCTCTACCCGCTGTGCTATCACTCCAGCCCCTCATTTGTTTTTTTGGTGGGTGCTACTAAAAATACCATTCTGGGCCAACAGATAGTCCCACAGGTAAGGCGCTTGCCATGCACTCAGCCGAGCCCCCCACCCCACCCCCTAGTTTTAATCCTCAGCACGAGCAGGAGGGCCAGGAGTAAGAATTGGGCACACTCAAGCAAACCAAAAGTGCCATTTCATTCAGGAGCTATGGGGTCGCACCTGACAGGGCTCCGAGTTTCTGCTTCTTGGGTCACACCCAGCGATGCACAGGGCTTACTCCTGGCTCTGCACTCGGGAATCTCTCCTGGTGGTGCTCGAGGGACCATATGGGATGCTGGGAATTGAACCTGGGTCGGCCACGTGCAAGGCCAGCGCCCTAGCTCCTGTGCTATCCCTCCAGCCCTGGCTCCGAGGCTCTGGCTTTGGGGTTGCAGAGCCTGCGGTGTCAGGGATCAAATCAGGGCCTTCCACAGTGAACCCCCTCACTGGGCTCTTTCAGCTGTCCCCCCGGGCCCGGGGTCATTATTTTCTGAAATGTGGAAGGATTTAATAGATGAATTTATGGAGTGTGAGACAGTCGTGAGTGAAGTTCGAAGTGGAGACGCATTTTCATTTCGTGCCTAGGAAGACTTGACATGCTAAAGACCCCAAGCGTCTCCGAGTGAGCCCCAGACTTCAGACCATTCCAAACCAAATCCCAACTGGGTTTTTCATGGAGTTGAACAAGCTGATGCGAAACTTTCAGGGGAAGAACACAGGCCCAAGGATAGCCAAGACGTTTCTGGAGAAGCATGAAGTGGGGCGCTTTGCCCGGGTGAGGTTGGGGTTTGTTTTTGGACTCTCTGGGCTATGGCAGAGTTGTACTGACACAGAGACTGACCGGCACGGCAGGGGAGAAAGCTTGGCCCCAGTCCCAGGCTCACCCCATATCAGGTAATAGAGCTGAGGGTCCCCCTCCCCGGAGAGAAGTCTAGAAGATTCAGGAGCCACCAGTTATCCTAGGGGACAAGCTGCGGCAGGTACTTGCCCCTCCCTGTCCTTGGTAGAAACCACCTCTGAAAGCAGCGGAGTCTCATGATCTGCGATGAGGAAGTATTCTCTAAAGATGCTGAAGCCTTGAGCCGGCTGGGAGATAAGATAGAGGGAGAATCCTGAACAAAGTTAAAATTCACCTTGGACAAAGGAACCACAAACTGGGCAGAGTCAAGGACCCAAAATTAACAAAAGATTATCCTCCTGGATCCCTAGACAATTCCTGTAACCCTATCAGGAAGAGAAAAGCCCTCTTAGAAATAATCTGGATATTAAAAGGGGACACTCCCATCCTCTAAGATAGAAGCCAAGTGAAACTGCTTTGGCTTGGGGGTAATCTTTCTAGCTTTGTGCTAGGAAGGCATTTATATCCACACGTATCAATAGATGCATATAATTCTTTCCTTTTATTTTTTTCTTTTTGGGTCACACCCGGTGATGCTCAGGGGTTAGTCCTGGCTCTGCACTCAGGAATGACTCCTGGCAGTGCTCAGAGGACCATATGGGATGCTGGGAATGGAACCCGGGTTGGCTGCATGCAAGGCAAATACCCTACCCGCTGTGCTATGGCTCCAGCCCCTAATTCTTTCCTTTTGAAGAAACGGGTCACTATGACTTTGAGGAATGGTTTGAAGAGCGGACAGCTAACTTGAGTTGCCCAGAGTCTGGGTCAGAGTCCTGTGGCAGCTGCTCTTTTTAATTCTCTTGCTTTTCCTCGCAATGCTCGGGACTTAAGGCCCGAGTCAGGGATCACTCGTGGTGGGACTTCAGGGACCGTTTGTGGTGCCGGGAATTGAACTGGGGTTGGCCGTGTGCCAGGCCAGCACCCTCCCTGCTGGGTTATCTCTGTATCTCTGGCCCCTTGCTGCTTAAACTCAGACCCCCATATGGACTCATGTAACTTGCAAATAATTTGCTCTAAAATAAATGTACTATTTTTTAAACAGTAAAGGACTGGAGTGATAGTACAGCAAGGCGTTTGCCTTGCACGTGACCAACTCGGGTTCGATTCCTCCGTCCCTCTCAGAGAGCCCGGCAAGCTACCGAGCGTATCCCGCCCGCATGGCAGAGCCTGGCAAGCTACCTGTGGCATATTTGATATACCAAAAACAGTAACAAGTCTCACGATGGGGACGTTACTGGTGTCCGCTTGAGCAAATCAATGAACAATGGGACAACAGTGCTACAGCTATCAGTAAATAACTGTAAATAACGGGGAGGGAGAGAGGCAGGCGTACCTGGTGTTACTTGCAGGCTGTGCTCAGGGGACCATGTAGTACCAGGAATCAAGCCTGGGCCTCTTGCTTGCAAAGCACATGCTCCAATCCATTGTGCTCTCTCTTTAGCCCTAAGTATTTGGTTTCTGGACCTATTTCATATACATACACATTGCCAGAGTCATGTAACAATTCCTTGAGTGAGGTGGGCATTGAGAGGGTCGTTCTGGTGGAGGCTGGGGTGTTGGAACATGCATGCATTAAACCCTATCATTGACAGTATTGTAAATTGCAGAGTCTAAAATGAAAAAAAAAATTATTTTTTTTCTTTTTGGGTCATACCTGGCAATGCACAGGAGTCATTCCTGGCTCATGCACTCAGGAATCATCCCTGGTGGTGCTCAAGGGACCATATGCGATGCTGGGATTCGAACCCGGGTCGGCCACGTGCAAGGCAAAAATGCCCTACCCATTGTGCTATCACTCCAGCCCCTAAAATGAAAAAAATTTTAATTGAAAAAGGAAAAGTCTGGGGCGGAAAGAGGTCGCTGAGTGTGGGGCTGTGGAGAGAGCCAGTGTGTGTGCAGAGCTACAGTCTTCGGTCTGAGCACCTCCGGGAGCAGGCTCTGAGCACCCCTGGGATTCTCCACCCCCACCCCCCACCCTGAAAGGAAGCCCTGCGTTAGAGGGTTAGGGAAGAGGGAAGAGAGATGCTCAGGAGCTTACGTGAGATAAGCAAAACTGTTTAGTAAACAGGGAAATAAAAATTCCCCTTTTGAATCAAGGGATTAGCGTGAGGGTAAAGGTTTTAGAAACAAAGGGCGGATTTGTATCCACTGGGGAGGTGTGGTCCTTTCTCTGGGTCCGTTATCACCTTGGTCCTGCAATGAGCTAGAAGTTTCCAAGGACAAATGACCCAGGAGGCCAGTGAAGGTCAGTTTTATGGCTCCCCTCAGCCCCGGCCAGCGTCCTGGGAGCCGGGTAGGGAGGTGGCGAGCCCTGAGCTTCGGGTACCCCTGGACAAGGGGGATGACTCTCCCCACCTCCTCGGGATACGATGCTGTGTCTCACCCTGTGTCACTGCGCCAGCCACCACCTCGGGTCTCCCTCCGAGCCCGCCAGCACTTCCGTCGAGCACCCAGTCCTCTGCTTCTGCCCTGCTCCCCATCTTCCCCCTGTACCTCTCCCCAGCCGGAACCAGCAAACTCCGTGGAGGGCTTTTGGGGGTGCAAGGGAACGTGACCAGGGCACCAGCTACCCTGGCTGCTGCGAGCGGGCAGGACCCCGGGGGTAACCAGCTGAGGCCTCCATGAAAGTTCACATCAAGGAAACAAATGCTCACTGTGGTCACAGGACCGGGTGGCTCAGGAGCCCAGGGCCTGACGACATGTGTGAGGCCCCGGCCCTGTCGTGCCAGAGAGGCCCTGCCTCACCGCAGCAGACCCAGGCGTGCACTGTCCAGCTCCGTGTGTCCAGCATCACTCGGGGCGGGCAGGGGTGGCCCCAGGGCCCCATGCTGCGTTGCTGATGAGACCCACCCCTCTCAAATGAACTGGAGCCACCCAACATGAAATGTGTTGCCTTCTGGCCGAGTGGGGTCCTGTGATCACCCCCATAGCCCCTCCCCTCCCTAACCCCTGTGATCTCCCCCACCCTCCTCTCCCCTCCCCCTGTGCTCACCCCCACACCTCCCTCCTCCCTGGGCCTGAGCGGGCCTGTAGGCCAGGGTGAGAATTAAAGTGTTACCAGGTGTAAGTTCTCAGGGCCCAGCTGGTGGGTCCTTCTCTCTAAGCACTTGTTGGTTTCTGTTCTGGCTGTTAGGACAACTTGGGGTGTCAGGGTACACAGACCCTCCTTTCTGGGGACCCCAGTGAGGCTCTCGGGAGCCTTCAACAGCCCCATCACCTCCAGGTCAGAACTCTGGCTACAGGGGCTGGAGCAATAACACAGCGGGGAGGGCGTTTGCCTTGCATGCAGACGACCCGGGTTCGATTCCCAGCATCCCATATGGTCCCCTGAGCACCACCAGGAGTGATTCCTGAGTGCAGAGCCAGGAGTAACCCCTGTGCATTGCTGGGTGTGAACAAAAAAGAAAAAAAAAACAACTCTGGCTACACAGGCCCTTTCTAGCCCACCGAATCTTGGGGGACAGGGAAGAGGGGATTATCCGTTTTCTCCTACCAATGCCCCTCTTCGTGGCTGGGCCTGGAGAAGCTTCCTGCCTGCCAGTCAGCCTGGGCCGGCCTAGTCCCATCAGCACTGGAGTTTTTAACTCCCCAAGTTGCTCCCCGCCGCAAACACACAGAATAAGATGTGACCTGTGTGGTCCGAGGACAAGGAGGGCTCCAAGGAGGTGACATCCCAACAGATTTCTTTTCCCCTACATTAGGAGACGGCATATGTACTGAAAAGCTGAGTGTAAAATTGTTTGACTTTTATTGACTGACATTTGACCCTCTGACACTCCCCCCCACTACTTCGGGGCTACTCCCAGCTCCAGATATTTTTTTTTTTTTTGCTTTTTGGGTCACACCCAGCAATGCACAGGGGTCACTCCTGGCTCATGCACTCAGGAATCACCCCTGGCGGTGCTCAGGGCACCATATAGGATGCTGGGATTCGAACCCGGGTCGGCCGAGTGCAAGGCAAACGCCCTACCCACTGTGCTATCACTCCAGCCCCCCCAGCTCCAGATTTGAGGAGTCACTCTTGGGGGTGCTCCGGGACCAGGAGGTGAGTCCCAGTGGCCAAGCACGTGCCCAAACCATTGACCCATCTCTCTGGCCCCCAGTATTGTTATTTTGAGGAATAATAAGGTAGCGTGTGCCCACTTGGAACCTGCCAGGGCCGAGATGGAGCACCACCGGGGTGCCAACGTGGTGCTCTCAGCCCAGGATTCCGGCCTCTCCTGAGGGAGCACTGGAGGGTGAGGAGCAGCCAGCAGAACCAGAGCCCCTGAGCGTTTTCCAGAGGAGAAAGAAGGTTCCTTTTCTGGTTTGGTTTTTGGGCCACACCTGACTGCTCAGGACTTACTCCTGACCCTGACCTCAGGGATCACCCCTAGTGGGGCTCAGGGGACCATATGGGGTGCCAGGGATCAAACCTGGGATGTCCGTGTGCAGGGCAAGCGCCCCACCTACTGTACTGTCACTCTGGCCCCATATGCCTTCTTTTCTGTATCACTGTCACTGTCACTGTCATCCCGTTGCTCATCGGTTTGCTCGAGCGGGCACCAGTAACGTCTCCATTGTGAGTCTTGTTGTTACTGTGTTTGGCATATCGCATACGCCACGGGGAGCTTGCCAGGCTCTGCCGTGCGGACGGGATACTCTCAGTAGCTAGCCCAGCTCTCTAAGAGGGGCGGAGGAATCAAACCCGGGTTGGCCACGTGCAAGGCAAATGCCCTACCCGCTTTGCTATCGCTCCAGCCCATGGCAGTACATCTTGTCCCCTGAGAACCACCAGGGATCATCTTGAGCACAGAGCCAGGAATAACCCCGAGCACTGCTGGGTATGCTCCTCTTTGTCTTCAATTTCTAGGAAGTGGGAGATCGCTCCCAAAGCTGAATGCAGCGTTTCCCTGCGCATGCCGGCTTCCATTCCTGGCACAACCCCTGAGCATGGCCAGATGCAGTTCATAAACCAAAAAATAAATAAAAACAAACAAAGGACTTGGGGGTGGCGGCCTAATTTAACGGTGCCTGCCACAGCCCACTTAGATCCCGGGCACCCCAAGGTCCCCAAAGCATGGCCAGGTGGGACTGCCCCCAGGAAATAAAAGACACTTCTTTATGATTTATTTTCAGGAACGTTTGATTGGTAGGCCTCGTTTATAGACCTAAAGGTCAGGTGAAAGCTTCTCCAGTACAAAGGGGTCACAAGTGGAAACGCTTTGGAAGCGCAAACCCTAACAGCAGTGGTCCTTGTCCTGGGTTCCAGCCTCTCCTGACCTGGGGCGTGGAGCTGCCAGCGAGTGCTCACTGGGGGCTGAGAGCCATGCACGGGCTCCGGGCCAGCTCCCCTCCTCCCACACCTCCCTCCTGCGAAAAAGTTGGGGGGTGTGAGCTAGAGGTGGTGGGCAAGTGGTCCCGTGGGAATCTCTGCTTGCACGTTCACGAGCAGGTGGGAACCGAATCCTTCCAGGAATGTGTGTGTGTGTGTGTGTGTATGTGTGTGTGTGTATGGGTGGGGGGTGGAGGGGGTCTCTGCCGGCCGCATCCTGCCTGGGAGAACAGCGGCTCCATCCACAGAGAGCCCAGGACAGTGCTCCACCCGCTCGGCCAGGGGCAAGCGCGGGACGGGGAGATGACATCATAGACTTGGCACGAAGGAACCCGGATTTGACCCCCAGCACCTCATGCTCCCGAGGAACTCCCGGAGTGACCCCCGTGCCGAGCGGAGAGCAAAGCCAGGCAGCAAGGGAGGATGAAGCAGCTGGGTCCGGCCACTCCGGGGTGACAGCCAGCCTGGTGGTCCAGTGGGCCAGCACCGCTCAAGCCTGGATTCCTGCTCCTGCCCTCCATCTGCGGGACAGTCGAGAGAGAGACAGAGACAGGGACAGAGACAGAGACAGAAAGGAAACTGGGGACATTGGTGGTGGGAAGTGTCCACTCACTGGTGAAGGGACGGGTGTTGGAACATTGCATGACTGAAACCCAACCATGAACAGCTTTGTAAAAAATAATAAAAGAAAAGAAACATTTATAACATGTTTTAAAAGTGCTTTTTTTGTTTTATTTAAAAAAAATAGTCTCCCTTTGCTGTGCCCAGAGGGGCAGTGAGAGTGGGCTCCCGGGCCTCTTTGCCCCACTCGTGGCCAGGACTCTGGGCCACAGAGAAGGTTCTGGAAGCCCTATGGAGTACTGTTTTCTCTCTGTAGGGTGCCCTAGCATAGTGCCACCACAGGGGGCCTTAAAAAGAACCAATTTGGGGGGCTGGAGTGATAGCACATCGGGTAGGGCATTAGCCTTGCACACGGCCGACCCAGGTTCGATTCCCAGCATCCCATATGGTCCCCTGCGCACCGAACAACCAGGGGTAATTCCTGAGTGCATAGCCAGGAGTGACCCCTGTGCATCGCTATGTGTGACCCCCCCCCCAAGAAAAAGCAAAAAAAGAATAAAAGAACAATTTGGGGGCTGGAGCACTAGATAGTATGGGGGTGGGAGGGCACTTGCCTTGCACGTGGCTGACCCGGGTTCAATCCCAGCACCCCAGAGAGTCCCCGAGCCCCACCAGGAGGGGTCCCTGAGCACTGCTGGGTATGACCCCCCCAAGCAAAAGCACACAGAAAGAACCCACTTGTCCTTCTGCAGCCCGGAAGTGTGAGGCCCCAAGAGCGTGCCCTGCTCCCCGAAGGCCCGGGGAGGCCTCTGTCCTGCCCTTCCGGCTGGGGGGAGGCGGGCAAGACTCAGTCCTAGAGGTCCCCTAGTCCAGGTTGCCATCTGGTGGCTTCACACCTGTCCTCTGTTGTCCTCAGCGGACATCAGGGGTTGGATTTAGGGTCCAGATTTAGGGTCCATCATAGGTCTTTGTGGGGGTGGGGGTGGGGTGTGAGGGGTGGGATGAGACCCAGCATTGCTCAGGAGTCAGGAGCAGACCCCAGGCCTTCTGCGGGCAAAGCACACCCCCAGCCCACCGTGTTCTCTCTTGAGCCCCCCAACAGGCATCCTGAGATTCTGGGGGGTGACTAGTGGGGGAGGAGGAGGGGACACTTTGCAGCCCAATGCATGTGGCATGGCCAGAATTCTGGGGCGATGGGGGAGAGGGCGGAGGCAGGACAGGACCCCTGCCCCTGGGTGGACTGACTCTTGGTCCCCAGAGAGTTAGGTGGGTCAGGGATGCCCCTGCCCTGCCCACTGGCCTTTGGCCGTCTTCCAGGCTCACCCCACCCCCAGACACACCCATTATCTGCTCAGCCCCTGCTCAGGGCTCCCGGGGCCCCACGGGGCTGGACCCAAGCCCTGGGTGCCTGTGACGCTGCCCCCCCCCCCCATGGAGCACTGTGGGGTTCGGGCTCTTTTCCTTGATTCCTGTAGCCTCTGCTCCCGGAACACAGAGTCAGAGGGCCGCGGACCAAGGGACAGAGTGGGGACCCGGACCTGGATGGATGAGTGTCACCAGTGCCTGGGGCTGGGCATTTTCCAGAGGGAAATGATGTGGTCTGTGCTCCCAGATGGGACTGGGGCTCCTCCAGGCCAGAACTTCCGGACCTTGCACCCGCCCCAGTGGCCGGAAGCCAGAATGTCCATCTTCCGGGGCCTCTACTCTCCTACCTGTCTTGCCAGCCCCCCAGAGGCCCCCCGGCCCTGCCACCCATGGTCCCATCCCTGCCAGCTGGCCCCGCTCTGATGACAGGCCCCCAAATTCCAAGACCAGGCTCGGCCATAAACCCAACTGTCCACAGCCATTTAGGCGTGCGCATGGTCAATGCCAAAGCAGGCCTCCAAATTGACAGTTAATGAGAGAAAATGACGAGGGAGCGTGTTAACAGATGCAGGCCGGGTCATAAACAGGCTGTGAAAGCCAGGTAGTAAACAGCTTGCCAGGGGCCATTTGTGAATTAATTTTTTTGAAGGCGGAAAATAAAAAAAATGAACCTGCAAGCTTGTGTCTCCCGTGCTGGGGCCCCACTCGCCACTGAAGAAGGGAGAGATGCCCTGAGGCAGCACTGGAGGGGACTCGGGGAGCGGGTCCTAGCAGACCCCCTTCCGTGGGGTGTGAAGGGTGGCGGGCCAGGCCCAGGGATGGGGCAGCGGGTTCGAGTTGGACTCAAGGGATGGGTGGCTGAGACTTTGGTCTGGACATTTGGGGCTGATGGTGGAGCAAGGGCCGGGGCTTGGGTCTGGCCCAGAACTTGCTCTACGCTCCTCTGGCAGGTGCTGGATGTGGGTGGTGTGTGCTGATCCACCCACCCCGCCCAAGTCTCCCTGCTAAAGCGAGGGGCTCCCCTTCAGGGCTGTGTCCTGAGTTAGTGCGTCCCATCTGCCCCCTCCCACACTCCCTGTCCTTCCTGGGTGCTCACGATCGGCTTCCTTCGGAAATAGGCTTATTGCAGGTGCCACTGGTGAGATGGGGGCTGGGGGTTCAGCAGTCGTAGGACTGGCGCCCTCACAAGAGGAGAGGGGGTTGGAGGGTCACCCAGGAGAGGGCGTTCTGCAGACACAGGTGGGGGAAGGGATGAGCCTCCTGAAGCTGGGTGGGAGGATTTAGCCTGTTCCCCGAGACCTGGGGCCCGTGCAGCAGGTCTAAAGCTCACCCAAGGTCTCTAGCGTCCAGGGGCGGGAGAGTTAGGACTGTGTGCAGGTCACTAGCCTCGGCTGCCTCTGACCCTGGTTTGGTCCCTGACAGTAGAACCGGGAGTCGGCCCTGAGCACCAATGGGTGTGGTCCCCAAACCTAACCAAAATGACTCCCTGACTCCCCAAAAAGATTTCTAGCTTCCAGAACCATGAAATAATATATATTTTTTGGGGGCCAGAGGGGCACACCCCACAATGCTAGAGTCTCACATGCTCGACCACTGACCTATCCCCTCAGTCCAGTAAATTTGTTGTTTTTCTTCTTCTCTTCTTCTTCTTCTTCTTCTTCTTCTTCTTCTTCTTCTTCTTCTTCTTCTTCTTCTTCTTCTTCTTCTTCTTCTTCTTCTTCTATTATTATTATTATTATTATTATTATTATTATTATTATTATTATGGGCTGGAGTGATAGCACAGTGGTAAGGCGTTCACCTTTCATGTGGCCAACCCAGGTTTGATTCTTCCGCCCCTCTCGGAGGGCCCAGCAAGCTATGGAGAGTCTCCCGCCCACATGGCAGAGCCTGGCAAGCTACCCGTGGTGTATTCAATATGCCAAAAACAGTAATAACAAGTCTCACAGTGAGAGACGTTACTGGTGCCCGCTCGAACAAATTGATGAGCAACGGGATGACAGTGACAATGATAGTGACAGTGATGATGATGATGATGATGATGATGATGATGATGATGATGATTATAGGTCTGGGTCATACCTGGTGGTGGTTGGGGCTACTCTTGGCTCTGTGCTTGGGGGTCGCTCATGGTGGTGCTGGGGTCTGTGTGGGACAGGAAATGGTTGAATCAGCAGCAGGCAAGGTAAATGCCTTTAATGACTTAACTATCTCTCTAGCCCCAGATTTCTTTCTTTTCCCTTTTTTCATTTACTTTCTGCATTTTGGACCCCACCCGGCTGTGCTCATGGTTTTCTCCTGGCTCTGTGCTCAGGCTCGGAGCACAGAGCCTGTACTGGGCTCCAGGGACTATACGGGGTGCCGGGAATTGAACCAGGGCTGGCCACATGCAAGGCCAGTGAGTGTCCTGCCCGCTGTACTGTGGCCCCAGCTTCAGATAGGGCACGTGTGAGCTGACCCCTGGTTCTCAGCTAGGAGTCATCTGTCCTCTGGGGACACATGTGACACCTGGAGACATTAGGGGTGGTCACAGCTGGGGGAGATGGGTTGCAGGACAGCCCGCACTACACCACACAGCTCCTGCCCCGCCCCAGAGGATGGCCCGGGCCCAAATGCCAAGAGTGGGAGAGGGTCCTGTTGGAGGGTCCACTGAGGCATGGGAGCGTTTTTCCGAGTTCATTTTAGCGGTCGTTCCTGTGGTGGGCGTCAGAGCCCTCTGCCGACAGGGGGCAGGCGAGAGCTGCTTAGCCCGCAGACGTGGGCGGGGCCGGCGCAGAGCAGGCTCCGGATTGGCTGGCGCCGGAGCCACCGCCTTATTTGGCCTTTTGTGATTGGTGGTTCCACCGCCTCCCTTTTCCTACATTCCTGGGTGCAAACCCTGGCTTAGATTTTGGTTGGGCCACCAACGCCTTAGTGATTAGCCTCTGTGCTTCATACTGTGACCTCTGACAGCTTCAGTCTGACCATTGAGTCTTATCAGAACCCACTAGGACCACCCAGGAGAGCTGCCCCCAGCCCTGGGGCCGGTGGAGACCAGAGCTTAGGGATTGGGCTAATTGTTCTAATCAGTGACATCAAATGGTCCAGTCTCTCCACACCAGATACCCCGGACACACACACACACACACACACACACACACATACAGGGTAAGGACCATGTGGTGAGGGCATGGGTGAACTCAGGGACCAACTCATGCGGGTTCACTGGGGTTCACCAAGATGTCGCCGCTCCAAGCAACGGGAAGATGAATCTCGAGCCCGTGGCTATGCCCAGGTCCAGATGCACAGTGACGCCTACGAGGCAAGGCCCGGGGGTCTGGAGCACCTGATTAGATGTGGGGCACGGAGAATTTCATCCCTGACACCACATGAGCATCTTCAGCTTTGACCCTAAGAGCCACAGAGCTCTAAGGTCACAGAGGCCCCTCCAGACTCTGGGCAGGGTCCGCTAGAAGCAACACGGAGGTGGACACTGGAATAAACGGTCTGGATCAGGCTTCCCCCAGTGGACGGAGGCCCCGGGAACGATGGGGCGTGGCAGCCGGGTGCCACTGGCGATGCTTTCTGTGCTCTCCTGGTGGGTTTCCGGCGGACCCATGTGACTTTCCCGGAAAGAATTCGGTCTGGCCTTAGGGGTGGAGGTAAGGCCGTGATGTGTCTGTGCAGAAGGTGGCAGTCGCCGGCCCTCTGCCTCTGTCCTCAGCTGGAGTGTGTCCTGTTTTTCCAGGGACAGGTCACCCCCTGATGGCCTCTCACCACTGGTACTGGCCAGCCGGGGGCCAGCATTAGTGAGGGGCAGAGGGCCCCGTGCCCCTCTGGGTAGCCGACAGCTCGGGGTGAGCCTTAGGTCCTCATGGCCCTGTGGTCCCCACTGAGGCGTGCCCCTCTCTCATGTAGAATGGGGCCTCACTCCAAGAAAGCACTCGGGTTGGTGGGGCGAAGGCCCTGCTCAGTCATCAGCATTGCCCACGGGGCATGAAGGCTATGTAGGAGAAGCCCCCAGAAGCCTGCTCTACACTAGCATTCTTATAAGAAAGCCACCCCCCAGACCACACCCCAGCAGGCAACTCCCTTGGGCCCTCAGTCTGTCTGGCTGTGAAATGGGAATGATGCTTGTCTCCACGGAGGGGTTGGGAGAATTTGATTAGATGGAACCTGCCCCCTACCCCAGCTAGGGTACTTCTGAGACAGCGTGCCCCTCCTCCCTCCGCACACTCCACTCAGGGGTCCCCTTTCCCGCCATGGAGAAGGGGGGCTCCCGGGAGCTGGACCTACCACCTCCCGATCGCCAGTTCTGTCTCCAGAAGCAACCCGGGGGCAGATGGCAGGTTCGGATGGCGGGTCCCCCTCTTCCCAGCTCTTTAGAGGGGAGTTCGAGATCTCTGCCGGGACAGTAACACCTGAAAGGACCCCCACAGGCCAGAGCAGGGCCCCAACTCGTCCCTGATGGTCTAGTACTCGGGCTGTTCTGTCTTGCCTGGGCCCCCAGGAGAGGAGTTCTGAAGCAGGTCACATGACCGCCCCCCACCCCGCATGTTTCTGAGAAGGGCTCTGTGGGGGAAACTGCAGGGCCTCGCTGTTGTTCTGCCCCTCCAGTTGGGTCCTGGGGGGCCCCACACTGCCGGGGTGACCCGGGATCCCCAGTTCTATGGGCCAGAGCAGCGTGCACAGCCCCCTGGGATGGGGAGATATGGGGTGAGAGACGCAGGTGCCCCTCAGCCTTTGTGTCGGGCTTCAGGCCGTGCCTCGTGGTGCTTGGGCTGCACCTGGCTCAGTGCTTGTGGGTCTGGTGTGCCCAGGGTGGTGCTGGGGATTGAAGCTGGGTCCTTGGCAGGCAGAGCCTGTGCCCCACCCACTGGGCCGTCTCTCCGGCCCTCGTGAGCCCATGCTTCTTTGGGGGGGGGGGGCGCATCCCCTGAGCAGTGCTGACTCCTGATGAGCCAGTCTGGTCGCTCATGTGAGGACCCAAGGATGCAGTGCTGCTCGCCCCTGCGCTGCTGGGGACCCCCAGAGCCAAACCCTGTGGCAGCTCTGATGCTGCACTGTCCCTCGGTACCCCTCGTGACCCTCTGTGTTAGGCCTGGGAAACGGGGGCTCAACAGTAAGAACACGGGAGCAGGTCGTAGCCGGTCTGGACGAAGCGGGTGAACAAACAGAGCCCAGGAGACCCAAGACGCAGACGAAGGTGGGCCTGGGCTGGAGCCCAGCCCTGGCCCTGTTACCGGTCTAGCATGGCAGCTGTGGGGACACTGGCCAGTGGAGGGGCAGGAACACAGCAAGAAACACTGACTATGCCTGGCCCTGCATGCTCCACACTTTCCTCCTCGCGTCCTCCTCCCAGCTCGGAGGGCAAGTGTTTTCAGCCCATTTCACAGATGGGAACATGAAGGCTTCTCAGCAAAGCTGCTAGACTGACACACATGAGTTCAAGTGCCCTGTTTCTCTGAGAGGGGGGCCCAGGTCTGGGACGGAGAATGGGCACGTGGTTAAGTGTGAGAATGCCCCATGGAGGACCTCAGAAGGACTGTGCACATGGGGTGATGACTGTTATACTCCTCCTTCCTCTCACAGAGGGTTGTAAAGACCCTGGCCCTGAGGCACCCAGTACAGGGGGAGCTCGGCAGTGTAGGATTCAGACCCTCTGGGGTCAGCACCGTCCCCAGTTCCCAGTGCTGGGGTAGGGGTGGACGGGGCACCTGCCGTACTAATGACCCCAGAGGAAAAGGAGAGTCCCCAGAAGGAGCCCCCGAGACCCAAAGCCCCCGTTTGGGGACCTGATAGATGTGAATGAAAATGGGATTGAATTGGCTGAAACCAGACCTGTCATCACCTCATCAGGCGTCTGAAAATAGAGTTCTAGCACCTTCCACCGGCCCAGAGCCCCAGGCCAGCCACCTGGGGCACTCAGGGCAGGCAGAAACATCTGCGGCGTCCATCCATCTGTCTGGGGTGCTGCGGGGGACACTCGGGGCAAACAGACACAGCAGCGGACGTCTGTCCGTCTGTCTGGGACGCTGCTGGGGGTCGTTACGTGATCACTGGGCCCCCGGCAACGGAGAAAGCGCAGGCTGCTGCGGAAGCTTCCATTTCCGGAACGTGGATGGCCACGTTTGTTTCTCTGGCCTGAGTCTGCGCACACACACACACACACACACACACACACACACACACACACACACACACACACACACACACACACACACACACACACACACACACACACACCCCTTTCCTGTGGGCTCTGGGGTGTGGTGACGGGGCTGTCCCCAGTGCAGGGACGAAGAAGATGGAGGAACTGGGGCTCACACATCTATTTTTGTTTTATTTGAGGTGGTGGGAGGACCTGGCAGTGTTCAGGGCTCTGCACCCAGGGCTCACTCTGGGTGAGGCTTGGGGGACCACATGGGGTGGTGCCAGGATCGAACCCTGGATAACTCTGCAAGGCAAGTGCCCTATCCACTGTACTATCACTCTGGCCCTTTGGTTGTTTGCTTTTTTTTTTTCTTTTTGGGTCACACCCGGTGATGCACAGGGGTTACTCCTGGCTCTCCACTCAGGAATCACCCCTGGTGGTGCTCAGGGGAGCATATGGGATGCTGGGAATTGAACTCGGGTTGGCCGCGTGCAAGGCAAACGCCCTCCCTGATGTGCTATTGCTCCAGCCCAGGGTTGGGTTTTTTGATGGTGGTGCAAGGGCCGGAGCCCAGGGTCGCGTGCATGCCAGGGGCCATCCTTAGAGTCATTTCCACTGGCAGGGGAACCTACCTGCCTTCCTTGTGACTCCTTCTCATGCCTCCTCACCCCCTGCCTCCAGGCCTAGCAGGCTCAGCCTCGGGGGTAGGGGGTGCCCTGTGGGCTCAGTCGAGAAGCACCTTGACCCTACTGGCCAGTGGGACGACCTCCTCTCTACTCTGTTTCATTTGTTTCGGGGCCATACCTGGTGGTCCTCAGGGGTCACTCCTGGAGGGACTCCGGGACCCTGTGCAGGGCCGGGGACTAACTGGGCTTGGCTGTGTGCAGAGCCTTAGCCTCTCTCTTATCTCTCTGGTCCCTCTCCACTCTCACAGCACAGTTTCCAGAACCTTCTCCCTGAGACTGGGGTCAGAGGCAGATGATGGCCTGACCCAGCCCGAGTGTCGGTGTGGGGAGGTGTCCCCGGGATACCCTGAGGAGAGCAGGAAGGGAGGGTGGGGAGAGAGGCCTGGGCCGGGCTGGCTCTCTGGGGGTGCCCGGGAGTGGAGCAGAGGCCCCGCTCTCCAGCCAGACTCACGGCAGCTACTCTGTGAACTGAGATTCCTGTTTTAGTTTTTTATTTTTGGATTTGGGGACATGGGCCGCAGCGGGTGGGCCTGGGATGCTGTTCTGGGCTCAGTTCTCAGGGTTACCTGGCGGTGCCTCCCAGACCACACACTGCCGAGGGCCTTTGCTGGGGCACAGCTTGTGCTCAGACTGACGTGGTCTCTCCCGCCTGCACGTGACTTCGACTGTGCAGCTCCCCGACCCTCCCCTCTGCAGGTGCACTAGTTGTGTGGCCTGTGTGCAGCTCATCTATGTGTATTTGCATACATGCATGTGTGCAGTGTATGCAGTTTGTGTATGTGTACAGCTCATGTGCAACATGTGTGCATATATGTGTGTACAAGTGTGTGCATGTGTGTGCATGTATGTGTAGTGTGTCTATGTTTATAGCTCATGAATGCAGCATGTGTGCCTTATGCAGCTCTTGTGTGCAGCATGTGATTGTATGTTTAGCCCATGTGCAGTGTGTGTACATGTGTGTATGGCATTGTGCATGTGTGTACAACACTGTGGAGTGTGTGTGCATTTGTGCATATATGTATAGCACTGTCTGCATGTGTTTGGAGCATGTGTGCAGCGTGCATGCATGTGTGTACAGCATGTGTGCATGTGTTCAGTGTGTTTGCATGTGTGTGCACCATGTGACATGTGTGTGGAGTGTTGTGGAGCATGTGTGCAGTGTGCAGCTTGTGTGTGCACCTAGTGTATGCATATATGTGCATGTGTAGATTGTGTCTGTGTACAACATGTGTGCATGTTTCAATATGCCAAAACAGTAACAAGTCTCACAATGGAGACGTTACTGGTGCCCGCTTGAGCAAAATCGATGAGCAATGGGACGACAGTGAAGGTGATTATTATTATTATTATTATTATTATTATTATTATTATTACTGAATCACAGTGAGATACACAGTTACAAAATTGTCCACAGTTGTCCATAATGGGGTTTCAGTCATACAGTGTTCCAACACCTGTCCCTTCACCAGTGTATATTTCCCACCACCACCAGTGTCCCATTTCCCTCCCACTGCCACCTCCCTGCTGCCTCGATGGATGGTATGGCAGGCACTTCTCTCTCTCTCTCTCTCTCTCTCTCTCTCTCTCTCTCTCTCTCTCTCTCTCTCTCTCTCTCTCCTTTTGGGCATTATGGTTTGCAATACAGAACTGAAAGGTTATCTATTATATCCCTTTACCTGCTTTCGGCACTCAGTTCTTGTCCAGAGTGATCATTTCCAACTATCACTGTCACGCTGGCCCCTTCTCTATCCTAACTCACTTCCCGCTTGTGGCAAGTTTCCAACCATGGAGCAATCCTCCTAACTTCTTATTTTCCTGGACTTGGATATTAGTCTCATAGTGTGTTTTTTTTTATGTCCCACAAATGAGTGCAGTCATTCTACATCTGCCCCTCCCCTTCTGACTCATTTCACTCAGCATGATACTCTCCATGTCCATCCACTTCACGACTTCGTTTTTCCTAACAGCTGCATAGTATTCCATTGTGTAGCCATAGTCATAGTCAGAATGTGCATTTTACAAACTAGTGTTCAGGAGCCAGGACAATATAGTACAGTGGGCAGGGCCCTTGCCTTGCACATGGCTGACCTGGATTCTATTCAGTGCCCTATATGGGTCCCCATCACCAGGAGTGATCCCTGAGCACAGAGCCAGGAGGAAGCCCTGAGCACTTCCAGCTGTGCCCCAAATAAAATTAATTAATTAAAAAAATAGCGCTCAGGGCCAGCGAAAGCTCAGGCTTTGCATGCGAGACCCATGTTCCATTCTCAGCACCACAGGAGCCTCTGTGCATTGCCAGGGAGTGACCCCTGGGCATTAACTGGGGGAGAGGAGCTGCTGAGACCTGCAGGTGCCCCTGCCAAGCCCCCCAGATGAATTACCCTCAGGGCTCAGGACAAGGGCAGATTGGCTGGCCTGAGGGTTAGGCAAGAGTCTCCTCCCTGGCATGGCCCAGGGGTGCCCAAGTGTGATTCCAGCAGCGCTTCCTGTTCACGGTGCCCTGCTCCACCAGGAGGGGTGCAACCTGCAGTCGGTACGTCCTGGGCTATGAAGGCACGTGGGCTGGGTGGACCTCAGGGCTAGGGGACATCTGGGCTGTGTGGGCCTCACGGACTGTGTGGGCTTCTGGGTTGTGTGGGCACCCCAGGGTATGTGGGCATCATGGTATGTGGGCACCTGGGCTGTGTGAGCATCATGGGGTGTATGGGCATCCCGGGGTATATGGGCATCCCGGGGTATGTGGGCATCTGGAGTGTGCAGCTTCAGGAGTCCTGAGCCCCATGTGCACAAGCTCCAGGGGGAGTGTGGGACCCCAGAGAACCCACGACACAGGTGCTCAGCCTGTCACAGGAACAGTCAGGGAAGGGGGAAGAACGGACTTGTTTGATTTTGTTCAGGGGCCACTCTCGGGGTCCTCGGGGCTAACTCCTGCTCTGTACTCAGGAACCACTCCCGGGGTGCTCAGGGATCATATGGGGTGCCGGGAATTGAACCCCAGTTGGCTGGGTGCCAGGCGCCTTCCCGAGGTCCTCTGGCCCCGGCCCCTGGGGTGATTCTGATGCACAGTCCCATCGTTCCCATCTCCCCACTGGCGGCCTGTTTCTGGTGTCTGGACTTCCCGGGGTCCCGCTGATCCCCATGCGGCTGCTGCATCTCCCTGACTTGGACCAGCTCCCCACAACTCCACCTTCTGCAGAGTGGAACCCAGCCGCCACGGTAGCCGAGGCCTGGCCGTCCTCCTGTGGCTGGACAGGGCAGCGGTGGAGTGGAAGGACACCCTCCCGTGAGGCCAGGCCGCAGGGACCAGAGCTGTGTCCGGGGGTTATTTCCTCCAGTTCTGGCTCTTCCTCCCTCTCGTCCTTATCACCCAGAGAGGTGCCAGCAGCCTCACCCTGGCGGGCACCTCTGCCAGCATTAGACACAGCTGCCTGCTGAGCTTCCCGCCTGCACTGGACTGCCAGCCCTCCCACCCGTGTTCCTCTGCTCCGAGGGCACCACCTCTCAAGTTTTCATCCTCCTCCCCCTCCAGTCTCGGGACTGAGGGCACCTGCCCTAGGCCCCGGGCACCTGGACCCAGGAGCTGCCCTCGCTACAGCCTGGCTGGTCGCCGGTGCTCTGGCCAGCACACAGCTCAGCTGAGCTCACAGCTGCCCCTCGACTGCACCTTTAGAAGGGCCTGTCCACCCTGTACCCTTGTTTCCGCAAGTCCCCTCAAACCCGTTCCAGACATGCCTTCCTCCCTGACTCAGGGCCAAGCAGGGCCGGGACAAGAGGCCAGGCTGGTCCTAGGCCCGAGCTTAAGCAGCACCACCCCACCCCTTTCTTTTTGTTTTTGTTTGGGGGCCACATCCAGCGACGCTCAGGGTTACTCCTCCTGGCTCTACACTCTCAGGAATTGCGCATGGCAGGCTTGGGGTGGGGTGGGGGGCATATGGGATACCAGGGATTGCACCCAGATCAAACTCGTGCAAGGCAAACTCCTAGTTGCTGTGTTTTCACTTTTGAGAAGCGATGACCTAAGAACAACCCCAACAGTCACCCCCTTAAAGGACAAAGATAGGCCCTAATTGCTTATCAGTGTGTTTTCACAGGGGTAGGGGCAGTGGCGGTTCTCTAGGGTTACTCCCCAATCTGTGCTCAGGAGTAACCCCTGGCGATGCTCCGGGCATCATATGCAGTGCCAGGATTGAGCAGGGCTTAGCTGCAGGCAAGGCCATGTCTCCCGCCCCGTTATCTTAGTGCTTAGGGTGCAAGCTGCAATCCCCCACGGTCCCCTGACCACTGTTGGGTGCACCCCTGGGGTCCCAGCACTGGGGTCTGGCCCGGGGGATCCCCAGAACTGGGACACCCTATCAGCACTGACTTCTTAGGCTCTGCTTTGAACCACTGACCCTGATGGTGGGGAGATGCCAGTGGAGCCCCTGAACACTGCTTAGGGGCCCCCAAATCACACACACACACTCACATACACACTCACATCATACACACACTCATATACATACACACACATACATACACACAGTCACACACACATACACACACTCACACATACATGCACACACACGCATACACACATACACACTCACACTGCACACACACACTCACATACTCACATACATACACACACTCACATACACTCACATACACACACTCACACATACACACACTCACACACATACATACACTCACACACTCACATACATACATACAGACTCACGCACACATACACACTCATACACACACTGACACTCACACACACACACTCACACTCACACACATTCACACACATACACACACTCACATACTCAGACACACTCACACACATAAACTCACACACACACACACACACACACACACACACACACACACCTCTATCGCTGTCTCTGTCCCTCTCTCATCTAATCCATCCATCCAAATGATACCCGTCGTTGCATAAACAGAATGCCAAGCATGTATACATACGGTGGGGGGCACTGCCAGCGCCCAGCCCCTTTGTATGACTTGGCCCCATCTTCCGTGGCTTCCCTCCCCGCCGCCGCAGTGTCCCCGCTGAGGTTCACAGAGGCCACTACAAAGCCCAGCCTCTGTCTGAAGCCAGCCGCACCCCGCACGCCCCCCTCCTGGCGCTCTCTGGGTCCTGCTGGGTTTTCTGTTTCTAAGGCACCGAGAAACCCCAGGGTTGGCACTGCCCGTGCCCAGGGAGGGCCGGTCCCAATCTCCTGAGCTGGGGGACCTTTCTGCTCCCGCCCTGGGTGCTGGGGACAGCAGGGGAGGAGATGGACACGTGCCTTGCCTTTCCTGGAGACGAGGCACGTGCCTGGGCCGAGCTGTTAGTGGCACGGGGGGTGGCCAATGAGCTGACGGCCGGGCTGGGGGGCGGGCAGGAGGCTGTGAGCCAGCGGGCTTGTCCTGGGTGCCTAGGGGGCACCTCTGAGGAGGGGAGCGAGGCGGGCCGGGAGGCCGGTGTGGGAGGGCAGAGAGGAGGAGGTGGCTCTGAGGCAGTGGCAGCAGAACCCCGCTTCTCCGGCCCTGCTGAAACTGTCCTGGCTTCACGGTCGTTCTGGTCATTCTGCCCAGCTCTGCCTGCGTTGGGGCAGGATGCAGGCCCCGGCCAGGAAACCTGCACACAGCACGCCTCCTTCTGGGGCAGCCCCCCACCCACTCCTCTGCCTGCTGGCATGATGCCCCCCCCCCACAAGCCCCCACCGCAGGCTTGTGGCTGGTGCAGCTGTGCGGGGGGCAGTTCCGTGTGCCTGAGGTAGTCCCCAGGGAAGCGAGCGTCCCCCGTGCAAAGCATGTTCTCTCTTCACGCTCTTGCTGGCCCCCCAGGAACAACTCTGGGGACTGGAGAGAGAGAACAGCAGGTGAGGGGCTTGTCTTGCAAGCAGCGACCCTGGGTTTAATTCGAGGTCCTGTTTATAAGGTGTCCTGAGCACTGCCAGGGGTGATTCCTGAGCACCACCAGGTGTGGCCTAACTCTAACCCCCAAATAAAAAGAAAGAACAAATCTGGAATTTCATAACCACACTGATGCTCAAAATGAGCTTTGTTGGCTTTTGGACTTCCTATTCGTAGAGGTTTCCAGTACATACTCGTGTGTGTCTATCCGTTGGGAATTCCACTGGGGGAAGAACAAATACAGATCAAGTGAGTTGGTGGGCAAAAGAGCCCTAGAAATCATTGTCTCTGGTGGAGAAGGTATTGTTTGGACAGGCCCTGGGGGACCGCAGGTGCTCCTGGCCAGAATGGATGGTACAGGAACCACATTATATTTGTCAAGGGGGACCCTTAAGGTTTAAGCATTTTCCTAGGGATAAACCCATGTGCACTTACGTTTTCCCGACGGAGGAAATAGCATCTCTGCGACACATTTCAGCAGCCATCTGGTGCGCCGTGCAATGGATACACTTGGTGCGTTCAGACCTTGAACTCTAGCTGTGAGAACAGGCCACGAGGGGCCCAGGGCTGGCTGCAGGACAGAAGTGCCCACCTTGAAAGAAGCTGCAAGTAAAGCTGCAAGTTCCCTGCTGGCACGGCCCACGTGTATGCTGAGCCGGACCCCAGGGGCTCTGCTGTGTGACATCTTCCACGCCCACTGAAACCCCAGGCTGCCTAGGGATTCCCAGCGAGCTTGTGTGAAAACACGACAATTAAAGCAGGCGAGCGCAGGCCAGCACTCGGCTGAGCGTGTGTGTGTGTGTGTGTGTGTGTGTGTGTGTGTGTGTGTGTGTGTGTGTGCGCGCACAGCCCCATCGTTGCAATTTTACCCCAGCAGCAAACGAAACGAGAGGAAGAGGAGCTGAAAATGCAGCAAAGCTACGGAGTTCCTGCAAGAGCAGGCAGGAGCAGCGGGACCCAGCCCGCCATGGCAGGGAACAAAGGCATGGACGGAGCTCAGAGCTCAGCTCTCGGGCACGGAGGAGGCCTCTGGACGTTACTGTGCATGGGAGGAACGAACAACAGCGCCAAATATCTCGCACGCGAAACCCAGCCCAGCTCTTCCCAGAAGCCGGGGCAACGGGGAACGAAGCGAGATGAACCCTTTGGGTTAATAGGCCACAAATGACCATTTATCTCCTCAATTTGGGGCAAGTGAAGGAGCGCGAGGCAGCCCTGATCACAATGCTGGCCCCCCAATTAATCTGCCCCGGGGTCTGGGGAGGGCGGGCGCATCTCCCCCGTAGAGCCCGAGGACCAGGCAGCCTCCTCGGCTGATTTCAGCGCCATGGACGAAGCCGGCCTGATTTCCTGCCCATTACTCGGGAGCAGCATGTAAATTGATGTAAATCAGGGAACTCGATCAGTGACCACGGCCTCTCATTGTCTTTGGTGGGGCCTCTCCTCTGCCTCTGGGTACCTCGCCAATCGGAGCCAGGCGGCCTTGCGGGAGGGGGCGGAGAGGGGGCACAGCAGAAGCCCAAGGGGAGGGCGCGCGGGCTCCGAGGAAGCCTTGAGGAAATAGCATCTCCCAGGAAGGCTGCCTCTGACAAGCACCAGCCGCGTAGCCCTGGGCGAGCCAGGCAGACGCGTCTGGGCGCTAATGGCCCCATCAGCCTGCAAGGGGAAGGCGGACGCGGCCCCTGTTCAGGGTAATCTGCCATCCTTGCAGGAGCACCAGCCCGCGGAGACGGGAGACTCGGGAGCAAATCACGGCACCCACACTCCTCCGGTCACAGCTAATCAGCGGGCATGCGGATGCATTTCTGCTCAGCCCTGATCTAATGGCCCCCGGACAGGGGGCTGGCACTGAAGAACGGGGTTCGGTGGCTTCCGGTTTTTAACTGTTTGGTTCCCTGCATGCATGAAAGGGGTTTAGGACCCTGACGGGGAGAAGTGAGTTTGACCCAGGGGTAGACACTTTTTCAGGAAACCGGCGAAGGTGAAGCTACGAAGCCCATCAGAATCCACCTCCAGCATTAGTCATTTGGGGTCTTTTGTCTTTTTAAAAAAATTTTAAACTTCAGTTAAACACTGGGATTTGGGGCTGGAGTGATAGCACAGCGGGTAGAGCGTTTGCCTTGCACGCGGCCGACCCGGGTTCGATTCCCAGCATCCCATATGGTCCCCTGAGCAGCGCCAGGGGTAATTCTTCAGTGCAGAGCCAGGAGTGACCCCTGTGCATCGCCAGGTGTGACCCAAAAAGCAAAAATAAAAAAAAAAACCAAAACACTGGGATTTACAAAATTGTTCACCGCGATAGCACAGTGAGTAGGGCATTTGCCTTGCACTAGGCCGATCCAGGTTTGATTCCTCTGCCCCTCTCAGCCAGGACCCAGAGAGTTGGCCTGTGGGCGGCTGGCCCTCCCGGGGATAGCTCATCTGCCGACATTGCTCTGAGACCAGCCCACCATTTAGGGTCCTTCTCTGGAACATGTATCCCCACGCTGTGTCCCAACTCCGTGCTCCCCAAAACCTGCACCTGTGTTTAACCGTAAGTCTCTGGGTTCGATTATGTCCATCCCCAAGATACAGGAATCTTTGTCTTTTTTTTTTTTTTTTTTTGCTTTTTGGATCACCCCCAGAGATGCTCAGGGGTTACTCCTGGCTCTGCACTCAGGAATCACTCCTGGTAGTACTGGGGGACCATATGGAATGCTGGGGATCGAACCCTGGTCAACCATGTGCAAGGCAAACACCCTCCTTGCTGTGCTATCACTCTGGCCCCGAGATATGGGAATCCTAAACCTCTGTATCTATGAATGTGAATTAGAAAAAGAAGCTTTGAGGGAAAGGTTACCATGGGTGTAGAGGAGGTAGAATAAATTCAAAGACTGGTCTCCCCATAAGAAGACAAATGTATAGGGGAGATAGTACAGGGGTTAAGGACACCGTCAACCAGTTTAATCCCTGTTACTGCATAGGGTCCCCCGAGCACCGCCAGGAGTGATCCTGAGCACAGTGACTAACTGCTGCATGTGTTCCAAAAACTCAAAAATTAAAAATTAAAAAGGGGGGCATGTGGGGGGGGCACTTGAAGGAAAGATACCGGGTGAAGATAAACTGCAGCTGGGAGGATGTAGTGATGAGCCAGGGCTTGACTCTGCCCCAGCAAAGAGGCTTCCTTCCAGAACTTTCCAGAGAGCCCGACTGTGGACACCTGGGCTTTGACCTGCTGGCCTCTAGAGCCTTCAGGAACAAATTTCGTTTTTTTAGGGACTGGAGAGGCACCTGAGGTGCATGTGGCCGACCCAAGTTCTGTCCCTGGCACCCCATATTGTCCCCAGAGCACCTCGGGAGTGATGTCAGAGCAGAGCCAGGAGTAAGCCTGAGAACAGTCAGGGTGTGCCCCAGACAGATTAAAAATTCTCTTGGCTTTTTTTTTTTTTTTTTTGCTTTTTGAGACACACCTGGCAATGCACAGGGGTTACTCCTGGCTCTGCACTCAGGAATTACTCCTGGCAGTGCTTGGGGGACCATATGGGATGCTGGGAATCGAACCCGGGTCGGCTGCGTACAAGGCAAACGCCCTACCCGCTGTGCTATCGCTCCAGCCCCAAATTCTGTTGGTTTTGACCCAGTGCACAGCATTAGTTATCACAGCCCTTGGGAGATAATCCAGCTATTAAGCCCCCAAACTTGATAATGCACCAGTTGAAATGACTAAGAAGACTTTGGAGGGTGGTGTTTTTTGGGGGGGAGGGGAGTTTGTTTTGGGACCACACCCAGCTGTGTGCAGGTGCTGACTCCTGGCTCTGTGCTCAGGGGGCCTCCGGGTGCGCTCACTGTGCCTGTCTCTCCGGACCCTCTGAACACAGTTTTGCTCCGAATGCTCTGCCCTTGGCTCTGGAAACTTTCAGACTGCAACTCAACACTGACCTTGAGCATCATATCATCTCCGCCCCCCCACCCCCGGCGAGAGAAAACCTGCTCTGAGCCCCGCAATTACGTGCTGATGGCCGTCAACCTCGTTCATCCGGGGGCTGGAGTCAGGTTCAGGCGGGCATCAGATGTAAAAACACATTCATGAGAATCAAAAGGGTAATTTGCACATGTCTCCGATGGCACCGTACGCTGCCCGTCCATTTTCCTCTCTGTGGAAGGTAGAATGAAAGGGTGCAGATGATTACAGCTTCGACTAGTTCCCAGGTGACAGGGAGCCACCTTGCCGGCGCTGCTGACAGGCTGTCAGGCTCAACGTGAGCCTGACATATCCCCGTATCACAGAAACCATCGGGGCACCGTGTAATCATGTCTTAGAGATGATAGCAATTAATTTACAGCAAAACACAGCCATTGACGGTGAAATCTTAAGTAATTTTGCCAGTGCGCTTCCGAACATTTGCAGGTCTCAGGGGCTTAACTTTTGCAGCACCGCGGGGGGTGATGCGGGTGGGTTCAGAGCCGGATTTCCATCAGGACACTAGGCACAGCTCAGGCACTGCGGCCTCTTGGCCGTGTGCGTGGACCAACGGTCACCTCTCAAAAGTTGGGTTTCTCTTGCACAGAGTGGAAGGGGCATGGGAGGGGCAGTCCCCACAGCCTGGAGACTGTCCTAGGCAGGGCACCGAGGGCAGGATAAAAGTGCTGCCCATAAAAATGCTTTCCCCTTCTTATATTACATTTTATCTATCATGTGCTGCATGGCATGCAAAGTAGACTGCTTAATCATGGTTCTCAATGCTTATTATTTATTTATTTATTGCTTTTTGGGTCACACCCAGCAATGCACAGGGGTTACTCCTGGCTCTGCACTCAGGAATTACCCCTGGCGGTGCTCAGGGGACCATATGGGATGCTGGGAATTGAACCCGGGTCGGCCGCGTGCAAGGCAAATGCCCTCCCCACTGCGCTATCGCTCCAGCCCCTCCATGTTTATTTTTTAAAATTATGACTCTGTTTTGAGGTGCCGGGGCAGGGATAAAACCCATGGCCTCCTAAATGCAAAAGCAAATACTCTACCCTTGAGATACATCCTCAGCCCCAGTATCGATCTGTATTTTTGTTTTGTGTTTTGGTCCACAATTGCAGTGAGGCTACTCCTGGCTCAGTGCTCAGGGATTACCCCTGGAGGTAGAATTGGGGACCACGTAGTGACAAAAAATCAGACGCCCCTTCCTGCAGGCAAAGTGTGCATTCTGGTCGATTGAACAGTCTCCCTGCCCCCCAGTATTCTGTTCTCTTTTAATGGTGTTGATTTAGAGGAGCAGCGTGTGTTCACAGCAAATTGAGTGGATGGTAGGGAAAGTTTGTGATACAGCCCACCCTCACCCTCCACTTTCCTACACCCCAAAGCAGCCTGCCCAGGGGTGGAGTGTTATAACCCACAGACCTACATGGATGTGTCTTCTTGTGCTTGGACAAAGATTTATTTATTTATTTTTGCTTTTTGGGCCACACCTAGCTATGCTCAGGGGTTATTCCTGGCTCTGCATTCAGTGCTCAGGGGGCCATATGGGATGCTAGGGATCGAACCCAGGTCAGCTGCATGCAACACAAATGCCCTATCCACTGTACTATCACTCCGGCCTCTGGACAAAGATTTATGCCATGAGCGTCTCATACAGAGTGACTCCTCTGTAATCAAAAGGCTTCCCTGGGATCAGGGATGTGGCTCAAGTGATGGAGGCATTCTTAGCTGGCATGAGACTCCAGGTTCTATCCCTGGCACTGTGCTGTCCTTCAACACCACCAGGTGTGGCCCTGATGGTGCCAATCACCAAGCACACTCCCCTCTCCCTCCAGCCACCCCTGGCAACTACTCACCTTCCACCCCCTCCACATTTTTTTACCTTTTCCAGAACATCCTAGGTGAACAGGAGGCACACCTTTCACAGGGGCCTTCCATTTCTTATTTTGCATTTTCCAGTCCTCCTGTCTTTTCATAGTTTGTCAGTATCTTTCTTTTTGCTGTGCTGAATCACACGCCGTGGTCTGCATGTGCCACTAGTGGGTTCTGTGGATCTCAGCCCCATACCATCCCGCACTAACAGGAGTGCAGGGAACGAGAGACACAAGACTTTCTGCACTCAGACATCATTCCTGGCAGGCTCAGGAGACCGTATGGGGTGCCAGGGATCAAATCCGGGCTGGCCCCATGCGAGGCAAATGCCCTACCCGCTGTACTATCTTTCTGGACAGGGTGTGCTGCTGCTAAGGCAGCCTTACAGGATCGGGGGATTGGGACATCCTCAGCCTGGGGCTCTGGGGCTGTACAGGAGGTGGGAGGGGTGGGCAGAGGGGCTGTCTGAGGATCCTCACAGCCAAGTCTCCCTCCCAAACTGGGGTCCCAGAGCCTCTGACCCGGTTCCAGAAGGCAGTGTCTGATGTGTCCAAACCAGCCAAGAGGCTCCTCCTGCTCCCCCCTCAGCTATGGGCATGTGCCACATCCTGGCCAACCAGAGGTGAGATTTAAAGTCGGGGGGGGGGGCATCTGGCATCATTCAACAGAGAAGAAGCCGGGCGCACCGGTAAGCCACGCGGCCGGAGAATGCTCCGGACCCGAGACCGGGCCAGTGACACCGGGGATCCAGACGGAGGAGGTACGGCCGGTACACCTTCTCCAGATGGAGCCCCAGCGACACTGAGCAGCAACTAACACGGCTCTGGGATGCGGGACTGGGACAGCTCTGAACCGCGCAGCCGCTAATGCAGCTGCTCGACCTTTTCTGAAAAATGAAAATATACAATCTTTTGATGCCATCCAACATGTCTGCCTGTTGGAGGAAAACCTCCAAATAATGATAGTGAGATCGCTGGTGAAAATTGAATGTAATCAAAGTAAGGAAAGAGTAAAGTGAAAAAATGTCTGCCACACAGGCAGACGGGGGTTTGGTGGTGGATCAACTATGAAAACTTTGTAACTGTATCTCAGTGATTCAATAAAAAATAAAATAAAAAAAAATTAAGTCGGGTGGGGCTGAGCATGGGTAGACATTTTCCTAACTGACCTCTTTCAAAAACATCTCTTGTGAGGGATCACCCATTTTTCTGCCTTCGATCTACATCATCAGTCGGTGGCCCTGTGTTTCACGCTCATCTGACTGCTGCAGGGTTAACCCCGAGCTACTTCATGTCTGGATTTCCATTTCGATGCCACCAGGAACCTGCAGTTACCCCTGGCTCGGCAGGAATCTCCGCTGAGGAATCTCAGCGGAGGAATCTCCGCTGCACATGAAGCATGGAATGCTTCATGCGAGCGAGGAAGAGGAGGATAGAGTCTGGGAGATGGTCCCCAACACCTGTTCTGGGCTACCGGGCCCGTGCCCAGGCTGTGTGGTACCCAGACACGCTGGGGCAGCCTCAAGAGAGGCGTCACTGGGGCATGTGACACTCATCCTGCAGGTCCTGGTCTTTGGCACTCCTCATTACGGAGGTGTCCTGGGACCGTCTCCCAGTCCAGCTGGTCCTCAGGCTGGGGAAGTTGGAGAATGAAACCCCACTGGACCAGCTCATCCCGGTGGCCTCGTGGTGACCAGTGAGACAGGTTCACGTGGGGTGGGTTAGGGTGGGGTGCAGAGCTGCCCAGGAATTTAGCTGCCCTCTAAGTCTCTGAGACTGGATGGAGGGAAGCTGGGGACCAGGAAAGGGAAATATTTGGGCTGATGCCTTTGAAATCCCCTGCCCGGAGCCCTGTTCTTCACGTGGAGTCTGTGGAACACAGGGCCCGGCTTCTCAGAGCCCCGGAACTGGCAGGAGCCAAAGCTGGAGTGTGCATTTGCAGATCTATGCTTCTCTGGAAAGTAGGCTCCAAGGCATCCGGCTACTTACAGACATTTACAGTCGGCCTTTGAGGGCCCCCTGCCCCCAGACAACCAGAGCTGACCATCTGTGTAGGATAACATCGGTTTGTCTTTTCTGCCACAGGGAGCTTGGACTTGTTGAATTACTCCCACCACAGTGCTCCCATTCCTCTGTGTTTATTTGTGATCTCTTTCTTTGTGCTCTGCCTCCCCAACCAGTAAATCACCTTTATCTCCTAATTAGACTCTGTTAACTTGTAAATATTGCTTTTCTCTTCTCCTTAAGTCCTTTGCATAGTTAATTCAGAGCAATGTCCTTTTTGTACAGACACAGGAAGACAGTTAATGCTATGTTTTTGTAACTTGGGAGTTAATTGGCTCCAAATGATATTCACTCCTGGGCATCTGTTCTCTTGACTTAAGCCTCAGTTGCCCTTACCTCCTAGCACCCCAAAAGCAGGGTCTTGATGAGGGACTGGATGGACCCAGGGCAAGCGGTGAGCTACCCTGGCATCGAAATGGAACAGGTCAAAGTGCCATAACACTTAACTATAAATTAAGTACAGTCATGGACAAATTCTGACATGATCCAAAAAGTAACAGCTGGATTAGGACCCTGCTAAGGTTAGGAAAGATTAATCTGGTTTGAGCACTGTAGTCTGAGATCTACAGTGAGTTGGCCCCAGGAGAGCCACCCTATAAGCTTAATGTATCTCTTAAGGTGTCCATACAAAATAACTAATATTAGAAGTAGAATTAAGATGTTCATTAAATTATTAGACCAAGGGGAGGAGAAACACCCCTAAGTGGTATTTTTGATTGTGCTGCCTGATGGTGTGTGGAGAGATGGTGAGAGACAGAGAGAGACCAAGGCAGCGAGTCGAAGTGCGGAGAGATGAGCAGGAGAGACAGGAGGACACGGGAATGACGGGCAGTGTGAGACTAGAAGGAGCGGCTTCGTGAGGCTGGAACAGGCGTGCGGGGAGAATGGAATAAACAGCAACTGATCACCAACAAACCTGGCCCTCGTTTCCTCCTCCGTCCGCCCTTGGCACTGGCTGTCTCAGGTGGGGAAGCAGCTCAAGACCACCGATCGCAGGCGGTGAGAGAGAGCCACAGGGTTTCCCAGCGGCCTGGGGAACACACACATCTGTGTGTGCTGCGACCAGGCAGCAAAGGCCAGCTGCGACTCAGAGGACTGGACACGAGGGGGTCGCACAAACTCCTGGCTGCTGGCGGAGCATGACCGGAGTCCAGACTGAAGCCACCCCGGGGAGCCGACACAGGCCCCTGGGTCCCACTCACCTGTGCTGAGACAGATGTGCACCAGCTTCAAAGACTGTAGCCCGCGGTGTGAAGTCTCCCACCCGCCGTTTCTCTCTCACGGGTGGTGCCTTGGGTGACTCTGGGCTCCAAGCCTGGGCGGGGGTGCTCCTTCGGGTACCTGGGGCATCGTGGTGGTGCCAGAGAGGGACCCACTTCTCCTGCGTGCAGAGCCCGCCTTCAGCCCATGGAGTCCGGCCCAGGGACGTCTAGACTATTTTCTGCTTCAGTGATGACACTTTGGATGTACTAGATTCAATAAATTATTGTTATAATGTATTTAAAGTGGTTGATTTAGGTTATTTTCACTTGTTCTCCTTTTAGAATGTGGCATTTGAAGGGTCGGGGAGACATTGGGTGGTATCAGGGGGCCACTCCCTGCTTAGGCTAGGGCAGGGAAGCCGCCCCCAGGGGTCCTTGGGGGACCTCTGAACCTTAGGCACTGCCAGGGAGAACCCCCTTTTCCAAGTTTCTGTAATTTTTTTCTGGTTTTATTTAATTTTTTTCTATTTTTCTTTTAGGGTCACACCCAGCGGTGCTCAGGGGTTACTCCTGGCTCTGCACTTAGGAATCACTCCTGGTGGTGCTCAGGGGACCATACAGGGTGCCAGGATCAAACCTGGGTTGGCTGCATGCAAGGCAAATGCCCTACCCGCTCTAGTATTGCTCTGGTCCCCTCTGGTTTTATTTTATTATCGGGGGTGGGGGGGTCTCCCAAGTGATGGTCAGGGGGCCCACCCCCCTCCCAGTGATTCTAGATCAATTAGATTGACTGTTCATGCAGGGACTGAGGATGTGGTACTGCTCAGGTCCAGCCAGGCTGTGCTCAGGGGTCCCCAATGCTTGGGGTCCTCCGGGGCTGCACCAAGTAATGCTTTGGGGGGCCATGTAGAGAACCAGGGTTGGTCCCATATGAAGCTAGTACCTGAACCCCCTCAACTCTCTCTGTGGCCCCTGAACTAAAGTCTATGTCTGAATTTTTTTTTTTTTTTTTGCTTTTTCGGTTACACCCGGTGATGCTCAGAAGTTACTCCTGGCTCATGCACTCAGGATTTACTCCTGGTGGTGCTTGGGGACCATATGGGATGCTGGGATTCGAACCCAGGTTGGCCGTGTGAAAGGCAAATGCCTTACCCCCTGTGCTATTGCTCCAGCCCCTATGTCTGAAATTTTAAATAACTGACCATTCCCCACAAATAGATTTGTTTCATTTGCATTGAGTGGAACTTTATTTGAATTTAGCTTATTTACCTGCCTAAGGCACCATCCCTGGTGCCATATTGCTGTTTGAAGTCACACCCAGCAATGCTTGGGGGCTCCTCCTGGCTCTGTGCTTGAGGGACCACACAGTTCTGGGGAGAGACTTGGGCCCTCCCCACTAAAAGTACAGCCGGGGGCTGGAGCGATAGCACGGCGGGTAGGGCGTTTGCCTTGCACGCGGCCGACCTGGGTTCAAATCCCAGCATCTCGTATGGTCCCCTGAGCACCGCCAGGGGTAATTCCTGAGTGCAGAGCCAGGTGTGCATCGCCGGGTGTGACCCAAAAACAAAACAAAACAAAAAAAGTACAGCCGGGGGCTATATTTGGGGCTCAGTGTTATCTTGGGTATCATTTTATTGTTTTGTTTTGTATGGGGACCACACCAATTGGTGCTCAGGAACTACCCCCTGCAGTGCTCAGGGACCATGTGGAGCTGGGGACCAAACCTGGTGGTCTACAAGCCACTCCTTCCAGGCTCCTGTTTTGTGCAAAGTCCCCTGTGCGTTTCATCTGCTGGTGGCATCATATCTGGCGGGCGGGGGGAGGGTCGCCATTCCCGGGGGCCCCTGCCCCAGCTGGCAGGGCTGATCTCAGGTTTGTCCCGGGAAAGGCAGCAGTCCTTTGGCTCAGGTCGCTGTCACAAACATGAGCAGGCGCTCACACACCATGCAGGCCTGGAGTTCAAGGTCAAGTGCAGGGCAGCACCCGCCTGCTGGCTCAGAGACAGGCACCTCCTCACGCTCCTCAAGCACACGGGGACCCAGAGCTTCCTCAGGTCCCTACTGTCCCTGCCTCTGCTGTGGGAGCGTCGGTGTTTGCAACCACTGGGCTGTGGTGTCCACAATCACTCCGGGTTGAGTTCACACTTACTCCCGGCTGTGTTGTTGTCACTCTGGGCTGTGGTGTTCACCCTCTGGGCCTTGGTGTTCACACTCACTCTGGACTACAGTGTTGTCACTCTGGACTGTGGTGCTCACACTCATTCTGGGTTGTGGTGTTCACACTCTGGGCTGTGGCGTTCACACTCTGGGCTGTGGTGTTCACACTCGGCTGTGGTGCTCACACTCACTCTGGGCTGTGGCGTTCACACTGCGGTCTGTGGCGTTCACACTTCGGTCTGTGGCATTCACACTCTGGGCTGTGGTGTTCACACCCGGCTGTGGTGCTCACACTCACTCTGGGCTGTGGCGTTCACACTCTGGTGGTCTTGTGGCGTTCACACTCTGGGCCTTGGTGTTCACACTCACTCTGGACTACAGTGTTGTCACTCTGGGCTATGGTGCTCACCCTCACTCTGGGCTGTGGCGTTCATACTCTGGTCTGTGGCGTTCACACTCTGGGCTGTGGCGTTCACACTGTGGGCTGTGGAGTTCACACTCTGGGCCTTGCTGCTCACACTCCCTCTGGGCTGTGGTGTTCAGACCCAGGCTGGGCTGCGGGGTTTTCAAGCTCATTAGGCTGTGGTGTTGGCCGGCTGTGTCACAGTCACGAGAGGAACCCGCTTGCTATGGCCCCAGGCATCACCCTGGCAGGGCCCCAGGGTCCCTCCTGGAAATGGGCAATGAGGGGCAAACCGTAATGCCCAAAGTAGAGAGAGAGAGTATGGGGAAAACTGTCTGCCACAGAGGCAGGGGGAGGGTGGGAAACGGGGGGTATACTGCGGTCACTAGTGGCGGGAAATGTGCACTGGTGGAGGGGTGGGTGTTCAGTCACTGTATGGCTGGAACTCACACATGAAAGCTTTGTAACTGTATCTCACGGCGATTCAATAAAAAATAATAATAATAAAATTTTAAAATGTGAAAAAAATAGAGGGGAATGAACTGGAGCCTCCCCTCACACGGCTGGGAGCCACACCCAGGGCCCTGGGGTCCCTTGTCAGGATGCTAACCCACCCAATGCCCCAATCTCCTCCCAAAGTGCCCTCTTTCTGACACCAGCCCTTGGGGCTTAAGTTTTCAGATCTGAATCTTGCGGCTGAAGGCTTTAGGTTGTGAAAAACCCAGCTTTCTCCCTAACCCCCCACCTTCTCCCTAAGCCCCATCTTTGTCCCTACTCCCCGCCCCGCTTCCTCCCTGACCCACACAGTGGAGATGCTAATGGCGGCATCTGCCTCGCCTGCGAGGACACACAGCACTCACAGTACCCTGTGTCTCTGTGCTCCAGGGTTTCGAGCAGTGGGTGCACAACTGCTGCCCCCAGGAGCAGGAACTGGGCCACACACCCCACAAGAAACGTTCCCGGTCTCCAGGCTGAGCCAGCGCATCCGTTCTGGGTGTTTCCTGGTGGACATCCTGGTGGAAGGGGCACGGGTTCTGCAGGAAGAACTTCCCCCACCCCAGCTGTGACTGAGTCACATCTGTCTGTCCCTCCCCTACATGGGGACAGTGACGCCCTCCTCCGCCAGGCGTGAGGTGAGGGTTGGATGGGTTTTGAGTTCCTCAAGGTGAGGTGCAGCTGGTCTGGGGGACAGCCGTGAGTGTGGGGGTCGCTGGTGTGGCTCAGGTGCGAAGGACAGGAGGATTTTGTGGGAGCACCGTTTGTGAGGATTTTCCCCGCCTCGAGCACCGCCCAGCACTGGGCCTTCCTTATGGGGGTGCAGGGCAGAGCCTGTCTACCAGAACACAGCCCACCGAGGTGAGGGTGGAGGGGTGGGAAACCCCCGAGATGCTGAAAAGGCACGGTGGCTGCTGGCATGGGGGTGTCGGAGAGCGGGGGTCAGGCCCCGCGCATCGGACCATCTCTTCCTGCGCACGGTGGCAATTAGGGGATTTAGGGAGGCCGCCTGCCAGCGAAACCCAGCCCTCCCACTGCAAGCTGCAAGGGGGCACAGGGTAGGACAAGCTGGGCTGCCTCTTGGTGGTGTCAGCCCCCACAAAGCAGGCCAGGAGGGAGCCAGCAGCCTGGGGTGGGAGTGGGGGTGGGCACGGGGCGGGGGGGCGGGAGCACCCCCGGTGGGTCACAGCGTTCAGCTCATTAAGGGCCCAGCCGCCCACAGGCGGGGCTGCTTCCCCCACTTTTATTTGGGGTCATCCCAAAGGCCACGTGGCACGAAAATAAGGCCGGGGACACAATGGGACACAGTGACCGGCGGCCTGGTCCCCGCTAATCACGCCAAGCACCTGGAGGGGCTCTTTGGGGGAAACGAGGAAGCAAATCCCTGTGATTAGGACGGCAGATTTCTGGGGTTCCCCACTAATCTCTTTCAGGTGGAGGGCCAGTGGGGGGTAGCTGCCTCCCCGACCCTGGGCGGACGGAGCTGGGGCCGGGGGGGTGGCTGGAGAGCTTGGCAAGACAGCCCGAGTGTCTGGGGCGACAGGTGTCCGGCCAGTGCCAGGGGGCTGTGGACCGGGGGTCCAGCTCTAGCAGACCGCCCCTTCTCCATGGGTGTCCCGACAGCTTGGGTACTCCGGAGGGGAGTTGGTATCAGCCGGGATGGACAAGGCCCACTGGGTCCGACTCCACCTCGGGCCGTCTGGGCTCCCGACATCTGAGATCTATGAACACTTTATTTGGGGGGTTGAATTCCCGTCCCCCCCCACACACACACCAGCTGTGCCGGAGAACCCCCTCCTGGCTGTGCAGGGCCGGGCATGCACGCCTGACTGCAGCTTAAACCCGACGGCGCTGGGAAAAATGAAGGGAATGGATAGAATTTAAGGAAAGGAAAATCAAGAGGCATAATCATACTTCATGAAGGGAGGCGACCCTCCCTTGCTCACTACTGGTGGGCGCTCACATTCTTGTGCTCAGGGGCTGCTCTTGGCTCAGTGCTCAGACGTCGTTCCCTGCAGTGCTCAGGGACCCGGTGGGACCGGGGATGGAGGCTGGACCTTGGGCCTGCCAAGAGCCTGCTGAGCTCTCTCGGGCCTGAGTCCCTGCCACCCACCGGGTCACAGTTCATCTCTGCCGTGTCGTATACGGCAGCTCCGCGTCTCTGCACCAAGTGGAAGCTGATTTTGCCAGGCGAGCAGAGGCTCTTGGCCTCCCGGGGTCCCACACCCACGTTCGGGACGAGTCCGACGCATTGTCCCTCTTGAGCGTGCCCTGAATTCCCACCCAGGCCGTTCCGGAGGGACGAGGGGCAGCAAATGCAGGGAAGTCGTGTGGAGGGAGAGTTTTGTCTGGGTGGGTGGGTTGGCAGCCACGCCAGCCGAGGATGCTGTGAGGAGGGGGTGTCTGGGGGGGGGTCACCAGCCCAGCCCACGAGAAGCCCGAGCCACGGAGAGCAAAGTGTCCTGACCAAGGTCACCGGGGCAGGGCTGGAACTCAGCCACCGGAGGAGGCCAGCAGGGCATTGAGAGGGACTGGCGGGGAGGGTGGAGAGTGGGAGCCTCAGTGTGTGTGTGTGTGTGTGTGTGTGTGTGTGTGTGTGTGTGTGTTTTGCTTCCACCCAAAGAGTTTTGATCTCCACACAACTGAGGGCTAAAACCACCCCTTGTTTCCAGAATGACTCAGCCTGGCCCGAAGGAGAGGGGAGACAAGGAAGAATGCTGACACGCTGAAAGCCGATGCCCTGCCGGCCCCCGAGAGAGGACGGGGACAGTGTCCTGCGGTCCGAGTCGGGGCGGTGCAGGCCGCCCACAGAGGGGCCCTCACAGCTGCCTCCACAGCCGCCATCTCGAACCCTGCCTGCCTGGTGCTGGGCACGGGGCTCGGACAGCACAGCTGCCCTGGTGGGGTCCTCCTCCGTCACCAGGGGGTCCTCTGGGGCCGGGGACCCCGGTTATGGCTTCCAGTGGGCAAGCCACTTGACTGGGGTCATGTGGCCACTTGGGACCTTGCCGGGACCCAAACCCAGACTCGGGTCTGCTGTAGCCCAGCACCCACACTCCAGGCCTCCTGAGGGGAGCCGCACGCCCAGCCCCTGGGAGCATCTGGCCAGAGCTCTGCTGCCAAGTGCCCATGGCCGGCCCGGAGAGGGGACTCAGCTCAAGTCCTCTCTCCCTGGACTCTTCTTTCTTTTATTTGGGGGGGGGTCACACCTGGCGATGCACAGGACTTACTCCTGGCTCATGCACTCAGGAATCACCCCTGGCGGTGCTCGGGGGACCCTATGGGATGCTGGGATTCGAACCTGGGTCGGCCGCGTGCAAGGCAGACGCCCTCCCCGCTGTGCTATGGCTCCAGCCGGACTCCTATTTCTATAGTTTGGTTTTGTTTGGGGCCACACCCTACCGTGCTTGTGGGACCACGTGGTGCCAGGGGTCAAATCTGGTCCCCCTGCACGCTCAGCCCGCCCCGTCCTCTCTCTGCCCTCCTTCTGCGGGTTTTAGGGGGCCCCAGGCCAGGCCGGGTGAGGCTTCAGTGGAGCACTGGCTGAATGAGCACAGTTGTGTTTGTTCTGCGTGGGGGAGTGGTGGGGGACAGGGCAGAGCGGGCCCCACACTGGGGGAGCCCTCGCCCTCGCTAGAGCCCGCTCTCTGGGTGTCCCCTCCCCAGCGGCGCCCCTGCGGTCCTGTGTGTACGTGGGGCGGGCACTGCCCCATTCTGAGCCTCAGTGTCTCCTCTGGGGCTGTGGGAGAGCGAGCGTCCCCTCGCTGGCCCTGAGGGGGCTCGTGGCTGCCCCAGAGCTGGAAGACCCTGGCGTAGCTGAGCGCGCTCAGGCACTCAGCGATAGCCCGCGCCCTGCCTGGGTCGCACCCCGTCTGCCTCTCTCACGCTGCCCTCCTGGCCCCGCACACGGCAGGGACACGGGAGGTCAGAGTGCGGCTCCACCTGCCTTTCTGTCTTGGACGTGCCCCCACCCTGAAGGAGCCCCCAACCCTCAAGTGGACACGTATTCCCGAGGATGACCGACCTCGCTCCTGGGCCTGCCCCGCCTGCCCAGCTGTGACGCTTCATGGCCTGAGGTGATTCCAGCCTCTCCCAGGCTGGCTCCCTGCACGTCAGCTGCCCTACCTTGTCTCATGCGTCCAGGGGGGCCAGAGGAAGTGTGGGGGACAGGCATGGACGGGGGGATGGGGGCGGTGGGCAGCAGCCGTGCACAGGGAGATACACCCCGGTGAAGGGTGCAAGGGGCCTCCTGGCCTGGCCGGAGTGGGGGGCGGGAGGGTGTCCTCATCTGAAAAAGTGGGGCAGGCGGGCCATGCTGAGGGGCACCCTGAACCCTGGGAGGGGAGCTTCATGCCTCCCTGCTGACTGCCAGAGAGAGTGAGGGACAGAGACGCACAGAGAGAGACCGAGAAAGACAGTTAGAGACCGACAGAGATAGACAGACACAGAGAGAGACAAAGAGAAAGACAGAGAGCCACAGAGAGAGAGACAGAGACAGAGAGACAGAGAAAACAAAGAGGGAGAGACAGAGATAGAGGGAAGGAAAGAGAAAGAGAGGGACACAGAGAGAGATAGAGAGACAGAGGGAGAGAGAGCGAGAAAGAGGACTCGACTTCCCTGGCCCAGGTGCCGTGACAGAATCCCCACATCGTGGCCTCCAAGAAGCCCCCTCCCCCCTGCTCACCAACCCCAGGGCCACGCTGCTCCCCGGGGTCTCCACTCAAGGCCCCTTTCTCAGTGTCCGCTGCTGTGGGGCCACCAGATCACCCTCTTCCATGAGGGCGCAGGTCAGGGGGTCATGAGCCACTGGTCTGCATCAAAGATCCAACAACTCTACCCATACAACACCCCAACTGGTGGCATTACCACTACACACACCACACATACCTAACACAACACATAATACATACACGTACCTACACACCACGCATACCTACACACATGCATATACATACACTTACATGCACCATGCCTACCTACACACACATGCACACCACACACATACCACACCTATTCCCACACACCACTCACATCACACTCACCGTGCACACCCACACAATACCTCACACATATACCACATATCACAAACTTATGCCAAACACTGCACATGCCCCCCACACCACCACACACATCCACACCACGCACATCACGCTATATATCTCCCACAACTCATACAAATACACACTTCACACAATACACCTACCACACATGCCCACACCCCCATATATCCACACACCCCATGCCCCACACACCAAACAACCACATATCACACACCATAAACACCACACATACCACATCACACACCTCACATACACCACACACTACACACAAAATACACACCCACACAGCACACCACACTCCAGATGCACATCCCCACAACATACTCATCTCAGGTACCAAACAACTACCACACACACAGAGACACACACACAGAGTTGAGCACAATCATACACACTCCTACTCACCAGTACACACACCACACACACACACATACGCATGGCCTCAGAAAAGGATGCAGGTGCTGAAGACACTGCATGACCACGCCAGCTCTGGGTCCAAAGCCCAGCTCTGCACTGCACTAGCTAAGGAATGTTGAGGGGGGGGAGGAGGTCACTGCAACTTTGCCTGACTTCGTTTCCCTGTGAGGTGGAGCTCCTAGCAGCGCTGACTCCCAGGCCTGTGGTGGGATGTCTCGGTGCAGACCGTGGTTCAGCCAGCCCGTGCTCTCCCTCAGCCACACCTCCTCTGGGAAATGGGCCTTCCTTCAGCCTCGCTCGGCTCTGTCCTGTGTGTCTGGCTTATTCCCGGGGACACCTCAGTCACGCGCCGACACGGAGCCTGAGGGAAGGGGCCACAGGGCGGCCACAGGACAGTGGGGCCGTCCCGCCTGCGGGCTGCGCCCCGCCCGCCTCCCTGCTCCCGCGGCCACGCTCCTCGCTGAGTTCACCGCTCACCGACCCAAGAACAGTCATCGCATTGTTTCATCCTCAGCCCAGTTCCACTCCCTTTACATTTTTACCGCTAAATTGAATCTACTGCCAGTAATCTAATTTACATTCGAAGGCACGCACAATGCCAACAGGACCAAACGCCAATAAAATTTCTAGTAAAACCCCTAAATGGCTCGGTGCTCGTGTTTATGGAAATCTTAGCTCGCTGCTGCCCCAGAGACCTGCCGCCCAGAGGCCCAAATCATTCCCATATGATGGCCAGAGAGACACTGGGGCGCCCCTGGCCAGGGAGGCGACCTTGCCCGCAGGGCCCTGCCCTGAGCACCCTGAGGAGCCGACCCTGGGATGGAGGGGTCCATCAGGTGCACCCACCTGCCTCCTGGCACCCACCCCAGCTCCTCTGGCCAGTGTGCCCACCTCCAGCCAGGCAGTGCCCAGCGCCCTGGGCTCTGGAAGGCTGGAGGAGAGAGACACGCAGCCACTAGGCCAGAAAGCCAAGTCACAGCTTTGTTGCTGAGTCATGGTCTGATGGGCAGGGTCCAGGTCCCCCAGGGGCTCTCTACTGGTGAACATGCAGGGAGAACCTGTCCCCTCAGGGAGGACCCATCCCCTCAGGGAACACCCATCCTTTCAGGGAGGGTCTGTCCCCTCAGGGAGGACCCGTCCTTTCAGGGAGGACCTGTCCCGTCAGGGAGGGCCTATCCACACAAGGAAGACAATCCTTCTCAGGGAGAACCTGTCCATCTCAGGGAGGACCCATCCATCTCTGTGAGGACCATTCACCTCAGGGAGAGCACATCATCAAGGAGGACCATTCATCTTAGGGAGGATCCATCTCAGGGAATGACTCATCTTAGGGAGGGCCATCCATTTCAGGGAGGACTTGTCCCGTCAGGGAGGGCCCATCCCCTCAGGGAACACCCATCCTTTCACGGAGGACCCGTCCTTTCAGGGAGGTCTCACCCCCTCAGGGAGGACCATCCATTTCAGGGAAAACCTGTCCCAGCAGGGAGGGCCTGTCCCCTCAGGGAGGACCTGTCCTTTTGAGGGAGGACCTGTCCCGTCAGGGAGGGCCCGTCCACACAAGGAAGACAATCCTTCTCAGGGAGAATATGTCCATCTCAGGGAGGACCCATCCCCTCAGGGAGGACCTGTTTATAGTCAGGACCATCCATCTCAGTGAGGACCATTCACCTCAGGGAGAGCACATCATCAAGGAGGACCATTCATCTTAGGGAGGATCCATCTCAGGGAATGACTCATTATCTTAGGGAGGACCATCCATCTCAGGGAGGACCATCCTCTCAGGGAGGACCCATCCATCTTTCCATGCTGGGTGAGGAGGAAGCAGCTACAAGCCAATAGGTGAATGTGAGTGGCTGTGTCACACACTTGGCATACGTGACCTCACCTCCACCTCACCGCCACTGTGGAACAGGGCTTTGAGAGGGAGGTGCAGAAATTTCCAGAACCTGACAGCAGATGTCAGAAACCAAGCAGCAGTCCACAACCGAAGAGGCCCCAAATTCTAAGAGCAGATACGGGTAGACCAACAGATAATCCGTGACCCTGTGCAGCTCTCAGGCCTGCAGCATCCCAAGGTGACCCTGTCCCCTGAGAGCTGGCTAACACCCACTCCCACAGACCAGTTCCCCTCCCCACTTGGCTGTTGGCATTTCCTGGGGCCAGCCCCGGTCTCGTCCTCAGGGTCTGCTTTCATGACCTCCCAGCCAAGGAGAGGTCATGAAAGTCCCTAGAGAGGACTGCGGGAAGGAAGGGGGCCATCCCTGGGTGCCCTGGGACCCAGTGCTCTCTGAGCCCTGGTTCTGAGCACCTGATCAACTCCTCTCTCCCTTTGGGGGCACTCAGAGGGAGTCTCTACAGAGAACTTTCTTTTTTTTAAATCGAATCACCATGACTTACAAGACATAAAAGATATTTATGATTGAGTTTCAGGCATGTATTGTTTTAACAATCCCTTACCAGTGCTCACTCCCCTCCACCAGCATCCCCAATTCCCCTCCCAGCCTCCAGCCTGCCTCTGTGGCAGGCACATTTCCCACCCACCCCCGGTTCCCTTTCCTAACTGGTCTCTCTCCCCCTGCCCTAGTGTCTGCAGTGGCCTTGGGCACGGCTGACCAGCACAGACGGTTCAGACTCCCAGTACCCCCCCCTTACACTGTGTCCCTTCACAGGGGGGCAAAGGGGACGTGAGTGGGTTCAAACCCAACTGGGAATGTGACCTTCTCCTAGACTAGTGTCATGCCCGAGTGGAGTCCTGGGAGACTGGGTACAGGGTCATTGTAGGGCCTGGTCCCCACACCATCCCCACTCCCAGCACGGACATCAGGGCTGCCACGATCGGGGTGACACTCGGAGCTCAACAGACGCTGCTGCTACAGCGGAGTCCTTCTGTAGGCGGACCCACGGGTGCTGTGTGGAGCAGGTCTCGGGCCGGTGCAGCTCAGGGGGGATGCCCAGGTGTTTTTCTCTGGTATTTTATGCTTTCGAGGTTTATGGGCTCATGAGCCACTGGGCGTGGAGGAAGAGCTGTTATAAAGGGACAGATGCTGGCCTGTTGAGACCTCCATCCTTTCTCTGCGCCCCCAACAATCTCTGGGCTCGGTGGAGGGTGAGTGTGCTCCCAGGAGCAACGCTGGCCCACGGCCCACGCGGGTTAACAAGCAAACACAGCCGAGCGGTGAAGGATCCCCAGTTCTCAGACAACAGGAACATGGGCTTTGCTGGAGTCGAGGTGCTCGACACACTGGGCATTAGGAGTTTCTTCTGCATTCGTTGTTTGTTTGTTTCGATGATGATTAGACAATGATTTATTTTTTCCACTTTATTTAAACATCGTGATTTACAAAGATGTTCATGATGCACTTGTTACAGGCATTCAATAGTCCACCCTTATTTTCCCAACCACCCCTCAAGCCTGCCCCTCCCCCTCGTAGTAGGCCCAAAATATTTTTTTTTATTGTTACCGATCTTTATTTACATAGATACAGCAGCAGCAGCGGGTAGGGTGTTTGACTTGCAAACAGCAGCAACCCCAACACACACCCTATACCATGACTTGAGCTTAGATGTATTATATATTGTTTTTTTGGGGGGGAGGAAGTGGGGGGCGTGGACGGAAGATTTGGCCACACTCAGTGGTACTCAGGGCTTATTCCTGGCATTCCAGATCACTCCTGGTGGGCTCAGGGGACCATATGAAGTGCTGGAGATCTAACCCATTGCTAGACAAATGCCCTACCCACTATACTATGGCTCCTGGATTACAGTATCCTTACCTCTAAGGTACTTCCACTATCTAATTGATTATATCCTATGCTAATGAAGGTTTATGGGGTGATTATGTATGTAAATGAGGGACTAATTAGAGGTCTTGATTGTCTGACTCCTTCCTTCTTCCTCGCTTCTTCCTTAACAGAATCACACCTCCGGAAAATCCAATTCTTCCTTTCTAATTTATTTTACAAATCTAGTAGGCCCAAAATAATTTATTTTATTGTGCTTATCACCACTAAGTGGTTAACGAAATGTTAAAAAAATACTTCGCTAAAAGTACAACACTAAATTGTTTTATAACACTACATTGTTATACTCACTGTGGGGACATTAAGTCCTTGTCTGAGGGTTTACTTAGCTGTTGTTGCTAGTTGAGCCTTCTGTGTTATTGTTTCTGTTGTTGGTTGGCTTCTGCATTCCATTCCCATCCCTCCGGGTGCTCCTACTGCACTCTTAGTATTGAAGAGTTCGGAAATGTCATGCAGCCTCAAAGGCAGCCACGTGGTCCAGAAAACCTAGAATACCTAACTGGGCAGTGAGCTTACGTGGTGGTGGTGGTTGGGATGTGGGTGTGGCTCCCAGGGGCTTCAGAAGGTATGGGTGGGGGATGGAGGGAGGTCGCCCCCCTTCCCACTCTGAGAAGGCCCAGAGTTTTCAGTCCTATTCTCAAAAACTGGTGTACCTGAACTTTTTGGCAGTTTGGCATCTGCAGAGCTCAGCCATGAGGTGGTGGAGCCCAGCTGTGAGCATGGCAGCTGCTTTGGGGTGTGAGTGCTTGCTGAGGCTTCCACGGGGCGGGGAGACTTGTCCCCCTCACCCCCAGGGTCACCCCAGAGTGTATATCTGAGAAACTCTTTCAGCTAGTTGATATCTTTTGAGAGTTAACCATGAGTCTCTGAAGCTGGGTCAGTTCAATTCTTCTGCATTCTTTCTCCAGCCTCAACCCCTGCCCCCCACCCCCGCCCCTTCCCACATCTTGAAATCCCTGATGTGCAGCAGTTGTCAATTTCCTCTTGGTATTTCCAGGGCTTGCAATAGCCCAATGTGCTATTGGGACTGGGGCAATAGCACAGTGGGTAGGGTGTTTGCCTTGCATGCAGCTGACCCAGGTTTGATTCCTCCATCCCTCTTGGAGAGCCCGGCAAGCTACTGAGAGTATCGCTCCTGTACAGCAGAGCCTGGCAAGCTACCCGTGGCATATTCGATATGCCAAAAACAGTAACAACAAGTCTCACAATGGAGACGTTACTGGTGCCCACTCGAGCAAATCTATGAACAATGGGATGACAGTGCTACAGTGCATTTCTGAGGCTTGCATGATGTCCAGGGAAGGCAGAGAGAGAGAGACAGAGAGACAGAGAGAGACAGAGACAGAGACAGAGATTAGTGGGAGAAGGATCATTACAGAGCGTCTCCAAAAAGTGAACCCATCCTGAGTGAAGTCTAGTGAGGGGAGAAGGAAGTGATGCATTTCTAAGACTGTTTTAAAAGTGTGTAAGCTTGAGGAGGCCCCAGAGCAACAGTACTGTGGGTATGGTTGGATGCTTGCCTTGCACGCAGCTGACCTGGGTTCCATTTCCGGCACCCCATAAGACTCCCCGTGCCCTGCTAGGGGTGGTCCCTGAGTGCAGAGCCAGGAATAAACCTTGAGTACCACCGGGTGTGGCTCAAAAACAAACAGAAAAGAACAAGCTGGATTTCTCAGCGATCTCGGGTCATAGCAGGAAGCCCGGAAAGCCCCGTGTACCTCTGCTGCCCTCCCAGTCTCCCCCACCTCCCCAGAGGGTGCCCAATCGGCGAACCCACAAGTGACACACAGAGCACCCCCGTAGACAGCCCCTGACATCGTGGTTTGCTCCTGGTGTCGTCCTTGGTGAGCTGCGTGATGCTGGGGTCCCACCGGGGTGTCGGACTGTTTTACTTGTTTTTAGGGTATTTCACTGGATGTGTGTGTGTCATTTCTTGTTTTTTTTCCTGACCTCCTGCTCCCCAAATGCCCAGAACTCCCCTAGACAGCAGCCAGAGGCCTGTGCCTGCCAGTGCTGATGCACCTGCTGTAGGGGACCCCCCATCTCCCAGGCCCGTGGGGTGCCTGCCCCAGGCAGACAGGCTCTGGGAGACTCTGGGCACCGAGGAACCACTTGGTGGGGTGAAGCCCGCCCTCCACCTCCCCAGCTCTTCCCTATGCTGGGGCCACTCTCCAGCCCTGAGGCTGTGGCACCACGCTAGCAGGTGCCCCTGGGGACTGCCAGTGTGGGCACGAGTGCTGGCAGCTCCGAACTTCCCCCCGAGGGGCTGGCAGAGGGCAGAGTTCCCAGCCTCACCACTTCCTTTCCCCCTCGTGTGGTGCGGCTGTTGGGGTACGGGCTATGCTATACTCTCTGGGGACAGGAGACCCCGAGAAGCTTACAATAAAGGCCACACCCCCTTTAACATGGAGAAGGACCCGTGTCATTGGCGAGTGACGGCTTCTTTGTCCCCCACTGAATCAGCGAGACTTGTGCAATGACTGGCGGGGGAGGGCTCCACCGGGCAGTATGTGGGAGACCGTGTGTGTGCCAGGAGTTGGGTGCCCACACCCCACCCCTCCAAACCCTCGCCAGGGCCAGTGGCTTGTATGCGTCACCATGCAGTCCTGAGAATCTAACACGGGCCAGAGACAGCCCCCTGGAGTGACCCGGGATGGGCCCAGATGAGACCCCTGAAGGTCCTGGAAACCCAGGCTCCATAATTGGGGGTACAGGAGACTCCAGCACGGCACGGTCTCCAGGGACGCACTCTTCCGGGGCCAGGAAATGGGAGAAAGTACGGAAGAGGCACTGACTCAAGCCCGTCCTAAAATCGGGCCTGTTGGTTGAACAAACACAGTGTTTGCTGGGGGGGTGACCATGGCTCTAAGCCCTTCACAAACACTCTAAAGCATCGAAGCCAGGGGCTGGCAAACCCATTTAAAAAAATTGTGGCAGTGCTCAGTGCCCAGCAGAAACCACACCTTCTGTGCACAATATCGAGACCGCCGGCTTCTCTGACTGTTCCTGATAGACAGCGACACCGCCCAGTCGCTATTGCCATGGCAACAGTGCCCATAAGCTGTGGGAAGAAAATTTTACAGGAATTGCCGGCACTCGCGCCGTCATGCCTCAGCTTCCTCCTGGAGACGCTCTCTCAGTGAGTCTGGCGTGCTCCGCACTGCGGCAGGCGCCAGGTCTAAACCCATTTTACAGATGAGTACTCGGGTCTTAGAAAGGGCAGACAACTGAGCTTGAACTTCACACAGTTTGTTTGTGTTTCACCGCCACAGTCAGCTGTGCTTGGGGCTGACTCCTGGCTCTGTGCTCAGGGATCACTCCCGGCGGTGCTCAGGGGACCACAGGGGGTGCCAGGGATGGAATCGGGCTGTGCACCAAGCTGTCCTGGCTCATGCCCAAACACCGTGCAGCTCGCGCTGACCTTAGCAGCACCCCTGGGGACAGCAGAGAGCACGCAGAGGCTGGGAGCCTGCCAGCACCATAGGTGGGAGTAGGGGGCCGGACGGGAGGCAGGTACTGGGACTCCATCCCACACACAGGCCATGCTTGCTCTTGCACATCTGGATCACACGCAGGTACATGCAAAGGTGTGTGCAGCACACGTGGATGGCCAAGGCATCCGCACATGCCCATGGGAGCACACACACGCAGAGTAACACATGCGCGTGCATGAACTTTGATCCCTCTGGGGAGAGATCAAAGTCCTCCAAACCAGAGCTGGTCTGTCCTCGTTGGGCACCAAATTGGGCTCTCTGGGGTGGGGTGAGGGGGTTGGTAGGAAAATCATGTCTCTGCTTCCTCCTCCAGAAGGTGGGGGTGGGGCTTGGGCGGGGCAGGGGGGCGGGGCTTGTTCTTCTTCCAGGGAGCCGGAAAGTGCTTTGCAAACTGTGTAGTTCTCGCCAGCTCAATAGAGTAGACACGCACGGTATCAGGGGTTGGGGCACATGTCAGACATCAGGGGTTGCAGACACAGCGTGTGCACAAGCACATGTGTCCGAGCATGTGCATGCAAAGGAAGACACCAGCCCTCTCTGAAAAGAGCAAGAAAAAGCAAGTGAGCAGCTAGGCAGCGGGTGGGGGACACTAGGCCTGTCATCCTGAGGCCTTTGTGCTATTCACTGTCTTTTAAAATTTATATTTTTTTTTGTCTTTTTTTGTGGTGGGGGGTGAGGAGTCACACTCGGTGATGCTTAGGGGTTACTCCTGGCTCGGCACTCAGGAATTATTTCTGGCGGTTCTCGGGGGACCCTATGGGCTGCTGGGGACTGAACCCAGATTGGCCACTTGCACAGAATCACGCTGAAAGGGCAGGGGACATTTCTCCAGGCCCACGTCTCTTGTGACAGCTCCCACTCCCCGCCCTGGCAGCAGCCCTGATGCCCCTCCCGGAAGTCTCCTGCACATCCACAGGCCATTCCCGAGAGGCAACCTCTCCCCCTAAAAGATGGTCGGACCTGAGGGGGCCGGGGCCTTGTACGTGTAAGGTCCTGAGTCTACCCATCACACCCCATGCCCTGCCAGCACTGCTGGGAGCAATAGTCGTGGCCCCGAGCACCGGTGAGGCCCAAACCATCAGGCTTGCGTGTCCAAGCCGAGCATCCTTGGCGGTAACGCCTATAAACTGTACATGAAAGTCACCGATAGATGCTTGTCGAGAGTGTCTCTGTCTGCGACCTCTCCTCCCGAACACTTTCCTCTCCTTCCTTCTCCTTTCCTTGGACATCCCGGCAAGCCAAGTGCTGCGACACAGGGACAAGATCACACATCAGGATCAATGGGATCCTTCCAGGAATGCAAGGACAGTCCAGCAGGCAGAAGTCGATGGGCGGCTCGACCCACACTCGGCGCCATCTTGCCACATTCAACAGAGAAGAGGCCAGGCATTCTGGTGAGCAATGCGGCCGTAGAAATGCTCCAGACCCGAAACCCGGCCAGCAACACCGGGGATCCGGACGGAGGAGGTACAGCCAGCACACCTTCTCCAGATGGGCTGCATGACCTTTTCTAAAACCTGAAAACATACAATCTTTTAATGGAAAACCAATTATCAAATGCTTCCTTAGTAGGGCTGTCTTTCTTGGGGGGAAATTCCAACAACAATAGTGAATTTTGTTTTGCAATATGGAACATAATCAAGGTAAAGAGAAAATGAAGTGAAATTCATCAGTTATACAGTTGGGGGTGGGGGGCGGGGGCGGGGGGTATACTGGGGAATTTGGTGGTGGAATATGGGCACTGGTGAAGGGATGAGTGTTTGAATATTGTATAACTGAGACATAAACCTGAAAACTTTGTAACTTTCCACATGGTGATAAAATAAAAATTTTTAAAAAAAGAAGTCGATGGGCGGGACACACTATGTCCACAAGAAGCACAGGCCGCCTCGTCCCCTGATGCAGGCAGGAAAGGCACTGACAAGGCTCAACTCTGTTTCTGAGAAAGAGAACATTTAATGAACTGGGGCTAGAGAGAGCATAGCTTGACACGATCAAATCTACCTCCCCTGTTCCCCCCAGCAAATATTCCAAATGCTCATCCCCCAGAAGGAGCCGGCAGAGGCCTGGCTGGCAAGTCAGAAACTGTGTCCAGGGGCCAGAGAGAGAGAGAGAGAGAGAGAGAGAGAGAGAGAGAGAGAGAGAGAGAGAGAGAGAGAGAGAGAGAGACAGAGACAGAGACAGGGGCAGAGACAGAGACAGAGACAGAGACAGAGAGAGTACAGTGGACTGTGCACACTTGCACACAACTGACCTGGCTTCGATCCTGGGCACCCCTGAGCCCCACCAGGAGTGACCCCAGAGCATAAATCCAGGAGTAAGCCCTGAGCACCCCCAGCTGAGGCCCTAGAACCAAACCGAAATGACCACTCAAACCACCCCAGGAACCGTGTTCAGCTCCCAGCCTCACCACTTCCCTGCAGTAACATGGGCCCCAATAAAAGTCACCTCAAGGTGACCTGTGGAAAGGACAGCACAGAGCTCCGGGGACCCGGATAAGCTCTGAGGAAGGAGAAGGCGGGGACAGGATTGCAGCGAGGGTAGCTGAGCCGAGGGAGGCAGCTAGTCTCGCACCCGGCGCCTGAGAAACCCCCAGCTCCTACAGACCCGCACCCCTGCAGGAGCAGAGGTGTGGCATCCCAGTCCCCGGCCCTGGAGGGCAGATGGCAGCAGAGAAGGGACAGAGCCGGGCTGGAGCAGGATAAAGGTCGGATGGGCTGGAGTCACCGCGTGGCCCCTTGGCTGGGTGACGCTGCTTCCCGGAGCCCCTGTGTCCCCCTCCGTGGCCTGGACAGACTTACACGGCAAGACAAAAGGTCTGCACAAAGCAGCTGCTCATGAAACAGCCAAGCCAGAGACCGGCGAGGGTCCCCACTCTGCTCCCAAGGAGACAGGGACCCATTGGGCAGGGTCCGGGGAAAACTCGCAGCGCCCGCAGGGAAGCGGAGCTCCCAGCCGGCACTTTTGAGGCTTCGCTTACTTCTCTGAAAATTAAATTAAAACTTAACAGTAGGACCATTGTGGACCCGACATCATGGGCCCTGCCAGCAAATGGTCTTTAATATCCACCGCTGACAGGACGGAATTAGCTGCATTTTTTTTTTTTTGATGTGTGTTGTTTAGGTTTTTATTTCTTGCTCAAACCTTCATTCCCCTCACAGGGTGTAAGCTGGTGTTTAATCCCATCCTCAGAGCCCCCCACCGCTGCTCTCAAGCCGCCCGGCCTCCGGCACACCCAGGTGAGTGGCGGCCATGGGCAGGGAACCCCCCGTCCATCTCCCGGCCCAGCCGGGCCTGGATCTACAGGCACAGGAGAATCAATGAAGAATTATCGCTAAGCCTCCTGATCATTATCCTCATTAGGAGTAACCGGAGCTGGGCTGGCCCGAACACAGCCCTAAACCCCACTAAGACGGGCGCGCTCGGGAAGAATACGCTGAATGTAATTTAATAATCCTGGAAACAAGTCCGCTTTCTTTTTTGTCTTTGGCCCAAAGGAGAGGTAATTCCTGACGCAGCCAGAGAAGTGGAACGGAGCCGGCTGGAGAGAAAGGCCTGGCCCGGGTGGACGAGCAGGACGGGGACGGGAATCCATGGAGTCCAAGCCTGCTTCTCCCTCCAGGAATTCGCCTCCCCGTCTGGGTCTCTGCCGGCGCTTCAGAACCTTCCAGAAGAACCTCGCGAGTGCCACTTTCTCCAGATCCGTGCAGCCCAGCACTCAACATGCCATGGCGGGAGAGAAAAGACCAGCGTGCTTTGGGTTTTCATGAGGGGAGGGGGCACCAGGACCACCCTGGGCCGGGTGAGGTGGGCAGGCAGTGCTGGGGATCAAACCTGGGTCCCCCAGCCTGCGAGGCCTGTGCCCCTGTCCCATGTTGCCTCCTCAGCCACCCCACCCATACGGAAGGTCCCATGCCACCCCTCCGCACGACTGCCCCCCAGCCTGCCCCTCACCAACACCTGTCAGTGGCCATGGGGCATCAGACCCCCAGACCTCACCCGCCTCCCTGTACCCCCTCCACTGCCCCTTTTAACTTCAATGACCCAGTGTCACAGCCTACTGGGCCATGACCGCCTCCTCTCCCAACGTCACCTCCGTCAGACTGTACCCAGTGTCACCCGTTAGACTGAAACCACTGTCACCTCCCTCAGACTGTGCCTAGTGTTCCTCCATCAGACCAAGCCCCAGAGTTACCTCCCATCAGACTATACCCAGTGTCACCTCCCATCAGACTGCACCCAGTGTCACCTCCATTGGACTAAGCTCCAGAGTCACCTCCCATCAGACTGTACCCAGTGTCACCTCCATCAGACTGCACCCAGTGTCACCTCCATTGGACTAAGCTCCAGAGTTACCTCCCATCAGACTGTACCCACTGTCACCTCCCATCAGACTGTACCCAGTGTCACCTCCCATCAGACTGTACCCAGTGTCACCTCCATCAGACTGTACCCACTGTCACCTCCCATCAGACTGTACCCACTGTCACCTCCCATCAGACTGTACCCAGTGTCACCTCCCGTCAGAATGCACCCAGTGTCACCTCCCATCAGAAAACATCCAGTATCACCTCCATCAGACTATACTCAGGGTCACCTCCTATCAGACCGTACCCAGTGTCACCTCCCATCAGAATATACCCAGTATCACCTCCATCAGACTGTACCCAGTGTCACCTCCTATCAGACCGTACCCAGTGTCATCTCCCATCAGAATACACCCAGTATCACCTCCTATCAGACTGTACCCAGTGTCACCTCCTATCAGACTGTGCCCAGTGTCACTTCCTTTCAGACCGTACCCAGTGTCACCTCCCGTCAGACTGCACCCAGTGTCACATATTGTCAAACTGCCTGGTGTCACCTCTACCAGATGATACCCAGTGTCACTTCCCATCAGACACTGCTCCTGCCTCTCCTCCCATGGGAAGACACATCAGAGTATCTTACATAGCACTGGGGTCCCTCCAGGTCTCGGGGTCTCCTCCCTGAGAGGCAGGGCAGGATGACATCTGATGCCCAGATTCGGGAGGAGGCTCGGGGAGACCCTTGGCCTTTCTTATCCCAGTGGGCCACTGGATCCTTGCCTGGGCCTCGTGCTCAGACCTTCGGACCCGAGTCCAGGAGTCTCTCTCCAGGGCTGGCATCCAGGGTGACATCTGTGCCCACCCCCATAAGTTCATCTCTCCTCATGGGACTCACTCGGAGCTCTCTTCTTATTGAAACACCGTGGTTTACAGAGTTGTTCCTAATACAGTGGTTTGGGGCATAAAACATTCTGATCCCCCCACCACTGTGACCTTCCCTCCAACCATGTCCCTGCTTTCCCCCCACGCCCCAGCCCGCCCCTTACCAGGCACATAACAAATTCACTCCAGACTGCTTGAGCCAACAAGACCTTGGGAATGACAAATGGAACTATCAGAAAATAAATCAATAGAAGCCAATCTGTGGTGATTGATTGCTGCATCCTCGGGGCTTGCAGAGAGGCCAATTAGGGCCGGGAGAGCCCAGCGGGCTCAGTACAGGACCCACCTTGGATCCCGGAGCACTGCACAGAGACGGGGGAGCCCTGAGCACTGCCAGGTGTAGCCCCCACAAAAATAACTGAAACCCCAAAAATGATGAGATGAACTAAAATGAGCAGCCAACGTGACTGGGCAGAAGAGATTGAAACATGGGAGTGCACCCAGCGGCACAGGGGAGCCACAAAGCCGGGTCTGGGGGTGACAGGCACAGCTGCTCCCCACCTAGGGGAGACCAACCCTGTTTGAGCCCCATCCGCAGTGCTCACCAGCAGGCGGGCACACACCCAGCCCTACCTCCCTGCTCTGCCAACCCAGCCTCGCTCCCCGCAGCCAGCACCTGCTGTCCCCCTATTGGGGGTCTATCTCAAACAGACCCCCGCCCATCCAGGGCTTATGGGTGAGCTTAAGCTCTGCACACTGTTAAACCCGGTCACTATCGAGAGAGCACTCTGTGGGTGAGACAGCTGACCCCGGTATGCACTGTAGCACTGTCGTCCCGTTGTTCATTGATTTGCTCAGGTGGGCACCAGTAATGTCTCCATTGTGAGACTTGTTGTTACTGTTTTTGGCATATCGAATATGCCATGGGGAGCTTGCCAGGCTCTGCCATGCGGGTGGGATACTCTCGGTAGCTTGCCGGGGTCTCCGAGAGGGACAGAGGAGTCTATCCCGGGTCGGCCACGTGCAAGGCAAACGCCCTACCCGCTATACAATCGCTCCAGTCCATCTGAGATTAATCTATTATAATTCTTTGCTAAGTAGCTCTAGAAATTTTAGTTACCAAAAGTCTCAGAGATCAAATGAAACACTGGTAGGATAAGTTTTGCAACCAATTTTATAACTCCAGAAACGCATGTTTTAAACTAACCATTACTCTTTGAACCTGTTTTTAGGTACCACAATTATTTCAACTCACAAGATTCTCTAGGTCAGTTATTCTAACGGTCCAATGCAGACACAAACAAATATAAACTTTAAACAGTAGTTCTTGTAGTTCTTTTTTCTGTGTCTGAAAGCATGTTTGTATTCCTGTGGAATTGTTAACGTATCTGCTGTAAACGCTCATTGTTTGAAATAACTAAGGTACAAGACCCCAGGATACGGGAATGAAACTCCTGCTTCTGCATCATCGTGTCCGTGTCTCTGTCCATCTTGCCGCTTGGGAACCCACAGCCCCAGGCTTAACGAAACCACTACACGGTCGTGTAACTGACCCGACGGGGCACCCACCTGGGTTTTCAGGCACCGCCATCTCTGCGCCTGGCACCACTTCCCAGGACTTCTGTGAATGTCACCCTGCGTATCCTGTGTATACACGGATGCCGTGTAGATGTCATGCCTAAATGAGGTCAGTGGGTCCATGGACCCCCAAGCTACACACAGCCACTGAGGCACACACCTGCCTTCTCACCATCTGGCCTGTATCCAGGTCTGATCTGGGCTGGCCACTAGCACAGTCAACTCCACAGATGAAGGATATTTTCCCTGGATTTCCCCCCGTAGGAACCCACGGAGAGGGCCTTACCAGGGGGGAAACCACTCAAACATTAAGGCTGCGTCACTCGATCACCTTCAACCCTACTCTCCTTTAGGGAGTTTGATATAGCAGCTCGAAGCTTTGCCATGTGGGAGCACCAGGTTCTACTCCAGCCTCACCTGAGTCCCCAGGCACTGAGCCAGGAGTCATCCCCCCAACCCCCCCGAGCACAGTCGGGTGTGACTCCGAAACCAAATAGTTTCGAGGCTTTGCGTCTTCGAGTCTGAGCAGAAATATCCTAAACCTTGTTTTCTAGTAGCTGTGTCTTGATGGCCCCCGCCTGAATTAAGGGGTGCAGGGTGCAGGAGGGGGCTTCTGAAAGGCCGATGCCCTCCCTAGGCTAGGCCCAGCCCTCCTGCCCTGGCCCACAAGTCGGCAGTGACCCCCAGCCCTGCACGTGGGGAGGGGGCATGACTTACGCATCCCCGCTCATGGAGAGGCCAGCGGAAGTGTGTGTGGGGGAGCAGCTCATGATCTGCACCCACGGCAACACCCGAAGATCCCTCTGACTCTGGTCTAGAGAGGGAGGGGTCTGGGGCTAGCGGCCACAGGGCTGCTCCTGACTTCCCGGGGCACAGGCCCTGGAGAGGGGTCACATGACTGAGTACAGCATCCCACTGAGGCAGAGTAAGAGCCCAAACAGAATTCTAGCTAAACTGAGGCCGAGTATCCGGCTGGGACACTGGTCACCTGCTGTGGCCGGGGGGGGGGGCGGTGCACACCTGGGGCACGGGGCCAGGCAACTCCCTGCCCCTTCCTGTTCAGGGCCCTGTTTCCCAAGGGGAAGGGGAAGGGGTGGCTCCCCGTTCGCTCCCATGCTGGGTCTGTCCTTGACCTTCAGAGGAGGCCGGGAGAGGCAGGTGGGCCGGCAGGCGTGGGGGACCTGCTCCTCCTACAATTCTAACAGAGCCCAGGCGTGGGGGGCTCAGGGGCAGCTGGGGGAAAGGCGGTTATCCGGGGTCAGCCACGGGAGGCCGGCCTTTCCCCAAGAGCAATCGAGTGTCTGGAGGCTGTGCGGGGCGGGGCAGGGGGGGCAGCCTCTCTTCCCTGGCAGCCAGCCAGGAATGTGCTGACGCTCCTGCGCCCGACCCGGGCAATGCCAAGCCCTTCGGTCCCGGCCCGTCCTGCCGAGCCCCTTCCTTCCGGAGCCGCCGCGACAGCACCTGAGACGGGTAAACAGCGCGTGAGCCTCAGACTATTGAATTAGGCCTCTCCTGGCGTTGCTATCCTTGGCAGGGCGGCCCCTCTGTGATCGCTATCAGCTCTAATCAAATCTGGAGGGTGGCTGGAATGCTTATACCTTCCCCAGCCCCGTGTCCTGGGCCCACGGAGACCCCTGGCCCATCGGATCACCCGGTATTGTCTATTTCAGCCCTGTGGGGTGCAGTCAGGAGGGGTTCCCTCTGCAAACACAGGGAGGAGGATTTTGCTTCATGGGGAGGCGCTCCAGTACCCTCCCCTGCGTGGCTCACCGGTGAACCCCGGGGAGCAGCTGTCATGAAAGTTACAGCGTCCTTGTTGGGGAAAGAGAGGGGGGGAACCCTCATGATCCTGGTTTTGTTTTTTTTTTTTCTTTACTTTTCTTTTTCCTTTTGGGTCACACCCAGCGATGCTCAGGGGTTACTCCTGGCTCTGCACTCAGGAATGACTCCTGGTGGTGCTTGGGGGACCATATGGGATGCCGGGGATTGAACTCGGGTCAGCCACGTGCAAGGCAAACGCCCTCCCCGCTGTGCTATCGCTCCAGCCCTCATGGTCTCAGTTCCCCCTGGTTCCTAAGGAGGGACCTCCACCCACCCACAGCGGAGTCCTAGCTACACCAGCAAGAGGGGACAGATAGCTGGGAGGAGTCATACAGCCTAGGGGGACACTTAGACCCCAGGGACTCAAACACATAGAGCCACAAACCCTAAGAAGTGATCAAGGGGCCAGAGAGAGTCCAACAGGTAGGGCAGGGTGTTTGCCTTGCCTACGGCCTACCCGAGTTCAATGCCCCCCCCCCCGGGATCCCATAGGGGCCCCCAGCACTGCCAGGCCCTGAATATTGCTGAGAGTCCCCTTTCCCCAAAGAGAAGTGATCAAGGCAAGCTCTGGAGGCCAGGGGAAGGATGTGAAATGGAAGTGGGCGGGACACAGCGGGGTTATAAAGCTGCATGAATGAATGAACAAATGAATGACTATCACATGTGCAAGTCAAGTTGGACACGTACTTCCTGTCACTGCTGAACACCCCCCAGATGGATGGTCAGGCACGCTCCCCATCCCCCCATGCCACCTGCCCCTTTCACAACCTGTGCTTGGAGCCTCCTTCTTCCTTCCAGAATGGCCAGTGCCCATGTCTGGGGCTTGCTGCCCTCCCTTCCTCAGCTGGAAGATGCCCGCCAGGGGCTCAGGGATAAAGTTGCTTTACTGGGCTTATTCCTGGCCTGGGGGACCGGGCTGAGAAGGATTCTCAGGCCACGTGGACCTTGGTGAAACCAGGGGGCGGGGGGGCAGCAGGATGGGTGGAAGTGCTCTGTGCCCTCTCTCCTCTCCCCTGAGACCCCCATCACACGGACTCCAGCTCCCAGAGCCCGCCTCCCCTCCCCTCTCCTCTGGACGTGGCCCTAGGGGGCAGCATCTCTGAGGCGTCCCCGCTTGCGGCTGTGGCCAGCTTGAGCCGGTTCCCAGGGCTCTGCCTCCCTCCCTGGACGAGGAGAGGCAGAAGCTACTTCGAAGAAGCCCCCCGAGGAGACAGGTCAGGGATCGAGGCTGCACAGGGGAACCTGAAACCTGGCACTGTGCCCACCCCAGCACTGCTGGGCTTGGTGGAGCACTGCTGGGAATGACCCCCAGGTCTGGGGAGCACCCTAGAGAGATGCTGCCCCAGCGAAACAAAGAGAGACCCCCCCCCAGCAGAGGACAAGGAGATCTCCTGGGGCTGCAGCTTGGGGCCTGGGGCCTGTCCCTGGAGTCTGGGGTCCCTCTGGGCCTGGGGGGAGACAGCTAAGCAGGAGACCCCTTGCCCTGCGGAGGCAGCGTCACCTTGGACCCTAGACTCCCCTCTCGACTCCCACGTGGACTCAGCCGCCATCTCCGAGGGTTGAGACGGCAGAGGCAGGACGTGCAGAGTGGGGGCTTGGCTGGGGGCAGCGGGGATGGCCTGTCCCTGCTCTCCCAAGGTCTGCTGGGAGCTGGGAAGCCCCTCTCCCTGGGCTGAGGCCTCAGCGCCCTCAGCGGGCCCAGCCCACGCCTCATCCCCCACTTTCTGTACCAGCTTCCCCAGCTCCTGGGCTCAAGCTTCTTTGCTTTTTTGGGTCACACCTGGCGATGCTCAGGGATTACTCCTGGCTTTGCACTCAGGAATTATTCCTGGCGGTGCTCAGAGGACCATATGGGATGCTGGGAATCAAACCCGGGTTGTTGGCTGCGTGCAAGGCAAATACTCTACCCACTGTGCTATCGCTCCAGCCCCCTCAGGCTTCTGTGGCCTGCACTCTGGGCATCCCTGTCCTGCAGCTCCCCACATCCTGTTCCCAGCACCCCCCTGCTGCCCCCAAGCCCGACTGCGCACTGTCACCTTCCTCCCACGGAGCCCCGTGAGTGAGGACCCAGGGGCGCCCAGTGCTCGCCTTCCTGAACACTCCAAGTGCCCAAGTACCATGGTTTTGCCCTCCCCACCCCACCTCCAAGCCGCCTAACCAGCACTGCTTAGGGGAGAGGTGCTCCTCCCCCACCCCCTCGCAAACCCCCAAGGTCGCCACGACCCCCACCCCCCATTTACAGATGAGGAAACTGAGGCCAGATCCCACAGGGCCAGTGTGGATCAGGCGGACCTTCCTCCACCCCTAACCCCAGCCGTCCATCACCTTTAGCCCTCTGCCTCTAGGATGCCGAGATGTCCAGTCAAGACACCAGCTGCCCAGCTTGCGTCCACGCCATGCCATCCAGAAGGGGGTCTGGGGGCACTTCCTCCACCACCAAGTTCATGCAAACACCCCACCCTCGCGCCCTCCCCCCCCCCACCCCACCACCCCTGAATCTCTGCAGTACCCGTCTGGCTGCCCTTTGGGTACCTGTCACACCTGTCCATGACTGCTGACCCAGAAGGTTTAGGGGCAATTTTGCCATCACCGTCTCCAGAGTAGAGGTGTGATAGTTGTAGAGCGCTTGGCTTACACCCATGATGCCCTGGGTTCCACCCTTGGCACTGAGGGAGAAGGGCTGGGGGGGAGGGGGCATCTCATCTCCATGATGAGGTTTCTCCAGGTGGGGACACAAAATGGTTTAGCCCATCGTCCCTGTAATCAGCCCTCAGGGATCCAGTCCTCGGAGCCCACGGGGAGCGGGGCTGATAGTGGGCTACACATGTAGACCACCCAGGTGCATCTCCAGTTCTGGTCCTTTCATCTCCTTCCCAGAGATTATTTATTCCCATTTTCCAAAAAGAGGAAACTCAGACCCAGAGAAATCGGGGCATTTTCCCCGAGTCACCCAGCCAAGAGCCTCGTTGCAAAGCCAGGTGTCGCGAGACAGATGCTCCTTCTCCGTTTTCAGAGGGTCCCGGTCCCTTCTGCGAAGGAAGTCAGACCCGGGGTGGGGCTATGGTGGGGTGATGCCAAGTCATATGGCCAGGGCCCAGCCGGGCATCTGCAAAGCTTGCGTCTATCGTGACACCTGCAGGCACATCATCACACCCGCAGTTTGCAGAGTCACTGGTGATGTATCCGCTGCTCAGCGAGCGTCAGGTGCGTGCATGCCCGTGCCCAGAGCGGGCTGGCGTACGTGCGCGTGCCTGAGAGCCTGTTGGTGTACGTGCGCGTGCTGGGGCGCCTGCTGGCGTACGTGCGCGTGCCTGAGAGCCTGTTGGTGTACGTGCGCGTGCTGGGGCGCCTGCTGGCGTGCGTGCGCGTGCCTGGGAGCCTGCTGGCGTACGTGCGTGTGCTGGGGCGCCTGCTGGCGTGCGTGCGCGTGCCTGGGAGCCTGCTGGCGTGCGTGCGCGTGCCTGAGAGACTCTGGCGTGCGTGCGCATGCCCGGGAGCCGGCTGGTGCGCATGTGCGCGCGCGCCTGTCCACGTGGCGCGCGTGCACGAGTGCGCGCCCCCGGCCCGCCGCTCGCTGCTTTCCTGCTCATGGTGACAGGGTCAGGGAAGAATTTTCTGTGACTAATTAGGTTTAAACTTGCCAGGGAGAAAGTGGACATTGGCAGGCTATTGTAGCAGAGGGAACCGAAGGTTGAACTGGAGTGAGCTTAATTTCCTTTGCACTGAAAGGAAAGAAAGATTAATGAAATATCCCCAAATCCATCCTGTTAGTTTTTATTAAATCAGCAAATGAAATTTAACCTCCAATTCTGTTAGAACGTCCTTTCCTGTAGATTGGGTTTCAGCGAGGCCCGGTGAAACAGACACCCTGGCTGGCCCCGACAACGGTGCGATCTGAAAATTGCATTATTGCCGCAACATCAGGTGACCGGCGGAACCAGCCACTTGGAAAACAATTATTTGCACAGAGCTGAGTGACACCTCTGCGGCCACACATGTGTACGAGCCATGGGGTTCCAATCCGGGGTCTGTCTGCACGGCCCACGCAGCTCTCTGACAAAAACACTTAAATTAAAAAAAAAAAAATCCATCCAGTTGCCCGACGTCGCAGCTATGGGACTTTGATCTCTAAGAGGGAGGTGGGATGGGGGGAGCCAGTGATTTTAGTCTTGACCCCGTGGGCTGCTTGGGGAACCATCAGCCTGGTTTGAGGAGGTGAAGTGAGAACTTGGGACCGCAGAGCAAGCGAGGGAGGGTCAGAGCGACTCGTCGGCAAGCTCACCTGTGAGGGCTTCGGTTTCCTGCAGGGAGGACCATGGAGGAGACAGGGCAGGGCTTAGCTGCTGGCCTGCAGGCTGCTGAGCCCAGGCCCATCCCTGGCACCTTGGAGGGTCCCCTGCTGGCAGGGACCCCTGAGCAACGCCACGAGTAGCTACCCCGCTTCCAAAATCAAAAAGGGTTACGCTCCTCTCATTTGCGGAACATCCCCAGAAGGGAGATCACAGGGTCCCCGAGTGCCACATGAGTGCTGGTGGCGCCCTTTTCTGTGGCTCCTCGGGCCACGCTTGTGGATACATCTCCACGGCCTCCCTGAGCAGGTGGCCACCCTCCCCCAGTTTCAGAAAGGACAGGCCAGGCAGAGCAGGTGGCCCAGGGCCAGTCCCCTGCTTGCAGCTTCTGCAGAGGCGGCCCCCCCCACGCGTGTCTGTCCAGCTGGCACAGATGTGACACAGATGTGACACAGGGGCACAACCGCCGCTATCCTCAACCGCCGCTGAGGATAGCTCAAAGGCGGTTTTCAAGGGAAGGCTCTGGAAGAGCCCATTCCCTGTTTTCCACTCCAGTTGGACTGTGGGGAAGAGTGACACGTCAGACATGGCTGGGGCGGGGGCTGAGCAGTTGGTGCCTGCTGGTGGCAGGAGGGTCCACCCATGGCAGCCCTCGCACCCCCCGGGTCCCAGCGGCTGCAGATGCCCTGGGAGGGAAGGGAAGCCAAGACAGATGCACCTGGCACACCGGGTGGATGTGACGGGCTGTGTCAGGGCTGGTGCCTTCGGAAATGCCATGTCATGTGACTCAGTGACCACGAGGCAGGAAGCTCGCTCAGAGGTGCCTTGGGGAGCGGGTTCTCTTGCGGGAAGAGGAGAGCAGCGCCTTCCCGCTTCATGGCTCTCTGCCCTCGGCGACTGTGACCTTGGTCATCCTGAGGCGAGCAGTTCCGTCTGACACCAGAGTGACCCGGGAGAAGGATTGCAAGCTCTTAGCCCTGCACAAAGAGGTGTCCCGGGACTGGGGTGATAGTATAGCGGCTGGGCTCTTGCCTTGTACATGGCTGACCCAAATTTGATCTCCAGCATCCCATATGGTCCCCTGAGCACCGCCCAGAGGGATTCCTGAGGCAGAGTGAGGAGTAATCCCTGAGCATTGCTGGGAAACCGTCCCCCCTTCCCCAGCAATGCCTCCCCCCCCAAAAAAATAAAGTTCAATACACGCAGACCTGACTCTCAGCCTGCTCCTGAGATATCTCTTTGCTTCCGTGGACATTCACGTTGAATGCCTGGACTGTGGGGGACAGGCCTGGGGCCGGGCGAGGGTACCCCAGTCAGACCCCAAACTCTAAATAGGACCCTACTGAGCACCCACATTCGGCGCCCCATCGCGACTCTATTAGCTGCACAAAATACTCCAATAGCCAAGAAGAGGCCCCTCTGCTAAGGCCCCCCGCGCCCCCCACCCCCGGCCCCTTCTCTGGAATTGATTACTCAAAATCTTTCAGAGATGCAGAAATAGAATGATGCCAGGACGGACGGACGAGCTGGGGACGGGCTCATGTTTCTAATCCAGCGCCCCCGCCCCCCCCCCGCCCCCAGCCAGCGCCCCCCCCACCCCTGCCCCCCACCCCAGAACAAAGTCTTCTCCGGGTCTTCCTAAACTTGGTTTGACAATCGTCAAAGGATTCAAAAGGCGCAGAAATGAAGCCCCGAGAAGATGTCAGAAGCCGTCACAATCGGTAGATATTTACTACGCTCTCCCCTAGCCCCTCCCCGGAATTAGTACTTAAATCTTTTAAGAACAGGCTCCAGCGGCTCGATGATTTAACTCTCTGGCAGGAATGCAGTTAGGAAGGGTTGCAGTGTTTATTTTGGGTATTATCTCCTGCCTCCTCAGGGTGATCCCCAGACTTAATCCGCATGGCGTTGTTGGGAAGACACCAATTAGCGGAACTGCCTCCCCCCCCCCCCCCCCCCCCCGTCTTCACCCCAATCCCTGCAACTTAGAGAGAAGCACCCCCAGGAAGGTAGATAAACAGGGGCAGGTGCTCTGTTCTGTGTGGGCCCCTGGGGGGAGTGGACCCAGACCACCAACACACCCGAGGGGCCGAGGGTTCTTAGCCCACAGCCCTGCTTTATCAGAAAGCCCCTCCGGAGACCCCCATCTGCGCTCAGAGGATCCTCTCGGACCCCAGGTCATTAGCAGCTCCAGCAGGGGGTTCTCGCCACACAATGCTGCTTTGTAGCATGGGATTTAGCACAGAATAGGGGGAACCCCAACATCTGGGCACAGCTGGCTGGCAGGGGGGCAGCGCCAGGCCCAGCCCTGCCTGGGACAGAATAGGCGACACTCACATCTGTGGATCCTATCCGGCCCCCAAACCGGGCACTGGGTGATGGACACACGCTTTCCCTCCACTTCTGCTCGGGCGCCCCGAGACCTTTTGCACCCGAGTTCTACCAGGGAGGCAGCACAGACAGGTGCATGTGTATGCAGACACAGGCCCAGGAAGGGACCACCTGAGATCATTCTGTCCCTGTTGTCCTTTCTAGCAACAAAACAGGAATCCCGTCTCTGACCTCAGCCTACGGGCTGGGCAAACTGGGCATGAGGGCAGGGCCTCATGGCACCTCTCACCGGCACCCCTGGCCTGTGAGGAGGACGAGAACCTGCCTCTCCAGGGGGCTTGCACTGTCTGGCACAAAGCCCAAGCGAGGATCCCAGTGACTGACCCTCCCAGCTGTCCCCTGCGAGCCCCATGGATGTTCTGGAAAGTTCTGACCACACTGGGATGAGGCGGAACCATTTTGTTGCCTGCATGGGGACAGAATCCAGCTTCCGGGGGGCTTCTCTGGCCATGGCTCCAGCGTGACTTGACCCAGTCTCCCGGGGGTGCGCCATGTTCTAGGAAGCAGGGGGCCCTGAACGTGCCACCCTGTCCCCACTGGGAGCTGCCTGTGACTCTGGGCCACCGCCCTGCACCCTCAGGGCCTCCACCCCTCTTTCCATGGGGCTGGTCCATGCCCCCTGCTTTCAAGAGGCCCCCAAGGTCACCCAGAGCAGGTGGCAGCCCAGGGGCACCCTGGAGGCACAGGGACTTCTGAGGGGGGCACAGCCCCGACCATGTACCTAAGCCCCGCCCCTCATCCTGACCCCCTCTCTAGGACACCCTTTCTAGCTGGAGAGCTGGGAGTCCCCGGCGTGACCCCCCAGTGACCCCGAGGGAGCTGGTCTGGGGCTTCCTTCCTGGAGTCCTGCAGGGGTGTCTGACCAGAGGCCCCTAGGGGTGACCCCAGCCATGGTTTCCCACTTCCGGAGCACCTCACAGCCATGCCAGGAGCCAGCGGGCCCCCTGTGCATTGCGCGGCGTGCTTGGAGCCCCTCTCCAAGTAAGCAGGGGGCACCCCGGGCACGGCGGCCTCTGACTGCCTCCCCTCCATTCCCTCCCATCTGGGAGCATTTCTGAGCCCCCGCGCCAGCCCGGGGCCGAGACCAGAGGCCCCTCTTTGCTCAGGCTTGGGGGCAGAGGCTGTGAGCCTGCCGTCAGGGTGCGGGTCGCTCTGGACATGGCCGTGTGTGTCCAGGGGAGGCATGACGAGAGCCAGCAGCCGGCCCTCTGCACAGTGGGGCGCACTGCCCCTGCGGGAGACGCGGGGCCGGGGGTGCCTGAGTCCCACACTCAGGGGGGGGCTTTGTCTGCCAGTGCTCTGTGCCCTGGAGCCTCCCCCACCTCCCAGTCGCCCGTAGCACCTCCATCTCCCCTACTCCACCCCAGTCTCCTCTGTGGCCCTCCTCCCCCCAGCACCCCAGTCTCCCCCACGCCACCCACTCTATTGGGGTCACCTAAGTGCTGCTGCAGTGCCTCGGGGGCCCTCCCAAACATTCCCAGTGTGGGTCCGAGGGTGCAGAGCTGTGGGGCCCACAGTGCCAGTGTGGGGTCGCCTAGGCCCCCCCTCCCCACAGCTCTACTCCTGGTACTCGGGGTGGGACCAGGATGGGCCACATGCAAGGCAAGCGCCTCACCTGTGTTGTGTGGCCCCGCCCCACTCTGACGTGGCCTCCCCTGCCCACAGCGGCCGCTTTCTCCTGAACATGGCCGCGGGGTGCACTGTTCCCCCAAATGCTGCCGGCTGCACTGCGCCCCGTCAGGGTCCTTCCAGCACCGTCAGGTTCTCTCAGGAGGGATCCCCAGGAGAGCCTGGGCGAGAGCGCGCCTCAGGGCAGACATGGGCCTGGAGCACGCGCTTTGCATCCAACAGCCCAGGCTCTGTGACGCCCCCAAACTCCCCCTCCTGCTGCCTTCCAGCCTTTCTCCCCCTTTCACACACATAAACACAAACATGCCGGCACACTGTGCTTGTAGGCATGCCCACGTTCATACATGCACACAAGTGCACATACAAACCCATTTTTACATGCACACACACACGCTCACACATGCGCACATGCCTGTGTGCCCACCATACAGATTCACACACACATCACATAGACACCACCACACGTGTGTACATGCACATATCCACGTGCCTCCTGCAGTGTCCATGCACACACAGCATACCATCACGCCCAAACACACAGGCACACCCAGATACACACACACACACACACACACACACACACACACACACACACACACACGCTTGACCCTGTGCATCCCCTCTCAGCAAAGTGGAGCGAGATTGCTCGGAAAGGAGATTCTGGAGGCGTCAGCGAGGACGGGCCGCTGATTGCTGGCGAGCTCCCGAGAGTCACTGAACCTCAGAAAGATCTAGAGCGTGAAGATGTTTGCCAAAGAGGTGGTAAGCCAGCCCCCAGAGGCTCATTCAATCCCGCCCCACCCTCCTCTTCAGCAAAATCGCAGGGCAAGTGGAATGGGTGAATTATGTGGATAGATGCGGTATTTTATGAAATACAAGAAGAAAAATGCTCTAAACCCCCTAATCATAAACACAGCATATGGAAAAAGGAAAGAGCTGGTTTGGAGTCAGAAGCGTCTTTTATCTCCTTCTACGCCCTCCCCTTTCTGGTCAATATTAGATACATAATCAGAGAAACGCTTACATTTCACCAAAAGCTCGCTTCACTTGGAAGCTGATTTCTTTTTTTTAAAGAAAGTCCTACCATCCGTTCTATTGCAGGAGAGATTTTCTTTCTCAAACGCTTTCACCTGTCAGAAGTCTTCCATCCAGAAACTGAACAGACCCCTGCAGCCTCCCTCGCAGCGCAGGGGAGGGACAGGGAAGCTCAGTGAGCAGGGCAGTGCCCGGGGCTGCAAGGGCAGTGGGGAGTCTGGCTGATCAGGGGTGGGGCTGAGTGGCCTTGAGCCCACTTGGCCAGTGACCCCAGAGCCCGAGTCCTGTCTCCCTGCACAGTTTTTCTATGCCGGCAGGCCCCTCCCCCTGAACCAGAAAAATCCGCCCGCTTCCCTCCTGCCTTTGTTTGCCATTCCTGGTCCAGAAATAGCCTCTTGAAAACACGGTTCACTTTTTCTTATTTGATTCCTCCCTCCCTCCCTTCCTTCCTCCCTTCCTCCCTCCCTCCCTTCCTCCCTCCCTCCCTCCATCCCTCCTTTCATCCTTCCTTCCCTCTTTCCCTCTCTACCCTCTCTCTCCCTCCTTCCATCCCTTCCTCCCTTTCTTCCTTTCCTTCCCTCCCTCCCTTCCTTCCTTCCTCCCTCCCTCCCTCCCTCTCTTCCTTCCTCCCTCCCTCCCTCCCTCCCTCCCTTCCTTCCTTCCTTCCTTCCTTCCTTCCTTCCTTCCTTCCTTCCTTCCTTCCTTCCTTCCTTCCTCCTTTCCTCCCTCTCTTCCTTCCTTCCTCCCTCCCTCCCTCCCTTCCTTCCTTCCTTCCTTCCTTCCTTCCTTCCTTCCTTCCTTCCTTCCTTCCTTCCTCCCTCCCTCCCTCTCTTCCTTCCTTCCTTCCTTCCTTCCTTCCTTCCTTCCTTCCTTCCTTCCTTCCTTCCTTCCTTCCTTCCTTCCTTCCTTCCTTCCCCCTCCTTTGCTTCCTTCTTTTTTCTTAATTTTTCCTTTCTCCTTTCTTCCCTCTCTTCCATCATGCATTTCCCTATCTTATTAAATTTTTATTACTAAGATTTCACATATATCACCAACACACACACACATGAACTTGTGATGAATTTGTACAAATTTAAATTTATATTTTAAAAAAATCATCACACAAACTTGCCTGCCAACAGCCTGGTTCAGTATGAACATTCTTGCCCCATTTTAAGGGGTGTAAATCCTCATGTCACTGAAGCATCCAGCCAGAAGCAGGTGACCAAGGCAGGATGGCAAGATGCTCTTCATGACTGTGGCCATTTTTGTAAAATTTTTTTTTTTATTGAGTCACCGTGAAATACAGTTACAATTACAAATACAATCGGTTTCAGTCATACAGTGTTCCAACACCCAAACACCCATCCATCCACCAGTGTCTAGTTCCCACCACCAATGACCAGTGACCTCATTTTCCCTCATACCTCCACCCTGCTGGCCCCTACCCTGGTTCTATGGCAGGCACTTTCTCTCTCTCTCTCTCTCTCTCTCTCTCTCTCTCTCTCTCTCTCTCTCTCTCTCTCTCTCTCTCTCGCTCTCACTCTTGCTCTCACTCTCTCCTTTTGGGCATTATGGTTTGCAATATGGATACTGAGAGGCTATCGTGTTTGTTCCTTTACCTTCTTTCAGCATGCAGTTCTTATCCAGACCAATCCTTTCCAACTATCTATGTGTTTTTTCACCCTTTTATTTTATTTAATACTTCTTAAAGTTGTTCACATTAATTCATTACATTCAATGTTCCAACACGAATTCCAACACCATTATACCATCACACCACCATTACTTTAAATTTTTCCAACACGAATAAAATGTACCCCCAAAGCAGGTCCTAAACAATTTATTTTGTATTGCGTGTTATGAATAATCCTCAAAAAATGATCCAAAAATGTTTCCTTAGAGGAAAGTGTGTGAAGACTATTGTACCTCACCCTGGGGCCATTAAGCCCTTGTATAAGATATTATTAACATGTTGCTACAGTTTGGCCCTTGTGTGCATATATATGTATATGCACAAGTACATATATTTGATCCAAATAGTTTGCCTTCTACTCCACACCCCATCAAATGTGGTGTGCTTCTCTTGGTACAGAGTGGGGTAGAGCATGAGATGTCACTCCAGGAATTCTAAAAATTTAAGTAGGGTGATACAGTTAGAGTTAAATTTTTAACTGGATGGTGACTAACTGGGGTTCCGGGCATCTCTGCAGCTCTCTCCTGAGATTTAGTTGTGAGTCTCTGGATCACGGCGTCAATGAGCTTATACGGCGCCAGAGGCAGTCCGTGGACAGGACTGCCAGGCCCCAGGAAGACTGAGGGGTGGAGGGAGGCCACCCATTCCCAACTCTGAGAGAGCCTGGAGGTTTGGGCCACAAAACCTGCACCCCCGAGTTTTTCAGCAGATTCATTCTCGTGGATGAGGCTCATCCTGAGCCTCTGGAAATTGGCCGTGAGCCATGGCCGCAATTGGGTTCTAGAATTTTTCAACTGCTGGGGCTCTGTTGCAGTGGGCAGCGCGACTCACCCACTCCGCTCCGGGTGCCCCGGATGAGAGAGCCTGGTGCAGCGTCCGGAGGCACCTCTGCAGCATTCCGGCTGTCTTTGACGTAAATAATCATAATATGAGACTAATACGCAAAGACAGTAGAAACAAGGACCAGGAGGATGATCCACGGTGGGAAGCTGCCACCAGTCCTTGTGGGAAGGGCAGCTGGGACAGGGAAGGGGCCACCACTGCAGCCATTTTCATGTCAACACCGAGAGACAGAGGTAAGGAGGCAAACCCAGTCCAGTTCCTCCTCCAGAACCAGCCCCCAGGATATTTTCTACCACACTCCCGGCTCATCCACCACCTATACACGCACCCCACGCCACCACCCCAATACACTGCTTTATGTGTCTCTCCTTTCCCCCTTTTAATGTTATTTTTCTTGGGAGGGGTGGGCTACATCCAGCATGGCTCCGGGATCAGGGATCACTCCTGGTGGTATTTGGGGGACCAGATGTCATGCCAGGGATAAACCTCGAGTTGGCTGTGTACAAGACAAGCTCCTCTAATCTTGCACTATCTCTCCAGCCTCCCAACCCTACAGCAGCACTCTTTCTACGACAGAAATGAAATTATTCTGCAACACTCCCACGATAGTCTTTTTTGTTGTGAAATGTGTTTTTTTCCCATTCCCCAAAGCATGGGACCTATGAAATAACTCATTCTTATCTGTACAATATCCCAGAATAGGAAGTCAACATATTGATTTGTTTAAAATAATATTATTTAATATTCTCTTCATGGAGGCGCTTTTCAGTATTTTCACCTTGACACACAATGTCACAATGAATGTGGGGCCTATGCCACTTAGTGCCACTGCATTTATTTATTTATTTCTTGTAGAGTTCCAGGATTCTGGAGCAAAGGAGATGTGCATTTTAGTTATTTTTTTTGCTTTTTGGGTCACACCCGGCGATGCACAGGGGCTACTCCTGGCTCTGCACTCAGGAATCACTCCTGGAGGTGCTCAGGGGACCATATGGGATGCTGGGAATCAAATCCAGGTCAGCCGCATGCAAGGCAAACACCCTACCCGCTGATGTGCTATCGCTCCAGCCCCAGGAGATGTGCATTTCGAACCCAAGTATATCCAAGCCAGCACCCAAAGGCACTTGCCCCATGATTGATTCCATTTCTGCCAGTGACACAGGCTGCCTGAACGTCTATCACAGAGCAAAGTTGGAGTGCCTGGACCAGGGTAAGAGGAAGCACGAATAGGTTGAAAGGAGGGGTCCAGCCCAAGACATGGAACGTTCCGGAGGCAGATGGTGGTGATGGTCACACAGAAACCTGAAGGCACTGAGTTCTACCAATTTGGACCTTCAGAAGGTTTCAGTGGGGGCCGGGGAGATGGCTCAGGGACAGGGACTCCTGCCTGGGATGCACAAGGACCAGAGTTAAAGCCTCACCATGTACCTCTTTCCCCAGGCACCGCTGGGCACGGCCTGGTGACCCCCAGCACCCTAAGCCTGAACAGCATTGCTTTCCCCAAGGTCAAGAATGATGAGGGGTAGCCCTGTTCCCTGAGCACTGCCGGGGAGACCGCAGGGTGGAGAATAACAAATCTAGTGTTAGGTGTGTCTTACCCAGAGATGGAAACATTTAAAAAAATTATTATTATTCATTCTTATTGCTGTTGTTGAGGCCACACCCAGTGATACTCAGAGTTTGTTCCTGCCTCTGCACTCAGGGATCACTCCTGGCAGAGTTCGGGGAACCATATGGAATGTCAGGGATCGAACCTGGGCCTGCTGCGTGCAAGGCAAGCGTCCCTCCCACTCTACTATCTCTCCAGCCCCCTGAGGATGAAACTTTAAAGGCAGAAGTGGTAGGGGCTGGGGTGAGCTTTGGAAGGCATCAGCGAGTAGAGGAAAAAGCGGTATTCCTGGCCGGGCTGCTCCTGTGTGCCCCGAGGTGGCGCCTGGGGCTTCCCCCAAGGGCTTTCTGGGGGCTCAGGGTGGGACAGGTGGAAGTTCGGGGACACGGGGCTCCGAGATTCGCAGAAAAGTCCCGTGTGGCAGGCTGCGGCTCAGTCGTGCAGAGCACCCACCCCTGCATGCACGAGGCCGTGGGTTCCATCAAGTCCCCCCAAACCCCCTCACCCCTCCCAAGAGTGCCCCTACCAGAAAAAGAAAGGTAGAAGTCCCAGAGTGTTACCTTTCTTCCGGGAGAACTTTAAGTCTATGCCCCCCGAGTCCCCTCGGCACAGGACCCCGGGGACCTGGTGAGAACCAGCCTCCCCACCACCTCCCCCACACACACTGCCTCCCACACATCCTGGACGCACCGCCAGCTCATGCCGTCCTCCGGCACAGCATCCCTGGACCCAGCTGCAGCCTGAGTGCAGGCTGAGGGTTCACACCATGCTGGGCTTGCAGGGACCCCATCTCCCATGAGGGAAGCCCCCAAACCAGACTGGGAGCCCACAGGAGGGCACAGCCGCAGGCTACCACCTTTGGGTGTCCCGGAGGCAGCGGCACAAATGGTCAGGTGACAGGGAAGGGCCAGTGTGGGTGAGGGGGAGAGACAGGTGTGAGTCAGGGGGGAACAGGTGTGGGATATGGGGGTACCGGTGGAACGACAGCAGAGGGGACAGGTGGGATGTTGGGGGAGGAGACCGGAGGGATGATGAAGGGACAGGTGGGGTGACGGGGAAGGGCACAGGTGTCCCTGCGAGAGCCCCACTGCTGGAATGTTTCCAGCTCCATCTGTACAGCAGGCATATGTGTCTGTGCATGCATGGTGTGTGTGTGTGTGTGTGTGTGTGTGTGTGTGTTTGCGCCTGTGTGTGTGGGCGCTGCCCTCTGCCCATGTGGGACTCGCCTTGGGCCCACAGGGGTGAGAGCCTGGGCCTGTCCCCGCCAGCTCAGACCTTTCTCTTCTCAAGGTCTCCTGAGCACCCCGTGGGCAGGTGCGTGGTCCGGCTGGGCAGCCGCGTGCAGGTGGACGCCACAGGGCTCGTGCTGGCCGGTGGACGGATATCTGGGCCGGGGGCTGGAGTGGAGGCTTCCCCCTGCCCAGCCTCACTGCCCCCCAGCCCACCTCAAGCCTCTTGAGATTGTTTTAGCATCAGTGCTTGAGGCTGACAGGACAGGCAAGGCCACCCCGGAACCCCCGGAGCCGTGATTCCTGGGGGCCGAGAGCTTCTCTCGGTTCACTGACACCATTGCGGGAAGAGGACCCCTGAGATTTCACTCTCCTCGTGCTGACCAACTGCCATCAAAGCACCCCTGGTGGGCTGAGGTTCTAGGGGACATGGGGAACCCCTTGTGAGCAATTACCATCCCAGTTGGTGCAGCCCTGCACAGAGCTGGTGGGGGTGGGGGTGGGGATTGAGCAATTCATGTTGTTTTCCCACGCCTCACTTTTCTCACCTGTGAAATGGGAGGACCCTACATGCTCCCAAAGGCTGATAGGTGGGAGTGGATCAGGCCCTGGTCTGGGTCGGGGGACCCAGGGATTATGGTAGTTTACTCGTTGTAAAGAATCACATATGACACACAGAGCAAGCTAAGATCAGGCCCCCCACAGAACAGGGCCTTCAGGTTGGGGAGCTGGTGCAAAGGGCCGGAGTCCGGCTCTGCTTGTGGGAGCCCTGGGTTCCATCCCCAGCACTGTATGGTTGCCGAGCACTGCAGGGCGTAGCCCCAAACCACCACAAACGCAAAGCCAAGGCCACACCAGACCACGGGGCACTCGGATTGCAGGCAGAGGTCACCCTGCTGGCCCCTGCACTGCTCCCAGAGCTGGGCTGTTGGGAGAATTGACCAGAACATCGTCAAGTAGCTCTTCGGACAACACATAAGCACACCGGGCGTTAGTGGACACAGCCCCAGAGTGGCTGTGATGGCTCCCCGCCCCTCCACCTGCCCCCACTGTGGGTCTGGCCATCACTTGGTGGCCAACGGTGGGCCACGGGCTTGGGGACGGGCTTCACTGGTTCTTGGCAGCTTTATTTTGCACTTCGCAGACAACACCTTCAGGAAAACATCTTTTTTTAAAAAGTAATGTTTTTTTTTAGATTTTTGTTTCATGCCCAAGTGTTGGAGTTCCACCCCTGCACTTTCCCTTTCCTGTTTGTGTTGCCTTTCTATTTTCAAAGCATCACAGTTAACTTCTCCATTCTTTTTTCTATCTCCTTGATTTCTATCTTCCTGACTTAATGAGAATCGCTCTGTGGCCCAGAATGGGGTCCATCCTGAAGAGTGTGCTGTGTGCACTGGGGAATGTGTCCCCCCACTTTTGGGGGACCTATGTCTGTCAGGGCCATTTCTTCCTCCAAGGCCAGTGCTCCGGAGACCATCCCCAGTGGGATGTATTGCCCACGTAATGTCTCTGCACTGGTCCTGTGCAGGCCGCTCACCTCCTTCCCGGACCCGGGTTTGTCTGTTATTCCTGTACTGTTGGCTCCGCACTCTTCATCTGCCCTAGTCCCCTCGGCTGTCTATGAGACAGGCGGTTCCTCTCCCGCCCTGCTCTGTGAGCACACGGCCGAGAGCAGACAGACATGCCCAGGACACACACGGCTGCCCAGGGCTCCATCTTCCCACCCCAACACAGGTGCCTTGGACACGTGACTTAAGCAGCAGCAAAGCTGCAGACTCACAGGCCCTCGGCCCTCTCGGAGCCTGGAGGGAGAGGCACGAAGGGCGCCCCTGCGCTTTGGGACCTGACTTGCCCCCTGACCCCTGCGTGCCGGCACCGTGTGGTGCCTTCAGACCATCTGCTTGCACTCTGAGCTCACGACAATCTTCATCAGTGCCCCAAAGTGAGCTGCTCTCCTGGGGACCTCAGAAACACAGATTCTTCGTCCTGGAAACCTTGGGGGTGGGCTTCTCACAAGATTGCCCCACGCACCCCCCCAGCTGATTCAGGCAGGGTTGAGAGTCCAAGAACCCCCAGTCTGGTCACGGTCAGTCTTCCAGGATGCCAAAGTGACCCAGCATGCTGGGCCCAGAGCCTCACCTCTCTGCCTCCAGCCCTGGCATGGCCTCCCCCAGGTCTTCCCGGGGAGACGGCCCACAGGCTCCACCCCATAATCCCTCAGGCTGAGAGGGAGCCCTATCCTCAGTGCCACCAGGGAGGGGGGGTCCAGAAGGTGACGGAGTTTGCAGAGACACGCTGCTCACCCAGGGTGGCCTGGGGTGGGGGTTCGGGACCGGTGTCCAGCCCCATGATATCCGAGCTGACCCCCTCCCACCACAAGCCACCCCTGAAATCTGCCCTGTGCCCCCAGGAGGTCCCGGGGGAGGCCCTGACTTCCTGTCCTCACCCACACACTCTGGAAGGGATATGTGGGGGTCCACCTGCTCAGCAGATCTCGGGGTGCAGTGACCCACAGGACCCCGGGGTGAGCTGTCTGGGGGAGTGTCTGCAAATCCGTCAAAGGGTTTTAATTAACTGTCAGAGGCTCTGCAGACTCTGTGCGGCAGGATTAGTTCCGGCTGGCTGATGTGGGGGTGGGGGGGTCGCCATTAGGACCCCACGCTCTGCTCCGTTTCCTGAGGGTGGCCAACCACCCCACGGGCCTCCGCGCTGTCACTCACTCTGCTGTGAAACTCAACCCTGGCAACTTCCACAGCTGGCTACCCCGCCCCCCGCACACAGGCCTCTTCACCTCCGATCCCAGGGCAAGGGGGGCTTCACACAGCAATCACCCCCACCCCCGTCACAAGGCCACTTCTTGTTTGTTAGGATACCCCCATCGTCCTGGGAATGGCATTCTGGAAGCATCTGCTAATGCTGCTGTCACATGCTTATCCATCCTCGCCTCCTCCCTCCCCAAAGGGGAGCGAATTCCGGGGGTTCGATCGGGTCGGCAGGGAGCAGCAGCACCTAACCAGAGATGAGGCTCTGTGGGGGAGACTTTGAGGTGGGGACACAAGGCACTGGGACGAGGAGAGACGGGGACCCTGAGTTGAGGGAGACGGTGGCACAGCCCGTGGGCAGCGGCTTTTCGGGCCTGCTCTGCCTGGCCGGAGCAGAAGCTTGGTGCCAATGTGTGCCCAGCCCTGCATGGGGCACTGGGGCTGGCGGGTGATGAGGCTCTGGGTGAGAGGGTCTACGAGAGCCTGGCACAAACTGAGGGTCACATTGTTCTGCGCCCCCAGAGCCCCCCGCCAACCTCCTCCCCACCCCTCTCGGGGAAGCCCCGGCTGCTCCGACACACACCTCTCCTGGTCTGCCCTGTGGCTGGCACACAGGAGGTGCCCAGCAGATGCCCAGGGAATCAAGTAATCTAGGGAGGTCATGGGCACCCAAGCCCTCTGCCCACTGGTCCCGGAGGAGACAAAGACAGTGGGAGCCGTCTGGGAAGCACAATTCCAGGTTAGGGAGTCCTGGCTCAGGGCCAGCAAGACAGCACAGGGGGCTCAGCCATTTGCCCCACACGCAGCCAACCAGGTTCGACCCCCAGCTCCACATATGTTCCCCTGAGCACCACCAGGGGTCACTCCTGAGCACAGAGCTGCTGGGGGGGCCCTCAGAAAAAAAAAAAAAAAACCAACAACCTGTCACTGTCATCCCATTGCGCTTCGAGCAGGTACCAGTAACGTCTCTCATTGTGAGACCTATTGTTACTGTTTTTGGCATATCCAATACGCCACAGGGAGCTTGCCAGGCTCTGCCGTGCGGGCGGGATACTCTCGGTAGCTTGCCGGGCTCTCGAGAGGGACGAAGGAATCGAACCCAGGTCAAAAAGCCAAAAAAAAAAAAAAAAGCACAAGATATTTTCAGGCTCTGAGCACACCCGCTGGCTCCCGGGAACGAGGGTCAGCAGCATCAAAGGGGGCAATGAAAACCCCCCTTTGGGTTTTGCTTTTTGACGCCCAGGTTTGCAAGGCTGGAGCCTGTGATCTTCAGCACCCATGATGGTGGGGAGCCCCGCTATGGAACAATCGTGCATGCCCCCAAACTGGCTGCTCCGCAAGGCAGCGCCCCAGAGCGGAGGGGCCGCAGGACTCAAGTGCAGCCATTTGGGGGGCCCAGGCCTCCGTTGCTCACAACAGCCTCCGTCCTGTGTCTGCCTCCATCCTGGGCACACGGTGACGGATGCCCCGGGCTTCTAAGACCCCAGCGGGACCTGGACAGACCCAGGCCACGTCCTGGCATGTCCACTTCTCGGCCCTGTGCCATAGGGAGGAGGTCACTCTAGCAGACTCTGTCCCGGTGCAGGTGGGAGTGGGCGGCACGGCCCGGCAGGGCTCTCAGTAAGTCACCGTCACACCCCTGTTTTTTCCCAAGTTCTTCTCACTGCAAATCCCAGCGCCAGCTGCCCAGTGGAGTGCAGTGGACAAGCCACGCCAGGCTGCCCCCTCACCCCAGACCTGCCCTATTCCTTAAACCCCCTCCTCCTTGGTCCTCCCACCCTGAACCCAGCCCTGTGAGCTCAGCCCCGGGCTCTGTATGCGAGGCCGCTGCAGCCCCGTCTCTGGCTGTGACGCAGATGTTGGCTCACTGAGAAGAGATGGGGCTGGGGGCTCCCAGGACCTCAGGGCAGCCTGGGGCGCCAGCACGGACGGAGTAGGAGGGTCACAGGGTCTGAGCCAAGGGTGCAGCTGGCACGTAGGAGCCGTGTGGCCCTGGCACCGAGACTCAGCCAGGAGCGAGATCCCTGCGAGCAGGGCTGCTGCCCTTCCGTCTCCCCCACCAGGGCCTGAGGCCAGGGAACAGCAGCCGGTGGACCCCTGGTCTGGTGGGTGTGGAGCAGACCCTGGAAATCCTTCAGCCCCGGTCTCCACGGCCACAAGCTCAGCAAAGGGGGCTGCAGCCTTGGTCCCAAGACCACTTGCCGTGGGCCCACGTGGCCCTTCTCCCTCTTCACCTGAACTCAACCCAGTTTCAAGCAAAAAAATGGGGGCGGGGGCTGGAGTGATAGCACAGTGGGGAGGGCATTTGCCTTGCACGCAGCCGACCTGGGTTCGATTCCCAGCATCCCATATGGTCCCCTGAGCATCACCAGGAGTAATTTCTGAGTGCTTGAGCCAGTAATAACTCCTGTGCATCACCAGGTATGACCCAAAAAGCAAAACAAAACAAAACAAAACAAAACAAAAAAAACTCAACCCAGTTTCCAGAAGTTTCCAGCCCAAGGTGGTGACATGGGTGCTTGTGTGTGGAAACCACCCTCCCTCCCCCCGTTTGTACCTCCTCTTTGCTGGGGACATTTTCCTCCTCCCCACGTCTGAGATTGGCTGTGCTCCAACTGAGATGCAAGAGCCATGGAGGGAAGGGACTGTTTCGGACCAGAAGGGAATCACACCACTGGACCCTGTGACTCCACACAGAACCCGGCAGGCCCTGTCCCTGGAGGGAAGCGGCCACAATCGTGGGGAACCCCTGCTGTGAGCAGTAGTGAATGCCCCCAAACTGGCTGCCTGAGTCCAGGACCGAAAGCCTCTCTCTGCACCGCCCCCTCCCACAGCCTCCACCCAAAGGTTCCATTTTTCATTATTTGCTTTTCCAGAACTTTCAGAGTAACGACTTGCTGAAAGCAGGACTTTACCCGCTGTTCTGAAGTGCAGACTGTCCTCGAGGTCCCTCTCCCTCCGATCTAACTCGCTGGGCGCCTCTGGAGTCTGGTATTAATAATAAATATTATTGCCGTGCATCCTTATTTTTCCCTTAATTTAATTAGAGAAAATGTAATAGCCCTTATGAAAACAATATAGGAGTTTTCAAACCTAATTAACATGATACAAAGTGCGCAGGTCACCAGAATTGTTATTTTCTCTGGAAAGCTTCCACGCAAATAGATAAAAACAAAAGTGCATTTAATTCCACAGCCTCTGCTAACAGGCAAATCAGAGATGACGGGCTCTCGCCCCAGGGCCCGTCTGCCTGTAATAAATACTTTCCTTTTGTCACGATTCAAGGGAGAACAAGAGCGATAGGCGAGCCCTATCAAATACTCCGAGGGGGAAGGCAACTCAGCCGTGACGGGAGCGCAGCCTCAGCGCTCGATGGACCGCGCCCGAGCACGGCCCAGACGCGGGGGAGCAGCCCAGCGCCTGCATTTTGCGCTCTGTGTGCGTGCGTGCGTGCGTGCGTGCGTGTTGCACGCGTGCGTGCACGAATGCATGCGAGTGTGCATGTATGCGTGTGTGCATGTATGCGAGTGTGCGTGTGTGCATGTATGCGTGTGTGCATGTATGCGAGTGTGCATGTATGCGTGTGTGCATGTGGCTCTCCTTCCAGCCTGCTTGAGGCGGGCCCAACCCCAGGCCCCAGGAACCCACCGGAAACGACCGGCCACGGGGCTCCCAGCATGCGCAGAGCAGGTCCATTCCCCGGCACACCCCCAGAGCTGGGAGGGACGCCCCTTCCTGGATTCCCTCCCAGGCCCAGAGGAGGCTCTCTCCCGCGCCCTGTCTACTGGCTGTGTCAGGAGCCCCGCTACCTCTCCAGGGATGCACTTGGGCCCAGCTCTCGGGGCTCCCCTCTCTAACCCCTCACCCCACCCTGCTATGCCAGGGCCTCACCCGGCTTCCCTCTCCTCCCCAGAGCTGCCCCAAAAAGTGAGTCTGGGGGGTGAAGAGGGTAGGAGGGCAGAGAGAGAGCACGCGCCTGGCATGCGGGAGGCCCCGGGTTCGATCCCCAGCAGGGCGAAAGGGCCGGTCCACCTCCAGGTGGGGCTGAGAGCTCGGCACATAGCGCGCCCGTGAGAAGCCGCCCTGCTTCCCGTCTCCAGGGCCGACTACTCCCAGGCGTGGTAGCTGGAATCTGCATCAGCTGGCGGCGCCCCAGTCTCTGCCCTTTCTGCAGACCAGAGCGAGCGGCCAGTGGGAACCTGCTCACAGGGACTTCCGGTTCTGCAGGGGGCCTGGGGTCTGAGAGCTGGGGGTCCCCGCCACAGCAGGAGGCACAGAGGCTTCAGAACAGAGAGGCAGACAGAGCCAGGGTTTCCAGCAGCAGGACCCTGCTCTTGGCTCTGGCTGATTCTACCCGGGAACTGGAAGGTGTGTGGACTCGGGACACAAGAGCGACGCCGAAGGCGGGTGAACTGCACCTCCAAGGGTTGGGGCAGTCCAGCAGTCTACGCGTGTGGCTGTGAGTGCCCGAGGGAGACAATACCTGGGCGTTCCATTAGTCAGTACAGAAGAGTAGATGTTTTCTGTCTCTGTCTTTCCCTCCCTCCCTCCCTCTCTCTCTTTCTCTCTCTCTCTCTTTCACGCACACATTTTCACACACACACACTTTCACACATATATTCTCTTTCTCTCTTTCTCACTTTCACACACACACTCACACACTCTCAGACACCCCAAACACACTCACTCTCACATTCTCTCTCTCACACACATACTTTCACAAACACTCACATACACTCTCTCTCACACACATGTATATCCTCTTTCTTTCTCACATTCTCACTTTCACACATACACACTCTCATACACCTCACACACACCCTCTCTCACACACTCTCACTTACTCATTCTCTCTCTCTCTTTCTCTCTCTCTCTTTCACGCACACATTTTCACACACACTTTCACACATATATTCTCTTTCTCTCTTTCTCACTTTCACACACACACACACTCTCATACACCCCAAACACACGCACTCTCACATTCTCTCTCTCACACACATACTTTCACAAACACTCACACACACTCTCTCACACACACACACGTATATTCTCTTTCTTTCTCACATTCTCACTTTCACACATACACACTCTCATACACCTCACACACACCCTCTCACACACACTCTCACTCATTTTCTCTCTCTCTCTCTCTCTCTCTCACACACACACACACACACACATCCCTTTCTCTAAAGTTAGAGTAAAGGAGTAATGAAGGAATAGACCCACAAGAGAAAAAAGAGAGAGAAAAACCTTAAGGGGGTGAGACGCAGGCTCCCTAAGACAATAACTAACTGAGAATGATGGGCTGGAGAAAGGGGGCTGACAGAGGAGAGTGACTGAGTGAGTGATGGAGGATGGTGGCCAGGGGGGGGCAATGACAGACTTAACAGAGCATAGCCCCCTGGGGCTGTGGAGACAACATCAAAAATTAAGCCAGTTCAGGAAACAGCCCGCCACAGAGTGACGTGTTTGCAGGCCTCAGGCGCCTCAAAGCGTCAGGGATCAGGATGTGTCTTGGTCCAGAAAACTTGTCAGGAGCAGCTCGAACCACAACATCCCAACACCTCATGCCCTGCCGCAGGCAGGTAAAGTCCGTCTCTCAGCCATGGAGAGTCAGACTCTCGGGCCGCCAGTACAGCTGAGGAAGGGGAGGCACCAGATTGAAAATGGGAACTGAGTCGAGCATTGGCCTCCCCATGGCAGGACCCCCCAGCCCCATCCCTCTCCTGGGCCCGAGGATGCAGATAGCTTCCTCCACAAGCAAACCCTGCAGAAGACCTCTCGAGGAAAGCTGACTAGGTTAAGAAGAAGAAAAAGAAGAAGAAAAAAGAAGCATGCTAAGCATCCTGCAAAGAAACAGCCATAACTCTAAGAAAGGCTCCAGCCGTCAGCAAGTTCGGCCCTGCCGTCCAGAGCTCCCACCCAGCTTTTTAGTGCTTTGTTCTTCAGTATGAACAGACAGGCAAAAATCACGAGATATTTGAGGAAAGCACTAAAGCCAGCGAACAGAACAAAGGGATGTGTAGGAAATAGAGACTTCAAAAACACAAATTAATATCCTCAGAGAGATAAGAGAAAATATTCCATCTAAGTACAGGATGTCATTTATAGAGCTCTTAGAAACCAAAACCTACTTCAAATAAAAAGCCAGGAAAGGGTTGAAGATATCATTGAGCTAATCTTTTAGAATAGAACACAATGACAAAGAGCTGGAAAATAGAAAAGGCAGGGAAATGTCCAATATCATATTAGCACCCTCCCCCGCAAAGGAGAGAATTGAGCAAGAAAAAGAAAACAATTAAATAATACAATTGAGGTTTGCAGACTATAATAGAATGGATTTCGCGATTGAAATGACCTGCTGAAGATATGTAGCTCAAGGTAGGAATAAATGATGCTCACCGAGGCACGTCATCAGGAGTTTCTTTCAAAACAAAGGATAAAAGGATATTAATAACTTTCAGGTGGGGATGAGGTGGAATAAAAAGAATCATGAATCACAATGGCACGGATTTTCTCAATAATAGGATGATAAAATACAATGGACTGTAGCCCAGTAATGGAAAGTAAATTATTTCCTATCAAGAATTGTATGCACTGACAGTATATCCATTGAGTCTGATGGTAGATCAATTTTAAATAGGTAATATGTACAAAAATTTTATTTCAGTTAGCCTTGTCTGAGGAAGCTACTAAATGATGTGCTCCACCAAAACAAGGGAGGAAGTCGTGGAGGAGGAACGTGTGCCCTGGACTTCTGGTCCTATCATCTAAGAGACCATGGGCTCGGTGACATCAATTATGCAAGTGCATTTTCTTACAGTTTGGGGTGACAGGAAGTCCAAGGTCAACATGCTAGCACATGGGGTCTCTGGTGAGGGTCTCATCCTGGCTTGTCTGGAGGATTGCCATCTGGTGTTTGCACGTGAGAAAGGAGGGAGAAAGTGAGTGAGAGAGCGAGAGAGACAGAGACAGAGAGAAAGAGAGAGACAGAGACAAAAACAGAGACAGAGATAGAGATTCATCTTCTTACAAGACTTCCAGTCCAACAGATTAGGGCCTCACCTTACAGCTTTTTTTCAACCTTAATTATCTCCTTGAAGTCTTGCCTCCAAATAAAATCACAGTAGAGCTAAGGTCTTCAACAGTGAATTTGAGGAATACAGTTCAGTTCCTAGCAACATGGGATCCATAAAACCCATAAGACCCATAAGATCCATAATCCAGGGACTAAATTTCCAGGTGATAGTTGGATATTCAGATCTAAAGAACAGCTGACATAAAGGTAGAGGAATTCATGAAGAAAACAGATCAATTGCCATTGCCCAGTATGTTTGAAGGCAGCAAGAGAAAGTTCATACTTTTGACAAAAAGGGAGGGCGAATATAAAGATGTTTTTTAAAATGAGGTAATAATTCACTATAGGCCAATCAGTTAATACTATAAGAGTATCCAACTTTAGTATACTATCTGATAGCAATAACAATATTGATTTTGTCCTAGCAAAGTTGCTATGTTACTGTTTTTTTTTTCTAACTTTATTTAAACATTGTGATTTACAAAGTTGTTCATATTAGCGTTGTTTAGTACAGTCAATGTTTCAAAACCAATCCCATCACCAGTGTGACCTTCCCTCCACCAGTGTCTCCAGTTTTTCACCCAGCCCCCCAAGCCTGCCCCCTGAGCAGGCGCAAAATTATTTCATAGTGCTTGTTACAACAAAGTGGTAAGTGAAATTATTTTTAAAAATTAGTTTCATAAAAGAGAATTTGTGAACATTGTTATATCTCACAATATATTAAATCATTGATGATTTATTGAGCTGTTTGTTGCTACTTGAGCCTTCTATGTTATCTTTTTTTTTTTGCTTATTGAGCTTTGGCTTATAGTTACTTTCTCATCTACTAATTTTCTGTGCTCCTACTAGGCCATCGGTGTTGTGGAATTTGGAGTGTTGTGTGGCCATGCCTGTGGCTGCTGGCTCCAGAACTTCAGGATCTGAACTGGGACAATTTTCAGCCTACTTTCCTCCTGGCGGTGGGCGGGTGGGGGGCATCCCCAGGGTTTTCGGTCTGAAGCCCCGTGTACTTGTGCGTTTCATTGACTTGGCATCTCTTCTGAGGTAAGCGGTGAAGCTGTGTGCATGGGGAGGCTGTGGGTGTGGGTGTGGCTGCTGGGGTCCTGTACCGGAAAGGGAGGTGGAGGGAGGCTGCCTGCCCCCACTCGGAGGAGGCCCCTGAGTTTGCAGCCCAAAGAGCAGCGCACCTGGGAGTTTCATCGGCTTGATGTCTCTTCCAAAATTAGTCATGAAACAGTGAAGCTGGCGATTTGTATGGTGGAGGCTGTAAGGTGTGGTGAAGCACTGATGCTTTAAAACAATGTGATGTAATGATACGAACCTATGTGCACTGTGCTCTTCACAGTAATAATACCAGCAGGCTAGTGAGCTTTGCTCTGCATGAAGCTTTGTTCCTCTTACTCCAAGGCAGGGTCTCTGCCCTATGCTGTGGGCCCTTAACATACGACCATACTACTTCTGTATTGCTACTCCCCCACCATCTCTCTCTCTCCCCGTCTCTCTGTCGGTCTGTCTCTGTCTCTCTGTCTCTGTCTCTCTGTGTCTCTGTCTCTCTCTGTGTCTCTGTCTCTGTCTCTGTCTCTCTCTGTCTCTCTCTGTCTCTCTCTGTCTCTCTCTCTCTCACACACACACACACACACACACACACACACACCCTGCCCTTCCAAAGAGCAGATTTGGTGACAGAGATAAAAAATGAACAGTACACATCCAAGCATAATTAGGAATAATAAGAATGATGAAAGAAGGGACTGGAGTGATAGCATAGTGGGTAGGGCATTTGCCTTGCACGCAGCTGACCTGGGTTCGATTTCCAGCATCCCATATGGTCCCCTGAGCACCACCAGGAGTAATTCCTGAGTGCAGAGCCAGGAGTAACCCCTGGGCAAAAAATAATGATGAGAGAAGAAATGATTGAGACAGGAGTTTGGGAGCACTGGATGTGGGATCCCTGGACAGCTCTAGGTGAGAAATGGGGAGCTATGGAAGGTTCTTGAGCAGAGGAAGGACTGAGTCGGTGACCACAGAAAGACCCAATGGATCCAAGGCAGAGATCTGGTTAAGAGATGACGAAGACTCAGCCAAGGCAAGGTGGTGGCTTTGGAGGCGGAGGGCAAGGGTTGGGTTCTAGATATATTTAGAAAGAGTGAATGACAAAAGCTAAGGCCTACAGGGAAGTTGTAAGCGGCATAGACTTTCTTGGGCAAATTAGATAGCAAGAATATCAGTTTAGAAATTTGGATCGGAGGAAGCTGTTTTCTTTGATACTGTCCCCCACCCCCACCCCTTGTCCGGCCCCTGAGAGTGGCGGAATGTGAAAGACTCTCCTGCCCAAGTCTGATCCAACATCCAGAAGCCCTGGAAGTGTTGTGGGGGTTGGGGGGGACACTGAGTGCAGCCTGGAGGGCAGATCTGACACAGCCCCCCCACATCAGGGCGCCCGGAATGGTGAGTGTGGAGCAGGGAGATTCCAGAAGACCCCAAAAGGCAGTGAGAGCCGGGGAGGCGGAGGGGCTGCTTCTTCCCAAGACCATCCCCACGGTCCCCAGCTGCTCTCCGGAGCCAGCACCAGGCACCTTACCCCCAACACCTCCATCCTTTAGAGCAGCCGCAGAGCAACTTCCTCCAGGTCGTCCAAAATAGAAAGTTCTGGAACTGCACTAATTTTGTCCCATTTTGTCCATTGCAAAGCCCCGTCCCTTCCAGAGGCTATCGGATGGGTCAGAATTTGGATTCGGCTCTCCAGGACTCAACCCCAACCTGCTCCCAAGAGTCAAGACTCTCACGAGAGACCAGAGAGTGTTGATGGGCGAGAGGGGCATGCTCTGTAAGCAACAGCCCCACAGCGTCCCCCAATATCTCCAGCCCCCAAGGCCCCCGAGCATAGCTGGTTTGGGTCTGGTGGACCCCGGCCGCACAGAGGCAGAACAATACCATATTCTGGGGCCTTCACCTGAAGCCATCCAGCCTGTCGGTCAAATATCACCAGGAATCCCGGGGCCCCCGTAGGCACTGCTGAAGCAAATAAGACTCTAATAGGAAACGTGACCTTGACCTGTGTGGTTTGGAGAAAGCCAAGCTGAGTAATGCCTGACCTTCCCCGGCTTCAATGCTGGGGGAGCAGGAGGTGGGGAAATTGCCCAGAAGCCCCCACGACCTGCTTCCCTGCGGGCGCCCCGGCCTCCACAGCTGGCAGGGAGCATGTGGCCTGAGCCAGCGCGCACTCGGCTTCCGTGGAGGCTCATCTGGGCCGCAGCTGAGCCTCGGCTCCCTTCCCTGGAGTCTGAGAGGAGCAACGATTGCCCAGAGCCTGCCTGGAACTGGTGATGGGGCTGAAACAGCGGCCCCAGGTTGAATCTGTCTTTTCGAGATAAACCATGGAAGCTTTGGGGCCAGATGGAGCCGGAGGCGAGACAGAAGCCCCATGTGGGACCCGTGGCAGGTCCCTTCGGCTCTCGGAGCTTCCGTGGGCAGAATGGGGAGCCCCAGGAGTGCTGGAAAGGTTTGTAGTAGCGTGTGTGAAGCTGTGTGTAGGCACACGGTACTTAGTATGGTATCAGCCCTATGGTACCATAGGTACAACTATGGTACCATAGTTATACCATAGTTATACATATATGGTATAACCATGGTATAACTATGGTGCCAGCCCCATTTTAGGGCTGAGTACTAAAATTTTGTGCGAGGGCTAGGGAGATAGCATAGGGGTTAATGCACTTGCCTAGTATGTGGCTGACCTCAATTTGATCCCCAGCATTGCATATGGGTCCACAAGCATCACCAGAAGTGATCCCTGAGCACAAAGCCAGGAGTAAGCCCAGGCTCCAAAACAAAGCCCAAACTAAACCAAAGAAACAACTCTAAAATTCTCATACGGCAGAACAAGACTCTTCTCACTTCTTGCCAATTATCAGCATTTTCTACCTAAACTGCCAAGAGTGTCCCCCCATATGAATCAACACGCGTTTGCTTTTATTTACTCCTCCCTGTCGTCCTGTGACTTGTCATCCTAGGTCGTCCAGGCTGTAAGAAGGCCTGCCTGGGGCTCAGCGATGGCTGTGCTATCACAGGGGTGGGATGCAGGTCCAGCAAGTGTAAATCCTTGGGGTCAACACTGCATGCCCCCCCCCCTCAGTGCTGCTCCCATCAAAGTATTGCTGTAGGTGACCCTGTTGGTCCCCAGCTTCACCTGGAGTGGCCCCAGGCCCTTGAGCAGTGCTGGGGATGGCTCCCCCCAAATCAAGTCAAATGCCTCCCTGTAGACACTGCCCCAGGAGGCTGAGTTGAGTTTCTGTTGGGCCCAGAATGCGGGTGAACGATGACCTAGAGGAGGAGAGGGGGTGGCCAGCCTCTCAGCCCCCATTTCTTGAGTACTTCTATGCATTGAGCCTTGCTGTGCCTTTCTCGTGGCAGTGTTCTGAGGCGCCACGCAGCAGTTAGTGCAGGATGGGAGCCGGGGGGTGGGGAGGGCCCAGGGGTCTGGATCTGGGGTCTGTGCACCTCCCAGCTCTGTGTTCTCTGACCGCATCACTGGGTGATGTCTCTCTCCACGGACCGCTTCTCTGGCGTGGAATGAGGAACTCTCCATCAGAGCCAACAACACTGAGCGCAGGAGAACCAAACTGCAGTGACCAGACTGAAAGATGTGCTGGTCAAGAAGGCGGGCTGGGGATCGCAGGGGAAAGCAGGGCGTGGCTGGAGCAACGTGGACATCGGGACTGGGATAGGCATCGTTGGAATATCGTTTACCGGAAACTCAACTATGAATCACTTCGTGCCTACATCATGGTGCCTAAATACAAAATGAAAGTATTTTAAAGTGGGCTAACCAGGAATCAGGTTCGCACCTGCGGGGGGAGGTGGTGACCGGGTTCACAGAAAGTGCTAGAACAGTGCTCGCATGCGGTGATCGTCCCCCACACCTGTGAGAGCTGTCGCTGTCTCACGCCTCCCTTGGACAGGCCATGTGGTCAGTGGTCGGTATAAATGGACCCAACCCTGCAGACTGCCATGGAGCCCACGTGGTAGAGCAGGCGGTGAAATGGGGCGGGGAGAGGAGAGGGAGAACAAGAGGAAACATGGTCCAGGGGCAACCCCTGGAGGAAGTGTGTCCCCATACGCACCAGAGCACTCACCCACAGTGGGACAGCACCTTGAAAATGCGTGTTTGTGGGGCTGGAGTGATAGCAGAGTGGGTAGGGCATTTGCCTTGCATGCGGCCGACCCAGGTTCGATCCCCAGCATCCCATAGAGTCCCCCGAGCACTGCTAGGAGTAATTCCTAAGTGCATGAGCCAGGAGTAGCCCCTGTGCAACGCTGGGTCTGACCCAAAAAGCAAAAAAAAAAAAAATGCACGTCTGTGGTTTTGTTAGGGGCCCCACGTGGTGGAACTCCAGTGCTCCTCCAGGTTCTGTGCTCAGTCAGGGACCGTGTGGTGCTGAGGAAAGAACCTGGGCCTCCTGATGCGAAGCAGATGCTCGAACCATTGAGTCCTTCCTGGGGCCGGGTGATGCATGTGAAATGACGTCTTCAGGATGCAGCTCTGAGTCAATAGGAAGACCCCTGGACCCTCCTTCCCCTCCCAGTGCCTCCCCACCCCCCAAGACTTGTACAAAGAAGGACCCCAGGGACAGGAACCAGCACGAAGACAGTCTCTGCCAACCAGCAGGAGAATCTTCGCCAGTCACTGGATGAGCCAGTCCCTTGGTCTTTGACTTCAGCCTCTGGCACTGTGAGAGAAGGTGTTTCTGTCATTGAAGGGGCCCCCATCCTACCCCAGCCTGTGACATTCTAATAGGGACTTGGAACTGGCTCACATAACACCCTCTGCAGAGCAATGGCTTGGAACCAGGTGATGACCAGTAATAGTGAAAAAGGTCAGCCTGTCTCCCGGATCCTTGTCAGAGTTGTCCCATACAGTCAATTCACGAGAAACAAAGCTTTCCACATACAAATACCAAATGGCACCCAGAGTACCAAAGGACTCTTACTAATGCCTATAACCTATAGAAAAAGGCCAGAGCACCAGATGCTCTCACTTTCTGAGCAGCTTCCAGGAAGGAAGGATGGAAATGGCGCGAGGAGGTTTCAGGTTTATCTCAAGATTCCACATTTTACATGGAAAATAGGTTCATGCACTGTGTTTCTTCCAGTCCAAGAGCACAGAATATTTTTTCCATTTGCTAAGGTCTTTTTTTCTATTTCTTAAGTGTCTTGAAGTTTTCCTGGTAAAGCTCTTCTACCTCTTATGTTAAGTTGATTCCTAGGCACTTGATGTCCTTAAACACTAATTTGATTGATTTACACTTGTTGATCTTTTTCTCTCTGGTTCATTATTTGTGTACATGAATGAAGCCAATTTTTGTGTAATGACATTTGTAGCTGGCCATTTTGCTTTCCTGGTACATTGTATTCTTGAAGATTAAACAAGTAACAGGGTGTGTATGTGTATGTGTGTGTGTGTGTGTGTGTGTGTTGGGGGGGGGGTACCGGTCAGGAGGTACTGAGGGCTGGAATACAGAGTTTGCCTGCATTGGTCAGGGCCCCAAGCAGTGGCCCTGACTGGGAGTGAGCATGGAGTTAGGGGCTATGCCTGAGAAGTATCAGGTGTGCTTCAAAATGAGAGAGAAAGAGAGAGAAAGGAGAGAAAAGGAGGAAGGAAGGGAGGGAGGAATGGAGAGAGGGAGGGAAAATAAAGAATGAAAGAAGGAAGGAAAGAGAAAGGCAATAAAAATGAGAAAGAATGAGGGAAAGAAAGAAAGAAAGGAAGGAAGGAAGAAAGAAAGAAGGAAAAGATGGAGGAAAGAAGGAAGGAAAGAGAGGGAGAGGGAAGAATGGAAGAATGGAAGGAGGGAAGTAAGGGGGGAGAGAAGAAAAGAGAAAGGAAGGGAGAGAAAGGAAGAAAGAGAAAGAGAGAGAAAGAAAGAAAGAGAAAGAAAGAAAGAAAGAAAGAAAGAAAGAAAGAAAGAAAGAAAGAAAGAAAGAAAGAAAGAAAGAAAGAAAGAAAGAAAGAAAGAAAGAAAGAAAGAAAGAAAGAAAAGATGGAGGAAAGAAGGAAGGAGAGGGAGAGGGCAGAATGGAAGAAAGGAAGGAGGGAAGTAAGGGGGGAGAGAAGAAGAAAAGAGAAAGGAAGGGAGAGAAAGGAAGAAAGAGAAAGAGAGAAAGAAAGAAAAGATGGAGGAAAGAAGGAAGGAAAGAGAGGGAGAGGGCAGAATGGAAGAAAGGAAGGAGGGAAGTAAGGGGGGAGAGAAGAAAAGAGAAAGGAAGGGAGAGAAAGGAAGAAAGAGAAAGAGAGAAAGAAAGAAAGAAAGAAAGAAAGAGAAAGAAAGAAAGAAAGAAAGAAAGAAAGAGAGAGAAAGAGAGAGAAAGAGAGAAAGAAAGAAAGAAAGAAAGAAAGAAAGAAAGAAAGAAAGAAAGAAAGAAAGAAAGAAAGAAAGAAAGAAAGAAAGAAAGAAAGAAAGAAAGAGAGGGAAGGATGGGAGAAAGGAAGGAGGGAAGTAAGGGGGGAGAGAAGAAGAAAAGAGAAAGGAAGGAAGAAGGAAAAAAGAGAAAGAAAGAAAGAAAGAAAGAAAGAAAGAAAGAAAGAAAGAAAGAAAGAAAGAAAGAAAGAAAGAAAGAAAGAAAGAAAGAAAGAAGAGGGAGGAAGGAAGGAAGGAAGGAAGGAAGGAAGGAAGGAAGGAAGGAAGGAAGGAAGGAAGGAAGGAAGGAAGGAAGGAAGGAAGGAGGAAGGAAGGAAGGAAGGAAGGAAGGAAGGAAGGAAGGAAGGAAGGAAGGAAGGAAGGAAGGAAGGAAGGAAGGAAGGAAGGAAGGAAGGAAGGAAGGAAGGAAGGAAGGGAGAAAGGGAGGGAGGAAGGGAGGGAGGGGAGGAAGGGAGGGGCGCACTCAGCATGGAATCCTCCACAAGGTCCTCTGCGCCCCACACCCCACTCCCTGTCCTGATTGAAAGGCTTTTGCACCAAGGCGGATGAGAGGGTGGAGGTCCATTAGGCAGGAGGGGCAGAGCAGAGATAAGGCAGGCAGGAAGCGCCATCAAAGAGCCGCGCACAGACCCGGCTCTGACGCACGTGCTGGCCCTCCTGGTCCTCGCAGCCCCGCCCGAGCACGGATCTGGGCCGTGGTGGGCGCCTGTCCAGGCGGCCCCTGCCGCCGCCCCATGCGCCCTGCAGACGCCCTCTCTGCGGAGCAGATTTGTTCTGACGCATCCCCGCCTGCAGCCAGATACACCCGGCCTCTAGGCTGCCAGGAGCGCTGGGGAAGCGACCCACCCGGCTCTGTCCAGAGCTGCCCCCTAGCCAGCCCCACCCCCGCCGGGCAGTCTGGTCGGATGAGGGCACCCGGGAGTATGTGGGGCACCGTGTAAAGTCTGGGGCACCAAAAAGGACCAAAAGAGACTTTTTTTTTTTAGAGGCTGTTTAAGTACCTTTGGATGTGACGTTAGGAGCTGGGTGGTGGTCAGGCTTGTATGCTCCCTCCGGAAATGTGCGGTATTAGAAGACAAAGGGAAATCGATAAAATGTTCATTTAAAATTGCTTTAGGCGCCTGCCAGAGTCAGGCAGAGGTGGGGGGTGGGGGGTGACGGAGGGAACCTGGGACACTGGGTGCTGGGAAATGTGCACTGGTGGAGGGATGAGTGTTGGCACAGTGTGTGACTGAAACCTACCATGAACAGCTTTGTAAGGGTCTATCTCACAGTGTTCAATAGAAAGGTAAAATAAATCAATAAAATAAAGTTGCTTTAGGGCGGGGCTATGGCTCAGTGAGTAGAGCACTTGCATGAGGTTCCGTTCCCAGCAACACCCAAACAAACAAACCAGAAAAAGTCAAAAAGGGTTTTGATCTTAGGCGCTGGGGAGACGGCTCAAAGGGCTGTGTCAGGCTTTGCATGCAGGAGGCTCAGATTTAAGTCCTAGTTCTACATGGTCCCCTGAGCACTCCAAGGAGTGAGCCCCGAGCATCATCAGGTGTAGCTCCAAAACCATTAATCAAAATGCTTTGGATTATTATTATTATTATTATTAATATTATTATTATTATTTTGCTTTTTGGGTCACACCTGGCAATACACAGGGGTTACTCCTGGCTCTTTACTCAGGAATCACCCCTGGCGGTGCTCAGGGGACCATATGAGATGCTGGGAATTGAACCCGGGTTGGCCACGTGCAAGGCAAATGCCCTACCCACTGTGCTATTGCTTCAGCCCCAAAATGCTTTGAATTTTGAACCAAATTCCTTTCTAAAGAAAGCAGGGAAACCTTTGATCCTGCCATTCACAGCTTCTCTCGTAGGAGAAATGGCTGAGCTATAGCTTTTAGTGGCAGTGGAGAACATATGAGCAGCAAAGGAAGGGGGAGGGGAACAGCATGGGTTTGGGGGGCACGTCTTACATGCACTCAACAGTTTCATCCTGACATCATATGCAGCCCCCCCCCAAGCCTTGGATGCCCCACATTCGTTGACCTACTGGCTTGGCGTGGCCCGGACCCAGGGGTACTGCTCGGGAAAGCTCACTCTCCGAAAGAGCAAAGAAGTCGATGCTCTTTGGAAACGTTGTGTTTTTAAGTTGAAAACAGTATGTGTGAGGTAGAAGGAGTGTGAGCCTTAAAAGGGGAAATTCTCTACACGTCTCCTTCCTATCCTGGAAATGAATGTTGGTACCAGTTCTTAGTGTTCTCTTATACACACACACACACACACACACACATGCACACACGCATGCTTCTTCATGTATGTGGAAATAGGCCACATATACCACTAATATATGTGGGTCTCATTCCCCTGACCCTGAAAGAGCCTCCAATGCGGCACCATTGGAAAGAACGAGTATAGAGAGGCTTCTGAAATCTCAGGGCTAGGACGAATGGAGACATTACTGAGACTGTTGAGAAATTCGACAATCAACGGGATGATGATGATACCACGAAGAATTTTATTTACTTCCCCCCCCCCCCACACACACACACCTTTTTTGGCAGTGCCAGGGATCAAACCAAAAGTCTCATGCATGGAGGCAAGTGTTCTGTCAGTAAGTCACCTAAACTGTTCAATTCTCAATTGACAATACATAAATGAGGATAAAGAGGGTTTCATCTGGAAATAATGATCTCCTCCTCCTCCTCTCTTCCTCCTCCTCCCCCTCCTTGTCCTTCTCCTTCCTCCTTGTCCTTCTCCTCCTCCTTCTCCTCTTCCCTTTCTTTTTCTCCTTCTGCTTCCCCTCCTCCTCCTCCTTGTCCTTCTTTTCCACCTCCTCCTCCTTCTCCTCATTTTCCTCCTCCTCCTCCTTCTCTTCTTCCTTCTCCTTCTCTTCCTCCTCCTTCTCCTTCTTCCCTTTTCTTTGTCCTTCTTCCTCTTTTTTTTAAAAAAATTCTTCCTTATTTTTCCTTTTTGTATTGGGAGGGGGCACACCTGGCAATGCTCAGGGCTAACTCCTGTCTCTGTGCTCATGGATCACCCCTGGTGGGACTTGAAGAACCATATCAGTGCAAGAAATCAAACCCTGGTGAGCCACATGCAAGGCAGGTGCCCTACCTGGCCTGGAGACTTCTCTGAGCCAGCTCTTCTCCTGAAATGCAGAGTCCAAGTCAAGGCTGCTTAGAGCAGCCTGGATCTGGTGCAGAGGGACCACAGGGAACAGTCATGAGCCCATGACACAGAAGTTCTGTTATAAGCAGGAGGAAGGAGGGGTGAGCTCTGAACAGAACCATCTGCAAAGCCGACATCTGTCACCCTCCCAGGTGGGAGGATGGGAATAGGGAGGGGGGTTATCCCCCAGGGTGCAGAAACATGCTCATTTCTCAGATTTTAGAAAGTTTTCACTGTGACCTCTGCACCTCCAAGCAATCTCTCTGAAGCCAACCATTTCCTGTAGGACACATTTTGCATGATTATGGGTGATCGAGAGGCAGTAAAGGGCAGGGACCCTTGTGAGGGAGTGAGGGCTTTCCTAAAGAACCCGCTCAGAAAGCAAAAAATGACAACCTGGGGAGAAAGCAAGGAGAGATCCTAAAGAAGAGGTGGAGGTGAAATGCATCTCTCGGAGCTAGACTGAAATAGTAGCACTATCGTACCATTGTTCATCGATTTGCTCAAGTGGGCATCAGTAATGTCTCATTGTGAGACTTGTTACTGTTTTTGGCATATCAAATATGTCGTGGGGAGCTTGCAGGCTCTGCCGTGCGGGCAGGATACTCTCAGTAGTTTGCTGGACTCTCCGAGAGGGACAGAGGAATCGAACCTGGGTCGGCCGCATGCAAGGCAAATGCCCTACCCGCTGTGCTATCGCTCCAGCCCAGACTGAAATAAACATTGTATAAAGTGTGTGTGTGTGTGTGTGTGTGTATGTGTGTTGGCGGGGCGGGGGGAGGGTGGGGGGTGTCGAGAATCAGGGTTTGGGTGAAATTTTAAACACAGAAAGAAACTAAAGTACTTGACGAAATCAGACAGTAGATGCGAGGTAGATGATGAGTTGAAGTGTCCCAAAGTCATTGCCCTTTGCAGGTGGACAATAGAAATTGAAGTTTAATTTTTAGTTTTTCAATCTTTAGTTTTCTGGTTTGGGGACCACTCCTGCAGTGTTCAGGGCTGACTCCTGACTCTGTGCTCAGGAATAACTCCTGGTGGGGCTCAGGGGACCATATGGGGTGCAGAGGATCAATCCCCCCCACACCGCCATATTATCTGTCTGGCTCTGGGACTCAGATGCTAAGCGGATGCTAATGCCGATGCAAAGCACCCAGATGAAGGGAGGGGGAACACCCAGATATCAAGGAACAACCTCCCAACAGTGGTAAAGGGAGGGAAGAAACTCATGAAGGTGTGATTTAATGTTGAGAAGCAGAGTAGACACACCAGAGATCATGGAAACGCACCGAAGTGAAAGCGCAGGGCGTCAGAAGCAGTCTGCGGCCCGAGCACTGTGGCCATAGGGAAGGAGTGGCACACTCAGCCGTCGAAAGATGGAAGGGACGCTGTTTTTTACTGACTCTTCTCAAACCCAGTACCCACTTCTCTGGCGTGTAAGAGTAGGATCTAAAATGTGAGACTGTGGAAATACGGAATGCAAATCTATCGAGAAAGATATACGGGACAAACACCTACGAATCAAAAGAAATGTATTGCAATAGTATTGATTTCTATATGGTATTGTGTATGCAGATGAGGATTTTGGTTCAGGGGCCACACCTAAGCGGTGCTTGGGGTCTACTCCCTGCTCCGTGCTTGGGGAATCACTCGAGGGCTAAATATAGGGCTCTAGCATGTAAATTCTGCACTCCAGACCTCTGAGCTATCTCAAAGATAAAAGTCTTAAAGATTTGGGGGTGCTGGGAAGCTTGGGGCCACAACAGGTAGCGCTCAGGCGCTATTCCTGGCTCAGTGCTCAGGAGCGACCCCTGGTGGTACTCTGGGGACTGCATGTGGTGCTGGGGATGGAACCGAGGTCAATTGCGCGCATGGCAAGTACCTTACCGGCTGTGCTAGCTCTCCCCCCCACCCCCCACTTGAGGATGTTATTTCACTTTGCCTCGTTGATGCAAACAGCCCATTCAGCATGACGGGAAAGCTAAACTTACAGAAAGAGATGCTCACGGCTCTCCGGGCCCAGCTTCCTCACTGCAAGGGCAATTGTCTGTCCGTGTATCTGTATTGGCCTCTGGACGCTCAACCCCAGGGAGGAAGCGAGCTGTGTCTTATTAGTAATTACCTCAATTCCCAGGGCGAAGTCCAGGTTTGACTTAGTGGGTCCTTAATAAATGTTTATTGAATAAACCAGGGGTTCTCAAGCCTGGCTGCACTTCAGAATCTTCTGGGAGTTTTAAAAAATACCGAGGCCTGGGCCCCACCCCAGACCAATTAAAAGCCAGTCTCTGGGGTGGGGCTTCAATATGGGCTATTCTTTAACAGCTCCCCAGCTGATTCTGCTGCTGAGCCTAAGAACTGCTGGAATAAATGACTGGGGGAGCGAATGAATGAGTGTCTCTTTGATTTAAAAAAGAATTCATTGCAGGCTTTTTTTTTTTTCAAAGTGTGTTCCCATGGTGCGTTTTCTATGTAATTTGATTTGAAGAAATTTGATTTACACCCAATATTGCCAGGACAGTCTATTTTGGAAAGCAAGGAACATCTGTGTTATCAATCACCAAAAAAAAAAAAAATTTTTTTTTTATGGATTTGGGAATATTCTGTGTCTCCATTTAGAACTGAGCTGGAGGGCTTGAGCAAAACTGTATCATTTCCTGTTCTCTGAAAAAAACCCGCCTGCTCCCTCTCTGGCATTTAGAGACCATTTCCCGGCAATATTAAGCATGCGATTACTTAACGAGACACTTAAAGCCATTTGGAGAAGTATAAAAACATCATTGTCTGGATTTCCTGCTCCCGATGCCGTGGACTCGGCCTGGTCACGGCATAGCGGGGACCCCTGAGCGCCGAGCCATGCTCAGGAGAAGGATGTGAGTCAACTCAGGCTCCAGCACTTGGGGCAGAGGGTGGGGGGGTTGCCCAAGGGGGCTGAGGCTCACATGCAGATGGCCCTTCTCCCACGCAGTGCCCACTGCGCCTGGACACCCGGAGGACAGACCAGCTCTTCGGGAGAGTCAATGGCTGGACGGGGGCCCTCACGGGGCAAGGGTGCGAGCTGGGACCTGGATTTCTCCCTCAGGGCGGGCTACAGGGAACGTAATCTGGCAGAGGACTCGGCATCCTGGGTCCGAGGAGAGCCCAGGAAGAGCAGCTGTGGAAACTTCTGGAGCTTTTCCTCCAAAGCCACCGTGTGCTTCCCTGCCAGGCCACCCTGCTGGGCCCACTGGGCTTCCTTCTCCCCCATGTCGGGGGTGGCAGCACTGAGGGCCACCGGGTGCTGGGGACACAGACATTCCCCACTCACGTCCCCTTTCCCCGGAGCTGCACCCTGAGAGCAGGTGGGTGTCTGCCTGCAGCCTGCAAGCCCTGCCGGGCGCGTCCTTGCGTCTGCTGACGCCTGCCCCACACGCACCCCTTGGCCCGGCAGTAGGGTTCGTCCCTGTGTACCCTTTAGCCCCGTCCTGGCTGTGTCTGTGTGCCTATCTGCCCTCTCCCTTTTCTGCTCTGGGGCCACGCCCAATGGTGCTCGGGATCTACTCCCAGCTTGGTGCTCAGGGGACCAGGCAGTGCCGGGATTCAAACCTGGGCCTCCTACCTGCCAAAAACATGCCCAGCCCATTGGGCACTTCCCCGGCCACTCTTTTTGGAAGGTCACAGCCGACTGGACGGGGCTCTCTGGCCTGGGCTGGCCTCACCTTAAACTCTGTGCAGGCCATACCTCCAATCCTGAGACCTGGAAGATGGAACCCCCAACACAGCCCCGTCCTAGGGGCTCACGGTTCAACCTGTCGCTAGGAAGGCTGAGATGGCCTGTTTTTTATTCTCCTTCCTTTCCCCACTTTCTTCTCTTGCCTACCTTCAAACGATTAGAAGTTCTCCAGCCCACACATTCTGAGTCTGCGTCCTTCTCCCCGTGACCTGCCCCACCTACGCCCACGTGATCCTAGGCAGCTTCCCTGGGCAGTGGGAGCCCTGGGGACATCTACTTCCCGTGTCTCTGTCCTCCCTCCCGCCGAGCCTCATCCCACAGCGGCTCCTGGCCATCTGCCTGGAGCACCGCCCTCAGCTTTGGTTCCTCCCTCCTCGGGACGATTCCACGGGGACCCCAAATCCTCCGTTTCCCCTGCTGCTCAGGGCCGCGTCTTGGAGGTAACCCCAGAGCTCCCCACAACCTCTTTGCTCTCTAATCCCAGCCAAGCCCAGTCTTAGCTGGTGCTGCCTGAGGCTCAGAGGGGCCTTGGGAGAGGAGCGAGCCCTTCCTCTCTGCCTGCTGCATTCTTCACCGTCTGCAGCCGGGCCCAGCCTGCTCCCCCGCTTCCCGCTTCCTGTCCCCCTCTCCTTGGTCTGTTATTTCCATGAACTCCCCTCGCTTGCTCAGCAGCCGCTGCAGATCATTCCCATGGAGGCTCCAAAGGGCCCCACGCACCTTCCGGAATTTGACTCTGCTGCTCCGCCTTTGCTCAGTCATGTCAGCCACCTCCTGAAGGGCGCCGGGCAGAAGCAGGGTGCCTGGCCCACAGCAGCCTGGAGCAGAACCCTGCCTGGTCGATTGGGCAGGACCAAACTAAGGGGCCAAGAGAAAAGTTTGGCTTTGGCATCTGAGGCCAGGCTCTGAGACCCACTGACCCTTCTGCCATGTGACACAGACACTTTTTTTTTTAACTTTACTTAAATGCTGTGGCTTACAAAGCTTGTTAATAATACAGTTGTTTAGGCCATTCAATGTTTCCAGCACCAATCCCACTACCAGAGGGTCCTTCCCTTCACCATTGTCCCCAGCAACCCCTCACACCCAAGCCTACCCCTTTACCAGGCACAAAATAATTTATTTTATATTGCTCATTACAACAAAATGGCTAATGGAATTATTGTAAAATGCTTCAGTAAAAGAAACCTTGTGAAAATTGTTGCATCTCTGCATGGGGTCATTAAAGCCATTCTCCAGGGATTTACTGAGCTGTTTGTTGCTAGTTGATCTTTCTGTATTATTGTTTTTGTTTATTGAGCTTAGTTGGTTTCTAGCCTGCTTTCCCACCTTATTTTGTGTGTCCTACTGGAATTTCAGTATTGTGGAATTCAGAGGTATTATGTGGCCGCATATGTGGCTGCGTGGCCCGGGAATTTCAGGATTGACACAAGCAAGTTCTTGAGGGAAGCTGGAGATTAGCCCCTAACCTGCGCCCAGGGAACAGAGCGGCTGCCTCCTGGGGCTCAAGGATCCTCGGACCCCAGCAGAACCGGTGGCGATTCCAGCAGGAGCTAATTCTTGGATCAGTGGGAAGAGTTTGATACAAAAGGCTTATTGACGGATTGCGGGGTCCAGCCAGTTCTCACTACCCAGCTCTCCCCACAGAGGGAAGGTATAGCCCCGTCCAAGGCCACAGTTGGCCCTGTGGGGCACAGGAAGGGAGGGTGGACACACTGGTCTCTCTCTCCTTCTATCCTCACCGATGTCACCCGTTAGCTGGACCCCACAGGAAGTCAGAGGCAACCAGGCACCATATCTCCATCTGTTTCAGGTTATTGGGCCAGAGGAGGTTACCTCACCCTCTTTGGTGAAGCACCACCCAATGGCCCCACCCTCGTTGAGCTGATTGGATCAGGGGAAGCTTCCTCATCCTCGTAGGTGGAGCACCACCTAATGGCTCCACCCTAGTCTGAGCTGACCGGACCAGGGGAAAATGCCTCACCTTTATAGGTGGAGCACCACGGAGTGTTTCCATCCCAGTCTGAGCTAATGGAAGCAGGGAAAGGTGCCTCAGTCTCATTCTGAGGAGCATTACCCAGTGGTTCCATCCCAGCTTTAGCTTTGGATCAGAGGTGGCTTCTGGGAGGCTAGTGGATGGTGATTGGTCAGCCTCCTCTGTTACTCTATTACAAGGTTTATGCTTGACTTGTTCAGATCTATTCCTGGGCAGACCCGGAAGCTGGAGAAGCTGGGCAAGAGCCACCCAAAGGTGGCATCATAAGTTGAAACAGATGGTCCCAGTTCTGAAAGGCAGCAGAGGTGCTTGACACCAGTGTGGTCCAGCTCTCTGAGGTGATTGGGGCAGAACTGAGCTCTCCTATGTCCCTTCCTCATTCTTTTTATAATAACTTGCTCTTAGCTGGGCGTTTCTGGTTGTCTGTGATAGAGTTGCCCAATTCTTTGCAGACACATTGTCCAAATCAGCTCTCAGCCGGTGAGCAGGCTAGCTCGTAGCTGCTCCTGTGTGGCAGCTCGTGCCCCCTCTCCAGCCTGTCAGAGCAGTGGGGGAGAGAGATGCGTGGTGCTTTCAAGAGTCAAGGACCGCTCTTGATCAGGCAGTTACTTTGTTTGTTATTTTTATAATCAAGAGGACCCACAAATCCTCTCAAGCACAAATATTTAAGTGCCACTGAGCTGCGGGGGGTAAGAGAGCACAGCCACCGGCTCTGGTCTTGTGCTCCCTCGCCAGGCGCTCACCTTTATACTGTTCAGTGCTCTTGTTCTCATCTCCAGACCCCAAATGGTTCCACGCTCCCAGTCTGCTGCTGGGCCCTGGCTGTCTGCTCCTTCCTCTCGTTGAGCGGACAGCCAGTGGTGTCCAGCTGACTCTTCGGGTAAGAGAGCTGGGCCCCTAGGCACATATGCTGCCTGAGCCCACATGCTGCTTGCGTCCATGTGGCCGAGAGAGCACATGTGGTGCCCGAACACATGTGTCGCCTGCATCTCCCCTCTTGAGCTGTGCATTTTCATGCTTTCCTCTCTAATGCTGGGATGTGTGTAGGGGCTCTCTCTGCCCTTGGAGAAGCCTGGGTTCTCTCTCTCTCTCTCTCTCTCTCTTTTTCTTTTTTTAACTTTTTTTTCTTTTTGGGTCACACCAGCTATGCACAGGGGTTACTCCTGGCTCTGCACTCAGGAATTACCCCTGGCTGTGCTCAGGGGACCATATGGGATGCTGGGGATTGAACCCGGGTCGGTCGCGTGCAAGGTAAACGCCTTGCCTGCTGTACTATTGCTCCAGTCCCTGGGTTCTCTCTTAAGCATGTTACTCTCTTTCTCTCTCTCTCTCACTCTCTCCCCCTCCACACCTTCAAAAACTCTCCAGATAAAATCTATTTACTTCAGAAAGACACAGAGAGAGAGAGAGGAGAGAGAGAGACAGAGACAGAGAGACAGAGAGACAGAGAGCTGGAACCCACCTGCCTCCACATTAGCCGTGGCTGTGGAACCATTCTGAACAGGTAGGTGCGCTGCCCAAGGTCTCAGGAGACCTCAGAAGCAGAGAGAGGCCCGGCCAGGGCCCCGCGATGCCCTCCCCCTCCTTCTTCCAGCATTGCAGGAGCTTTGGGCCTGTGAATTACTCTCCTGGGTTTGAGTTCTGGGCGGCGGCTCTGGTTTCCAGAGCCTGCTGATGCTGTTTGGTCCTCACTGTGCTTTGGTCCCATCTGGCTGACGCCTCTGTCTGTCAGCGTGGCACAAAGACTCCCTGCCCTCTCCTGCATGTTGGGCCCGCAACCTCAGGGCAATCCTCGCTTGCAGCGCCACTCAGGGTCCGAACGTTGGACAAGCACCGGACAAGCACGTGTCTCCAACACAGGGAAGGAAGCACAGCTCTGCTGTGCTCCTCCCTGAGAGGGAGGGGACGGGGTGAAGGGCAGAGAGGGGGTGTGGGAGAAGCCCGCAGCAGGGCTGATGGACCCTGACTTCTCCCCCACCCAGCACAACCTCAGATTTTAAATGGACTTTTTAAAAACTTCTCGTTTTCTAGACCACACCCCGTAATGCTCAAGAGTCACTCCTGGTTAGTGCTCGGGGGACTATACGGGATGTCAGTCCCGTATACAAACCTGGGTTGTCTGCATGCAAACCAATCGCCTTACCCACTGTACTATCTCTCCAGCTCCTGTAATTTACTTTTGTGGATATATGTATATATATTTTACTGTATCACTGTCATCCCATTGCTCATCGATTTGCTCGAGTGGGCACCAGTACCGTCTCCATTGTGAGATTTGTTGCTACTGTTTTTGGCATATCGAATACGCCAGGGGGAGCTTGCCAGGCTCTGCCATGAGGGCAAGATACTTTCGGTAGCTCGGCCATGTGCAAGGCAAATGCCCTACCCGCTGTGCTATCACTCCAGCCCATATATATTTACATATCCATAAAATTAAATTATATAATATATAATCTACATAGAAATATTATTTATTTATATATTATTATATATTCACAACTTTGTATATATTATGTATAACTAATATACACTATTATGTGATTTATTATTTATTATATGACCCCAAAACCAAAAGGATAAAAAAAAATTATTCTTTCCCATTTAAATTTTTAGCGGTCTCATCAAAAATCTAAACTATAAAAGGGTTAAATGCATAGACTCTCATTGTCTCCCACTTGATAACAACATGGACTGGAGCGATAGCACAGTGGGTAGGGTGTTTGCCTTGCATGCGGCTCGCCCAGGTTCGATTCCTCCGTTCCTCTCGGAAAGCCCAGCAAGCTACCAAGAGTATTCCTCCCGCATGGCAGAGCCTGGCAAGCTCTTTTGGCATATCGTGGTGTATTCAATATGCCAAAAGCAGTAACAACAAGTCTCACAATGGAGACATTACTGGTGCCCACTTGAGCAAACTGATGAACAACGAGACGACAGTGCTATAGTGCTATTATTATATAATATTATATATAATATTTGGTGATTCATTGAATGTGATGACTTAGGGAGCTCCCAATAATTAGTGAGAGATTTCACAATTTAAAATTTCTCCAAACTAAACATTCTTATTATACCAGTTGTATATCACTGTCACTGTCATCCCGTTGCTCATCGATTTGTTCGAGCGAGCACCAGTAACATCTCTCATTGAGAGACTTATTGTTATTGTTTTTGGCATATCCAATGCGCATGGGTAGCTTGCCAGGCTCTGCCATGTGGTGGGGATACTCTCGGTAGCTTGCCGGGCTCTCTGAGAGGGGCGGAGGAATCAAACACAGGTTGGCCGTGTGAAAGGCGAATGCCCAACCGCTGTGCTAAAGTTAGATGGGATCTCTTTTTGGGGGGGGGTACTAGGGTGCCATACCAAGCACTACTTAGTGCTATTCCCACCTCAGTGATGGGGGAATGCCTGGGGCCAGGGATCTAACCCAGTTTCTCACGGGCACAACATATGCTCTAGCCCTTGAGCGCTCTCCCCAGCCCTGAAACAGAAGTTCTGATGTAACAGTAAGAGTGTGCGATCTTAGAAGCATGGGAGTTTTGACCTGCTCCGTTTCTGACTTGGGCCAGTTCACCCCTCCTTAGGAAGCCTGGTGGCCCCCCGCTGCCGGAGGGTCACCATATTGATGCCAAACTTAGTGTGGACACCCGACTGGCATAGCGCACTACAGCCCAGAACTCTTGGACTCAAGCGTCCTTCGACCTCAGCCTCCTGAGTAGCTGGGACTACAGGCACTCGCCACCACGCGGGCAGAGCCTGGCAAGCTACCCGGGGCGAACTCGATATGCCCAAAGCAGTAACAATGAAGCATCCTCTTCGTGGTCCCCACACCTTCCTGCATCCTCTTCATGGGCCCCACATCCTCCTGCATCCTCTTTGTGGTCCCCACATCTGATCCTGAAAGAGCCCCCAAGATGCCAGTGAGCTATACTAGCATGTGACAGGGACGAATGGAGACGTTACTGGCGCCTGTTGGAGGAAATCAATGCACATCGCAGTGACAGTGATACAGTGATATAATATTATATATATGTATGTATATATATATATATATATATATATATATATATGTAGAGAGGGTGGATTGGGCCTTACCCCACAGGTCTACTCTGGGACCTGTGCTCTGGGATTATTTTTACAGTGCTCAAGGAAACATGTGATGCTAGGGATCAGACAGGTTGGCCACGTGCAAGGTAAGCAACTGGATACCTGTTCTATCTCCCCACAATAAAAAATTAATGTAAAAAAAGTCACAATGAACAAAATATCAAAAGTTTTAAGGCAGAATAAAGTAGCTGAGGTTAGTTAATTATCAATTTTATCATCATCATTGGTTTTTGGACCACACCTGGTGATACCAAGGGATTACTCTAGCTCTGCACTCAGGGATCACTCCTGATGTGCTTGGGAGAGCATACGGGATGCTGAGGATTGAACCCGGGTTGGCCACATGCACGGCAAATGCCCTACCCGCTGTGCTATCACTCTGGCCCACCCAGGTTAATTAAAATCATTACTTGGTCAAAAGAAATGGCCAGACAGCAAAAGAAGTCGGTTTAAATATATATATTAGTGCGGAGTTCGCTTCCATTAGAGACAAGGAAGTAACATCGTAACCAAGTCTGTTTGGGATATTGATAAAATATAACAATGGCGATGATCATGTGAGTTTTGTTCATTTTGCTGTGTGGGAAACGCAGGGCCTCCCACATACGAGGCCTTCACTGTCCGAATGAGCCACACCATCTCATAGTTTCCATTTTTTAAATAACCTTTTCAACTAGTTTTAATGCTCTGGCGGGATCATGCATTAAAAATATGTGAAACCTGAATAGTGAGAGGGAACCATTTCCCTTCTGTTTTGTGTTCTATAGGTCCTCAAAATACAGAATTCTGAAGCTCTGTTCCTCACGGGACCTTGGTACTGATTTAAGACACTCCATTAAAGTATCATTTCTGTTGATGACTGGAACTTTGCTGCTCCCTTAGGTTTTGTGCCTCCATTGATTTATCCGAGTCCTGCCCTAAAGTTGGACAGGACCCCGCCACTGGGGAGAGGTGAAAGTTTTACCCACACTTCTCCCAGAAAGATGCAGAAGGTGAAGATGAAAAGAATGCCTGGAGCTATGTCTCTCCTCTCACCCAGCTCAGCACTTCGCAGAAATCCCAGAAAAAAATGGGAAAAAGGGGTTCTTCGTTGAAATAGTGGACATTCAGAATGGTAGTAGCAGAGCAGAAAACTTCAAACAAGGGCCTGCAAGGACATGGCAGCTGCAGCCAGTGATGCTGGAATTAAAGGCATTTTTCCACATCCTCCTGCATCCTCTTCGAGGTCCCCACATCCTCCTGCATCCTCTTCGTGGTCCCCATATCTTTCTGCATCCTCTTCGTGGTCACCACATCCTCTTGCATCCTCTTCGTGATCCCCGCATCCTCCTGCATCCTCTTCATGGTCCCCACATTTTTCTGCATCCTCTTTGTGGTCACCACATCCTCTTGCATCCTCTTCGTGGTCCCCACACATCCTCCTGCACCCTCTTCGTGGTCCCCACATTCTTCTGCACCCTCTTCGTGGTCCCCACACTCTCCTGCATCCTCTTCGTGGTCCCCACATCTTCCTTCATCCTCTTTGTGGTCCCCACATCCTCCTGCATCCTCTTCGTGGTCCCCATACCTTTGTGCATCCTCTTCGTGGTCCCCACATCCTCCTGCATCCTCTTCATGATCCCCGCATCCTCCTGCATCCTCTTCGTGGTCCCCACATCTTTCTGCATCCTCTTCGTGGTCCCCACATCTTTCTGCATCTTCCTCGTGGTCCCCACATCTTTCTGCATCTTCCTCATGGTCCCCATATCCTCCTGTACACTCTTTGCCCCTCTCTGGGCTGGGGCGATGGTGGACTATCCTCTCTCCACCATCTCTCCACCTGAGCACTGCAGGCTCTTCTCTCCTCTCAGCTCTATCTGCAGCGTCCAACCCCAAGCTTCATGCACAAAGTCAAACAGCGAGTTTGTCTGTGCTTCCTGCTGCAGACATGGAACATGTCCCAGGCAGGGTGTCTGACACACAGTCATCAACTCATTCTTTCACTCATTGGTTCGCTCATCCATTCATGCACATATTCATTCATAACTTATTCATTCACTCATTCGTGCACTTACTCATTCATGCATTCACTCATTCATGCACATCATTCATTAATTCATTTGCTCACTAACTTGTTCATGAGCTTATTTATTCATTCATTCATTTATTCATTAGTCAATGTGTGTACTGTGTCCCTGAGCATCAGCTCTGGGTCACACACATATCAGAACAGCACCAGGACACTGCCTCCCTGGAAAATAGCTAAATAGAGAGAGAGCGACTTTGGGCACGTTGCAGGACTGCTGTCATATAAGCCAGGTGCAGAGTGGTGCAGAGGAGTGGTGGGTTCCTCTGTCTTCTCCCTGACTCACCTATATGGGTTGTGCCCATGGAAGGAAGGTATCCGGGATCTCTTCCAGATGGAAGGAGAGGGGCAAAGAGTCCCATCTTAGATGTGCTGGGACAAACACCAATGTCCCCCCAGGAGTGGAAAGCGACTTTTCCTTGCAGGAGTGGAAAGCGACTTTTTGATACAGGGAGTCAGCTCTGCACTCACCAAGTTTGCAGAGGGAGTGAAATCACAGTACCCTCCCCCCCCCGACATCCAGAGCCCAAGACTCAGTATAAGCTGGCTGCCTGACTTATTTTATTTTATTTATTTTTGTTATATTTTGATGATTTTTAACTTTAATTAAACACCATGGTTTACAAAGTTGTTCATAACACAGTTGTTACATGCTTTTATTGTTCCAACACCAGCCTCACCACCGAAGTGACCTTCCCTCTACCATTGTCCCTATTTGCTCAACCACCCTTCAAGCCTGCCGCCTTATCAGGCACACAATAATTTGTTTTATATTGCTTGTTACAACCAAAAGGCTAAAGGAATTACAAAAAATACTCCGGTTAAAGAAAATGTGTGAAAATTATCATTTTATCTCACCAGGGGGTTATGAAGTCATTACCTGAGTGTTCGCTTAAGATGTTCGCCACTAGTTGAGCCTTCTGTTTCATTGTTTCTGTTTGTTGAGTTCAGCTGGCTTCTATGTTACCTTCCCATCTAATTTGGTGTGCTCCTACTAGAATTTCAGTACTGTGGAATATGGAGGTGTCATGCGGCCACATATACAGCTGCGTGAGCCAGAAACTTCAGGATCTGTAGAACAGGGATGAGTTTGCAGAGATTTTGAGTGAAGCCATGGAGTTAGGCCACTGGACTGGTGCGGCAATGGGTTGTGGGTACAGCAGCTGGGACTTGGCCCACCTCTCTCCCAAGGGTGCCCCAGAGTTTTCAGCCGGGGGGACTGGTGTGCCCATGAATTTCAGCTGCTTGATTTGCATATGCTCAGAGATTTAGTTTGTGAACCTGAAGGGCAGGTGGATGTGGGTGTGGCCGCCTGGGCTTCCAGATGTACAGGGGGATGTGGGAGAGGCTGCCCTCCCCCACCCCAGGGTTCTCAGGCCAACACCAGCGTGCCTGGGGTATACGTGGTTTGTTGTCTCCACAGAAATTCTCAGTGAAGCCGTGGAGTTAGGTTGTAGGCCATTGGAGTGGTCTGTTTTTTAATTTTGGTTCCGGGGTTTTGAGCCACTCCTGGCTCTGTGCTCAAGGATAACAGGGATTGGTCAAGACACGCAGTGAGCACCTTTTCATGGTGCCACTCCTCGGTCCTGCTGGGATTTTCCACAGTCCTCCAGCAGGTATCTGCTGAGCACCTGCAACGTGCCAGGCTCTTGACTCCGCGGCGCTCTAGAGCTCACTCGGGATTCTCGTGCGGCCTTTCCTCTTCTTTCTCGTTCTTCCAGAGGAAGGGGAGTTATTCTCATAATCCTATTTACAAGAGGAAACTGGAACTCAATGGCATCGAGCCTGGAGTCACGGGAGTGATTGGGGGACTCTGAGTGGCTGGGATGTGCCCCTGATTCAGGCCAACTGAGTCACAGGCCCTGTGGAGCCTGTCCACCCGACCCAGCCCTGGAGGTGTGGCAGAGGGAGAGTCCTCAGTGGACTGTGGCCTCCTGCCTGCTGTCTCCTTTGTTCTCAGCGAGTGGTGGTCAACTGCCTGCTGGCCCCTGCGTCCTTGGTGGCAGCCACCTGGCAGGGAGCCTCTCACCCAGCTCCAGCACCAGCTGCGATGGCCAGGGGTAGCCTCGCCTCCATGTGCTCTGCTTTCCGTGGAAGATGCACAGGTTTTGGGGGTTACACGGGGCAGGGGCACAGGGAAGAGGGGCAGAGAAGTTCTGTCTCTCATCACACCACAAGAGCCTCGGGCCCAGGAACAGGGCATGGGGGTCACAGCGCACAGGCCTCACCTGCAGGCTACTGCAGGAGACGGTGGCAGGGTCTGGTCTAGAGGCACCAGGCTGTCTGTCCCCAGTTGCTGCATCCCCATAGCTGTGTGGGCACACGGGTGCCCACAGGGAGACCTGGAGACCTGTGACCCGGAGACCCTCAGGGAAACATGGCCTGGGGAGCATGGCCCTGTGAGCTGATGGACACCTCTCTCTCTCTCTCTCTCTCTCTCTCTCCTCTCTTTCTCTCTCTCTCTCTCTCTGTGTCTCTCTCTCTTATACACATACACACACACGTACACGCACACCACTCACCTTCTTATACAGAGACACACACAGACTGAAGAACATGTGCAGACACATAAACACATGCTCACACACAGATACATTCACATGTGCTCAGACACAAGCACATGCACACACACAGGCACACAGACAACTGCACACATGCACACATACAGACCCATGCACACACACAGGCACATGCACACACGCTCGCACACGCTCACACACATTTTGCAATTTAACTCCCACATTTACAGAGACAAACACAGGTACACTCACCTACACACAGAAACACACTAACTCACACATACACTTACACAGAGACAAACACTCTCACTCGCACACGAATACACATATTCACATACACTCGCACACTCACACAGTCACAGAACGATGTGTCCATTCCAGCAGGGTGCACTCCAGGAGAACTTCCTGGAAGAGGAGAGATGGAGAGGTGTGGGGTTCTCAGTTTTCCTCCTGGAGATGCAGACGACTTGGCAGGGAACAGCCCCCAAGTAGGGGCTGCTGGCCCTTTTCCCTTCTCTCCCCAGGGCTTTCTTTTCATCTTGTAAAATGGAAACTCTATCCCCATTAAACACTAATGCCCTCTTTGCTCTGCCTCCCTGCCCTTGGCATCCACCATCCACTCTCTGTCTCAATGAGCCTGGTGCTCTGGTCTCTCCTGTAAGCAGATCCTGCAGAGCTCACATCCTTTGGGACAACAAAGCCGAGTCCTGGAGGCAGCTGTCGCCATGGCAACCACGGCACTTTCTTCCCTTAGAGGCTGAGTACCATTCCATCGAGGAGGGGCCCCGCGTTGGCCTCTCTCCTGCAGCGGCCACTTGGGTTGTTTCCACCGTTTGGCTGCCGTGAATGGCCGTCCACGTATCTCTTCAAGCTCCTGCTTTCCATTCTTCTGCCCAGAGGTTGGATTGTTGGATCATGTGTGGTTTGTTTGCGGGGAGCTACAGCAGCTGAGACACTTGACATTCTTCAGGTTAATCTTTGACCCACACCTTTCAGTCCCTTATCCTGAAATCAGACCATGGTGGGAGTGACCTGAATTAAAAGCTCAGAGAGGAGGTAACACTAGTGAGAGAGTCAGGAATAGTGCCGCCTTCGCATGCAAGAGCCCTGGGTTTCAACCGTGGGACCACATGGTCTTCTGAGCACCGCCCTAGGGTTAGCCTCTGAACACCACCACTTGTGGCCCCCAAAACCACACACACAAAAAAGAAAAAATAAACAAAAGCATAAGAGACAACGGAGAGAGACACAAGATCTGGAGAAGAAATCAGGTGTTCAGGGAGATGAACGGAACAGCACCAACCTGCAGAACGGGCTGCACCCCCAAGCCGGTGAGTGTCCTGGTAATCCTGGACGATTTAGTTACTTCTTACCAGATGTCTGGTAGCCCCCAGGATAGAACAAGCCATGATTTTGTTCTTGCCAAAGGATCTGGGAATACCTGCGCTGAAGCCACGAGCACAGGGATGTAAGTAGAGAGCAAAAGCACCCCCTTCACCCCTCTGGCTTGCGCTGTAAAGAACCTTAATGGTAACAGAAGATTTTTTTTTACATGCTCATAAAATGATTATACTTGGGCTGAGAATTTCCTGGTTTGAGTGTGGCTACGGCAGGCTTATTTCATACGTTGGTTTATTTTGTTAACGGTATCTGCAGGGAACCCACGTTTCAATTCCAGTTGGCTTTTGTTGCTCTCCTCCCCCCACGTTCCCTTTCTCCCCGAATCACATCTGAAAAATCTCTTTCCGGCAACTGCCTTGCTGGAAAGCACCGAGGTCCCCAGCGCTCCCCAATGCTGTGCGTGTTCTCAGCTGCTAACATTTTGGTTTGAGATTCTTTCCTTGCCTTGAATATTCATTGGCCACTTCTGTTGTTGCATTCACCAAAATAAAATCTCCTTCAGCTCGTGCCTCTCCAGGAAGGGGCTGGCGAGCAGCTTTCTGACAGTTGTATATTAAATGCAGGTGGCTTCATGAATGCACTTTCTGTCTGGCTCAATACATTAACCATAAGCCACAGTTTCTTCCAAAGGAACTGGAATGAATTAAATTGTTTAATAAAACCTTACTTACCTGGATAAACTCATTTCTATTTTGCATTTCGATTCCCTAATGCATCTTTCCAGATTGTTATTTGTAAAATAAAAAGCTAGACGTGTTTACTTAGAAAGCCAAACATCAGACCCTAATCCTGGTTCTTATCCAAGTTCTCAGCCACATCTCCCCCCTCCCAAACACACACACACCCCATTTCCTACCACATTATGAACCTTAGGTTTTTCACTTAGCATGAATTGATAACTTCAAGTAAAGACGTGGGCACAGAGTTCTCCTCTCGGCACCAGCCTCTACTCCACCCCCCCCCCCAAAACCTAGACAGCTTTGGGCAGGAAGGACACCACGCTGGCCTAATTAGATCTCATTTGGCACGAGAAAGCCTTTTGGGGGGTTCATGCTCCCCAGTATTACCAAAGGTTCATTTTAGAAGCTGCTCTAGGGAACATTGCCGTGCCCTCGTGAAATCATTCTAGAAGAGCCACTGGGGTAAACTGGGCCTTGCGTGCAGTGTTTCAGGACCTGCAGGATAATAACCTTCCTTCCCGAGGCTGCCAAGGCCAGGAGGGCCACGCCACAGGCCGTCAGTGCTTGTTGGGTAGATGGGTTGAAAAAGTCAAGAGTGTGACTGACTAGTCCATCCTCCGTCCCTGAATGCCCATTTCCTCCCTAGAAATCCAGGGCCAGAGTTTATGCTCAAATGCAGTGAACTCTATTAACTCAGATATTTTAGAGTATTTCTCCATCTCTTCCTTTGTCCAAATTTAAGATTCTACTGAAACGATTTTATTCTATACCCACCATCAACCAGGGGTTGAAAGATGATGTGACAACCCCCCACTTCCCTTTACTTTGTTTTTTGTTGTTGTTGTTCTTTTTTTTGGCCACACCTAGTAGTGTTCAGAGCTTACTGACGGCTCTGTGCTCAGGAATCACTCCTGGTGGTACCTGGGGGATCAGATGGGGTGCCTGGGTCGGCTGCATACGAGGCAACTGCCTTCACCCCTGTACTCTCCAGCCCAGAAGACGTTCTTTCTGTCGAGCCCACATTCTCCTGGCACTAACTTTTCATCTCTCGCCTCACTGACTCCATCTACCAGTCCAGGAATCAGTGAGGGCATGTGGCTGGCCGGTGTTGATCTGGGCTGTGGGGAGGGAGGCGTGTCTGACACTTTCAGGGCACTTGCCCTGCCGAAGAAGCCTCTTTGTCTACCTCTCAACCTCTTTACCCCACCCTCCCACTCTCCGGGTTCTGTTAATGAGGACTCGGAAGTGACTCACCAAAGGTGGGGGTCGGCGAGGCAGGAGAGGAAGCCTGGACTCATGTCCTCTGCCAGGGCCCTCCAGGATTGTCAGGGGCAAAGCAAGATGGGGATGGCGACCTGAGATGCACACGGTCCCCCACTCCTTCCCCCAGGATGGCAGCTGCTTGGGAACTTCCGGAGGGAGCGGACCAAGGCTCTGAGCCGAGTAACACTACCGCAGAGAGCAGTGACCACTAGACCTGCAGTTTCAGGACTGAGAAACACGGTGGCAGGCCGCCTGTGTTGGGTTTTGCTGCAATGCAGGGACCGCTCAGTGGAGCAGAGAGGCTACTTGCTAGCCAGCCCTGTGCCGTCTCCTCTCTGGGAGGCATTTCCTCCTACGGAGAAAACACGGATGAGGCGACGGGGGGGGGGGGGGGAGGGGGGAGAATCTTCTCTTCTCCCTCCCACCAGCTCTTGGCAGAAGAGGCAGCCGGGAGCACGCCCCGGGGAGCCCGAGAGCCTGCAAAGACATCCCTCATGTCAGAACGCTCGAGAAACTTGACAGGAACACAGGAGATGAGGTGCTTGAGGTTTATCAAGTTTGCGAGATTACACCTCCATAAACCCTTTTACAAGGCAGCTCTGCGCCGCTGTCCCGGGCTCCCCGGCCCATCACGGCCACCGCTGGTGGGCGTTGCCAAGGGGGGGGACAGCGAGTCAGGCAGCCCCCACCCAGCCCGTCACCGCCCGAGAAGGCGGGAACCCCTTCACCGGGTACCTTATAATCAAATTTTCACTGCGCTCTCTGACAGGTTTTTAAGTCACTTAAGGGATCTATTTCTCTGTGAAGGCATCAGCTTCGTGCAGTAAATTCAACCACAAGGCAGTCCCATATTTTATTAAGTTTAAGTTCAGTGAAAGGGCAGAGCCAGCGAGAGCCCCGTGTCCCTCCGTTACATCTGATTTGCGGTTCCCATAAAAAGGCCCACATGCGCTGGTTCCTATGTGTTTGGGATTGAAAATAGGATTAATGTGCTAAAGTGTGATTAGAATGGTTAAACACGATTAATTGGAACAGACTTCTGCTGCCAAGGGAACTTCTCCGAGGCTGGCCCCGCTCCAGGTTACCCGGTGAACAAAGGCGGCCGCGGGAGCCCACTGTCCGGGCCCGCACGCCGCCCCCCCGCCCCCCACCCCTGGCCCGCGCGCTCCTCGCCAGCCTGTCTGGGGCAGATTAAATGCAGCTGAGAATGTCGGGCTCGCTGCTCACCGTCCCCGGGGAAAAGGCAGGAACCCCAGGCTGGCCAGCTCGGCCGCCGAGAACAACCTGCACCGGGGCGCGGCCCAGGTGGCTGGGGCAGGGCTGGGAGTCTCCGAGGGTTTCTAAACGATCTATTAAACCCCAGACTCAGCCAAGGTGCTACTGCACTGCCGACGGCCCTGGCTCCCTCTCAGAGTCACTGCGCGTCCCCCAACCCCAGGCCTGGCAGGCCCCTCTCAGGCCGGAGTCTCCAGCCCAGTCAGCCTGGGCCCCGGGGGGCTTGTTTGTGGTCACCCCGCTGCTAATGCAGGGGGCAGGGGGCCGGTGCCCCACACGGAAAGCAGTAGTAGAAAGAAGAGGCTCTTGGGCCGGGGAGGGGGTGCGACGGCCTTGCGTGTGCATGTGTGTGGGATGCGCCCGGGTTCCATCCCTCACCCCACGTGGCCCCCGAGTACTGAGGGTGCAGGTGGCCCCAGGTCTAAGTGGAGCTGAGGTGACAGTGCCAGGGGACTGGCCTTCAGCCCGCTCGTGGTCAGAGCTGTGCTAGGAAGGCAGCGCCCGGGCAGCTGGGAGGAGAGAACCACCGGGCCGGCTTCAGCTGCACAGAGCTCTTGACAAGGGTAAGCTGGTTATTAAAGCAGCACCTGTCCCCACCTGTCCCCACCTGTCCCCACCTGTCCCCACCTGTCCTGGAGGGGCCCAACCCCCAGGCAGGCTCCCCATGGACGGCGGGTCTCAGGGAACAGACTCTCCTTTTTGTTGTTGTTGCTGTTTGGGGGGTCACGCCCGGCGATGCTCAGGGCTCACTCCTGGCTCTGCACTCAGAGCTCACTTAGCGTGCTCAGGAGCCCTCTGGGCATGCCTGAGACTGAACCCGGTCGGCCACATGCAAGGCAAGCGCCCTCCCCTCTGGCCCCAAGGGAGCAGTCCCTTGGGTTGGCTGAATAAGGGTGCGCGTGTGTGCATGAGTGTGAGCATGTGTGCGTGTCTGTGTGTCCATGTGTGTCTGTACCAATGTGTATATATGTGGTGTGAGTCTGTGTGTGTCTATATGAGAAGTTGTGTGTGGATCTGCTGTGCCTATGTGCCCCCAGGTATGACTGTGTAGCTGTCTGACTGGTGTGTTGGTGCCCATGTGTGCTTACTAATTAGCACATATGTGTGCAATGCCTATGTTGCTATATGCTCATATTTGTGTGTTGTGTGCCTTGGTGTGTGGATGTATGAGTAAGTTATATTTTGTGATGTGTGGTGTATGCATTGTATGTAGCTACATGGATTAAGTACATTGTGTGTGAATATATGTGGTGTATGTGTTGCTTGCATGTGTGTCTATGGATGCATAAGTCTATATGTGGTGTGTCTGTGTTGTGTGCACCTGTGTGTGACTGCATGAGTGAACATGTATGTGGTGTCTGTGTGTTGTGTGCATCTGTGTGTGACTGCAGGAGTGAGCATATATGTGGTGTCTGTGTGTTGTGTGCACATGTGTGTTGATGGGAGAAGCAGGAGGCAGGGACCAGGCTATCCCCGACCTGCTTTTACGGCCCCAGGCTGGGCCGACTGCAGTCCTGTGGTCTAAAGTGAAGCCCCTGACAGGAAAGAGTGTCCAGCCATGCCCAGCATTTGCCCAGCGGTGGACATGCAGCTGCCAAGTCATGGGTGTGAGGACCCAGAGGGCTGAGACCCTGAAGACAGCTGGAGTGACCAGAGAAGGGGCAGCTTTGTTGAGACAATATGGAGGTCACTGCAGCCCCTTCTGCGGGTCCCCTAGGGTGATGCCTGGGATCTCTGGGGTGATGTTCTGGGAGTGGTGTTCTCGGGTGGTGTTCTGGGGTCCTCTGCAGTGTAGGCCCGACCCATTCCTGCTTTGTGTCCTTGGCCCCACTGCCCACGTACTGTGCCCTGCAGGGCCTCATTTGAGCCCCTCCCGTCTGGCCCAGACCCCCTGCAGACCCAACCCGCAGGTAGCCCCTGCTTCTCTGGACGTGGCAGCTGCTCCCGTGACCACCAGCCCTGCCGTCAGGGCAAGCAGAAGGAGGGACACAGGGCCTCGTGCCAGTGACTGCGGTGAACAGCCCAGCACCTCACAGATGCGAGACGGGGTTGTGGGGGTCCTGCTTCCCTTGTGTGAAGTAGGGGCAGCTTCCCGCACCCCAGACCTGCTCTTGTCACTCAGAGCTGCCCACAGGCTGGATGCGGCCTCCAGATCTCCCCTGACATCGTTCAAGAGGACCTTTCTGGTGTCCGGAGCTGAGACAATTGAGAAATTCCTGCCAGGGAATTGATCCTAAGACGGGCGCCCGTGTGGGGGGTCCCTCTGTGTGCGTCTGCGGGGACGGGGGCCTCTCACACCAGTTCTTGGGGGCGAGGCCACATCTGTGCCCTGGTCCCCACCTCCCCACCAGGGCCCCTCCGTGCTGGAGCCTAGACAGTCCCCCACCCCCGCCCCCAGCTGGCCAGGCCCGGCTCTCCCGGGGGGAATAGGCAGCGCTTAGCTTTGCAGCCACTTGTTTGTTTTTCTGGAAAAACCTGCATCATGGAGGTGTGAGTTCTGGAAGGACCGTGGCCACCTGGCAGAGGCACCAGGAAAACTTTGTGTTTATGGGGCTTGCGGGCCCCACCTCCACCGGCGCGACGGGGCCAGGCCAAGCTGCTGGGAGAGAGACACGGAGTAGAGACCCACACAGGGCAAGCCAGGGCCAGGGCCCTCCATTGCACCCAGATGGGGGCTTCCGAGGAATAGGGACGGTCAGGGGTGACAGAAGCAGCCGGCGGGGCTGCAGGGAAGTGGTGTGGCCTGTCCCGGGTCTCTGCTGCTCCCCCCAGACCCAATTCCTATAGCCTCAGGGCACACCCAGCGGTCAGGGGCAGTCTGGGTTTCAATTCCCCAAACCCGGCTTTGATCACAGCATCCCACACAGTCCCCGAGTCCACCAGGAGGGATTCCTAAGCGCACAGCCAGGAGTAAGCCCTGAGCCCTGCCAGGTGTGGCTCCCAAAACAAACAAAACTGATCAAATAAATTAAAGGTGAGTGACTTCCTTGGCTGGATTCAAAAGGTCAGAGCAGCAGGCAGCAGAACTGTCGGGCTTGGTGGGGAAGGGTGTGTGTGTGTGTGTGTGTGAGAGAGAGAGAGAGAGAGGGGGCGGGGGCTCCACTGGGCTGAATCACTGCTGACACCTGCTTCCTGTCTGTCACGTAGGTGTGGGTTCCGTAGGCACCGCTGCCAAACTCCCCATATTCTGTGTCTTGGGCGCATCTTCCCAAGGGCCTATCAGCATCAGTGTCTGATCCTACAGAACAGATGAAAAGGACTAATCAGAAGAAATCGGGCCGGGGTTATTAAGACCCTATTGACCCTTTAAAAGCTTGTATTAACAGGAACTGAGTGTTGAAAGTAGGTAAAGAGATACACCTGATAACCTTTCATTATCTATATTGCAAACCATGAGGCCCTAAAGGAGAGAGAGAGAGAGAGAGAGAGAGAGAGAGAGAGAGAGAAAGAGGAAGAGAGACAGATAGACAGAGAGACACAGAGACACAGAGAGAGAGCGAGAGAAAGAATAAAAGTGCCTGCCATAGTGGCAGGTGAGGGGGCAGGAGAGAAATGGGGACCACTGTTGGTGGAAAAAGTACACTGGTGAAGAGATGGGTGTTGGAACATTATATGACTAAAATCCAATCATTAACAACTTGTAAATGTGTTTATAACTGTGATTCAATAAAAAAAATTTAAATAAAATAAACAAATAAAAATTTAAAAATAAATAAAAAAACTTGTACTGAGTTAATGTTTCTGGATACCATTGGGAAGTTGCAGGGGTACAGAGGTACTTTTATTAGGGGGGGCACACCCAGTGGCTCTCAGAGATTAAATTAGGGTCAGACCATGCAAGACAAGCACCCCACCTGCTGTCCTAGGCAATGTTTTACATTGTTTTTTTAGTTTTTCAGCCATACCCAGTGATGCTCAGGGCTTACTCCTGAGTGCTCAGGAATCACTCCTGCTGGTACTTGTGGGACTATTTTGAGTTGAAAGTTGGGTGGGTAAAAAAAGTGCCTTACCCTGTATTGTCTCTCTGGCTCATGAGTTTGCATTTGTTTTTGTTTGGGTGCAGTCTTATTCTTCATATCTGCTGATGCTGTTAGCACCATGATTGGCTCCTAAAGTCTAGTGCCCATTCATTTCTTAAAATATATATATTTTATTTTCCGACTGGGTCCTGGCAGCCTTTGTGCCTGACCTTCTCCATATAAGCAGATAAAACTCTGGAACCAACAGCTCTACTCATTGTCGTATTTGTACCTCCTGTCACTGAGTGAAGGCAGAAAGAAGGCTCATCCTAAACCAGCCTAAGCCAAAACAGTGCTCGCTACAAAGATCCATCCTCAGCACAGCAGGAGGCGACCAACCCAGTGGGGAAGATGTGTAGAAGCCCACCAAGATCAATCAGTGAGAATAATCACACCGAGGTTCTACCAGTCCCAACCAGCTCTGTAGATCTCAGAGAATGACTTTAGTGACACCATATTATTAATCTTTAATGAGCTCAAAAAAACAACGGCAAGATAATGAGTAAAGCACAAGAAAGCGTGAGAGCGGAAATGAGAAAACTACAATCAGAAGTGATGGAAATAAAGAATGTGGTATCACTTCACTTGTATCACTTGTCATCCTGTTTCTCATCGATTTGTTCAAGCGGGTGCCAGTAATGTCTCCATTCGTCCCTGTCGAGTGCTAGTGTAGCCCAATGGTATCTGCTCACTCCAGGAACACAAAAAGCCTCAAACCATTCATTCAGGGTCTTGACGAAGAAGTCTGACTGTCTCGTAGGTGGGCCACGTGGTCTTTTGACGTCCTGTGGAATCCAGTTGGTAATAGCTCTAGTCCAGTGGTCATCTCTAAATCACATTATGGACAGGCCCATCTGATTTTCGATGCCTTGGCAAACAAGACAGCGTCCCTGATCCCCTGATTCTCAGTCACTGATGGAGGTTGGAACTCTGAATTCCTTCCCTCACGTGAGTGAAACGTGATACTCCAAGCATAGCTCTTTCGATTCCTCTTTGGGAGACCCAAATAGTGTTCTCATCCTGTTTTCATAGGGCCCAGGTCTCTGAGGTGTATGTTAGTGCAGGAAGAACGGTGGAGTCAAGAAGATGTGCCTGGAGCCGGAGGTTCTTTGTCCTCTTAACAACTTCTTCGACGCTCTTGAAGGCATTCCACGCTGCTCTCTTCCTCCTGCACAGTTCAGGTGCCAGGTCATTTGTCATGTTGAGTTCTCAACCTAGGTACACATAACTGCTGCATTCAGAGATGTTTCTTCTGTTGCGGGCAAATGGAACGTCAGGATCTAGTCCATTTCTCATGAACATTGTCTTCGTGAGATTCAGCTGCCGTCTGACCTTTCCACACTCATGGTTGAAGTCGGCCAGCATTTGTGCTGCTTGGCTAATGTTTGGTGTTATTAGAATGATGTCATCAGTGAAGTGGAGGCGGTATAGTTGCCGACTGTCTATCTTGACTGCCATTCCTTCCCATTTCAGTCATTGCATGACGTTCTCGAGGGTGGCACTGAAGATTTTCAGTGAAATGGTATCACCTTGCAGAACCCCTCTCTTAATGTCGATGGTTACTTCCTTGTAGAATGGTGAGATCCTGGAACAACAGAATCAAAGGCCTTCTTTAAATCAATGAACATTAGACAGAGCGGCATTTTGAACTCTCATGAAACCTCAATGAGCTTGGTCACCTGTGGATATGGTCAATTGTGCTGAATCCTTTTCGGAAACCGGCTCCTCGCATGGTTGTTCTTCATCTAGAGTTCTGCCAATCTTATTCAGGATGACTCGAGCAAACAACTTGTAGAAAATGGACAACAGGCAGATTGGGTGATGTTGCTGATGTCATGGATGTCTCCTTTCTTGTACAACAGAACAGTCCTGCTGGTTTTCCATTGGGACAGAACCTTGAATTCAGACAGGTAGCATGTGAAGAGCTGACCCAGTGTACTAGTGAGTACTGGCAGCAGATTCTTCAGGTGTTTGGGTCTGATCTTGTCTGGATCATCCCCCTCAATGGTTCACCACCTCATTGTGGCAAGGGGGTGGCAACGGTGCCAACTGGCGAAGAGGGAACCAGCATGAAACCCACACAGCAAAGAATATGGTATGTACCATGAAAAAAACTCAGTAGAAGTCCACTGCACAGATTAACAACAACTGAGGAAAATATCAGTTAACTCCAATATAGGAGAGAAGAATAAGTAGAAAGCAACTGAAGATGGGACATAAAGAACCATGGGATGAGGCCAAGAAGAGCAATGTAAGAATCAGGGTCTCTGAAGAACAATACGGCAAATTCGACAAAGAAACACTCCTTAACTAAATCATAGATAAGAATTTCCCAGAATTGAGGAGTGCAAGCACAGAGATTCAAGAGACCTGAGAGGTACAATGAAAGTAGACCCAAATAGGAAAACTCCAAGGCACATGATAATCAGAATGACAAAGGCCAAAGACAGAGACGGATGATTGAGAGTTTACACACAAAGGACCCACAAATCACAGGAGAGATTTATCCAATGAGACCCTGAGCCAGAAGAGAAGGAGATGGTCCACAAGCTCAGTGAAGTGAACATGTCACATGAAACATATTGTAAATCCTATGCCTCACTAAAAACGGTTAAAATAAATAAATGGTGAAAAATGCTGGTATAGATAAGGCCATCTGCTCACACAGTGTTGACATTTGTGGTCTTGGTGCAGAGCTACCACAGCTCACCACCACCAGATACACATCCATCTCTTGATTTGGATCCACGGAGGAGGTGCTAATTGAACAGTTTTCCTTGAACCCCCACCCCAGCCAGATATTGCAGAGGAGGGAGGTGAGGAGGGCTAAAGCCCTCCACTCCCCACCCCAATCCAAGCGGCTCAGCTGGATTCCATGAGATGTGCTGTCTGCATCCAATTTTGTTTTAAGAAAAAAGTTTTGCTATTTATAAAAACAGCAACAGCAGCGTCAAAAACCACTGACTAGAGGCCCAGAGGCTGGAGACATAGGACAGGGGTTAAGGCAGTTGTTTTTGCATGGGGCCCACGCAGATTTGATCATCAGCTCTGCATATGGTCTCCTGAGCACCACCAGGAGTGACCCCTTAGCACAGAGCCCGGAGGAAGCTCCGAGCATCACCAGGAATGGTCCCTTAGCACAGAGCCAGGAGGAAGCCCTTCAGCACCATGAAGATGGCGAGTGCCCATAGCCCCCTGTCTCCAGGGTCCAGGCAAAGACCTGCCCCCTCCCTCTGGCTCTCCAGGTTGGATGCTCCTCCCCCAGGATTCGGGGCACAGGGAGGCACAAAGCCCTAACGTGATGGGTCCTTCCAAGGTGACCCAGCAGAACTGCTGGCATTAGGAGAGTTACTGGTGCTTGGTGGAGCTGAACCACAGATGCTGATGAGATGCAAGATTTGGGGCCGGCGTGTCAAGTCTCAGCTCTTTCTGAGAGCCCAGAGCCAATGTCACTGGTGTGCTATACGCATGCAGCTGCTCAGCCCGCTCAGGGCCACGGTAGGGAGGAGGAAGAGTAGGGCTAAGATGATCCTCCCCAGCCCTGACAGGCCCAGCCTCATTGTCTCACAGGAGGCAACCACCAGTGGCAGAGCACGGGCTCTGGTCACTGGCCAGGCTACAGCCCTGGCTTCTAGAAACCTCTGGAATCCAAATCAGGCTGGATCCCTGCTACCTCCTCCTAAATACCTTTATCAAGTGTGGGCCAAGTATGACCTGTGCTGGTGCCCTGGGCCCCCCCGAAGCCTCCCTCACCCCCATCCCCCCATCACGCCCCCCTTCCATCGCTGGAGGAGCTCAGGTTGAGTCTTGCCAGAGGCCGGCTAATCTGTTTCATAACGTGGCGTATTAAGCATTACTCTGAGGTCCGGGAACTCATCAGGAATGGAGGACAAAGTTTCCCAGGTTCCCTGAGGAGACTTGAGCTGGCTGCGCTTGGCCTACCTTTTCCCCAAGGATCCCCAAAGATAAAGTTTGGGGCTCGGCCAGGAGGGTCTCACCCAGCCCTGCCAAGCTGGACCTCCCCTGCCCTGTCCTGGCTTCACTCCGGTCCATGGCACTGATTCAGCTTTGGAGCCAGAGAGACCATGAGAGAGTTGGCAGGGGCACTTGGCCTTGGGTCCCCAGGGGGATCTTTTACCCTCAGCCTCCTTTCATGGGTACAGAAAGAGAAGAAATGTCCCTTTTCCAGAAAGCTCCGACCTCCATTTGATTTGGAGCAACCCAACCCCCCTGCTCACTGCAGACACTGGGGCTTGGCCTTCTCTGGGCCTCGGTTTCCAGCAAGCCCTGCCCACATCAGTGTGGTACAGGGGGCTTGGCATTCTTGCCCAACAGGAGGGGACCTTCTGTCCACCCAGTTCCCTCTGCATAGAGTTGCAGATGGCGGGGACAATCTGGAGAAGAGAGGAAGGAGGGACGAAGGGAACAGCGACCAGCTTTCTGGTCAACCTCACTGCCTTGCGAATGTGTCTGCAACACTGGAGAAATAAAGACCGAATAGAGACAGGCTGGGGCTTTGGGGCGGTGGTGGAAGGGACATTAGTGGCTGAAAATGTACACTGGTAAAGGGACGGGTATTGGGATGTTGTATGGTTGAAGCCTGACCATGAACAGCTCTGTAACTGTGTGCCTCAAGGTGACTCAATTAAGGGGGCCAGGGAGGAGGGAGGGAGGGAGGAAAAAGGCCGAGGCTGGGGGCAGACGGAGTCACCTACCCACGGGTAGACTGGCCTCACTGTAAGGAGGTGAGGGGGCGTCCCCCTTCCCATTGCACCCCCTCCCTGCACTTGTTCTGTCATCATGACCCTCTTGGAAGTCCAGCTCCCACACTACACCTTCTCTCTGTGATCCCAAGGGACCCCCCCCAGCTCTACAGACCGCCAACCCTCTGCGTTCCAGGCACCTCCCACCCCCCCACCCCTGCCCCAGCCCCAGCCACTTCCCCAGAATAAAAACTCCTTTGCTGAGGGGCTGGAGCACCTCCCAGCTGTTTGTGTCGCCCCTCCCCCTCTCCTGGTGATTCTTGGCCAACCCAGCTGGGGTTCAATACTCAGCCCTGAGGATATGGTGCTGCCCAAGTCCTGTGGTGCTGAGGACCACCCCGTGGTGCTCAGGGGCCCAGGGATGCATCTGCTAGTATTCAGGACACCGTGTGGGGTCAGGGATCCAGCTGGAGTCGGCCGTATGCAGGGTCTGCACCCTGACCCTTGCATAATCTCTCCGGGACCACAGCGGGCTGTCAGGGGGAGCAGCAAACAGCTCTGTCCACAAGCCAGGTACCCCGGCCCCAAAGCCCTACCTCCTGGGAAGGGAAATAAGGAGGGTGATGCCAGGCCCATCTCCCTCGGCATCCGGGCAACAGGGGGTGTAGACACCGCAGGTGCAGCCTGGGGTGGGGAAACACAGTCGGAGATGCAGAGAAGCCCCGAGGCTCCCCAGAAGGGGGAATAAAGCATCAGGTCTACCCATTCAGCCACATCAGCGGGATGGAGGGTCCGCGGGCCCAGTGTCCCAATCTCTGCCAAGGCTCCATGTTTAGAGATCAGCAACCACTCTTGTCCCACAAATATTTGCTGACACCTAGCACGTCCCAGCAGCAGTCCCGGGAGAGGAGGCCCGAGCCAGCAAGCCTAGTGAGAACAAGAGAAGGAGAACAGCGAGACTGGGTAAGGGAAGGTGGCGGGCTAGCGTGAGGGCTGAAAGCACGCAAGGGAGGGCAGGGGCAGGCCAGGCCATGAAGGGACACGAAACGAAAGGGGTACAAGGTGCAATCTGGGCATAAGGCACAAGGGTGCCAGGTGAGGGCCTTGGCAGGTGGCAGACCCACAGGGGGAGCAGCAGAAAAGGGGTCATGGCCAGCTCCCCGCCAGCACAGCCCCTGCCACTGTGATGGCATCTGCTGTCTCATCCGTTCCTGGGGAGGGGACAGTCCACCCCAGCCGCTGCTTCCATCACCTCCCCAGGGAGAAGCATGCCAATGTCAGTTAGAAGCCAGTGGGCAGGGGATGCTCTTTGGGGCTTGCTCAGGAAGGATTCTCACCAAGTCGGGGTGCAGGACGGGCCCGAGGAGGCTGGAGCAGCGGGATGTCACAGGTCAGGGGTGGGGGAGCTGGCAGACCTGCTGCCCGGTGGCTCTCTGCCATTCTCCCCAAGTCAGGACAGTGGGGAACAGAACTCCTCGGCATCCACTCCCCCCACCCTCTGTATTTGTGTCCCTCTACGCCTTTCCCTCACCCCGGCCTCCAGTGTGGCACTTCCTGTGTGGGACTGAAGGTTCAGGAAGGGATTCGTGACCAGCTCCAGGCACCAGGATGGAAGGAGAGTCCCCTCCATTGGGGAAAAGCCTGCTCCCCCAAGCAGCTGAGCTGCACGACTTCCAGCTCCCGAGGACCCCAGTGTCCTGGTGGGGTGAGGGAGACCCTGGGCACAGGGTGCTGAGTGATGGCCCTTTTCTCCCCTGGGATATGCAGAATTCTCAGCCCCAGAACCCACAAAGACATAGGGCTGCAATGAAAAGGGGACCTTGATAAGTGACTGAGGCAACAGAATTTGGCCTCCTTCCCCCAACTCCCCAGTTTTCCAGTAGCTTGGCAGTCACACCACAAACTGCCTTCAGTGCCATATAATTGCATCAACAGCCAAGATCCAGAGACTCTGAAATAAAGCTCCTGGAAAAGAGTGACACAGAACATCCTGACACTGCACCAGGCTGTCTTCACTGGGGCCACTTGGAGGGATGTGGGTTGAGTTTCCCTGCTGGCCCCAAGCAGAACCCTGGTAACCAAAAACCTCCAGAACCAAACTGCAGCCATGCTCAAGGCCACTCTCCACAAACTTGGATGAGCCTCACCTAGGAAGGAACCTGCAGAGGAACCCAGGTATGTGGGACCCATGACTGAGATCTTTAAGCTCACTCAGAACAGGACTGGGCCTCCTCCCCCCAGATTCCCAGTTTTCCAGTAGCTTGGCAGTCACACCCACAAACTGCCGCCTGGCGCTATATAATCTCATCAATGGCCAAGATCCAGAGACTATGAAAGAAAGCTCCCGGAAGAGAGTGACACAGAGTGTTCTGGAGCGCATGGCTGCATTCACAGCCATGCAACCTCTTATACTTTAGCTCACTGATGTACCAAATGTAGTACACCTTTGTTTGGGTTTAACATACATGTTTGTAATCTCTTATAAAAGGGCTTAAATGGCTCCAGGATGAAATACAACAATCTTCACATCTTCCTCTTATGGTGGTGGGAAGGTGCAAGGTGGTGGGATTGGTGTTTGAATATTATCTGCAATGAATTATTATGCACAACTTTATACAAATAAAATATATTTTTAATAAAAAGAAGTGGCCAAGGATCCTGAGCCAGAGATGACCCTGCACAACCTGGGCCCTGATTCAGAGGGTCCTTGCGGGAGGAGGCAGGAGGGCAGAATGAGGAATCATAAGAAGCTGCTGCCTTAGAGCTGCAGAGAGGGCCACAAGCCAAGTAAGCAGGAGGCTTCTGACATTAGAAATGGCGAGAACCCCATAGCTGGAAGCCTGCTTCATGGGCGGAGGGGAGAAGGCAGATGGAATAGAAAAGAGATCACTAAGAAAATGATGGCTGGAGGAATGAGTCGGGATGGGAGATGCATGCCGAAAGTAGATAATGGACCAAACATGATGACCTCTCAGTGTCTGTGTTGCAAGCCATAATGCCCAAAAGTAGAGAGAGAGTATGGGCAATATTGTCTGCCATAGAGGCAGGGGGAGTTATACCAGGGATATTGGTGGTGGGGAATGTGCACCGGTGGAGGGATGGGTGTTTGATCATTGTGTGATTGTAACCCAAACATGAAAGCTTATAACTGTGTATCAGTGATTCAACAAAATAAAGAAGAAGAAGAAGAAGAAGAAGAAGAAGAAGAAGAAGAAGAAGAAGAAGAAGAAGAAGAAGAAGAAGAAGAAGAAGAAGAAGAAGAAAGAAGAAAGAAGAAAGAAAGAAAGATAAAGAAAGAGAGAGAGAAAGAAAGAAAGAGAGAGAAAGAAAGGAAGAAGGAAAGAAAGAAAGAAAGAAAGAAAGAAAGAAAGAAAGAAAGAAAGAAAGAAAGAAAGAAAGAAAGAAAGAAAGAAAGAAAGAAAGAAAGAAAGAAAGAAAGAAAGAAAGAAAGAAAGAAAGAAAGAAAGAAAGAAAGAAAGATGTGGAGAACCGAATGCAACCCAAAAGCTTTGAGAAGGAACCAGAATGCTCGACGGGTCCACCAAGTTTTTTAACCCTCAGGGGTCTGATAATTCACTTTACACCGCCAAGGGCCTGATGCAGTCGTTACAGCAGCAGTGGATCCAAAGCAGGGCTGTGGCAGAGCTGGAAGGGTACAAACTTGTGGCAAAGTCTGACAGAGCATCCGAGCCTACACGATAGACACGAGGACGTGTTGGAAATTGGACACAGATCAAATGCTAACCTGAGTCCCCAAATTTCCCTCCCTCCTGCGTGGGATTCCAGCTTCCTGCAGGACCTCCCCACGGTCGTGAAAGTGCCCTGGGGTCAGAAACACAGCATTTCCAGCTCCCACTGCCAGAAGCATTAAGATTATGGCGTCTCTATTTCCCACACATCAGCTCATGGTTTTTTTTTTTAACTTTTTTTTTTTATCGAATCACCGTGAGATAGACCCTTACAAAGGTCAGCTCAGTTTTACTCAGAGCCGCTTGCACTGAATTTCTTGCTCATTCATCCCTTTTGTTTTTGTAATCTTTATATGTTGGAAAAAAATTTTTTTTGAACTTGTCCAAACTGGCAGCAGGACAGAAGTTTGTGCTGTAGTCAGCAAACCTCCCTCTCACATGTACCCCAGCCCTCCCCACCCTGAGACAGCGGGGAAGGTATCCGCTTCCTGTGAATCCTTCCAGAAGATTCCACGCAAATCGATAGATGTGCTTTTCGTCCCGAGCAAATGCAGAGTGGAATATTATATACCCTATGTGGGTATCAGGTACTTTTGCCCACTAGAAGTTCTCGGTGGGGGGGGGTGGGCGGGACGTTTCCATCACGATTTATAGGGAGCTTCTGAGCACTGCCCCCTGAAATGATGCGGAGTTCCAGTGAGTGGCCCTACTGTTGTTTATTTAACCTCTTGATGACGTTTCTCCTATTTTCAGTATCTGGCCACACAGATGATTGGCTGTTTTCATTGTGTAGCTGTGGCAGGCCCCAGCACGTCCACCGTTTTGCTGACTCAAGTGCCTTGGAAGGAGAGATTCCCAGAGGGGTCCCCTGGCTCACAGCCCCCTCGGGCTCCCCCCCTTGAAGACAAGAATGGGAAGTGGGTGTTTCTCGATGCCTTGCTGAACAGGCTTTATCAGACTTACGCTCCCCGTTCCAAAGGAGGAAAATCATATCTTACCCAGATCGTAATTCGAGATTTCCTTATTAGGGCTGAATCTGAGCATTTCCTGCATGTTTCAGAGGTGCTTGCGTTTGATTTTATTTTCTGTGATCCCTCTGGCCTTACCCTGGCCTGGTATTCCAGGGGCTGATGGTTTTCTGACTTAATTTGTAGGGAGGTTTTTAAACATGTACAAGTATTTCACACTCATCTATACATCAGAATCAACCTTTGAGACAGAGAATGAGTCACCAGACTCTTTTGGCCAGGTTATTTGTCTTTGGACTTGTTGCAAATGGGATTTGCCTGTGAATTAATTTCTGACACTGTGTCTTCAGATGCATCATTCTTTTCACTTATAATTTCTCAGCTAAGTGTCATATATTTTTATTATTTATAGAGATCACTCCAGCAAAACAGCCCACTGATGCCAGAGGTCAAACCTGGCAGTGTGGGACCCCCACACACTGTGCTAGGGATAGACTGGGGGGGCCCCAGAGGCCGGGCATGTACTCTACCACCTGAGTGTTGTTCCAGCCCCTCCAATGACACAATGTGCATTTCCCACCTCAAAACTAGGGAAGATCTTTCCTTTGCTTTCTCCTTATATCTTGGGGAACCTCCTCAGGAGGACTCGAGGGGCCAGGGGTCACTCCCAGCAATACTTAGCTGGACTGTGTGAGCCTGATGATTCACAACTCAGGCCAGTGGTGTGACATGGTGGCCGAGGGTCTCCAGGACCACCAGATGGTGCTGGCATTGGGAACATGCAGTACCAGGGAGGGAACTCGGGGTCTCTTGCTCCAGTTCTTAGAGCTTTCCAACCCCTCATATTTTCACTGTCACTGTCATCCCGTTGTTCACTGATTGGCTCAAGCGGGCACCAGTAATGTCTTCATTGTGAGACTTGTTGTTACTGTTTTTGGCATATCAAATACACCACGGGTAGTTTGCCAGGTTCTCCCACTCCTCATATTTTCATATTTGCTTTTTCACTTAGAGATTTTTAGAAAATGTTTTTATAGGGCCACCATGAGTTACTGGTGGTGATATTCATGATTGAGTTTCAGACACGCCATGTTCTAACACCAATCCCCTCACCGGTGTTCACTTTTCTCCCCCCGTGTCCCCAGTTTCCCTCCGGTACTCCAGCCTACCTCTATGGCAGGCACCTTTCTCTTCCTTCCAGGCACTGTGGTTTTCTTTTAGGCCCTGCTACTGCTATGGCTTCACACATACAACCTTCCAGCACCTCCTCCTTCTCCAGAGCAACCACTCCTCTCCTCCGCTGTCAGAGTGCGCCCCTCCAGATCCTGTCCCACCCCATGCCCCCTCCCCCAGTGGCCAGCTTCCCACTGAAGACCAGTTCTCAGGCTCTTCCTGTCTATCTCCTTTGGGCATTGGTTATTCTCCTACAAAGTTTCTTTATATCCTATATGTGAGAGAAATCATTCTTTCACAGGTAAGCTCTTGATCCAATTGGAATGAATCTTGATGTGAGTCAAAGATGCAAATCTTTAAATTTTTATTGTTTATTTTTTGGGTCATACCTGGTGGTTTTGAGGGATCACTCCTGGCAGGACTCAGGGGACCCTATGCATAGCTAGGGACTCAGGTCAGTGGCATACAAGACAAATGCTGTAACTCCTGTATTATCTCTCCAACCCCAACAATACATTTCTCACTCTGGGAACCAGCATGACAATAATAGCAGGGGATAATCACGTGGATAACATATGAGGGTTAAAAGTAGGTAAATGGATATTCTTGATAACCTTTCAGTATCAATATTGCAAATCACAATGCCCAAAAGGACAGACAGAGAGAGACAAAGAGAGAGAGAGAGAGAGAGAGAGAGAGAGAGAGAGAGAGAGAGAAGCGCCTGCCATGGAGGCAGGCAGGGGGTGAGGTTGAGGGGTGATGGGAGGGAACCTGGGGGCACTGGAGCTAGGAAATGTGCACTGGTGGAGGGATGGGTGCTGGAATACAGTATGACGGAAATCCAATCATGAACAGCTTTGTAAGGATCTAGCTCACCGTGATTCAATAAAAAATATTTTTTTAAATGTGGCTAGTGCAGTGTGTCTAAGGAACAGGGGTCCCTCTTTCCTCTTTCCTTTTGTGTATGTTTCTGGCCTGGAGGTCACCAGGCTTGGTGCTCTGAACTCACTTCCGGGGTGATCTGGGGACCTGTGGTGCTGTGGACCCCCAGAGTTGAGGCTCCTGACAGGGGCAGTGAGGGGCTGAATATAGAGGCTTGAGGATGAAAGAAGGGGGTATAGACCAGGCCCCCAATGCAGGGGCCTCCAAGCCCAGGAAGGAGTCCATTAGGCTAGGGGGCATTTAGGGGTCTCCGCAGAGCTGAGGTGGTTCTGTCCCCCAACATCATGCTCCTATCTGCACTTCCCATCCAATTGTCCTTGCCAGACCTGGTGAGGGTGGGTGGGTCTGAGCAGCGGAGAAAAGCAGAGACAGCAGGAGGAACAGCGCGACTGCATTTTACCAACAGCCGAGTGACTGCAGCTGGGGGATTCACCCACAAACCTCAGAGCACAGGGACATGAGGCACTGGTTGAACCCTTCACAAGGGGCTTCATCTCTTGTGCATTTGGCACATGCTGTCCTTTGGGAGCCTTGGGCTCTGCCAGACTGTGGGGACAATGGCCTTCTCAGCCCCAAGCCAAGGAAGTATTCTCTCCCCCTCCCCCCCGCAAACATACATCACATTGGGATATTTCTCACTGTCAGATGAAATATACAGGGGCTCCACACTCCAAATCTATGAGGTGGAATATAGGTGCCCCAAGACAACTTGGCCGACCACCAACGAGATGCTCAGACTTCTTCATCAAAGCCCTGAATGAAAGGTTTAAGGCTCTTCCTGTTTTTGGAGCGAGCAGATATCATTGGGCTACACTAGCATGTGACAGGGATGAATGGAGACATTACTGGAGCCCGCTCGAGCAAATCGAAGATCCACGAGATGATAAGTGACAAGTGACAAGTCCCCATCATTTCCTCTGCAAGAGTCTGTGCTAAAGCGGGGAGAAACCAAAGCTTTTAGGGCAAGGCACCCAAAAAATGGGGTGAAGGGAAAGAAACTCTTATTTGCAGGGGCCTGGTCTGGGCTAATGGGCCCAGCCATGCCTTTCTTTGTTTTTGTTTTGAGTCACATCCAGCAGTGCTCAGGGGTTTACTCCGGACTCAGTGCTGAGGGGTTGCTCCTGGGATGCTCTAGAGGCAATATGGTTTCGGGAATCGAGTCTGGGGGTCCTGCATGTAAAGCCTGTGCTCAGCCTTTGAGCATCTCTCCAGGCCCAGCCAGAAGACGGCTTTGAGGCGTGAGCATTTTGCTCTGCTCATGTTCTCATTCTGACCCCCACCCCCGGGGGGCACATCGGCCTGCCCCACCTCAGAGGTGAGGAGTGATTTGCACGGCCATCACTGGTGAACTTGAGCTTCAGCCTCAGGGAGGGCCTGGTCCTGTATCTTCACCACGTGCTGCCTTGTGTCTCCGTCCTGTGTCCGTCCTAGGAAAGCACGGCCCTAGCACGAGCTGCATGTGTGGGAGAGAGGTTAAAACATCTCCTGGAGGGAAGGGCATCTCCCCGCCCTGAGCCTGGACGGGATTTATTGCTCTGCTATCATCATGGATTCTTCTGGAAGGAAGATTTATCTCCTCTGGTCCTATTTAGTCCCTTATTTTTTATCTCTCTGGACGTTCATGGGTATTTATTTTATACTTTGGGCTATAATCCAATATTCTATGTGCAATTTTCTTGCTCAGTTTCTTTCCACTTTGGCGACAGGGAATTCCCTTAGGACGGGCTCTGAGAGGTGAGTGTGGCGAGTGACTCCACAGGCTGAGCCCGGGTTGGAGAGAGGCACAGTGGGTTGGGTGCTTGCTTGTGGTTGACCCACACTCCAATCCCCATCCCCATTCACACCTGTTAGAGAGAAGCATCCTGCAGAATGCAGAGAGAAGCTCACTTCCTCAATCACATGGCAGTCAAGCTGGGCTTACTTGGTAATTGCTTATTTAATTTTTCCACGAATGTGCAGGGATCTGAGTGGACAGACCATCATTGCAATATTCTTTGGTGTTGCCATTAGTGACAACCCCCAAAGGGGAATCTTTGTGTAAATTTTTACCTGTGTATTTATTTTCTCATGAAAATGAGGAAAGTTCTGCTCAAGCAGCTAGGCCACTCTTGAAAGAAGCTTTGGGTTCCCACCTGTAGTGAATGTGTTACTGAAACCAATGGCCTCCTGCACCACCAAAAAACTGGTTGAGTAAAAGGCAGTAACAGGGGCTGGAGCGATAACACAGCGGGTAGGGCGTTTGCCTTGCACACGGCCAATCCGGGTTCAAATCCCAGCATCCCATATGGTCCCCTGAGCACCGCCAGGGGTGATTCCTGAGTGCATGAGCCAGGAGTGACCCCTGTGCATCGCCGGGTGTGACCCAAACCCAAAAAGCAAAAAAAAAAAAAAGGCAGTAACAGTAGAGTCAGAAGTACATGCTCTCACCAGGAGAGACCCCTGAGTACAAACCCAGGAGTAAGCCCTGAGCACTTCCAGGTGTGGCCCCCTAAGCAAAATAAATTGATATAAATAAAGAAGAAGAGAAGTACATGCTCGTGGACATAGTCCCCACCAAGTCCAGCAGAACAGGACAATGGGTTTTTCACTAGTGCCATAAGCTAGAGCAAAGAGGTAGACCAGATGACCGCCTGGGGCCCTTCCAACTTTTATCTCTGTGAGTCTCTTGTGGGTGTGTGAACATGAGCAAGATACACATGCACACACAAATTATTAATCTGTAAACCAATGGAGTGGGACACATCATTGTAGGAAACGCTGTGCTGAGAAAGTCACATCCTGGGGCTCATCAATCCTGCTCCCTTCACAGGTAAATCCTGCAGATACTCATTTTGCCAAGAGTGAACCTGAAAGTTTTCCCCAGAGATGCCTTTATGAGTCCCCGAGATGCCTTTATGAGTGTCCCACCACCACCACCACCACAGAGCTACCAGTGTACAGCCAGGGACTGCTCACTCTTCCTGTTCCAGTGAGCTTCTTGGAAATTCCATCTCCCGAGGCGCAGCCCTGACCCAGGAGCAACACGGGTGCTCAACATGCAGCAGTGACCTATGGAGGCAGTAAAGCACCCAGCTGAGTTACTCTGAGCACTGGAGATCAACATCCTGGTTTCTATTCACAAAAGCTCAAAGCCAGAAAGTCTCTTTCTGCACATAATTATTTGCACATACGTCTTTCACTCTTGTGTGCAAAGGATGCAGTGAGGAGGACTAAAGGGCAAGTGCGTCCAAATGAAAAGATGTGACCCTGGGTCCAAATCCCACTCTGACCCTCAGGAACCTCGGGCTCCTCGCTGAAGTGTGGGGAGAACTGGAGAAGGACAGGAAGTGCCCCCATCCCAGGCAGCCCGATAGGCTTCAGGTGGGACAAAGCTCTCTATTTCAACTGGGGGCCACAGAGCATGGCCAGAGGGTGCCTCAGGGGTGAGATGGAGAAGCCGAGCTGGGGACCCTGGGGTTTGGTTCCAGACCCTGGCCATGGTTGGGGTGGCTGCCTGGAAAACTGTTTGCTGGATGACAACTCTTCACCCTCCATGAGACTGAAAACCTCCTGAGATGTGCTGGAAGCACCTCCACCAAGTCCCTCAGCTCGAATCTTTTTTTTTTCTTTTTGGGTCACACCCAGCGATGCTCAGGGGTTACTCCTGGCTTTGCACTCAGGAATTACTCCTGGCAGTGCTTGGGGGACCATATGGGATGCCGGGGATCGAACCCGGGTCGACCGCGTGCAAGGCAAACGCCCTACCCACTGTGCTATCGCTCCGGCCCCTCAGCTCAAATCCTGGGGGCTAAAGACAATAGCCAGAGGTTTCCATTCAGCAGTGGGCAGTCCCTCTGCGACAAAGCACACAGCTCAGACCTCAAGCTCTGGAGCGACTTCCCTGCAGATCACGGGCAGCCAGTCCCTCTCCCACCCATACTTCTGCATCTAGGGGCAAATCATGAGTCTCTCGGGGCCTCTGTCAGCTCCTCTAAAAGGAGAGACATGCTCCCAAGCCTTGGTGGAGAGTTCAAGGACCGAATGGGCAGGAGGCTGTGAGCTCAGGGACTGGCCAGAGGAAACAGGCAACAGTGGTGTCAATTCCCCCCCGTGACCCGTGAGTGTGGAGTGTGGGGGCCCAGGGCTGGGGCTGGCAAGCCTCGCAGAACAGCTGCTTGTCCACTGGCTGGCAGCTTCTGAAGTGACCACGTGCATGGCTGAATCTGTGGGAGAGCCCCTTCTCCTGGGGTCTCTGCTCCCCACTTCCTGTCCCTTGCTCCCTGATCTGGGCCACAGCAGCCCCTCCTTCCTGGCTAGATCCTGGCTACCTCCTGGTCAGCCGTGGTGGTGGCTGGGCGCCCTGTCCCAGATCCTGGCTGACTGCACCCAGGACCCCTAGCCCCAGCCCCCCACTCTGCGTCCCCCCGACTCGCAGGCCTATTGCAGGGAGCTGAGCCCGCTACCCCGGGCGGGAGGAGCTGAGCGTGAGGAAGAGCGCCGCGTCAGCCGGAGATTTAGCATGCGCTCCTGACTTGAGCGTGAGGAAACGGGCCGTGACGGGGGAGGCCCCCCCGGACGCATGTCCCGAGGTGTCTCCAGAAGACCAGCGATGACAGACAAAGGCTTAGGCGGGTAGGAAGTGGCCGCTTATGGGCTGCAGGCGGCTCCAAGTGCGGCTGAGGGGCGGCTGAGGGTGGCAGGAGGACCCAGGAGCGTTGGCGGCAGCTCAGCTGGGAGACAGGAGCGTCTCCACCAATGGGATACGCGGGGGCCCCCTCCTGGAGCTGCGCGGACCATCAGCATCCTTCATCCAGGACGAAGGCCTGGCTTAGATCTTGGAGCTGGAAACCCTCCCTGACTCCACCCACCAGAGCCCCTGATGAGACCCTCTTAGAAACTTCCGGCTTGCTTCAAAAACCGCTTGGGGGTGGGGGTGGGCGGAGAAATAGTACAGCTGGGAGGGCACTTACCTGGCATGCAGCCAACCTGGGTTCAATCCTCCGCACCAGATGTGGTCTCCTGAGCACCGCCAGGAGTGATGCCTGGTTGCAGAGCAAGTAGTCAGCCCTGAGCACTGCCGGGTGTGACCAATAAAATAAATAAATAAACCAATAAACCAATGTGGCAGTGTGGGGGAGGCTCCAGAAGAAGCACAGTGGTTAAGGTAAGACCCCTGGAACACCATAGTCCCCCTTCCTTAACCCCCGAGCCCACCAGGAGTGATCCCTGAGCACAAATGGCTGGAGAAGGGTGGGAAGAAGCTTAATGGGTAGAGCACACGATTTGTGCATGGGAGGCCTGTGTTCCACCCCCAGGACAGCATGGACACCCCAGCAGTGCTGGGAGCGACCCCAGAGCACAGAACTGGAAGTAATCCCTGAGCACCACCAGGTGTGGCCCCAACCCAGAGAAAAGCAGAAACCGCTGGGAAAGGTCGTGCTCTCAGCTGCGGTCAGTACCGAAATCAGGGAAGGATTCTGAGGGCAGAGTCAGCTTGTGAAGGCAGGGAAAGGAGAGCGAGTACGTGCTTGTGTGTGGCCAACACTTGGCCTACTGCTGGCACTACATGGTCCCCCGAGCACGGCCTCAAACACCAACAAATAAAATAAAACAAAGAAATTAAAATGAAAGGGAGAGACTAGAGTGATCGCATAGCAGGTTAAGGGGTTGCCAGATTCCATCCCCAGCACCACATATGGTCCTCAGAGCCCTGCCAGGAGTGACCACGGAGCACTGCCAGCTGTGGCCACAAAACCAAAACAAAATTTTTTTTAATGAAATAAATTTAATGTAAACTCATTGGCACAGTTTTACAGATTTATAACTAATAGATGCAAGCCAACCTGCAAAAACTCATGGGTACACCGGTCTTACAGCAAAAAACCCTGGGGTGCCCTCAAGAAGGCGGTGGACCAAGTTCCCGCCTGATCTGAGCCCCGGCAGCTGCACCCACATCCCCCAGTGCAGCCATGTAACTCCAGTGGTTCGTGACTAATCTCTGCAGAGGCATCAAAATGATGAATATTCCAGGTACAGAAGTCTTCAGGCTGAAAACTCTGGGGTCTTCTCTTAGTGCAGGCAGGCAACCCCCAAGCCCCATAATTCCAGAAACCCCAGCAGCCACACCCACCAACAGCCATGTCAGCCCAGTTCTGCAGATCCTGGCATGCCTGCAGCACGTGGCCACACATGAGGCCACATGACACCTCCAAGTTCCACAATACTGACACTTGGCAAACAAATTAGATGGGAAAGTAACATAGAAGCCAACTAAGCTCAGTAAGCAAAACAATAACAGAGAAGGCTCAGCTAGCAACAAAAAGCTTAGTAAACCCTCAGTCAAGGACTCAAGGCCCCATGGGGAGATACAGTTTTCACAAATTTTCTTTTACTGAAACATCTTTTGATAATTCCGTTAGCCATTTAGTTGTAACAGGCAGCATAAAATAAGTAATTTTGTGTGCGATAAGGGGCAGAATTGCAGGGAGGGGCGGGAATCTTGGGAGAACAGTTTAGAGAAGGTCTCACTGGTGGTGGGATTGCTGTTGGAACATCGAATTCCTAGAACAACTGTATTATGAACAACTTTATAAATTTTTTAGTATTGAACAAAATATTTAAAATAAAATAAGGAAAACTAAATATTGTTTTGAATAGTAAATTAATTAGGTGTCACTTCTAGATGATTCTGTTCATTTGTGTTTGGCTTTTGGGAGGTCACACCTGGCAATGCTCAGGGGTTATTCCTAGCTCTGTGCTCAGGACTCACTCCTGGAGGTGCACATGGGGACTAGGGATGGCGAGGATCAAACCCAGGTTGACCGCATGCAAGGCAAATGCCCTATCCTCTGTACTGTTGGTCTGGCCCCCATTTCCAGATGTTTCTTTCTGGGCCATAATACAGAGCAACAGTACAGAAGGGAGGGCATTTGCCTTGCACACAGCTGACCTGGGTTCAATCCCCAGCATCCCATATGGTCTCCTGAGCACTGTCAGGAGTAATTCCTGAGTAGAGAGCCAGGAGTAACCCCTGAGCATTGCTGGGTATGGTCTTAAAACAACAAAATAATAGTTTTTCTTTGGTTGGCTATGGATAGCAGTGCAGGAAAAGGGGCAGCGGCTGGTGGCCTGTTTTGTTCTGTTGAACTCAGTTTGGATCTGGAGGCAGGGGTGGAGCTGACTCATGAGAGACAAGCACGAGCCCCGTCGCCTCCAACTTTAAAGAAACGAAAGTGGAGTTGAAGGTAGTGTTGAAGGATAAGGCTTCCATTTCAGTATCGCCATTTTTCTCTGAAAGATCAAAACAAAGTTTCTGAAAATAAATAGATAATGGATAGGGGAGGCCAGGTAGGTGGGTGAATGGGACCAGCTGGGCCCAGAAGTCTCGGGGTGGGTCCTGGGCTGGGGACTTGAGCCGGTCACACGGGCAGGGAGGCCTTCGGCTCCCTGGAGATTGGGGTCCTACAGCCATGTGGAGGGCGTGCAGGTCCCGAGACCCCCCTTCCCTCCCTCACGGTTACCCTGTGAAGCTGAGATGTAGCAGCAGCTGCTGTCTCTCAAAAGATCCCACTGTGGTGTCACCTCCCTGGGATCAGCCTGGACAGTCTGTCCCCTGGTGTGGCCCCAGACTGGGGATGGGGAGCTCAACTCTCCAGGATCCCTGCCCTCACACATCACCTGCTTCACCAAGGTCATCCTTTACCAAAGTGGGTTCCCGGGAACACCAAGGCCCTAAGATGCCCTGTGCCAAAGGGGCTCCTAGTCAAGGAAGTTTGGGAACTGCTATCTATGGTAGACCTTCACCCACCCCCTGTCCCACCCACCTGGGAGAGTCACATAATTGGCTCAACTGATCCTAGATCCAGGTTCAGAGAGGAATAGTCCATGAGGGGAGTCCATCCCTGGGGGAACTGGCATGAGGGAGTGGGCAGGCAGACACAAGGACAGTTGATGTCCACCAATTAGTGTCTCTCAGCCAAACTCGACCCACCACGTTCTCGGCTTCCCTGGAGCCAGGCGAGGGTCAGCGGGTCTCAGGTCACATTCCCTCTCCCGCACTCTGATCTGGGCCCCTGTCGCCCGCACGTGCTCCTGGGTGCCGGTGGCTCATGTGGCAGGCAGAACTGACCATCCTCTTGGGGCCGTGGCCATGATCTGGTGGACATTCCCAGCCTGAGTCTCATTCAGAGTTCCCACACTGCCCCCTGCCCCCAGCACCAGGAGACATGGGCTACAATGAGTCCCCCAGCCAGAGGGGAGCCAGAGCCCAGAGCCCCCCGACGCCCCCCAGCCTCTTTCCCTTTCACCCCACACCCACAGATCTGCCCCTCCAGCTAGGCAATGTGGGGCCCTGTCCTGGAACATGGGGGTGACCCGGGGAGGCCAGACCAGCAACTCCACGCAGGACTGAGTTCTCCGGGGAGTCCGAGCAGCTCACTTGGCAGCTCCCAGCCCTCCCCGCCCTTCCTCAAAGCCAACGCCAAGGAACGCTGCCAGAGAATGACTTGGAATTGGCATGGGCCTCCGTCCCCAATCTATCAAGAGGGGGAGGAGTAGGGCAGAGGCCAAGGTCAAGCTTCAGGGGCTGGCCCCGCCCTCTGGCCCTGGCCAGCCGGCCTCAGCCTCTGCTGCCGAGGGCAGAGAGTTGTTCAGTGCTGCCCTCGCAGTGCAGAGACTCCTCAGCTTGCAGAAACGGAGCCCTCACCCCTGTCGGTGTGTGGGCCAGAGGAGGGAGATCCTTCTCCCTGGCGCGGGAAGCTTCTAGAAGCTTTCATGACCTGAGTCTCCAAGGACAGGTCAGATTGTTGAGGTTGCAGATGAGGCTAGGCAAGAAGAATAAGACAAAGTGGCCAGACCAAGTGCCAGGAGGGCTCCCGGTAGCCCAAGGGGGCCCAGGAAGCAAAGTCGTCCCGAACCAGCTTCAGTCTCTTAGTTACCATTCAACCCCGACTTACAGAAGACGCAAAATGGTGTGTGGGGGGCATGCAGTGTGGGGGATGTAACTCAGGGCCTGCTGCCTGCCAGGCGTGCGCTCTGACCCTTGGAGCTACCTCTGGGGCCCCAGGGAAGAGATTCTATTTTCCAGAAAGCATCAGTTGCAGCAGGTCTGAGGACAGCTATACCCAAGCATGCAGAGAACCTCGGGGCCAAGAGTCGTGCCTCCCCCGTGTGTGGCTCCCAACCTCACGGTCACCTCGTGCTCCAAGATGGCTGTGGGAGCGCCAGCCTTCCCATCTGCCTTCCTGGCAGTGGCACAGAGCAGGCACCACGGCAGACTCAACTCCTTCTCCAGAGTATGTATGTTCCCATACATACATCTCGTGAACATGTCCTCAGTCAGCCCCGAGTGAGTCTGGTAGTCACTCAGATACGGAAGGAAGAGCACTGTCGTGTAGACTCCAGCACGAGAAGCCGCATATCCTGGTATGTTCCAGAAATCCGTAGCTTAGGAGGTGGCAATGGACATGCACAGCATTTGAAAGTCTCTGCTCGAGAAGGGGCAAAACACTGAATACCTCAGGTCCTGATCCTAGTGCCCAATTCAAGCAGTGTAGGGAAGCGTGTCTAGGCACTGTAGACTCAATGGACACATCAAGACCAGTGTCTTTAGAGCTGGAGCCATAGCACAGCGGGTAGGGAGTTTGCCTTGCATGTGACTGACCCAGGTTCGATCCCCAGCATCCCATATGGTTCCCTGAGCACTGCCAGGAGTAATTCCTGAATGCAGAGCCAGGAGTAACCCCTGTGCATTGCCAGGTATGACCCCAAAAAGCAAAAAAAAAAGTGTCTTCTAGCCTTTGTTCTGCTATCCCCAGGATATTAGATATTCAATTATTATTTAATCAGTTCACACTTACAAAGTACTTACCCCATTAAAATTAAATATGCCAAATGGATCGTCTCATGATTGCAAGATAGCTGCCACAGCTCCAGACATTGCATCTTACCCTTACAGCCTATAAAGTAGAAAAAGAGAAAAAAGGAAGTCAAAGAATTTTTCTCCTTATTCCAGGTTTGTTTTCAGGAAGGGAAATCTATCCCTTCCTCCTTCAGATTTCTTCTCTTGTGTTATGGAAAGGTGGGTGGCAACCATATTTGGACCAGCTACGTTATAGAGGGGCAAGGTGGCCACAGCCAGTTTACATCAATTGTGTCCTATCTCCACCCCTCCCCACAACACACACACACACACACACACACACACACACATCAACCCTGCTCACCCCACCACCCAAGCAAAACCAGGATGCTGATGCAGAACAGAAGGGAACAGGGCTGGTGGGTGGTGAACCATCGCTGCCCACTGTGCTTCAGGAGGGAGGTGGGGAGGGTGCTGAGAACGTCAGGGCGAGGAGCTGAGTGAGGAAGAGGAGCCACACCCAGACACAAAGAGCAGCCTCAGCATGGAGATCACTCCTCTCCATCAAGACGGCCACCACCGGCCCGGCCCTGTGACAGCAGGGCCACCTCCAGGCTACGCTGGTTATGGGCCATCATAGGCCTCGAGCGTGTGGGCAGCCCCCGTGCAACTGGTAATTGCATCAAACACTCTCCTTTCCTGCCATCAAGAATGCGTTTGTGTTCATTTCAGCAGTTCCCCAGGGCCCAGGAAGGCGGCGGGAGGGCACGCTCCAAGAGAAGTGTGTCAGGAATTCTATGTTTTCACCTTGGCCCGAGCTTCCCTATTTATCTTGCAGTTTCATTAAATCCGCGCCACATACCACAGACATATTTCTCAGCTAACGGCCTGTGGCAGGGGCTCCAGGATGCTCTGAACACAGAACGTTCTTTGCCTGCTTCTCCTTCTGAAAATCAAATAAGCGCTCGCCTCGCCCCCCCTCGCTCTCACACGGTTCACTTGGATTAATAACATTTGAGATTCTGCCTATTCGCTATCGAGAGCAGCGCGCGAGGGCCTTCCAGCCAATTCCAATTCCAGATACTGCGCGATGGAAACTATTTCTCCCCGGCCCTGTTGCCAGCAACAAGCTTTTTCTCTAACGGCTTAATTAGGATTCAAGATTGTGTCCAGGAACTGGGCGCCTCGGAAGGAGCCAAGCTGGAGTGTTTACACTCTTCTACGCTCACTTCATTCCTGGTTTTGTATTTTGCAAGAGGAGGGAAATGGGAGAGAGAGAGAGGGAGAGAGAGAGGGGGGGGAGAGAGGGAGGGAGAGAGAGGTAGAGAGAGGGAGAGAGAGAGAGGGAGAGAGAGAGGGGGAGAGAGAGGGAGGGAGAGAGAGAGGTAGAGAGAGGGAGAGAGAGAGGGAGAGAGAAAGGGAGGGAGAGAGAGAGGGAGAGAGAGAGGGAGGGAGAGAGAAGGGGTGTGGGGGAGAGGTGGGCTTTGGTAAGAGGAGAAAGCCCGGCAGAGATGGAGACGTGAGCGGCATAGGCTGATCAGGAGAGGGATCCAGACATTCTACAGAGAAATGGAAGGAGCAGCACGAGGGTCCCCTGAGTTTGAAACGGGCAGGTGAAACCCCTCGGTGGCCTTCCCATGCCTAGCTGGACAGGTCACCTCAGCTCCCTGGATGTTTGCCCACTGTGAAGCTCAGCTGGAAGGGAAATGGAGTGATGGCCAGGGGGGTCCACACTTTCAGATATAAGGTGACCAGATGGAGGAGCTGCAGCCTGGTGCCCATGGGCTGTATGCCGGATGCTGCTACGTGAAGAAAGAAGCTCTCTCCACCCACACGCATACACGCACACACACACACACACACACACACACACAGAGTGCCAGGTGAGGGAATGTCTTCATCGCCATGGGAACCAGTCCATAGCTTGGAGCAAGCCATCGCTGTGGAGTCCGTGTGTAGATTGCTACATGTGTCAGTGAGGCTCCGTTCGCCTTAGCAAGCTTTGACGCGCTGATTTGAAAGGAAGAAGCCACAAAATAATGCCCGTTCCTGTGTCAGGGATGTGTGGTCCTATCACCAGCCTCCCCAAAAGGGCAGCACTCAGAGCAGCACTGACGTGTCGATCTATTTCTGTGGTCAGGCCCCGGCAGCACCCCCCCTCTGTCTCTGTCTTTGTCTGTCTGTCTGTCTGTCTCTCCCCCCATGAGCTGGCTCTGGCCCCCCCTCTCTCCCTGTGGTGCTGCCTTGGAACAGCTTCTGGGGGCAGGGGTGCGGGTGGGTCTAGACATCACTAGTGTGTCTGGCACTGAGGCTCCTGCACATACACATGTGTGCACATCTGTGCATGTCTCCATGTGTCAGTGTGTGTATGTGCCTGTGTGATCCCATGAGTCTGTGTGCATGTTTATATGTATGTGCCTATGCGTGTCTCCTATGTCGATGTGTGTACACGTGTCTGTCTGTGTCTGTGTCTACCTGAGGGTGTGCCTGTATGTCTCTCATGTCCATGTGTCCATGTGCCTATCTGTATGTGTCTATGTGTGCACATCCATGTGCACACACACATATATGTGTCTGTGTGCCTGTGTTTGTGTGCCTATGTGTGTGCCTGTGTGTGTATCTGTTTGCGTGTCTCCGTGTGTTTGTGTGTGTCTCCATGTGTTTGTATGTGTTTGTGCATCTCTGTGTGCTTGTGTGTGTCTCTGTGTGTGTCTGTGTGTTTGTGTCTCCATGTGTTTGTGTGTGTGCATCTCTGTGTGTTTGTGTGTGTCTCCGTGTTTGTATATGTGTCTCCGTGTGTTTGTGTATTTGTGTGTCTATGTGTGTCCATGTGTTTGTGTGTCTGTGTGTTTGTGTGTATGTGTCTCCGTGTGTTTGTGTGTATTTGTGTGTCTATGTGTGTTTGTGTGTTTGTGTGTGTGTCTCTGTGTGTCTGTGTGTCCCCTCCCTCAGTCACGGAGCTGAAGCTTCCACACAGAGCACAGAAGCAGAGGCTGCAAGGCCCTGCATGGCCACACTATAGTTCTCTCCACATTCCAGGGCAGGCCCAGCTCCAGGAGGAAGAGAGCCCGCCTCCCCCAGAGCGGACAGCACGGAGTAACCGCAGAGGGCCATGTAGGGACATGGCAGCCATGGTCGCCAAGGTGGCCTCCCTCAAGGGGAGAGGAGATGAGCTACCTTCCCGGAGTGTCATGCACATGGCCCTGGGCTCCAGGATGGAGACTTGGACTGAGCCGCCGTCCAGATGCGACAGACACTGGTTCAAATCCCAGCCCCACACTTCCTACTCGTTAGAGTCTCAGACTTCTCACTACAGCTGTTTGAGTCTCTATTTCCGCAGCGAGGAAACGGGCATCCCACTGTCTGTCCGAGCTACTTTGTAAGAATCATAGCAAAAACGCCTGTGTCAGGCCTGCCGCTACCCGGCAGATGTGAGCGTTAACCCTCCTTCCTGCCTCAGTCTTTGCTTCCCCACTGAGATTTGGCCAGGAGCTGTCTGGAATCACCAGGGCTCTGGGCAGGAAACCTGGGAGTGGGAGCGAATGCGTTAGTGAGTCGGGAAGCAGCACCGCCCACCGTTATAGCGCACTGCAGAGGTGCTGGCACGTGACCTAGACGTGGCCAATCAGAGGGCCTCTTTTCTCATCAAGGCTCGTCAAGTGACTTAAGCTGGACCAATGAGACTCCTTCCCTGGGATCTCTACCACTGAGCAGCAGAAGTATTTGCTTCTGGAGCCAAGAACTGGAAGATGGGAACCTGGGGCTATTGTTCACTCCCTTTGCTTGCAGGAGACAATAAAGCCGAGTGGAGAACAAAAAATAGAGGTCCTAGTGGTAGTCCCTCATTCCAGCACCATACCCTCTGGGTCTGAAACCCAACCCTTTACTCTCCAGCCATTCCTGCCTTAGTTTCCTTTCTGCTGAAGCCTCCTGAACCTGACTAATACAGGGATGCCAGGCCATGAGAGGTCCTGAGCGAAGAGGCAAGCCAGGAGGAAAGAGAAACACGTGAGAATCATTCTTGGACTGTCAAAATACTCACAAGGAAAAAAACACATCAGCTCTTCCCTGTCCACACCTCCACTGGGAGGACTCAGGAGACCAGAATATCAGCATTCCTACAGGATCAGATGAGGAAGTGGACAGAGCCCATCTCTAGGAGCAAAAGGCCAAGTGTTTTGAGTTGAACACAGTTGACAAGGTGAAAGATAATTAAAGATACTACATCTGGTCCAAAAACAGGGATCAGGGACAGAGCACTAAGTGAAAAACGGATGCACAATGGTAGAACAAAAGCAAAAACAAGCAAAAATAACATACATATACACCTGTGTGTAGAAGATTCAATCTTACAGGGTCCCTATAAGCACTTGTATACAAACTAGGCTAAGTATGGTTCTTCTCTAAGTAATACAGGGACCAGGATTGCACTGAAAAAGAAATCCAAATGGTTTTCAGTTTTGTCTAGAATGCATTTGCATTTATAGCTTTATCTTGGAGTATATTTGTGCATATACATGTATATAATACATTTGTGTATCCTTTGTGTAATTATAACACAAATAATTATAATTTGGGGGGGAGTTACAGCCCAGCCCCTTTCTTCTATGTCACACTGGCTCCCTCAAACTGAGGTCCCCAAGGCTCTTCTTAGTGCTGGATACATGCTGGGCACTGAGGGTCTGTGCCCTAATCCCCATAGTCCTCTGCTCACCATCCACCCTTGTGGCTGGCACTATAAACAAGGGCCCTCAAGGGGGCTGACCCAGGAAGCAAAGCCCACTGGGGGTGATCCTCTGCCTTGTGCCTCCAAGTGACCTTAGGCAGTAGGTGACTGCCTCAGGGGACTCTCCACTTCCTCCCTGCTCTCAGGTGCTCCCCTCCATGAACTTTGCCTGTGGCCACATCCATACCCGACATACCCTCTGCGTGACCCCAGAGCTTTGCCTCCTGTTCATAATTAAGAGAAGAAACCACCGAATGAGCATATGAGCATATGCGTAAATATAGGCAGCAACAGTCTCTCTCTCTCTCTCTCTCTCTCTCTCTCTCTCTCTCTCTCTCTCTCTCTCTCTCTCTCTCTTTGTCTTTATGTGAACTATTTTGGCCTAATTCTTTTCTTTACAAAAAGAACGGCTAATATTTCATGGGCAGAGATAAGATCTTGCTTTAATACAGTTAGCTTCAATTGACCTTGAACTGAATCTACAAATTTCTTAGAGGTGACCTCTTCATCAACGCTTGATACACATTCACAAATAAATGAACTGAGAAGATTCCTATTTAGATAACTCGTCCAATCGAGGATCCAAAATAAAGGCAGATGTCTAGGGCTGGGTTGGGGAGGCCGGGAATCATGGAATCTTAGAATAACAGCCTTTTCGGATGATAGAATTATAGAGTCTTAGAGTTGAAGAATCCAGAGCTGGAGGGGACCCCAACCATGAAGAACTGAGGGCGACTAAGCTGTGAACTCACTGGGAAGGGGGTTAAGTATTGGTTACTCCAGCACAGAGCTGACTGCATGAGTAGGGGGTTGCAAGGAGTTGGAACTGCTGGAACAGAAAAGGGTTAAATCATCACCAAGCAAAAGGATGGTGGGGGCGCGGGGATGGGACATGTTCCCACAAAGCCAAGCTCTGCTGTTCACCTTCTGGGTGCCCCGCATCCCAGCCTTGCAACTGCGCCTCCAGGCTGCGGTCCTTCTTCCCAAATCCACGACCGTTACCTATAGAGATGCTTCTTGAGGGCACCTTGGCCCTGGACTACAGAGGCTGGCTGGCCTCCAGGCCGCTGCCTCTGCCACTGACCCAGGCAGAAGACTGCTTGGCCCGGTTTTTCAGAACAGAAGGAAAGAACAATCGGAAAGGGGAACGGAGCCTCCAAACCGGTCCTGTGTGCTCTCCTCCAATAGGCTGCTCACAGCCCGGGGGGCGGAGCTTCCCATCCAGTCCTGTGTGCTCTCCTCCAATAGGCTGCTCACAGCCCGGGGGGCGGAGCTTCCCATCCAGTCCTGTGTGCTCTCCTCCAATAGGCTGCTCACAGCCCGGGGGGGTGGAGCTTCCCATCCAGTCCTGTGTGCTCTCCTCCTATAGGCTGTTCACAGCACAAGGGGTGGAGCCTCCAATCCAGTCCTATGTGCTCTCCTACAAGCTGTTCACAGGACAGGGGGCGGAGCCTCCCATCCAGTCCTGTGTGCTCTCCTCCTACAGGCTGTTCACAGCACAGGGGTTCCGGGCGTTCGCCTTGCACGTGGCTGACCCCTGTTGGATTCCTGGCACCACAAGGATCCCCGGAGCCCCTCCAGGTGCAGTCCAGAGGCCCTGGAGTCCTGTGGGGTGCTGTCCGGGTCCTTCCCACTCCCGCAGAGCATGAACAGCACCCCCTCTCTCAGACCTGCTTGGCCAAGAGTTGCCAGTGGGCCCCCCCATGGGCGAGATATATCAGGCACTGATATTTCGCAAATAAAAGAATAGGTATCGATTTGCATATTAAAGATGTAAATTGTGTACTTTTTTTTATGAGTAAATCAGCACAAATATTTGCTACTTGGTAGGGGAGAGGCAGGAGATTCCAACCAAAGTCAGGATTAATAGGATATAACCCTGGGGTGTCCCACAGCCTCCCAGTCTGGTACTGTCACTCAGGAGGGAGCTGGGTGACTGCGAGGCAGGAGCACTTCTTCCGTCATATCAATTAGGAAAGTGCCAGTTCCGATGGGCCATGGTGAGCCCTGCATCTTAGGGCCAGGGCACCCCCCTTCTCAGGGCTACTGTGCCGCTTCCAGGAGCTGCAGGATGGAGTCATGGGGCCACAGAGCTCTTTTGGGGAACCCAGAGCTGCTGGCACAAAGCAAGGGTAGGAGGGAAGTGGGCAGCCAGACCCATAAGCTCCTGGTGCCCCTGACCTTTGACCCCACTCCCCCCCCCTAGGAACAAGGTCAGTCTGGTCCTTTCCCAGACCTGGAGGTGCAGAGACCTCAGGGGGGAGCCATCTGCTGTCCCTGGTGGGTTTATCCATGCAGGTTGTGGCCAGCAGATGTGGCTGAAGCCAGGAGAAGTAAAACTCGGGGCTACAGCCCTCCTGGCTGCAGGCTGGGAGGGAACAGGAAGGGGGTCCATAGCCCGGGAGCAAGAGAGTATGTGTGTATCAAGGGACTCAGGCTACATCTAGACCTCTTTGTTGGTGAACCCATTCACCAAGAGCAGAGCACCCCTAGGCCAGCTCCTCCTCTGCCACCGAGTCTCTGTGCAGAGCGAGCTCTACCCTGTGCCCCCAAGAAACACCCACCATCACTCTGTACCCACATCACCTCCTCTGACCCCTCTACCGGACTGGACTGTAAGGTAGCTGGGTCTGCCTTGCTCCCTCCCCTGCCCCAGGCAGGGCCCACGAGGTCGAGCCCCTCGCCTTGTGAAAGATGCCCCCCACACTACACCACAGAGCAGCCCCCGTGTCCCAGGCTCCAAGCATGGCAGGGGGCTGCTCCATGGAGCAATGCAAAACATCGGCTTCCTATTGAAAGGGAATGAGGCCACCATGCCAAGGGCTCGACTCTGTACCGCCTCATGACTGAGCTCTGCAGAGATGCCAAACTGCAGAAAAGTTCAGATACACCGGTCGCCAGGATGGGAACTCTGAGAGCTTCTTGTATTGGGGACCAGCAGCCTCCCCTACTACTTCCAGAAGCCCCGCAGTCACACCCACATTTCACACCTCTGCCATGTAAGCTCATTGTCTGGAGTTTCAGCAGAGGGGCCCCTCCAAACTCTACAATACTGAGACCCCAGTAAGAACGCACCAGATTAGATGGGAAAGTAACATAGACGCCAATTAAACTCAAAAGGCAAAAGCATTTACCACAAAAGGCTCAACTAGCCACGGGGCTTAGGAAATCCCTCATCAAGGACTTAATGACCCTGTGGTGAGTTATAACAATTTTCACAAATTTTCCTTTACTGAAGTGTTTTTGCATGATTCCATTCCTTTCAACAAGCAATATTAAATAAATGATATTGTTCCTGCAAAGGCGACAGGCTTGGGGATGGGGTTGGGAAAATGGGGACAGTGCTGAAGGAAAGGCCACACTGGTGGTGGGATTGGTGTTGGAATACTGAATGCCAGAGCCCGAGTGATAGTACAGTGGTTAGCGCACTTGCTTTGCACTCAGCCGACCTGGGTTCAGTCCCTGCCACCCCATAATGTTCCAGAGTCCAGCCAGGAGTGGTCTCTGATACTGGTGATGGGATTGGTGTTGGAAAATTTTATGCCTGGAATTTGATCATGAATGACTTTGTAAAATTGCGGTATTGTGAAAAATTTTGTAAATCACAGTATACCTCAATAAAAAAACATTTAAAAAATTAAGAATACTGGATGCCTAAAACAACTGTGTTATGAACTTTGTAAGCCACAGTGTTAAAACAAAGGAAGAAAGTAAAAAATAAATAACTAAATAGATAAAAGGGGATGAAAGATGCAGAAAGACAGGGTTCTGATTCAATACCAGCACGTAAAAATATGTCTGCGAGGATGTTTAGTCCCAACATCTCACACAGGAAACTCTTGGATTATTTCTCAGAAAGTCCATTTTCTTTTTTGCTTTTTGGGTCACACCCAGCGATGCTCAGGGGTCACTCCTGGCTCTGCACTCAGGAATTATCCCTGGCGGTGCTCAGGGGACCATATGGGATGCTGGGAATTGAACCCGGGTCGGCCGCGTGCAAGGCAAATGCCCTACCCGCTGTGCTATCACTCCAACTCCAACAAGTCCACTTTTTCTTACACCTTTGAGCCCTTGGGCCACCACCCTCAGCTCTCTTGTCTCACTCTTGGGTCACTTCCTCCTTTCCATCAGCAGCCTTCAGCTCTTTGGAGAAAGGTCTGGTGCTATCACACAAACCTGCTGGAGAAAACAAATCCCCTCAAGAACTTCCCACGAGCGGGCTTGGCAGAGAGTACACCAGGAGCGTGCTCACCTTACACATGGCCAATTCAGCTCAGACCCCAGTCACCTCCAGGGCTGATCCCTGAGTGCAGAGTCAGGGGTAAGCACTTCACACAGCCCACTGTGGTCCCCCCAAAGCAAGAATCTGGACTGTACCCTGGGTCCTGACACATCTTAAAGGATCTCATAATTATGTAGTGGAAACTGTAAGTAGGTATTATCATTTATATAAAAATAAGAAATTGAAGCTTAGAAAAATTATATATATTATGAGAGGAAACCTTATCACTCAGCTTATGTTAGGCCCAATTGCTAATATTTTATTTTCAGCCATATTTTTTGTTTGGGGGACTGGCTTATAATTCTCTCTGTGTGAATGTTTCCTTTCTTGTCATTTATTAAGAGTATATTTTCCTTTATATCACTGAATGTCATTCTCAGCACTTCCTTACAATTTTTGCTAATTCCACTCTCTGTCCTTGGAGCCAGCCTTGAGAACTGTGTTTTCTCTTAAGAGTAGGCCTTCTTTTCTGGCTTCTTTGTATGTCGTGCAACTTGGAGTTGAATCCTAAACAGCATAATAGATAAGCTGTTAAAAGTGAATTTTGTGCTCCACTGACCAGTGCTGACTTTCTGGGGGCAGGGTTGGTTGTTTATTTGCTTGTTTAAACAAACTGAGAATCAAACCACCAACTTTATCTTCTGGATCACAGTTGAAATCCTTCTTCAGTGTGTTCATCCCTCACGGAACCGCTGCAGTCTGCCCCGTGCATCCTTGGTTCTGCCCTCCCACCCCCACTCCCAAGATCTGAGTCTATACAAGACATGGCTTCCCTCTTATCTCTTTATTCTGAGACCCACCGCCCTCGTGCCTCCCCAGTGACCATTCTGTCGCCTGCCTGGGCCTTGGCATTCTGGTCAGAATGACAGCATCTGTGCTACTGGCATTTCAGGTGCCTCATTTAGTGTCAATCGTGGCCTGACTTCAGGTGACAAGCTTTGATAAGCAGAAAACTATCCCCAGAATGCTTCTCTCTTCCCTTGCAGACCACCTGCTTTCACTCCCTCTCCAGAGTCTGTTATTCCATTGTCGGCCTTTATGTTACGTTGTTTTTCACCTAAAACCAGAGCTGCCCAGGGAACCAGAGCCTGCTGAGTGATCCAGAGTCGTGAGCCAATAGTTTCATCCATCCATTTCAGATTGCCCATATTCATCTTCTCATTTGACCTTTTCTTCATTTTCTGATGGAAAAACAGAAATTGGACTGGTAGGCTAGTTTCACACAGAAGGGTACAGATGGTGGACTTGGAGCTGAGAACTCTATACCTGGAGAGCAGACGGTGTCACCCTGGATACGTTCCCTCCCCTTTCTGGGGCTCTATGACCTTGGACATGTCCTCTCCCTTTCCTGGGCCTGTTTGCTCTTAGAGAAAAGTTGGATGATCATTTGAGCATCATATGCATTAGAAAAGAAAACAAAACAATATGTTAAGAACACCTAAAAGCTAAGAACCAGTGAAAAGATTAAAATGAGATTATACAAAGTAACATGATTTGGGGCCAGCAGAATAGTACAGTGGGTTAGGGTGCTTACATTGAACGAGGCTGATTTGGGTTCAGTACTCGTACCCATATGGTCCCCCGAGCCCTGCCAGGAGTGAACCCTGAGCACAGAGCCAGGAGAGAGCCCTGCACACTGCCAGATGTGGGTAAAAAAATGAAACAAAAAGGAACAAAAAGTAGCATGTTTAGTAAAAGTAATTCAAAATTAATGATATGTATTACTGTTCTAATGTGTTATAATAAATTTGATATAATTTAATTGTAATGACAAAATAAATTCCAAAGAGTGATATCCAATGAAAGGATCCAGTTTACTTAAAAATATCTATGAAGGTTGCACCCACACCCCACAGCTGCCCTTGCTTCACTAACAATCTCTGCAGAGACACCAAACCATGGAAATTCCAGGTCTTCCAGGGCCCAGGCTGAGAACTCTGGGGTCTTCTTGGAGTGCACGGCAGCCTCCCTCCTCTCACATGTATTTCTGAAGCCACTCCCACCTCCCACAGCCACGGCTGCCTGCCCATCTGCCCAGTTCTGCTGACCCTGAAATTTCTGGACCATGTGGCCACATACGCAGCCAGCTACACTTCCATCGTGCTGAAATTCCAGCAGGAGCACACCAAATTAGCTGAGAAAGCAACACAGAAGTCAGCTAAACTCAGCAAACTATAGCAAAAACAGAGAGGCTCAACCAGCAACAAACAGCTTAATAAATCTGCAGACAAGAACTTAACCCTGCGGTGAGATATGACAGTTTCCACAAATTTTCTTTTAGTGAAGTCATTTGTATTACTCATTAGTCATTTGGTTGTAACAAACACTATAAAGTAAAATATTGTGTGCTTGCTAAGGGAGCAGGCGTGGGGCTGGTTGGGAAAATGGGGACAGTGGTGGAGAGAAGGTGACAGTGGTGGTGAGGCTGGCAGTGGATGAGCTGTTCCAGCACAACTGAGAAAACCAACTGGGTCCTCCCACCTTGACAAGAAGATGCTCCAGTGGCTCCCAGGACTACCCAAGGAGAGACAAGGCCTAGAGAGATCAGTCTCATTGGCAGGAAGAAAAGTTGCATCTCCAAAGCTTCCTTCCATCGCGGTGAAGGTGCTTGGACCAGGCAGACGGGACATTCCAGGTGGGGGAGTAGCCCCCCGGCGTTATCCTGCCCCCATGGCCCCAGGTCCTCCCTGCAGGGCTGGAGCAGTGCCCCTGAAGGAAAGGATGACCCCCCACCCTTTCATTAACAACCTGAGACAAATTGGAAACAGCTGTGAATAATTAGACACTTTAAGTGCTGCGAAGGAGGAATAATTTCTGGAGCCTTTGTAATAAATCTTATGCTGTCTCCGTCCCTATGCTGGACTTGGACATTTTTTTCTTCCAGGGGTGAGTTAGCACATTACTCATAAAAGAAACAGTATCCCTTTTGTTTGGGCAGGGTCTGTTTAATAACAAAAGAGCCGATGGCAATTACGGGGGCCCCACGGTGACAGGGCCAGCGCCCAGTGACAGGCATGCAGGATCGGGGTGGGGGCACGGTGGCTGTTCCCTGACTGGGCAGTCCTGTCCGAGGGTCTGCACTGCGGTCAGCTTCAGCCTGGGAGGCTACTGGGGAGAAGGCGGAAGGGGCCACGTAGATGCAGCAGCAGCCAGGGGCCCTCGCGTCCCCTCAGGGCCGAGTACCTGCAGGACCGAGAGGGTTTGTCTGGAATCCCACAAGGATTCTAAGAGAAGGAAGCCCTGAGCATCCAGGAAAGAATTCGAGGGGTTTCCTCCATCAGCTCCTTCCCTTTGAGAACAGAATTAGAGTCCGCAGTGGGGGGCTGATAAACCTGACACCACCACCAAATGCGTGACCGGATCGGGTCTCGAACTGGGGACTCTGCCGATTTCCAGTGGGTTAATGAACCCAGAAAAGTGCATATTGCCGTTCCGTGAGCCTCCGTCTGCATCAAGGGGGCAAGCCAACCTTGGGTTCCCGTGCCAGCTCGAATCCTTCCTAAATGTGATCGTGGGTGAGTCACATCACCTTCGTAGGGCTCAGTGTCCGGTGACGTGGGCAGGAAACAGCCCCCCCAGGTGGGCTGTGAGGACTAACGAGATCCCCTCCACGAGACCTTGTTCCATAGATGCTGCCTCTGTGCCCGACCCAGGGCCCCTTGCAGCTGAGCGTGGCCGGGAAGACTCAAGGGGCACTGCTCAGGGGGCTTCTCGGGGGTGGGGGTGGGCAGCCAGCCATCCTTTTCTCTTTCCCTCATTATTCCTAGTGGTCCTGCTGTGCCTCCGTATTCCTGAGCTGTCCACACCCTCCCTTCCACCCCTGCTTTCGGCTGGTCACTCAGTCTTGGGGGTGCATATCTATTGTTTCTCAGGGGTCACTCCTGGCTCTGCACTCAGGAATTACTCCTGGTGGTGCCCGGGAGACCATATGGAACGCTGGGGATCGAACCCGGGTTAGCTGCATGCGAGGCAAAAGCCCTCCCTGCTGGACTATCACTCTGGCCCACTCAGTGCTCAGTTTCCCCAAGACGAGAATGGCAGCCCTCAGGACATGGTGGGCTTTCCTGGGACACCCCCCCTCCCCCGCCTGCACTTAGAAACGGCGACATCCACACACAGCACTGAGCACATTTCTCCTGGGTGCTGGGTCGGTGTCGCACAAGAGCTGAGCATTTCTGGGAGGTCTTTGCCTGGCACGTGGCCGACACATGACTGTGATCCCCGAATGACCAAACTAGGGGTCACATGACACCACAAATCTTCATGGTCCCAAGAGGTGAGGTCCATGGTGGGTATACCCAGGGAGCGGGTGGGAGAGTGTGGTCGGGCTGAAAGCCACAGTAGGACAATGGCCAGGGAGCTTGCCTTCCTGCCACCACCTGGGGTGGGAGAGAACACAATTTGGGGGGTTGGGGGACCTGAGTCAGACTTTAGGTTCTGATTAGGAGGAATTGTTGAGCACTTCGCTGACATAAAAACCGGCCCCAGGAAGAGTGAGATGTGCCAAGGCCAGGATTTGCCAGTTTGTAAAGACGTGCTTCATGAGCTTGATTTATAATCCCCCATGCATAGATTTCCCCCAGGGCATGATCCCGCTGAGAGATGGGGTTGCAATAAAAAATCACGAACCATCACAAGTAACAAAGCACCTTGCAAGCAAACTAGGTCACTAATAGCCCGAGGGCCAAGAGGGAGAGCAATCTGAAAAGCATGATATTTTATTGCGTAACACTGTGATTGTCTTTCCTTCCCCTTTTTTATTGAATCACCATGAGATTACAGTTACAAGGCTTTGTGATAGGGTTTCAGTCATACAATGTTTCAACACCCATACTTCCACCAGTGTACATTTCCCTCTATCCTTCCTGCCACTCCCCCAAGTCTGCCTCAATGGCATTTTTCTTCAGTCTCTCTCTCTCGCTCTCTCTTTCTCTTCTTCCCTCCTTTACTCCCTCCCTCCCTCCATCTCTCTCCTTTTGGGCATTATGGTTTGCAATACATATACTGAGAGGCCATCATGTTTGGTCCTTTACCCACTTTCAGCACACGTCTCCCATCCAGAGCCATCATTTCTGACCACCATTGTCATAATGGTCCCTTTTCCATCCCAACTGCCCTCTCCCCAGCCCTTGAGTCAGGCTTCCAACTATAGAGCATTCATCCTGGTCCTTGTTTCTATGCCTTGGGGTGTTATAGTCTCTATGTTTTATTTTTTTTTATCACTGTATCACTGTCATCCCGTTGTTCATCAATTTGCTCGAGCAGGCGCCAGTAACATCTCCGTTCGCCCTAGCCTTGAGATTTTGTAGCCTCTCTTTACTCATCCATCCCAACTGTGCCACATTGGAGGCTCTTTAAGGTCAGGGGAATGAGACCCATCATTGTTACTATTTTTGGCATATCGAATATGCCACGGGGAGCTTGCCAGGCTCTGCTGTGTGGGCAGGATACTCTCGGTAGCTTGCCAGGTTCTCTGAGAGGGAGAACTAGGCAATATGAGATCGTTTCCAGGAGCTTTGTTTTAGTCTCTGGATCTTGGCCATTGATGGGATTACACGGCACCGGGGCAGTTTGTGGATGTGACTGCCTAGCTACTGGAAAAAAGAGGGATATGGGTTGAGGAAGCCCAGTCCTGATCTGAGCAGGCTTGGAGATCTTAGCCCCAAGTCCCACACACCTGGGTTCCTTTGCCAGTTCCTTCATGTGTGAGGCTTGTCCGATAAATGTAGAAATGGGAAAATGTAGACAATGGTATAGGGAATGTGACAGTGGTGGTGGGATTGGGGTTGGAATACTGAATGCTTGTAACAAATCATTATAAATGACTTTGTAAACCATAGTTATTAAATAAAGTGTGTGTGTGTGTGAGGGAATCTTGCACTCCCTTTCACAATATGCTCTTACAAGGCTTGTGAATTCCAAACAAAGAAATTTTGAGCAGGGATTGGGGGGAGGCATGGAGATGGAGGCAGAGCAATACTACAACTTGCTTTGCACCTAATCAGCTCAGATTTGATCACCAGCAACACATATGGTCCCCTGGGAGCCAGGAGTAATCCTTGAGGAAGCCAGGTGTAATCCAAAAACAAACCCAAAACAGAAAACTGCCGGGGGCCAGAGTGGTCGCATAGCAGGTAGAGTGCTTGTGGCCAATATGTGTTTGATCCCTGTCACCATATTTGGTCCCCTGGGCCCTGCCAGGAGTGATCCCTAGGTGCAGACTGAGCATGACTCCTCCCTTTCCATCTCCATTGCCACAAGTGGCACAGTTTCATCTTCCTGCTGAGTGGCGTTTCAGGGGCATTCACCATATCTTTTGGATCCACTCCTCTGCTGTTGGACACTTGGATTGTTCCCATACCTTGAGCGTTATTGTACATCATGATGCAGTGAAATAAGTCTGTGTACATCTTTCCAGATCCGTGTCTTTGTGCTCAGTTCTCCACACCTCAGAGTGGAACTGCTGGATCACATGGAAATTTTTAATATTTTGAAAATTCTCTATACTGTTCCTGGTAGCACTTGATCCAGTTTGCATTCCCATCAGCAGTGTACAAGGATTCTTCTTCAATGGGCAGCATCATCTGTGGAGAAGAGAATCTGAGAATCTAGTACAAAATTTTTTTAATTACTGTAATGTGGATGACTGCATTTCACTTAGAAGCAAACTGCATTTCATGGTTTTTTTTTGCAAGGGGTGGTGGTGGTGGGTTTTGCTTTATAGAATAAATCTATAAAAAGTTTCTGCTTTTGTTTTGTTTTTTTGTTTGTTTGTTTTAGAGGCATGACTTGCAGTCTGTAACACATCCCCTGATATTTCCTACTCCAGCCCCAGAATTCCAGCTGACTGAGGCACAAACTCTATTTACATAACTCCTAGATTCTCATAACTCAGACTTACTGGATGCAAATTATGCCCTATATCTTGAAAAGTGTTTCATCTCTAGCCCATAACTCACACTGATTTTGCACAAATGAATGCAGTCATTCTATGTCTTTCCTTCTCCTTCTGACTTATTTCACTCAGCATAATATTCCTATGTTCACCCACTTATTAATTTTTTATTGAATCACTGAAATATATGTCCACCCATTTATAAATGAATTTCATCACTTCATTTTTTTTCTAACAGCTGTGTAGTATTCCATTATGTAGATGTACCATCATTTCTCTAACCAGTCACCTGTTTGGGGGCACTTGGGTTATTTCCAGATTCTGGCTGTTGTGAGCAATGCTGCAATGAACAGACAGATTTAGGTGTCATTCCTGCTGTGTAACACTGTGATTCAAGTTGTTCATAATACAGTGTTTCAGTTATGCATGTTCTCTATCCAACACCAATTCTACCACCAGTTTGACCTTCCATCCACCTATGTTCCCATGTTCCCAGCCACTTCCCCAGCCTGCCCTCTCAGCAGGCCCAAATTTCCTTCATGTTGCTTGTTCCAATACAAAGGCAAATGGAATGGTAACAAAAACAGATCCATAAAAATCATTTTGTGATAATGGTTATATCTCACCATGGCCTGACTAAAGTCATTGAGGATTTCCTGGGTTGGTTTGGGCTAGTTGAACCTTCACTAATTAAAAAGCACTGCCCAGTTTCAGGTTTTTGTCTATTTGTTGGCGGGGGGTGGGGTGCATACCCAATGGTGCTCAGGGCTTTCTCCTGGTCCTTCACTCAGGGATCACTCCTGATGGGGTTTGGGTGACCTTGTGCGGTGCCAGGATGGAATCTGGGTTGATCTCATGCTACCAAGTGCCTACCCCGCTCTACTATTGCTCCGACCCAGGCCCAGTTTCATAATAACAGAAATGGTTCCATCTGGATTCACTTTCTCAAACTGGGACCAAGAAGACAAGAGGCCCAGCCATGAGCACAAAGCTGAGAGAGAACGGCCGCAGCCTGCTCTACCAAGCTCGGTTCATTTTTGCAATATCCTGGAAAAACATATGCTCTTTGCCTAACTTAATCTTTAAATTACCTGCCTTATGTTTTTCCATTAATTTGAAGAACTTGTTATGTTTTAATTTGGGGGCCATCCCTGGATAGCGCTCAGGGGCTTCATCCAGTGCCAAGCTTGGGGTCACTCCTCGCCATACTTGGAGAACCATGCTATCATGGTAGGTATGGGTATCAGTGCTGGGGAGAGAACCAAAGCTTCCTTCCTGCAGAGCAAGAGCTCTCATCCTCTCAGCTCCCTCTTCAGCCCCCCGATTTTCACTAATTTCATGTAAATGGAAATCATAAGGATCTTCTCATGAACCCCCAACTGTGGGTTTGGGCCATGGTAATTTAGTTATGTTGCTGCATTAGATACTAAAATAGAGGGGCTGGTTGGGCAACATGCCTAGCCTGCTCCCTGTCTGGACTCAATTCCTGGCACCACAGAATCCTCCTCCCCCTCACCCCAGATACCACGGGGGCAGCATCAGTGGCCCCCAGCACTGCCGGAGTGATCCCCGTGTCCCCAGCACTGCAGGGCCTGGGTAGTCCTGTAGCCTCAGACCCTTGTGCTAAACCAACACCCCACTTGGCCCAGAATCGCTGGTGGAGCCCTGGGCCTGTTGAGTACCACTCAGGAGCCCCCAAATAAACACCAAAATAAACACTATCCCTTAGAAAATTCATCTCTGCATACTGACAGTCACTCCTGAAACCACCCATGGAGTACCCACCTATGGTGAGAAGTGCCAGTGCCTGGGGCAAGCCCATTTCCTTCCAGCAACAGCAAAGTCCAACCTTGTGAGGGGGCAAAGCGTGAGTCCAGGCCAGCGTGGGGCCAAGCCCAGGCCCCCGGGCCAAGGTTGGGGTCCTGTGACCTGCGGCATGTCCCCACCATTCACATTGTTTACTTGAGGAGCTTTTATTTATTTTTATTTATTTATTTATTTTAATTTTTATCAAATCACCATGTGGAAAGTTAAAAAGTTCTCAGGCTTATGTCTCAGTTATACAATATTCAAACACCCATCCCTTCACCAGTGCCCATATTCCACCACCCAAAACCCCAGTATAGCCCCCCGCCCCCACCCCCCTACCCCCAACTCTATAACTGATGAATTTCACTTCATTTTCTCTTTACCTTGATTACATTCCATATTTCAACACAAAACTCACTATTGTTGTTGGAGTTTCCCCCGTTGAGGAGCTTTTAAAGCCGGCCGCCAAAGCCCGGGATGCTTTGTGCATCTTCATACACCAATACAGAAATTGTCTTAGGCGGGTCAGATGGCTGTGCACGGGGCAGGCAGGCCCTCTGTCTCAGTGAAGCTCATGTTTCTGCACGTGGGTGTGAGGGAGGCAGGGGCAGAGAAGCAGGTCTGGGTGGAATGTCTTAAAGGAATATTTGACCACTAAAGTCCCAACCAGTCAAGGCGCTCAAAGGACTCATTCATATGAAATCATTCATAACACTGGGGAAGAAATTCAATTACAGGGAGAGAGATTTCCTTTGCCCCTAAAATCCTCATCTGGGGGCGAGGTGAAGCCTGCTTGCTTTGAACGACTGCAAAGCCGGAGAGATGTTGAGCATATTTGTGGTGGGGGGTCCCCAGCCAGGTGGGCACAGCAGGTGGTGCTGGGGGCAGGGCCATGCCTGATAGTGTTGGGGTGGAGGGGAGACACCTGTGCTGGGCATTAGCGGGCCAGAGACCCCACACACACCAGGAACCTGCCACTTGAAGTGCCTGCCTGACCCCTGGATATTTTAATGAGACTCTGAACACGACCACCTAGTTGCAATCTCTGGGAATGAGATTTCTAACCTCCTCCACAGCCTTTGGCTCAGTTGCTCCACTCCCACCACTGAGTGGCCTAGAAACTTTTAGACAAAATATCTTGAGGGGTGGGGGGTGGGCGGTATTCAGACTCCATAGAGCATAGTTCAAGACTCCTTAGTATTCCACTGTGTATCTACACTATGGACTACAGCACAGTGGAATACTATGCAGCTCTAAGAAAGAACAAGATCATGCAATCTGCAGCAACATGGATGGAACGAAGGGCTGTTATCCTGTGTGAAGCCAGCCGGAAAGAAAGGGACAGAGACAGAACGATCTCTCTCGTGTGCGGGATCTGAAGATACACAGTGAGGGAGCAACAAAAGTCTAAAGGCAGCATGACAGGAGAACTGAGCCACATAACAGAGTTGCAGGGAGTTGAAAGGGAGATTCCATGGGGTTCCTGGGAGAGCGAGGTGGGAACTCTGGTGATGGGTTTGGGGGTGGAATTATATGCCTGAGAAACCATTAACAGTATTGTGAATCACAGAATCTCAATTAAAACATATTTTTAAGTCTCTTTTGTTAGCTCTCACTAGCCTTTCTGGAGGACCACTCACAACTTACCCAGATACCCGCACTGGACATGGGTGATGAGATGCAAGCTGCAGGACCCCAAGTCCACTGGCGAAGCTCCCCCAGACTTTGTTTCTCACTTCCTGAACAGGTCAATGCGACTGTTTTCCATGAGAGGGCTGTGTCATTCTCTCCACGGATGTCCCAGGCCCCTTCCCTCGTGTTCTGCTGATCCCAGGATCCTCTGCGTCCATCAGATGGAGAGAGGCCACGGCGATGGCAAAAGCCCTTTCCTAATCCCATCAGCTCAGGAGTGGTATACCTCACCTGTGCTCAGAATCTCTTGGCTACAACGGGCGCATGGAGCTTCTCAGAGGGATGAAGACTAGGATTTGTCCCACAGCCCTCACTCCTGTGCCTCTCTGTGCCTTGCACCCCTATTCATCCTTCCGGGCCCTAAACATCTTTCCAAGTATCACCTCTTCTGCAAAGCCACCACTGATGGTCCAGACAGGATTGACCAACCTCTCCCTATTTCCACTGGCTGCTAAATGCATAGCTACTAGAAGACACACCAGGTACCCCTCTGTGCCTCCTCTGACACCTGCCTCCAATAACTAACTCCGTGTCCTATTTCTGTGTCCGTACCCTTAACACTCAACATGGGGTTTATGGAATCTAACCAATGTATAGGCTCTTGAAATTCATCCCACGAATTTACTGAGCTCCTGGTATGATCCCAATGCTGCAGAAAGAACAAAGATGTTCCCACATAAATAGAAAGGTCCGATAGCACAGTGGTTGGGCGTTCGCCTTTCACGCGGCTGACCCGAGTTCGATTCCTCTGCCCCTCTCAGAGAGCCCGGCAAGCTACCGAGAGTATCGAGCCCGCGCGGCAGAGCCTGGCAAGCTACCCGTGAGTATTGGATATGCCAAAAACAGTAACAATAAGTCTCTCAATGAGAGATATTACTGGTGCCCGCTCGAACAAATCGATGAGCAACGGGATGACAGTGACAGTGACCTTTAATTCTGAAAGTTCACATGTGAAGTGACATGCACAAGGAACTTGGGGAATGTTCAACAGAATATTGAGGACACCTTGGGAACCCAGAGTTGCCCACCTACCTGTACAGGCATAAAAGGGGAAGCATACGGGCAGGCAAGCAGGCACTTGAAGAGAAAGACTCCTTGCAGCTGAGCATGACATTCTGTTTGACTTTAGAGTTTGGATTCACTTTAGACTTACTGAAAAGCTGCAAGAGCAGAACAGAGAGGGGCCACGGGTCTCTCGCTCTGCTTTCCCTAACACTGTCATCTGCCATCTGATGTTCACATTAGCAGAGTCCTACAAACAGGACACGGGACTTCTTCCAAATCCCGCTGGAATCCCCAAGTGTCCTTTCTCCCTTCCATCACCCTGACCACCCCCCACCTCATGTGCATTTACTTTTGATGGCTTGAGGCTCCTGCCACCTGTAATTAGTTCTGCCATTGCTCTTGGTCTCTCGCCTGGACCGCTGGGAAGGACATTCATGTGCATTTTTGTCAAATGGCTTCAGCAATATTCTTGTTAGGTGACATTAGAAAGACAAGGACTGAACTCATGGAAAAACTATGGGCAAGGGAGGACACTCATTTGTACCTTCAAGGTTTACATCTCAGAGCATCTTCCACCCCTACACACACACACACACACACATACACACACACCATATACAGAGAGAGAGAGAGAGAGAGAGAGAGAGAGAGAGAGTTTGAAGCCACAACTGCCTCATTGCCCTCACCTCTGTGAAGAGAGGTGAGCATAGCAGGTCCTTGGATGCTTTCTCCCAAAGTGGTGCTTTGGTAACAACGGTTAAGACAAAGTGAGGATGGGGACAGAGTGATAGTGCAGGAGGCAGGGCACTTGTTTTCATGAGGATGACCTGAGGTTGATTTCTGGCAGCCAATATGGTTCCCTGAGTCCCTCCAGGATGATCCCTAAGCGCAGAGCCAGGAGTAATCCCTGAGCACCACCGACTGTGCCCCCACACCACTAAACAAGAGTGTGTTGAGACAATGATGGTTCAGACCAGCATTTCTCACCCCTAGGACACCCAAGGGGAATTCAGGTAAAATTTACATAAATATAGGGGGCCATGGTACAAGACTGGGGACCATCCGGTAGGACAGGAGGATCACAGGAAGGAAGGAATCAAGGCCAGAAGGGGTCAGTAAGTCAAAGCCAAGATGTCAGCAAGTCTTGTAAAGATGAACCTCCTGTCTGTAGGCTCCAAGCCCTGATGTGACTGTCTCTGTCACTGAAACGTGGCCTGAAGGGACAGGCTTCCTGACATTAATAAATTGGGTGAGACAAAATACCATGATTCTCTCACATACTTTTACATTTTGTTTTGCTTTGGGTCATACCCAGCAGAGCTCCTGGCTCTGCACTCAGGGGTCACTCCTGACTGTGCACTCCGGGATCACTCCTGTCGACCACACGGGATGCCGGAGATTGAATCCAGTTCAGCTATGTGCAAGGCAAGCCCCCTACACACTGCACTTCCTGGCCCTCTCCTCCACACTCTTACAGACACTGCTCTGTAGAAACAGTAGGAAACACACAGGACACACACACAGCAGATACACAGGAGACACACACAGGACACCCACAGCAGACACACACAGCAGACACTTACAGAAGACACACATAGGATACACACAGCAGACACACACAGAAGACACACAGCAGACACACACAGCAGACACACAGCAGACACAACAGCAGACACATAGCAGACACACACAAGACACATAGAGCAGACACACATAGGATACACACAGCACACACACAGGGCACACACAGGAGACACACAGCAGACACAACAGCAGACACATAGCAGACACACACAGGACACATATGCAGACACATACAGCAGACACACATAGGATACACACAGAACACACACACAGGGCACACACAGGAGACACACACAGGACACATACAGCAGACACACATAGGACACACACAGCAGACACATACAGCAGACACATACAGCAGACACATAGCACACACACAGCAGACACATAGCAGACACACACAGTACACACACAGAAGACACATCATCCTCTCTACCCTGCTCATGGCCACCATCCTGTTTGTCATCAGACTCACTTCCTATGTTTCAAGAAATGGACAGAGAGATGTTTCCATCTTTCCTCTCCCTGGATGAATACTCCCCAGAACTAAGGCGTGAGGAGGTGGAGCTGCTTCGGTCCTTGCACTCTGACCTCAGCAATGTCTCTCCTTCCCTCCAACAGTCGACCAACAGTGCTCCGTGCTCTGATAGCCCGGGCCTGGGGCCCTTGTTCAGCTTCATTATGGGACCATTTATGCTTGGGTTGAGGGGTCAGAGAGATGCTACAGTGCAGGGGCTCAGGATTCATCCCTGACACTGTTTGATCCAAGCATTGCTGGGAGTTACCCTCAAGCACAGAACCAGGAATAGCATCTCAGGCGTCACCAGGTATGGCGTCCCCCAAATCACTGGGTTTAGGATTGAGAATCCAAGATGCTCAGACCCCAAATCCGTCACCTCGTCCTGTCTGCTATTGGATTATAGTTCTAAGCATTTTAAGAAGTAACATTGGTTTGTCCTTTCTACCCCCACCTCACCCCTCTGCAGGGAACTTAGGTTTATTGAGTTACACCCACCACAGTGCTCCCAGGCACACTCAAGTCCATCGGGGCACTCCCAATCTTCTGTGTCTATCTTTATCCTCTCCTTTGTGGTCTTCTTCCCCTGTCAGTCACTTATATCCCCAAATCAGACCCTGGAACCTGTAGGTCAATTCTTCTGAAGGCTCTGGATTTTGTATAAGTAAATGAAATATTGCTTTTCTTTTCCCTTTATGTCCTTTGCTAGTTTATTTTAGAGCAATGTCCTTTTAGTATAAACACAGAAAGACAGTTAATGCTATTCTTTTTTAACATAGGAATTAATTGACTCTGAATAATATTGACTCCTGGGCATCTGCCATATTTACTTGATTTAAGCCTTACTTGCCCTTAGTTCCTAACACCCCAAAAGGGGAGTTGCACTGAGAGATTTGAGTAGACCCAGGGCAAGCCGTAAGCTACTTCCTGCTTTGATAAGGGACAGGCTGAGCACCATAAGAAGTATAGTAAGTTAAGGACACGGTCATGGAACAAACTCTAACATGACCCAAAAAAAGAAATAACTGAATAAGGACCCTGTTGGGGTTTAGGAAAAACTAACCTAGAGGACTGTGGTCTGGGATGTATAGCGAGATGTCCCCAGGAAGAGCCACCCTTTAAACTTAATATATCTCTTACTGTGTTCGTGGAAAAATGACTAGAAATATTATTAAGAAGTAAATTCAATACGATTGTTTAGATGGATTACTAACAAAGGAATGGAGAAAGCAATAGGCCTGTAGATAGCATTCCACCCCTGGGCGCTTCTCCTAGTAGGAATCTAGAGTACTGGATCCCCTAGATGAAACTGGGTGAATCTCCTAGAAGGACTTCCCCTGAAGGAAGGGCTTTCCATCTGTTCATTGCTGATGATAATGTTCAACCTCACTTACGGTTAATTGCTACCCTCCAACTCTTCACAGCTTCTCTATAACTAACGCTGTGAGATGTTAATAAATAGCCACTGAATACCAACCACCTGGTGGCCCCTGTTCCTTCTTTCATCTGTCGGCCAGCCGAGGGGACAATGATCGGCCCCAAATGCACCAGTGGACCCCCAGGTCACCGTGGAACAGTAACACTGGAACAGTGACAGACAGAGCTTCCTTCTGGCTGTACTGGCTCCACTAATGAGCCATGCCAGAGGAAGATACCGTGGAAAATATTTATTTTGCACCAACTGGACTGCTTCCCTTTTCATTTTTAATAAACAAGTAACTGCCCACAAAACCTAGCATGTAGCGATATAAACTCACTTCTCTTCAATGGCATGGTAGTACCACCTCCAGCCATACCACCTCCAGCTCTGATGCTTGGGGTACCCCTGGGTGTTGTACAGATATGCCCCAGGACAGTCCCTGGCTTAGCACAGTGTGGGCCATCGCTGGTGGCAGAGTTCACAACTCAGATGCATTTTGGGGAATCCAGGGTAAGCTGGTCTCCAGGAATGGAGACTGAGCGGTCACCTTCCTCCACTCCCCACTTCATATATGTAGGGTTTTCACTTAAGCAGAAAGAGGACCAGAGTGACAGTCATCACACCGATATGTCACCACTTGGAATTCTTTCAGAATCATTTTGGGAGGAGTTGGAGATCAGACGTAAGTGGGGGGGAGTGTTCCAGGTCATGGTAGGGTGGTGGGATTTTTTTTGCTGGGAACAGTGAAAGTCCATCAGAATGTGAGCAACAGAATAACATTTGGGGGAAGACACTTTGGAAAGATGATGCAGGACCAGATGTCAAGGCCATGCATGCTGCTACATAGCAGGATGTGGGGGAACTTAGTACTGAAAATGAAACCTCAGCTCGGAGAAAGGCATCAACACAGTTAGAGCAAACTAGGAAGAGGAAGGATTTTCTCATGTAGAATCAGGGTAGGGGTTCTGTGTGTCTACGGCACTACTGCGAATCCACAAAAGTCCACATCCTGGAAGGGGAAACAATTTAGGGAAAATAAAAGTGTTACAAAAATGAGATGGGCTTCAAACACATCCAAAAAATGATAGATGCTTGGGCTCCCTCTTCTTCTGTTTGATTGATTTATCATTAATGATAATCATTGATTTATCAAATTGATTTAATTGATAAATCAAACTGAAAAATCAATGACATTGATAAATAACATTGATTTATCATTAATTTGCAGTACGATGAGAGGAGGACTGGAGTGATAGCACAGCAGGTAGGGCTTTTGCCTTGCACGCGGCTGACCCGGGTTCGATTCCTCTGTCCCTCTCGGAGAGCCCAGCAAGCTGCCGAGAGTATCTCCCCCATACGGCAGAGCCTGGCAAGCTACCTGTGACGTATCCGGTATGACAAAAACAGTAACAACAAATCTCACCATGGAGACATTACTGGTGCCCGCTCGAGCAAATCGATGAATGACGGGATGACAGTGCTCCAGTGCTAAGAGAGGAATCAAGCCAGTAGAAGGCTACAGTGTCCACCCCAAACTCCCACTGCCCACCCACCTTCATAAGGGCCCCTCCGCCCACTTTTCCCATGCACCCCCTCTTCCTTCCTGTGACCTCCACATTTTTTGTCAATTTAGTTTGATTGTTTTCTTTTCTTTTTTTTTTTTTTTTGCTTTTTGGGTCACACCTGGCGATGCACAGGGGTCACTCCTGGCTCTGCACTCAGGAATTACCCCTGGCGGTACTCAGGGGACCATATGGGATGCTGGGAATCGAACCCGGGTCGGCCGCGTGCAAGGCAAGCGCCCTACCCGCTGTGCTATCACTCCAGCCCAGTAGTTTGATTGTTTTCTGACAGAATGTTTGTTGTATTTTCCACATAGGAGTAAAGCTGTCTGCTCATTACCTCCCACTCCTTGAGCTTTAAGGGTTATTCCTGGGTCAATGAAATAATCTCAAGTTCCATCCAAGTTGTCCCCAAAAGCACCATTCTCCCTTTTTAATGGGAGAGTGGTATTCCATTGGGGTGCATAGGCCACAGTGTCCTTATCTGGTTATCTGTCTATGGGCCTTTGGGTTAATTCCAGGCTTCAGCTATTGTGCCTCCCGCTGCTATGAACATAGAACTGAAACATCTGCAGAGTGAGAATCAAGCTCGCTCTTAACAGAGAAAGCACACATGCCTGTATGTAAGGCCCAATGTCTAACCACTAGGATTTACAAAGATCAAAACTGTGCCTGTGCCTATGCTGGGTGAGGGGGCACATGTCTCCGATGTGGAGAACCCTGTCTCCTGGTGGAGAGTGGGCTGTCAGGATTCACTCAGAGCCTGATGCAACTCCACTTCGCCCAACCACCCAGCGCTAGACGCTTGTCCTGCAGTCTCCACACAGAGACGGATTTCCACGCATGCTTGGAAAAGATGGAAAGTGACAAAGGAGCCTCTTAATGAGTGAGTGGTGGGTCGTGTGCCCAAATGGAGTAAAGGTGACTCCTAAAGGACCCGGGACCTCCGAATGCAAGATAATTTGCAAAATCATACAGATGTGGTTGGTTAAAGCAAGACGAAGTAGGTAGGCACGGAATCCAATAAACTGGAGGAGGCAGACAAGGAGCATGGAGGCAAGTCAGCCATGGCAGTGGAGACAGAAAGGCAGACGGGGCAACTGCAAAGCCAGCGTCCAGGAGAGGGGAGAGAACCAGGCGCCAACGCACTTTCGATGGCCCCTCTGAGAGCTTGAACTGTCTTTGAAGCCCCCTCGCTGGGAGAGAAGTCACCAGTTTAGGGGGCTTTTTGATGGTGGTCCTAGGAAATGAAGACAGACACGTTGTGGAGCTTGTCAGGAACTAGAATGAGCTGCTTAACTGCTCTGGATCTTTTGCTTCACGCCTTTAATATGGAACCCAGGGGTGTAGGTCAGTGGCAGTGCACTCCCTCAGGCATGAGGTCTTGGGTTTGATCCCCAGAACTGCTGAGGGCTAGGGGGGGTGGTAAAAATAATAAAGTTTCAATAAAAAGAAAATTGAAATCACTATATAACATAACTCATACAGTCCCATTAAAATGAATTCAAACTTGAAAAGTTCTTAAATAACCTGTTACATAGAACATCACTCTATCAGTGATCGCTGAGTAAGAATCAATTGTCTTGTTTTGTTTTGTTTTATTTAGGGGCCACATCTGACAGTGCTCAGGGGTTACCCTTGGCACTGTACCCAGGAAGTCCTCCTGGCAGTGCTGGGAAGATCATATGAGATGCTGGGGCTTGAACCTAGAGTCAGCGCATGCAAGACAAATGCCCTACCCATTGTACTATTGCTCTGACCACTGTACTATTGCTCTGACCATTGTACTCTTGCTCAGGGCCCAGTAGATGCAGTTTGAAATAAGGCAGAGTATGTTTATGCAATAAAATATTTTAAAAGGCCTGCAAAGAATGTTGAATCTCAGGCACTGACATGGGGTGACCAGATGAGATGTTTCGGGGTGGCTCGTGAGGTAGGTACTGCCACATAACCTGTATCCTTCCCCCTTGGCCTGGGTCCTGGCAGTCTCCAGGCCCACCCTCCACCATCTGCAGCCCACACTCATACCCTATGCCCATAATTCCACTCTCCATGGCTTGAACCTGGAGTCACTTGGTTGCACACGTAACCGCAAGCAGTTCTCCTCAGTATACCTCACACTGCATTCACTCCCGCCTACTATCACTGAGTGAGGACCACAGAAAGGAAAAGAATAACACCCAGCCAAATGCCTCTGACACATCCACTGGGGCTGACTACAAAGATTCACCCTCAAACTATGAGGAGCAAACTCAATGGGGAAAGGCACGTAGAAGCCCCCCAAGCTCAGGGAGTGAAAATAATAGCATGGGAGGGTCCACTAGTACCAACCAGCTCTGTAACATCTCAGATCACAACCAGAGAGATGAGGATGTTTGATGAACTCTGAGAAGTGATGGCACAGTGGTCAGTAAAGCACAAGAAACATGAGAGCAGAAATAAAGAAACTATGATTAGACATAACTGAAATGAAGAGTAGGTGGTATTAAAAAAAAGTCACTAGAAGGTCGTAGCAGTGGTGTAATAGCAGCTGAGGGATAGAGAGATGATCACCTCTAGGAAAAGGAAGAATAAGAGGTCTGAAGAGAAATAAACAGCACACCAGAGGGCTATGAGGTCAAGAGGAAAACATATGAGTCACGAGTCCCTAAAAACAAGAAGGTAAATTTGATGAAGAAACACTCAACAGACATCTACATCTATAGCGCTCAAGGAATCACAGATAAGAATTTACAGAGTTGAGAATTACGAGCAGACACTGGGATTCTAGAGGCCCATAAGGGTCCCAGTGAAAATAGACCGACATAGAAAAACTTCAAGGCACATAGTAATCAGAACAACAAAAGGCAAAGACGAGACTCTTGAAAGCAGCAAGATTTATAACACGGAACTTACATACAAAAGAAAGTGCCTACGGTTCACAGCAGATCTATCTAATGATACTCTACAGGTCAGAAGAGGATGGAGGAAGAAAGTACACAAGCCCAGTGAAATGAACTCCTCACCCAGAAAACTGTCTCCAGCTAGATTCTCATTCTCACTAGAAGGAATGAGGGAGAGATTCATGGACAGGGAACCACTTAGGGGACTCACAGCCCTTGGAATCAGTTTTGCATGAACCGATAAAAGTCAAGACAAACTTCTCAACATTTACTATCAAGTAGGGAATCACTCATGGTCTAAGAGAAGAAAGGTCTGTTTATCTCTGGTTCTGTACGGGTTTTACACTTTTAGATAATGAATCAACATTTTGTTTATTTTCAATGTCATCTATATGTCTAGTCAAATGATCTTGTGACGTTTATATTTTTCCTTCTATTTATTGATATAGATACTTAGGCAATAGTCATAACATAATATTTCCTAACATAAAACTATTCCTACCTTTTTAGGATAAAACACATTTTTATACTTTCATAGACTTATTCAGATTTGCCTTTAATTTTTTAAAAAATTCTTTTTTCTTCAGCCATATTAAATTATATAAATTGTAGAAAATATCATGTGAATTTTAAAATGTATTGACATAGAATTATTCATACAGTTATTTTTTATTTATATAACTGCATAAACAAAAATAGAGTTTTAAAACTTTTTATCAACTTATCATTGATTTACAACCTTGTGGAATTTTAGTAGGAGTGTGTATGTGTGTGTTTGCATGTGTTTGTAGATGCTACACAATCAAAAGAAGAATCTTTCATATGTGGAACATAAAGAAACATAGTAAGGGAATAGCTAGTGACCTAAAGCATCAGAACTGAAGATTTGGTCTACAAATCTAAGCCGACCTGGGGTGTACAGGAAAAGGGGGGTAGGGAGAAGGAGGTGTGAGTAGGAGGTGTCCTTGGGACATTGGTGGAGGAAAGAACGCTGTCTGCTTGGTGGGTTGGGATGATGGGTGCATGAAAACTGTAATTAACAGAATCGCAAATCACCATAAGTCAATAAAGATGGTGAAAGGGCGAGAGGAAGGAAGGAAGGAAGGAAGGAAGGAAGGAAGGAAGGAAGGAAGGAAGGAAGGAAGGAAGGAAGGAAGGAAGGAAGGAAGGAAGGAAGGAAGGGAGGGAGGAAGGAAGGAAGGAAGGGAGGAAGGGAGAGAAGGAAGGAAGGGAGAGAAGGAAGGAAGGAAGGAAGGAAGGAAGGAAGGAAGGAAGGAAGGAAGGAAGGAAGGAAGGAAGGAAGGGAGGGAGGGAGGGAGGGAGGGAGGGAGGGAGGGAGGGAGGGAGGGAGGGAGGGAGGGAGGAAGGAAGGGAGGAAGGAAGGAAGGAAGGAAGGAAGGAAGGAAGGAAGGAAGGAAGGAAGAGAAGGAAGGGAGGAAGGAAGGAAGGAAGGAAGGAAGGAAGGAAGGAAGGAAGGAAGGAAGGAAGGAAGGAAGGAAGGAAGGGAGGGAGGGAGGGAGGGAGGGAGGGAGGGAGGGAGGGAGGGAGGGAGGGAGGAAGGGTGAGTCCCCTCTGACCTGGGAAAGTCACCTGACTTTCACTCTGAGCTTTCTGCTTTTGCATCTTATGTATCCCCTCTTCATAAATGCAGTGGACCCCAAGCTAGAGAGATCACACAGTCAGTGGTCAGAGGGGAGGGCCGGTGCCTGGGAACTGCTTGGATCCAAATCTCCCGTTTAGAAAGAGAAGATCCAGTCCTGAATCGGGGAACCAAGAACTGGGGTACGGTTCCACAAGGCTGCTGGGGTTGTGCTCGAGGGCAGTTTGGGGGAGGGAGACCGGGGGTCAGGGGTGCGGGGAGCCGTCCACCAGGAAGGAGACCAGAGGCCCAGCGGAGCAGCGGGTTCTTGTTGCCGGGGCGACGGGAGGTGGGCGGCAGGCTCAGGGGAGGCACTGACCTTGGGAGATGCGGGTAGATGCATCTTCAGTCCGATCGGTCTGGACCGTCTTTCCTCCTCTCTGCCTCCTGGACGGGAGCGGGGGCTTCCAGAGAGGACCCCCACTGAGAAAGTAGGAGGCCGTCTCCCCGCCTCACGCACCTCCTGCTGTGTGAGCTTGGACAAGTCGCTCGACCTTTCTGAGTTTTGGTACTTAGTGAAAGGATTTGGAGGCGTGGGGCTAATCAAGCCTGGCCTTACTTCCAATCACGATTGCTGCAGCTGCTAACAGTGGCCCCTCGGATACCGTCACGGGACGCTTTATAATCTGCCTTTGTTCCAGTGAAAACAGGAGTCTGGGGTTTTGTTTCTTTCGTTTGTTGCCGTTGTTTTAGGCCACACCTGGGGGTACTCGGAGATGGGTCCTAGCCCAGTGCTCAGGGTTGCTCCTGGTGGTGCTCAAGGGCACATGAGGGGTGGGGGAGGAGCCTGGGCCCCCCACGGGTGTTTTTTTCCTTTTGATTCCAAATAAAGAGATTCTGGAGTTTGAGGGGGGCAGGGGGCAGGTTGTTGCAGGCTGGCAGGAGCCAGGGTCTCTGTCTGCCCCCAGTCTAGCCCATTTCCCCAACTGAGGTGCCAGGAGGTAGCACCCATCACTGGAGCACTAGAGCACTGTCATCCCGTTGCTCATCGATTTGCTCGAGTGGGCACCAGTAATGTCTCCATTGTGAGATTTGTTGTTACTGTTTTTGGCATATCGAATACACCACGGGGAGCTTGCCAGGCTCTGCCGTGCTGGCAGGATACCCTCGGTAGCTGGCCGGGCTCTCCGAGAGGGGGTGGAGGAATCGAGCCGCGTGCAAGGCAAAGGCCCTACCTGCTGTGCTATCGCTCCAGCCCAAAGCACCCATCCTCCAGTGGAAATAACCCTTCGGGGGCTGCTCCACGTTCACTAGGCACGGCCTGTGCTCTGGATCTTCAGCAACGAATACAATCTCCTGGGACTCCAGCCGCAGATGGTCAGCTCCTATTCCCATTCTGCAGATAGGAACTGTTGAGGCTTCATTCGATAAGGGCTCAGTCCTGGCGCCTTCCCGAGGTGGGTCGGGCTCCCAGTGAGGACACCATCCTGGAGGGGTGGGAAAAGGGGACGGTGGAGAGGTCAGCCTTGCCTCGGCCCTCCACAGCAGGGGGCGGAACCCCAACAGCAGAGAAAAGGGGCTTTGGGACTTGACGGGTTTAAGAAACGTGGTGGCTTTGTCTTCAGGAAGCCCATGGCCGGGGTTTGTGCATCTGAAACCCCCAGGGGGCGTAGCAGGAAAACTGGAATCAACCCCAGCAGAGTGCCCACGTCTGGGGGGTGTGGGGGGCCTCGAGGCAGCACCCCCGGGCCACTCCCCCAAATACTCAGCCAATCCGCCCAGAGGCGCCCACGCTCAGGGCCTGGGGAAGAGTCCTGGGGTACATCCGCTGGTCCTGGCGGGGGCAGGGATGGGACATGGGGTCTTGCCCTGAGCCGACTCCCCTGCCCCATGACCGTGTCTAAAGTCCCTGTCGGGGCTGGAGCAATAGCACAGCGGGGAGGGCGTTTGCCTTGCACGCGGCCGACCCGGGTTCGATTCCCAGCATCCCGTATGGTCAGCCGAGCACCGCCAGGGGTGATTCCTGAGTGCAGAGCCAGGAGTAACCCCTGAGCACCACTGGGTGTGACCCAAAAAGTAAAAACTAAAATAAAATAAAATAAAATCCCCTGTCTCCGTCACATGTCACGTGTCTCCGTCACATGTCACGCCTACTGCCTGCCGCCCAAGGACGCCCTCCAGCCCCTTCTGGGGTGCCCGGGAATGGATTTGTCGGCAGCCCCTGAGGAACCGTGAGACTGGGCACTGCAGCGAGGGGAGGAAGTAGGATGGCCCCGCCCCTGTCCCCATGCCCACCCCAGCCCCCTCCCCCCCACTCCACCCCCAACCCGCCCTTGGCCCTGTGGGTGACACATGATCGATCACTGAGGCTGGGAGGCGGGCGAAACGGGAGCTTTGCACAAAGTGACCGTTTCCTAGGAGGTCAGAGTCCTCCCCGCCACAGACGGGGGCTCCCCACCCCGCTATGCACGGACGGTGAGGAGGTCTGCTAGAGAAACCCAGAACCCAGGAGTCTCCCACTTTGTGGTGGATCTGGGGGAGCGTAGGCGCTGGCCTTGGCTGTCTGCAGGGAGAGAGGGTGGAGATTGCTCGGGCAGCCCGGCTCTGCCCACAGATCTGGGCACAGGGCCTTGCCAGGCCTCCGCGGGCACCAGTGACTGGGGACCCTGAGTCGGAGAGCGTCAGGTCCTGGGGATGACAAGCGGAGACAGGAAGCAGGGTCGTACCCCGCTCTGGGGCTGGGCTCGCTCCACCCTGTCTCATCCCGTGCCCCCTGGACAGGGCCCCATGCCCGGCCTGCCATACTGCACTGTGACCCATCACGGCACAGAGGGCCCCCAAGCCCTGTGCCCGGGGAAGGCCAAGAGGCCGTTATTCGAAGGGGGTCACCCATCGGGGAGAGTGGAGAGTTGTGAGAATGAGTCCAAAGCTGCCAGGCCGAGCTCCCCAAAGTGGGCGTCACCCAGGGTGGGGGGTGAGAACTCACCCCAGTCTCTGCACTGGGGGCCTGACGGGAGGAGGGGGCCCTGACCACACCTCCACCAGCCTCCCTCTGTCCCCGATGTCCCTGCAGGCGTCTTCAAAGCTCTGAGGCTCTGGGTTCGGGACGAGGAAGCAGGAGCCCTCCACGTGCATGTTCCCCAGCTCAGGGGTGATATGTGATTGGGGGTGGGGGGACATGGGGGTCCCACCTGGACGTACCGTTCTTCAGCAGAGTTTAACTGCCAGGGAAGGTTTTCTCTTTCTCTGTTTCTTCTTGTTTTAAATCTGGTGTTTATAATTCCAATTGGTGTAAAATTTCCTGATGGTTAACACATCACGTTACTGACACTTTTGAATGAATGACTCATTCCTGAATAATTGACTCGCTTTGTAATTTGGGAAGCACAATCGCATTTACGAGTCCCCCGGGTGGAGGGGTTATATTGTTGTGCATAAAAAGGAGATAAATCATAAAGGCAAAATCTGCAAACACTCCCGTTAGCCTTTGTCCCCACAAGAAGGCCGGCCCCTTAAAAGCCCTTGACTTCCAGGGATCACACGAGAACTTCCACCACGGGGCTCGCTCTGTCCTCATGCAAGACGTGCAGGCTGGACACCCCCATCCCCTCTGCGTCCAGGGGGCTGCCCACACTCCCCATCCCGCCCCCCGCCCCCCTTTCCCATCCAGCCCTGCTTCTGCTTCCAGCCTTAACCACCCAGGCCACGCTGACATTGGGTTCTTTGTGGCCCGAGATGGAACCCCATCAAGAAGAAACTCTCGCAATTAAGCCAGATTCGATTACAAGCAGCATCCACCAATAATAAATAAGTGTATGGCCAATGCAGGGTTCAACGAACCCACAATATGATCCTAATGAGAACTGACAAGGGTCTTTTTTTTTTAATTTTTTTTTTTTAGTGGTTGAGAGTCAACTATTATTATTTTGTTTGAACTACACACATGCATGCATTTTTCAGCATATCTATTTTTAAGGGCCAAAAGTACACAGAACAGAGCTGAGAAGGCAGGCTCCAGCCGATGCTGTTTTGTGCCGAAGTCTAATTGTATTTTTATGTGCTGCGGATTTGAAATCTAGAAGTCCTGGGATTTTAAGCCTCAGGTCCTTTTCCCACTTTTCCAGAGTACTGTAAATTAGTTTAGTATGCTGGAAAGAACCCCTAATTGTAACTGCTCTTGTCGACATATCAACTTGAGGCCGCACGGAGCTGGCTTTGGGACCGCTGCCCTTGGTTTTGTAGTTACAGCGCATTTTAAGGACCTGACAGGTCCCGTGCTAAGATGTTCTGAATTAGATTTGAATTACAACCGCTAAATGCCCTTGTCAAAGATCGTTAGTCCTGACACTCACCATGTACCTTGAGCTGACTGTTCTGATAGAGGGTCCACGGGCTGAGACAAAGACATGCCCCCAAGTTTCATTCCGAATTGTCAAAACGTAATTGAGTTAAAAAGAGCAACTACAGCCTAAGAATTGCAATCTTTGCTGCTTCTTTTCGCTTTGAAATAAATCCAAGGGACAATTTAGCGGCATCAGAGGCGCAAAATGAGAAGAGCCGTTTTCCACCAGGCTCCGGGACTCTTGGAAACGGAGCGTCCGGCCCCGAGGTTGCGCCACTGGCTGCCAGCGCTCTGCAAGCTGGCGCGGGGCTGCTTCCCCGGTGCAAAAAAGGAGGAACTGGCAGGACCTGGAGGCAGTGGTGCGGGCACTTGGTTGTCACTCAACAGTAGGTGGTGGTGGGGGCATGAAGGGAGCAGGGGAGCGGCAGACACAGGCAGAGGGCAAGACGGGACATTGGGGCGAGGTCACCCTACCGGAGCCTCTTGCTGCTGCCAGATACGACACCTGTGCCCACCGCCACCCTGGAGCCTCCAGCCCCTCACTGGCAGACATGGGGGTGGCTAGAATACACCCCAGAGTATCCACTGAGGCCAGGCCTTTGCTTTCCATAGGGGGTCACTCACAACAGGACTCCATGAATTTTCAACCCAACCCAGAGAGGGGCTGGATGGAGGTCGGAAATCCCGGCACGAGAGTGTTGGCAGCAGACAGGCACGGGGTGCCCCCTTGGGAGGCCTGGAGAGAAGAGCTCGCGATGTGGGGGACTGCAGAGGGTGGGGGAGCAGAACAGCACCTGTCCTTCCCGCCCTGCTCCCCCCGGTGCAGAGTTCAAATCCATCAGACAGCCTCAAGCAACCCCAGCACCATTGGGTGTCACCCTGGAGACCCACGGAACTCACCCTGGAGACGCCCAGGACGGCTGGGCTGGCGCAGCACTGGGCCTGCAGGCTGAGCTTTGAACCAACTCTCTCCGGAAGTGGCCCCCAAGCACTTTCTGGGAGGAGCCCCCCCCCCCCCCCGAAAATGCATCAACTGAATAAACTTAGCTGTGACTGAATTCAGCAGTTCCCTGCAGAAGATTTCCTTTGGGTGGGGGAGGGCAGTGTTAGGGACATATCTGGTGGGTGTTAGAGGTGAGTCCTGGCTCTGCGTTCAGTAATGACTCCTGGTGGTGCCCAGGGAACCATAAAGGATGCAGGGATGGACCCTGGGTCAGCCCCGAGCCAGGCGAGCACCCTACCCCCTCTGCTATGGCTCCAGCCCCTCCCTTGCAGGGTATTCCTATCTTACTGTTTTCGCAAGGGAAGGCCATTGGGTTGAAAACAGTTTTGATACCTGAGACGCAAACCGGAACACACACACACACTCACTGTCAGATTTTAAAATAAATGGGGGTGGAGGGGCTGGAGACATAGTACAGCAGGCAAGGCACACGCAACCCACAGCCTGGGTTCTACCCCCAGCACCCTATATGCTCCCCAGAGCACCACCAGGAGTGATCCCTGAGCACGGAGCAGGGAGTAAGTCCTGAACACTGCCAGGTATGACCCCAAACCCGAAGCTAGAGAGACAGGACAGCAGGTAGGGCACTGGCCTTCCACTCGGCCAACCCAGGTTCAATCCCTGGCACTCTATAGGGTCCTCTGAGTCCCACCAGAAGTGACTCCTGAGCACGGCGCCAGGAGTTACCCCTGAGCACCACTAGGTTTGCCCCCAAACAAACCAAAATATAATAATATAATAATCATCAATTAGTTGGCATTTCAAAGAAGTGAGTAACTTTCTTAGCTTCCAGATGGCCTAAGTTGGGCCCAGAGAGGTAGTACAGTGGGGAAGGTGCTGGTGTTACACACAGTCAACCTGGGTTCTGATTTCTGGCATCTCATATGCTCCCGAGCCCTGCCAGGAGTGAGTTCTGAGCACCGAGCCAGGCGTAAGTACTGAGCATAGCCAGGGGGTTCCCCAACCCCCAATTCCCCCATCCCCCCCCAAAAAAAAGCAGATGGCCTAGGTGGTACATAAGCACATTTTGAAAGCCTTCGCTGTGACCTGCATTTAAATATAACCAGGATATATTCTCCTGCTGAGTGAGTGAGAAGGACCCAGGTCAAGCCTGGCTCCACCTCCCGCAAGCAACCCCCCCACCCCGCCTCACCCCCCAACCCGGGCTGGGCTTTTCCTGCAGGAGAGGCTGGGCAGGCGGAGGACGGGAGGGAGGCGGCACTGTGGCCATGAGCTGTGAGCGGGAAACAAGCTTTCCCAGTGACAAGTGTCCTCCGCCTCACCACACAAGGTCACGGCAGGAGCCAGGACGGGCCGCCTGGCGTGTCCCGTGCACAGGAACCGTCCTGGGGCAGGGAGGGGAACAAACAACCGGCTGTCTAATTGCACAGGCGGGTTCTTGGACTTGGGACAAGGAGCATGAATCTGGGCAGCTCCACATGACGGGGAGAAAAATATACCCCAGAGAAGACATTCCCGTGGTTTGTTTGGGGAATCCTTTGTCCAGGCACAAAGGACGGGGGTGCAATGGGGTCTCGGCCTGCGTCTAGAAAGGCCTGTCTGTGCCCTGCTAGAGGGCCACCTCGAGTGTATCCGACTTGCAGGCCTGGTGGCAGGCACTGGGGAAGAGGGAAAAACGGTAACGGGCCCAGCAGACAGTTCCCAGGAAGGGACAGTTCCACTCAGCGTCCCTCTCCCCTATGGAGGCTGCGGGGAAACATCTCCGAGGCTCACAAAATACCGAGCAAGAGGAAGAGTCAGAGCCAAGCACTTGACCCCAATCTAGGTTTGTGCCTAAGATTCAACACAAAATTTCTCCTGGTTTTAAAAAAAAATCAGGAGCGAGGAGAGCTGGAAGGGAGAATCGCGGGTCCCTCTCGGCACACCCAGGGGATGTCAAGCTCTGGAGAGATTCTCGTACTTTCGGTCTTAGGGGAGCAAGACCCACCCCGGAGGATGTACTAATCCCAGAATCCTCAGCTCCAGGCTGGGGGGGGGATGGATGAACTCAAGGAGATACCCCTGAACCCTTTGGTGGTAGCATCGATTTCCGATTCTATTAGGAAGCCAAAGTGGGGGTGCGCCCCCCTTCCCCATCCACGGGGCCTCATTCTGAGGCATGTCCCCCCCGCCCCGTAGCCCGCGCAGCTGCCACTTAAGCAGACTTATTTTGACACAGTAATTACAGGGCTTGCACGATGCTTTACATTAGAGTATAAAACACTCATTAAATTAAAATTCTTCCATGAAATCATGAAAATAAACAGTCTGTCCAAGCTGGCATCAACAAATTCACGGGGCGCCTCTGCGTTTTCTCAGGCCGCAGTGGCTGCAGACGGTGTTTAAACCGTGAAGTGTGAAGGCCCGAGCGCCTTTGAAGGCCGCACTCTGCTTCTCTTTAAGATTACGGCTTTAATTGTTTTTACAACTTGTAAGATTTTAAAGCTATTAAGCTTCAAAAGTTGGGGAGTGGGACAACTGGAAATGGGGATCCTTGGACCCTGCCCGAGTTGCGGGTGGGAAGGGTAGAAGGACCAGCACGGCACCCCCGAGCCCCTGGGGGACCCTGAAAATGCGGAGAGCGGCGTGGGTGGACTGTCTCTGCAGCCAGCCGAGAGAACACGCTCTGTATGCTCGGGAGAGCTGAGCCGGGAGCCGAGGAGCACACACAGTGCTCCCACCAGCGGGCACAGAGGAGCCCAGCTGGCCGTGAACTGGGCCAGCCTGAGTCCACTCTCCTGTGGGTTCTCACCAGGCACCGGCCTGAACACTGACCACAGCTCCTGGGGGAAAACCCCAGCCGGTGCCTGAGCCCCACCTTGCCCTCGATACCATAACTTGGCCTGGTTTGCTGGGTGACAGTTGGGGCCCTGGTTGCAGATCGGCTTCGGATTCGATCCGGAGCACCCAATCCCCAGCCCTGCAGCCGTCACTCCCGTCTGCAGGGACGCCCAGGGTTCCTCCAAGACACATCGTGGCCTTCTAGAGTCAGACAGTGTCAGGCCTGGGAGACAGGTCAGCGAGAAACCAAGTTCCCCCAAACATGGCACAGCAAACAGTCCCACAGGACCCTTGTGGAGAATGTGGGAGCAGCTGTCAGAAGGCAGGGCAGGGCTGGGATCAACCCACTGAGAGGGCAGGAAGGGCCGGGATCAACCCACTGAGAGGACAGGGCAGTGTCAGGATCAACCCACTGAGGACAGTGTTGGGATCAACCCACTGACGGGACAGGGAAGGGCCGGGATCAACTCACTGAGGGGAGGGGAGGGCCGGGATCAACCCACTGAGAGGACAGGGCAGTATCAGGATCAACCCACTGAGGACAGTGTCGGGATCAACCCACTGAGAGGACAGGGGAAGGGCTGGGATCAACCCACTGAGAGGGCTAGATATTAACCCCATTTTACAGATGGACAAGCAGGAGGCCCCGGAGCTTGCACCAGTTTTCAGTTCTCCTGACTGCTGAGTGGCAGAGCAGAGTGGAGTTTGTTGGGCGGCAGGAAAGCCCAGTGTGAAGGCATCCCTGAAACCCAGCCCTTCCTTCTGCAGAATCCTCAGCAAGGCCTTGGACGGGCCAAAGGCTAAGGCCAAAAGAGGGAGGAAGACATCATGGGGGAAAACGGAACAGAAACAAAGGTCCCTAGAGGTGGGCAGGATGCTCAAGGACAAGCGGGTGGGCAGGGAGCAAGCAGGCACAGGAGAGCAGGTCCTCGTGACCAGGACATGGCCAAGCCCAGGGTCCGAGGGCATCAGGGTCAATAGGGCAGAGCTGAGGGATGGAGAGAGGAAAAGGGGTGCCCTCCACCCAGATTCTTGGGAGAACCCCGGAGTGGGGCTGTCTGGCCCCAAGTGAGACCCACAAAATGACATTTGCAGGCAAGGGGATCCCCCAGGAGCTACTTTTAGCCCTTTCCCTGCTGTGTGTTCCCGCCTCAAAGGTATGCTAGCTCCACGACAGACCCTTGAAGGATGCTCCGAGCCAAGACAACACACTCATCCAGAATAGAAGCACTTGCGGGGGGGCGGGGAGCGGCCCCGAGTGGTAAAAACCTCAGTTCAAGTCCCAGGTTCACTGGTTTGGGAACCATGTGATCTTAGGTAAGTTGTCATCGTGCCCCAGATTTCACAGTTTCCACAAACAGGCACAGGGCTAGTGCCCTGCCCTCAGGAATAGTTTAAGGTTCAAGCAACTGAGGACCATGATATCGGTTTGAAACTTACCAATGCTATTTTGTTCCCTAAACGTTCGGCCTAGGGCCTAGTGAAACCTGTAAGTAATTCTGGGTTTTTAAAAAAAAAAAAAGAACTGGGGCTGGAGCGATAGCACAGCAGGTAGGGCGTTTGCCTTGCACGCGGCCGACTCGGGTTCGATCCCCGGCATCCCATATGGTCCCCCAAGCACCGCCAGGAGTAATTCCTGAGTGCAAAGCCAGGAGTAACCCCTGAGCATCGCTGGGTGTGACCCAAAAAGCAAAAAAAAAAAAAAAGTAATTCTGGGTTTAAAGAATGCATCAAGCAGTGCATTTGTACTTGATGAAGTTTCTGATGCAGAGCAGGGAGGCCTGTGGGGGCCTGCAAGGGACCCAGAACTGAGCCAAAGGAGGCATCTGCCAAGGTTCTAAAACTCTCTCATCTCATGGTGGAGGATGGTGACCGAGCCTGTCACTGAAGCCTTGTCTCTTGGCATCTGGGAAGTCTGAACCCCACTTTGGGAGGAAGCATCCAGGAGCTGGCAGCAGAGGTGACAGTAGCCTTGCCCATTGTTTCTGGTTCCACATCAGAAAACCATGATCCAATCATTCCCTTCCATGCAGATTTGTTTGTTTGTTTGTTTTTGGGTCACGCCTGGCGATGCTCAGAGGTTACTCCTGGCTCTGCACCCAGGTATCACTGCTGGCGGTGCTCAGGCGACCCTACGGGATTCTGGGGATCGAACCTGGGTGGGCCGCGTGCAAGGCAAACGTCCTCTCCACTGTGCTATTGCTCCAGCTCCTTGCGGAGTATTTAATAGTTGCACAAAAGTGAGGCACAGTGCCGTGTGCACAGACAGGGGTTGGAGAGAATAACTGGAAACTTTTTCAGCCTTCTGAGCTCAAAGGGGAAACCATGGACTAGGAGGAACAATGGAACAGGTGGCCGTACAAGGAAGCACCACAGGGTTGGTGACCAAATGAGAACGTGTTTCTGACCGAACGGCACAGAAAAAGCACCTGTAGAGACGGACTTCTCACTAAACTTTCGACAATAGTTTAGTGAGAAGCTACTTTGACAAAAGAGAGGGGCCAAGAAGACAAGAGTTCGTGATTTCCTGACCCCATTCCTCCAACGGCCAGGCCTGGGCTGGGCATACAGCTAGCATATTTTCTACAAAACTACCCACTTACCTAGCCGGTCCCTGGCACTGGAGTGAGAAGCACAGAAAGCAGAGTAAGCATGTGATTAACAGTGTGTGTGTGTGTGTGTGTGTGTGTGTGTGTGTGTGTGTGTGTGTTTGGCAGGGAGGCAGGGGGCGCACTGGGAAGGTGGAGAGAAGAGAAGTGAGAATGTCTCCTAGGATCTACTCCTGGAAGGGGATTCCACATGATTTTGATTTTTTAAAATATTGCCCTCCCAGACATTTATTGCTCCTGAAATGATAAAATATGAAAAGGTGAGGTTGACCTCAGGGCACGTTGCCTGCCCACCCATTCCTTCTCTTCTCTGCTTCCTGGGCCCCCCGGCTGCATGTCCCACCTCCTGTGGAAACAGAATCGCCACAGAACTTCTTTTTCCACGGGTCAAGATTTGTGTCCTCCGAGTGCCCAATAACAGACGACTGGTTAAAGAAACTTTGGTCCATCTACACAGTGAAATACTACACAGCTGTTAGGAGAGATGAAGTCATATAAATGGATGCTTATAAATGGATGGACACGGAGAGTATCATGCTAAGTGAAATGAGTCTGGAAAAAGAGGGACAGACATAGAAGGACTACACTCATTTGTGAAATAGAAAATATTATAATATGAGACTGACACCAAGGACAGCTGACACAAGGGCAGGAATATTGCTCTATAATTGGAAACCTGCCTCATGAGCTGGGGGAGAAGGCAGCTGGGGTAGAGAAGGAGCCACTAAGTCGATGATGGTTGAAGGGATCGTTCAGAATGGGAGATGTGTGCTGAAAGGGAAGAACCAAACATGATGGCCTCCCAGTATCTACATTGCAAACCATAATGCCCAAAAGTAGAGAGAGAGTGTGGGGGAAGTTGTCTGCCATAGAGGCAGGGTTAGGGTTGAAAAGAGGGGAGTAGGTACTGGGGACATGGGTAGTGGAGAATGTGCACTGGTGGAGGGATGGGTGTTTGATCATTGTATGACTGAAACTGAAACAAGAAAGCTTTGTAACTGTTGTTAAAAAAAAAAAAAAAAAGATTTGGGCCCTGCCCCTCTACTGCTCAGCAGTCAGGAGAACTAAAAACTGGTGCTAGCTCCGGTTTTTGTCCATCTATAAAATGGTGTTAATATCTAATTCATTATATGCCCATAGATGCCTCCCATCTCCCATGCTCTCCTATGAACCCAACTCAAGACCCAGAAGAACAAGCTGCAAGCCTCGTCGGGGTCCACACACGACCCTTGGCAAACAGAGGTCCAACCCAAAGGCTCAAGAGCTGGGCTGGGGGTCAAATTTGAGTTCAGCTCAAAATTGTGGGTGTGGGGAGTGACGGGTATGGCCGAAGGGCTGGGGGGCAGCAGGCAGCCTAGGCTGACACCTCCCCGTCTACCCCACGACCAAGCTAGCCTGTCAAGTACACACCCCAGGGAGATAGAAACGGAATTTTGGGTAATTCCTAAGAAAAGAGGGGGGGAGGCCCACTGGGTGCCTCCCCCAAGCCCTTCCAAACAGGCTTCCAGACTCAGGGTTGCGAGCTCAGGTCACGGGGAACTGGACACACAGCCCTTGCGAACCACAGATCCAGACTTGAGGGTTTGAGGTTGCACTGGGGGATGACATGTTGGCTTCTCTCCATGGTTTGGGGTGTGGGGGCAGCTGAGGGCACCCTGCAGCCGAGCTTGACGGGGAAACCAGCCCGACTCAAATGCACAAGCCAAGAAGCCAAGAAGACAGAAGAGAAACTTTAGATTTTTCCTAACAGAATGGCGGGGCGAGGTGGGGGAGGAGTGGTGGGGGGTGGGAATGGGAAAAGGGGTCAGTTGTACATAAGGCACCCAGTGCCCAGCTAATTCTTTTTTAGTTTTTAGGTACCACGCACAGAGGTGCCGGGAGTGGGGGGCAGGTCGGTACCTGAGGACTCCCAGACCTATGCTCAGTGGGGTTTCCCGCAGAACTCGGAGATGTCACACAGTGCTGGGGACCCAACACAGGGCTCAGGCACGCAAGGCCCGTGGTCTGCCACCGTGCCATATCCTCAGCCCTTCCTGGTGCCCATCTAAGAGAAGGTTGGTACATAGCATTTCTCTGAGTTAAATACCTCCTCTCCCCGCTCACTCTGGAAAACACCAGGAATTCTATTATGCATTCGAAAACATCTGCAGGAGGAACAGATTCATGAAAAATAGCCCCCCTAGGGCTGATATACCCCTCTCCATCCATGTCTGTCTCTCTGTCTCTCTGTCTCTGTCTCTCTCTGTCTCTCTGTCTCTCTGTCTCTCTGTCTCTCTGTCTCTCTCTCTCTCTCTGTCTCTCTCTCTCTCTCTCTCTCTCTCTCTCTCTCTCTCTCTCTCTCTCTTGTTTTCCACCCACTTGATCTCAAAAATTCGGTCCTTTTTAAACCAGTAAGTGCTTATTTTCCCAGGAGCCTGAAGCTGTGGGCTGCTGTTTGTTCCCCCTCGCGTCCGAGATTGACATTAGCCGAGAGGGGCTCTGGGAAAGTCATTTTAACTAGGGATGCTGCAATTCCGACCAGAATGGAGGCTCTGTTTCCAGGGAGAGGAGGGGGAGGGACTTGTGTGTCTCCTGTGGAGAGGGCCGTGGCACTGGGACTCTGATGAAAGAAATCAACCAAAGAGACTTTACATATTAAAATCCTTATTATTTATGACAATAATGTGTGGAGAACAAGCATCCAAAAGAGAATAAATTAGTTGACCACGTTACAGGTACACTCAATAAAATATTATGCAGTCACTAAAAGTCGTTCTTAAGGAAACTAAGCAGCAGCATGGAAAAATGCTTTTACTCCTAGGTTCAGTGAAAATGCAGAATTGACCAGCCCCTCTGCTTATGGCTAAAGCATGTACAATATGTAGGCAGGCGGAAAAATTCTGATAGGACTGGGGAGACTGCCCCAGATGGGGTGCTGGCCATAAACTATTCTCTCTTTATTTCAAAATTTTCTGCTATGTTGGCAGATTATTTTTTCCAATAAAAAGAAGCTATACATAAAAAAATTAAATTATCCCCAAAGCGTAGCAGAAAATAGAATCAAATACTTGCCAGGCTCCTGGAAGAGTGGTTATTTTCTCAGCTTTGAAGCCAAAGAGAAAATTGTAAAGGCAAAGGCATGCTCGTCTGATGAAACAAACTCTAAACATCCAGCCAAACACAGCCTTTAACCAGCCTGCCTTCTTCAGCAAAAGAAAGCTTTTTAGCAGGACACGAGCTGCTGGCAAAGTCCCGCTGCAGCCCAGAGCTTGCTGGCAGGAGCTGTGAGCGTAGCCTGTGTACAGGATGCTTTGGCAACGGACTTCAAGAGCCATGGGTGTGATCCCCAGTGTCAGCCTGGCGTGACCACCCTGGAGACAGTGGCTGAGGCACCACTTGGCAGGGAAATACAGATGACCTTCCTGAAGCCTGGACCATGAAATCCTCACCTGGACAGGCCTGCTGAGGGCAGGACAACGCCACTGACTAGAAATGGCTTCACCGTCATAACAGATGCTGGAGAGTACAGTTGATAGACTGCGTGAGCCATCTGTCCAGCTAGCACTTATTGAGCACTTACTGTATACCAGGAGCTGTGGATAAGTGCAGGATTCAGGGGACTTGGGTCGGGGAGGAAACACAGAAAAGAACCTAGTGTAATGTGTAACATCAGGACTGTGTGCACTTGTTTGCATATGTGCAGTGTATGTATGTTGTGTGTGCATGTGTGCATGTGCTGTATGCTGCATGCATTATGTTAAATGTGCATTTACATGTATGTTATGTGTACAGTGTGCTATGTATGCTTTCAAGATGTACGTGCATGTGCATTGTGAATGTTATGTGTAAATACATGTTATTGTGCACACATTTTGTTTATAGGTGTTGTGTGTTGTGAGTTAGTGTGTATTGTGTGTACATTTTATTGTGCATGTATGTGCATGCATGCTATGTGCTGTAGGTATATTGTGAGTGTGTGTGTACATGTACATGTGCTGTGTGCGTACACATGTGTGTTGTGGCTAGGCATCTGTGTTGTATGTACGTGTGTGCTGTATGTACTTGTGTGTTGTGTGTTGTGTGTACATGTGTATTTTGTGTGCATATCGTGTGCTGTGTGTGCAGCTGTGCCATAAGTGGACCTGTGTATTGTGTGCTGCATATGATGTGAGGTAGCAAACAAAAACTCTTCAAGGTGGAACTGAGGCTGGTTTACCTCAATCACTTCTCCATTCTTCAAAGTTTTTTTTGTTTTGGTTTGGGGGCCACACCCAGTGATGTCCAGGGCTTACGCCTGGCTCTGTGTTCAGGGATCATGCCTCGCAGGCCTTGGGGATCCTATGCAGGGCCAGGGATCAAACCTGGGTCAGCTGTGTGCAAGGCAAATGCTCTACCTGCTGTACTATCACTCTGGCCCCCCAGAGATTCTTGTTGTTGTTTTAATAGTTGTAGATTGCTACTAAAAAGTGCTGCTAAGCTTCCAGAATAATCACATGCTCTCCTTGTCAGAGCACAGGAAACTGAGAAGGATGTGTCTGAGTCTTTAAAGAAAATGTAACTTCACTCCAAAACCTGGACATTTCAATGCAAAATTAGGAGCAAAGGCCACTGCCAAGTGGAAAATGTGACCAGTGCTTTGAGAGACAGAATTTTTCATTTCATTTTTGTATAACCTGAAGTCTATAAAAATGAACAACATTTCTGCTAAATACTATTATTCTCATTACACATGTTTAACATTAATTAAATCTATCTGATTTTGCCTGCTTCTTTTGCCTTTAAAAAATGCTCCCTCAGTTATAGAATAACATAACATGAGGCTGACTCCCAAGAACAGTAGATGCAAGGGCCAGGAGGATTGCCTCAAGCCTGCTTCATGAGCGGAAGGGAGAAGGCAGATGTAATAGAGAAGGGATCACTAAGAAAATGATGGCTGGAGGAATCAGTCAGGATGGGAGATGTGTGCTGAAAGTAGATAATGGACCAAACATGATGAGCTCTCAGTGTCTGTGTTACAAGCCACGATGCCCAAAAGTAGAGAGAGAGAGTATGGGGAATATTGTCTGCCATGGAGGCAGGGGGGATGGGAAAGGGGGTATACCGGGGATATTGGTGGTGGGGAATGTGCACTGGTGGAGGGATGGGTGTTTGATCATTGTGTGATTGTAACCCAAACATGAAAGCTTGTAACTATCTCACGGTGATTTAATAATTTTTTTAAATGCTCCCTCGAGAATGCCCTGCCACAGAGGCGGGGTAGGGGGAGGGCGGGGTGGGGGTGGTGGGAGGGATGCTGGGACCATTGGTGGTGGAAAATGGGCACTGGTGGAGGGATGGGCACTCGACCACTGTATAACAGAAATGCAAGCATGAAAGTTTGTAAGTCTGTAACTGTACCTCACGGTGATTCACTAACAAAAAAAAATTTTTTTTAAATGCTCCCTCAAGGACAGACAAAGAATGATGGCACTCATTTGTGGAATATGAAGTAACATACTATGAGATTAACACTTAAGGACAGTAGAGATAAGGGCCAGGAGGATCGCTCTACGGTTTGGAAGCCGGCCTCACATGCTGCGGGAAAGGGCAGTTGGGACGGAGAAGGGACCACTAAGTCAGTGATGGTTGGAGGGATCACTCAGGATGGGAGATGTGTGCTAAAGTAGAGTAAGGACCAAACATGATGGCCTCTCAGTATCTGTATTGCAAACCATAAGGCCCAACATTGGAGAAAAAGAAGGAAGGTACCTGCAGCAGAGGCAGGGGGGTGGGATGGAGTGGGGGTGGCAGGAGGGATACTGGGAACATTGGTGGCAGAAGATGGTTGTACTGGTGGAGGGATGGATGCTCGACCATTGTGTGACTGAAATTTAATCATGAAAGTTTGTAACTGTACCTCACAGTGATTCAATAAAAAAAATGCTCCCTCGAGTTATCCAGTGCACACTTCCCTTCCCATTGAGTTTGCTCCTTTAGATATTCATCTTTTGTCAATTACGTTTTTGACAAGAATTTTTTTCTAGTTTGGGGCTTGTCTGTTTGCCTTTTGTGGAATCTTGATTAGCAAAACATTTTTCTTTAATCTTTATGGACTTTTAGGTAATAGAAATTTCTTCAAGAAAATCCCCCAAATCGCAACTTTCATAGAAAATATTGATAACATTGACATTATTGGAATTTTATTTTATGGCTTGGGAGATGTTTTGGAGTGGGGGGGTGAAGCACATTCTTTGCTCTGCCAAGGATGGTCTTGGAAAAAAGTCTTGGATATTCTTGGGTTTTAGTGGGTTTTTTTTTCCCATCACATTATACATTTATTAAGAAACAAAGAATTGTATATAAATAGTCAATAACAGACCTAACAATAGTGATTGTATCACTATTGGTTCAATAATTATGAGGGAAAGGGGTACATAGGAATCCTTGATACTCTGCATAATTTTTCCATAAACTTAAATTTCTCTAAAAATGTGTTTATTCATAATTATTTTTTAATTTTTCTATTTTTAAAATTTTTTTTAATTTATTTATTTTTAATTAGAGAATCACCGTGAGGGTACAGTTACAGATTTATACACTTTTGTGCTTATACTTCCCTCATACAAAGTTTGGAACCCATCCCTTCACCAGTGCCCATTCTCCACCACCCGTAAACCCAGTGTCCCTCCCACCCTCCCCAATCCCATCTCCCCCCCACCCCACCCTGCCACTGTGGCAAGGTATTCCCTTCTGTTTTCTCTCTCTAATTAGCTGTTGTGGTTTGCAATAAAGGTGTTGAGTGGCCGCTGCGCTCAGTCTCTAGCCCTCATTCAGCCCGCAACTCCCTTCCCCCACATGGCCTTCGACTACAATGTAGTTGGTGATCGCTTCTCTGAGTTGACCTTTCCCCGGAACGTGAGGCCAGCCTCGAAGCCATGGAGTCAACCTCCTGGTACTTATTTCTACAGTTCTTGGGTGTTAGTCTCCCACTCTGTTATTCTATATACCATAGATGAGTGCAATCTTTCTATGTCTGTCTCTCTCTTTCTGACTCATTTCACTCAGCATGAAACTTTTCATGCCCATCCACTTGACTACAAAATTCTTGACCTCCTTTTTTCTAACAGCTGCATAGTATTCCATTGTATAGATGTACCAAAGTTTCCTCAACCAGTCATCCGTTCTGGGGCATTCGGGTTTTTTCCAGATTCTGGCTATTGTAAACAGTGCTGCGATGAACATACATGTGCAGATGTTGTTTCGATTGTACTTTTTTGCCTCTCTGGGATATATTCCCAGCAGTGGTATTGCTGGGTCAAATGGGAATTCAATATCTAATTTTTTGAGAGTCGTCCAAATTGTTTTCCAGAAGGGCTGAACCAGTCGGCATTCCCACCAGCAGTGAAGAAGGGTCCCTTTCTCCCCACGTCCTCTCCAACAGCGGTTGCTTTTGTTCTTTTGGATGTGTGCTAGTCTCTGTGGTGTGAGGTGGTATCTCAAAGTTGTTTGGATCTGCATCTCTCTGATGATTAGTGATGCAGAGCACTTTTTCATGTGCCTTTTGGCCATTCGTATTTCTTCCTTGGTAAAGTTTCTGTTCATTTCTTCGCCCCATTTTTTGATGGGGTTGGATGTTTTCTTCTTGTAGAGTTCAACCAGTGCTTTATATACCATTGATATCAACCCCTTATCTGATGGGTATTGTGTAAATATCCTTTCCCATTCTGTGGATAGTCTTTGTATTCTGGTCACTGTATCTCTTGCGGTGCAGAAGCTTTTTAGTTTAATGTAGTCCCATTTGTTGATCTCTGTTTTTACTAGATTGCTTAGTTCCGTGTCACCTTTGAAGATACCTTTATCTTCAATATCGTGGAGGGTTTCGCCAACCTTGTCTTCAATGTACCTTATGGTTTGTGGTCTAATGTTGAGGTCTTTAATCCATTTTGATCTGACTTTTGTGCATGGTGTCAGGTCAAGGTCTAAACCCATTTTTTTGCATGTGGTTGTCCAGTTGTGCCAGCACCATTTGTTAAAGAGGCTTTCCTTGCTCCACTTCACATCTCTTGCTCCCTTATCAAAGATTAGATGGTCATACATTTGGGGTTGTGTGTAGGGATATTCCACCCTGTTCCATTGGTCTACGGCTCTGCCTTTGTTCCAGTACCATGCTGTTTTAATTGTTACTGCTTTGTAGTAAAGTTTGAGGTTGGGGATGGTGATGCCTCCCATCATCTTTTTCCCAAGAATTGTTTTAGCTATCCTTGGACGTTTGTTATTCCATATGAATTTTAGGATTGCTTGATCCATTTCTTTGAAGAATGTCATGGGTATACTTATAGGGATCGCATCGAATCTGTATAATGCTTTAGGGAGTATTGTCATTTTGACAACATTGATTCTCCCTATCCACGAGCAGGGTATATGTTTCCATTTCCTCATGTCCTCTTTGATTTCATGGAGTAGCGTTATGTAGTTTTCTTTGTAAAGGTCTTTTACTTCCTTGGTTAAGCTGATTCCGAGGTACCTGATTTTCTGGGGCACGATTGTGAATGGGATTGCTTTTTTCATGTCCCTTTCCTCTGCCTCATTGTTTGCATATATGAAGGCCATGGATTTTTGGGTATTGATTTTGTAGCCTGCAACTTTACTGTATAAGTCTATTGTTTCTAAGAGTTTCTTAGTAGAGGTTTTAGGCTTCTCTAGATATAGTATCATGTCGTCTGCAAATAGTGAGAGTTTGATTTCTTCCCTTCCTATCTGGATGCCCTTAATCTCTTTTTCTTGTCTAAGAGCTATCGCAAGTACTTCCAGTACTATATTGAAGAGGAGTGGTGAGAGTGGGCATCCTTGTCTTGTGCCTGATCTCAGAGGAAAGGCCCTTAGTTTTTCCCCGTTGAGGATAATGCTTGCCGTAGGCTTGTGATAGATGGCTTCGACTATCTTGAGGAAAGTTCCTCCAAACCCCATTTTGGCGAGGGTTTTCATCATGAAAGGATGTTGGATCTTGTCAAATGCTTTCTCTGCATCTATTGATATGATCATATGGTTTTTATCTTTACTTTTGTTGATATGCTGGATTATGTTGATTGATTTCCAAATGTTAAACCATCCTTGCATCCCTGGGATGAATCCCACTTGGTCGTGATGTATGATCTTTTTGATGAGTTGTTGGATCCTATTTGCTAGTATTTTGTTGAGGATCTTCGCATCGGTGTTCATCAGGGAAATTGGTCTGTATTAGTGGGTTTTTTAATATATAAAATTTAAAATCTGTCAAATTTATTCAAAAAAAAGAAAACCAGGGTAGTGATAAAAATGTCATTGAAATGACAAATCACCTTGGAGAGAGCTGATGTCTTTCTAATTCTGTCTCCCCCCTCTGTTAACTTAGATATTTTTATTCCTTTTCCCACATTTTTCCTATTTTCCTACTTGGTCTTGACCTATTTTGCTTGTTCTAGTTGCTTTGCTGCTTTCTGCTGTTGCTGCTTCAGATATTATGATTTTCTTGCACTGTTGAGATGGAGACGTGCACTAAGCAGGAATATATTGGATTTCTTTTCTTTTATCTCTTGTATTAAATGCTTGGGCTGCATTTAATACAAGAACAAGCTGCCATACGAACATTCCACCAACAGGTGACTTCAGCAAGAACAGTGATCAGGGTGGGGGTGGGAGAGGAGGTTTGGCCTGTACCCGGCAGTGCCCAGTGTTTACTCATGGTTCTACATTCAGGAATTACTCCTGGCAGGGAACAGATGGGACATTGGAGATCCGAACTGGGTAGGCCGTGTGCAAGGCAAAGGCCCTACTGGCTGTACTATAGCTCTGGCCTTGGACTTGGGTTTTTAGAATTGCAGACATAAATAAATAAGCAAAAAAATCACTTCTCTGGGCCCCCGAGTAGTACAATGGGTAGGGAGGGCTTTTGCCTTGTGCATGGCCAGTCCAGGTTCATTTCCTAGTTTCCCATATGGTCCCCTGAGCACCGCCAGGAGTAATTCCTGAGTGCAGAGCCAGGAGTAACCCCTGAGCATTGCTGGGTGTGGCAAAACACACAAAACAAAACAAACAAACAAATCACTGCTCCATGGCCAAAGAGATAGTATAGCTGGTAGCACACAGCCAACTCAGGTTTGATCCCAGGCATCCCATATGCCCCCCCCCCCCCCGAGCCCTGCCAGGAGTGATCCCTGAGCACCACTGGTCGTGACTCCAAAACCAAACAATAGGCAAAAATGTAAACTGTGCTTACAGCCTGTCCCTTTTCTTTCAAGGACACCAACCCCCTGAGATTATTACCCCACTCTTTTGCCCTCCTTTCCCCTTAATCGCCTTCTTAAAATCCCTGTTTCCAAATACATCTCCCTGGGGACTAGGGCTTTAGTAAAATCATGCTCAATCTTTGACATCTAGCAAATGTGCTCAACTCCCTAATTCTGAAAGTCCTGTTTCCTTCCTTCCTTTGCAGTATTTATAGCCTTTATTTTGTTCTTTTCTGATTTTCTGCATTGACAAAGGCTTCCAGTAAAATGTCAAATAGAAGCAATAAAGCAGATATTTGTCTTCTTGATTTTAAATTTATTTTACTTATTTATTCATTTTTTTTTTTTTTGCAGAGGAGTAGGGAACAGAGCCAGTTGTAGTTGGAGATAATCACATGGTGTGTCCATTTAGCTGTTAACCTGGTGAATTGTCCTGAGAGAGGGTAATTTTGCTTCAATCTGGAACATATTTAATTTTATCAGCAATCATCTTTCTTAATTCTTCTTTCATACATTTCTGGATGTTGCTCGCTAATATTCTGTTTAGGATACTTACATTTCTGTGGTGCTGACCTATAACTTTGCCAAACTTTAAACTGCTTAAAATAACACGTGAGGCAGGAGCATTGGCACAAGTGTGGAGGAGTCCTTGGGCCCGTCCTTGTGCCACTTGTGCGTCTGTGTCTGAGACGGCCCTCTGACTTGGCGCTTCGCCCGGGCCAGCCCCCGCCCTGCAGAACAGCTTCCAACTCCGCCTGGGACACCGTGCTGGGTCTTGCAGACAACCGAGAAGGAGGCTCTGTGACCATAACGTCCTGGGGAGGAAAGCCAGGCCCCTTCTACAGGACAGAGAAGCTTCCAGACATCGGGGGAAACTGAGTCTGGGCAGCCCCGTAGTCTGCTTCTGACCTTCCCTCTTTCCCTGGCAGTGAGCTGGCGGGAGTGGGGGTGCAGGAGGGCACTGTCTCCCCTCTTTTGCGGCGAGTGTGTGGAGGCATCTCGAGGAACCGAAGTATCCCAGTTTGGAGCCCCAAACCCTGGCGATCCCAGGCTGTGGGGGAACCACGGAGGAAGCCTGCGAGAGAGGGCTGATGCAATCAGCGTGCTTGGGAACATTCCTGGAACCTCTGTGCCCCACGGAGTCCTCAATTATGGCCGAGGGCCTGCTCTGAAGTGGTTCCGGGCATGGCTGCTGAGCAATTGCCCCGTTCTATCTTGGGATGCCAATCGGAGCGCCCAGCCACAAGAGGTTGCAACCAAGGCGATGCTTTTTCCGTTAGCACAAAGCCAGTCTGAAGTGCACACATTCGGCCTCGAACCATGAGCGCGGTCAAGAATGTAGTGAGCTTGTAGTTGGAAGCCCGCCTCATGAGCTGGGGGAGAAGGCAGCTGGGATACAGCAGGGATCACTGAGTCAATGATGGTTGGAGGAACTGCTCAGGATGGGAGATGTGTACTGAAAGTGATAAAGGACCGAACGTGATGGCCTCTCAGTATCTGTATTGCAAACCATAATGCCCCAAAGTAGAGAGTATGGGGAAATTGTCTGCCATAGAGGCAGGGGGAGGGGCAGGGGGAGAGCTGTAAAGGGAGGGGGATACTGGGGACATTGGTGGTGGTGGAAAATGTGCACCGGTGGAGGGATGGGTGTTCGATTTTTGTTTGACTGAAACTCAAACATGAAAGAGTTTGATACAGCTTTGTAACTGTATCTCACGGTGATTCAATAATAATAATAATAATAATAATAATAATAATAATAATAATAATGCACTGTAGCACTGTTGTCCCATTGTTTATCAATTTGCTCGAGTGGGCACCAGTAACGTCTCCATTGTGAGACTTGTTACTGTTTTTGGTATATCGAATACGCCACGGGGAGCTTGCCAGGCTCTGCCGTGCTGGCGGGATACTCTCGGTAGCTTGCCAGGCTCTCTGAGAGGGACGGAGGAATTGAACCCAGGTCGGCCATGTGCAAGGCAAATGCCCTACCCTCTGTGCTATAGTTCCAGCCCTATAATAATAATGATGATGATGATGATGATGATGATGATGATGATGATGATGATGATGATGGGGAAAAAGAATTTAGTGAGTCCAAAAGGTCTGGTCATTCAGGGATGCTGGACTCTCGCCCTGCAGCCACACACACTGAGGGACAGTGAGTGTCAGAGGCTTCGGCCACCCCTCCTGCCACCACAGTTCCCGACAGGATGCCATGAGCAGATTGGTCCTATGCCATCTGCTCTGCGTCTTCACCTGACTGTTTTCCTTCCTGCTCTGCATCTTCAGGAGTTACTGGAGTGGCTGAATCTGAAGTCTGGGGTCACCTCCCCCAGCCCTCCCTGGTCCTAGCTCCAGACACATAATTGATCCCTAGTGGGCTTTAAAAGAAAACTAGGGACTGGGGCTTGAGCAATAGCACAGCGGGGAGGGTGTTTGCCTTACATGCGGCCGACCCGGGTTCGATTCCCAGCATCCCATGTGGTCCCCTGAGCACCGCCAGGAGTAATTCCTGAGTGCAAGCCAGGAGTAACCCCTGAGCATCGCTGGGTGTGACCTAAATAGCAAAAAAAGAAAAAGATAAAATCTCCAAACTCTCTATCAAGTGGGCAATCTCATGCACTTCAGCATCTCAGTGTTCAAACAACACTACCATCAAACTTCAGGAAGTTCCCGTCCCCTCCCACCACCCAAAAATAAAAAATAAAAGCATCTGCCTACACATCTCCAGGGCACTGTCCCTGGATCACTGCCCAGCTGCTTTCTTTTTGGATCTGCCCATCTGGACATTTCCACTCAGCAGGAAGAAGACAGGTCCTGGTCACTCGTGCAGTCTTTACAAGGGCCACCCCTGTGGTCACATTACTCTTTTCATACCTGGTGTTTCACTGCCTGCATACGCCACTGTCTGCTGATTCATCCATCAGGAGGTACACAAGTGCTTGCTCCTGATCTTTCATTTTTATTTTCTTAATTTTGAGCCCCCGGTGCTGTGTAATCCCACCAATGGCCAACATCCTGAGACTATAAAACCAAGCTCCAGGAAGAGGGCAATGCAGAGAGTCTCTTGCCCCAGCATGTGGCTGTCTTCCCCGGGGTCCCTCAGAGGGGGTGGGCTTCAGTTTCCTCCCCCACACCCCAAACAGAGCTCCCATGGCCGAAGACCTCCAGAGCCTAACCACAGCCATGCTCAAGGCCCCTCTCCACATGTTCAGACGAGCTTCACACATGAAGGAACCAGCAGCGGAACCCATGTGTGTGGGACCCGGGGCTGAAACCTTCAAGCCTGCTCAGATCAAGACTGGGCCTCTTCCACCCAGATTCCTCATTTTCCAGTAGCTAGGCGGTCACACCCAGGAACTGCCCCCGGCACCGTGTAATCCTACCAATGGCCAACATCCAGAGACTATAAAACCAAGCTCCTGGAAGCACGCAGCTGCTTATAACCTAGTTCTCCCTCTGGGAGAACCTGGCAAGCTACCAAGAGTTTCCTGCCCTGATGGGAGAGCCATGGCGTATTCATATGCCAAAACCAGTAACAATGATGGGTCTTTTTCCCCTGACCCTGAGAGAGCCTCCAATGTGGCACCATTGGAAAGGACGTGTAAACAGAGGCTTCTAAAATCTCAGGGCTAGGATGAATGGAGACATTACTGAGACTGCTCGAGAAATTCAACGATCAACGGGATGATGATGATGATGATGATGATGATGATGATGATGATGATGATGATGATGATGATTTTTGAGCCACACCCAGAGGATCTCAGGGCTTCCACCTGGCTCTGTGCTCAGAGGTCCCTATGTGGTGTTGGGATGAACCAAGTCAGCCGCATGCAAGGTGAACACCTTCATCCCTGAGCCATCTCTGCAGCCCCTTGTTAGGAATTTTGCCACTGGGAATATTCAGAAAACCTCAGCCAAGAGAGAGAGAGAGAGAGAGAAGTAGAAGTTTATTGGGGTGCGCCCCCCGATGGAACTCTACAGACCTGGGTGAGGCTGGGGTAGAGCCATGGCCTGGGAGAGACTAAGGGGGCTTTTACATTGTCTTGGGGGGAAAAGGGGAGAAGGGAGCAAAGAGCAGTGGGACCCGTGTGCTTGGTCTGGCCTGTTATCTGGGAGTGGATGTGAGAAAGCAAGGGATGCAGCCTAGTGGCTTCCTGTCACCAGCTGGGCCGTAAGTCCTGTCTTCCACGCTGGGGACAGGGTGATATTTGATTCTGGGAATGTCACTAGTTTGTCCGCTGGCCCCCATTCGGTTCCAAGCGAACCTCACAGGGTTGACGGTTTGATGGAAACAGGTGAGTGAGGCGTCAGCTCTGCTCATCATTTGAGGAACCTTTTTCCAAAGCAGTTGTAGCATCTTACAACTCCTGCCCGGACCTTGTGGGGGGGGTGGGCTGCATTGTTCCAGTGTGTCTGAGCAATATCTGTTCTTTGTTGATGTTCTTGGAGGGGCCACCGCAGAGGAGCTGAGGAACCATGTGTTACCTGGGATCAAACTTGGGTCCCTGCGGGGAAAACCTCTGTTCTGGCTTTCTGAGCTCCCTCCCCGGCCAGGAAGCAACATCTTGCTCGTGGTTTGGATTGACATGAAGACTGACGGACATTTGGGAACCTTTCACATACAGATGGACCACTTCTGCATCTTCTTTGAAAGAAGTCTCCTGAGACCCTTGGCCCATTTAAAACTGGCTTTTAACCAGGACTGAGGCGGGCAGGTCTCTTACACCTAAATACACATTTGTCAGATAGACAGTTGGCAAATACTGTCTCCCCTACTGGGCTCGTCTTTCGGTTTTCTTCTTGATGTCCTTGGAAGTACATGTTTTGAAAACGTAACAAAGTTTGGTTTTATGTTTTATGCTAGATCACTTGTGAGTTTTTTTTGTCTGTTTGGCACCACGTCCAGCAGTGCTCAGGACTTACTCCTGACCCTGTGCTCAGGGATCTCTCCTGGTGGTGCTCAGGGGACCGTCTGGGCTGCCAGAGATCGAACCCTGGTTGACCACATGCAAGGCAAACGCCCTACCACTATCCTGTCACTCATACCAACCCTAAGAAAGATTTGCCTAAGCCAAGTGCACATTAGCATGTTCCTGTATTTTCTTCTAGAGCTTCATTGTTTTAGTTCTGATGTTTAGTATTCGAGCCATTTTGACTTGAGTTCTGTGTGTAGGGTGAGGGGTTCTGCCTGAAAGTCTATATTCACAGTAGGTAGAAAATTGGTCTAGCCTTCTTTTTAAGAAATATTATTCTTTCTTCTATTACTTTATTTTTTAATTTTTTTAAAAAAATTATTTTTCAGTCCTCCTAACCCCTGTTGAAGGAACCTGAGGACACTGGTGCTGGGAAATGTCCACTGGTGGGGAGGTGGGTGTTGAAATACTGTATGACTGAAATCCAGTCATGAACAGTTTGTAATGATCTATCACAATGATTCAATTAAAAAGTTGAAAACTTCCCCTGTGCATCGCCAGGTGTGACCCAAACAGCAAATAAATAAATAAACAAACAAACAAACAAATAAATAAATAAATAAATAAATAAATAAATAAATAAATAAATAAAAATTAAAGGGGCTGGAGAGATAGCACAGCGGGTAGGGCGTTTGCCTTGCACACGGCCGACCCGGGTTCAAATCCCAGCATCCCATATGGTCCCCTGAGCATGGCCAGGGGTAATTCCTGAGTGCAGAGCCAGGAGTAACCCCTGTGCATTGCCAGGTGTGACCCAAACAGCAAAAAAATAAAATAAAATAAAATAAAAAGTTGAAAACTTTATTTTTCTTAAAACACTGTAATTTACAAGTTGTTGATAATACAGTTGCTCCAGGCATGTAATATTCCAACACCACCAGGGTGACCTTCCCTCCACCAAGGTCTCCAGTTCCCTCTCAACCCCAGCCTTCTCCTAAGGCCACTGTCACTGTTCCTGTCATCCCATTGCTCATGGATTTGCTCGAGCGGGCACCAGTAATGTCTCCATCTTGTTGTTACTGTTGTTGACTTATTGTTACTGTATTGGGCATATCAAATACGCCCGTGGCGTATTCGCCTAAGGCACATAACAAAATTGCTTTATATTGCTTATTTCAACAAACCTTAAAGAAATGGCAAATAGAATGCTGAGAAAATAAATCCGTAAAAAGCCAATTTGTGATTGCTATATGAGTTTCACCTATGTAAATAAGGAAACTAAAACCATTTAGTACAATATAACAAAGTGCCTATTCTCTTTTACATAAGTAAGGTTTCAACTCTGGAATCTAAAATATGTTGCATTAAATTTTATTTTGTAATAGGACCTCATTATGGTAATAATCATGTCTTACCTGTCATTAATAAAACTTTTTTAAAAGGCTATACTAGTATATTTTGGAGTTTACACGAAATAGGTAAGGACTACATATGTAAAATGTTTCCCCCCGTGTTTTATTTAAACATCATGGTTTATAAAGTTGTTCATGATGATTTTTCACAGACATCCAATATTCCAACCCAAATCCCTCCACCACTGTCACCTTCCCTTCACCATTGTCACCCCTCAAACCTACCCCTGTAGCAGACCCACAATAATTTATTTTATATTGCTTGTTACCAATGAATTGCTAACAGAATGATCAAAAAATATTTCCTTGAAAGAAAATTAGTGAATATAGTTGTATCTCACCATGGAGATGTTAAGTCCTTGCTGAGGATTTACTAAGATGTTACAAGTTAAGCCATCTGTGTTAACTTTTTTTAGTTGAAATTGGTTGGCTTCTGTGTTACATCCCGTACAATCTGGTGTGCCACTACAGCATTTTAGAGTTTGGAGATGTCACCTGGCTGCAGAATTTTTACCTGGGCAGTCTAGATGTTAATTTTTGGGTCAAATTTTGGGGTGTGGGTGCGACTGCCAGATCTCTCAAAAGAACGGGGAGGTGGGGGGTGGTAGCCCATCCTGACTCCAAGAAGACCTGGAGTTTTCAGTCACAGGGACCCGTGACAGTGCGGCTTACTCCTGAGGCAATGGAGTCCAGTTGGAGGCATGGCAGTGACTGGAGTGTAGGAGGGAGCGGCTGCTAGGCCTTTATTTGATTGGGAGTTGGCCCACTCTCTTCTGAGATGGCTCAGGATGTCTCAAGCCAAAACGGGTGTTCAAGACATTTTTGTGGCTAGTTGACTGCTTTCAAGATTTATTTATGAGGGTCTGGAGCAAGGCTGGTAGATGAGCTTACAGAGTGGTGGAGGTGTGTGGTGGCTATTGATTTATTTTGAAATCTCAAGTCTACTCCTTTCATTTATAACCTGCCCTATGCCAATCCCTCACTATTTTGATGATTTTATCTTCAGGGTAAGTTTTGACACTGGAATGAGTGTGTCTTAGAACCCTTGATAGGAATGTGGAATTTATACTTTTTCTGTCAGAGGTAGGTGGACATTGACCTGTACTTAGTGGTGCCTAGGGCTTATTCTTAGCTCTAACCTCAGGGATCACTCCTGGTGGGGCTTGAGAGACCATATGTAATGCCAAGGAACAGGGTTTGGCCACAGGCAAAGCAAGTGGCTTAACCCTTATACTATGTCTCTGGCCCTGAATTTATGCTCCAAACTTACACAACATTGTTGAGAAATTAAGGAAGAATAAAAAAATGTAGATAAATAAGAAGGAATATCTGCTTGTGGGTCAGTAGGCCAAATACTATTAATATGGTAATTACATAAATTGATCTACAAATTCCTTGCAATTCCTATATAAATCCCAGTTGATATTTTTGTAGAAATTGGCAAAATATATTATAAAATTTACTGAACATTCAAGGAACCAGGAATAGCCAAAATCAGATTGAAAGGGAAGTCCAAAGTAAAAGACTCTTGCGTCTAATTTTACTATATGAAGAAGCCATATAGGTTTTTGGCCTTTATTCTGTTGCTACATTGTCATTCCTTAATCAGTTTTGGACATTGAACCAATGTCCACTGAGCCAGAGTGAGGAGTAATCATTGAACCAGTTTTGCGTTTCTGGAATAAATTCCATGTGCTTGTGGTATATTTTAGGTTTTGTTATTACTTTATTACTAGCCTTTCTTATTTATTATTTCGTTGAAAACTTTGTGTCCATATTGACAGGAGATATTAATAGTTTGTAATATCTCCATTTCGATAACCAGGATGAATTGGGAAGTGTTCTACCTCTTCATTGGGGGAAAACTTTACCAAGGATTTGGATTGAGTCCTTGAAATGTTTAGTAGGATTTACCATCTGAGTGTGAGATTCCTCTTGGGATTGTTTTAACAATCATTTGAATTATTTCTAATTCAATCTATTTGCTATGGAAACGTTTCTCATTTTTCATTTCTCTACTTGGCTTTGTGTATTTTGTGTTCCTAGAAATGTGGTCCATCCATGTCATCTACTTTGCTATTGGAAAATAGTTACATGATTCCCTCATAATTCTATTTATCTCTGTAAAGTCTGTTGTGATGTTTCCTTTCATTCCTGATTTTAGTAACTTGAGTCTTTGCATTTTTGTTCTTGTCCAGCCTAGTGAAAGATTTGTCAGTTTTGTTTATCTTTTCAGACTGAACTTTTGGGGCTGGAGAACTAGTACACCAATTAGGGTGCTTGCTTTGCAGGCCGACAACCCCGGTTCAATGCCTAGTACCCCAAATTGTTCCCCCTAAGTCCTGTCAGGAGTGATCCCTGAGCACAGAGCCAGGAGTAATCCTTGAGCACTGCCAGGTGTGGCCCCCAAACAAAATAAAACCCAAGTCAAAGATGAACTTTTGATTGCCTGCCTGCCTTCCTCCCTCTCTCCCTCCTTCCCTCCTTCCTCCTTTCTTCCTTCCCTCTCTCTTTCCTTTCTTTCTTTCTTTCTTTCTTTCTTTCTTTCTTTCTATCTATCTTTCTTTCTTTCTCTCTCTCCTTCTTTCTCTTTTTCTCCTTCCTTCCTTCTTTCCTTCCTTCCTTCCCTCCCTCCCTCCCTCCTTTGTCCTTCCCTCGTTTCTTCATCCTTCCTGCCTGTTTGAGGGTCTCCTAAGTGGTGCCAAGGGCACCGCCAGTGATTCTCATGATGCAGAGAATATCCCAAGCCACCCTGGAGATGCTCGGGGGCTTCCCAGTCTGCACCCAGCCATGCTCCGGGGGGCTGCATTATACACTATTCCATCTCCTGACCCTTCATTAATTCTTTTCTACTGTCAGCGTATTCTCTATTTTCTCACCAATATTTCTTTCTTTCTTTCTTATTGCTTGAGGTTTTGTTTGCTTTTCTTGTTTCAGTGTCTTAAGTTAGAAGGATAGGTTATTGACTTGAGACTTTTATTCTTTTATAAAGAAACATTTATGCCTATAAATTTCCATCTAAGCACGGCTTTGACTGTGTCATGAGTCTGGTATCTCTGTTTGCATTGGTCTCCAGGTAGTCCTAATTTCCCCTGTGATCTGTACTTTGACTCATTGGTTATTTAGGAATATGTTGTTTAATTCCCACATACTTATGGATTTCCCTAATGTCCTTCTGTTATTGATTTCTAATGACATTCCACTGTGGTTGGGGAACATTCTTTGTATTATTCCAACTGCTTTTAAACTCACTGATGCTTGTTTTAATGGCTTAGCATTTGATTTATTCTAGAGAGAATGTTCCACAGACTCAGGAAAGAATGCATATTCTGCTGTTGTTGGGTGGAGCGTCTTGTGGGTGTATGTTCAATCAAATTGATTTATAGTGTTGTTTAAGCTTCGTTTTTAAAATTGCACATTCTATCTACTGGAACTTCTACCTTATGAGCGAGCTAGCACTCAGGGGTCCCAGTCGTCTTGACCTTCTTCAGCTGGGGCCCCGAGTAACACTGGGAGTGAGTAAGCACTGGGGCTGGGTGGCGGACTCAGTACTCTCAGCCGCCCCCTCCTCCCCACCTCCACCCCTGGTCTGGAATCAGCCCCTGCAGCCTGCAGCAGAAGCCCCAAGCTCTCGGGCGCGCCGAGCATGCTCTGGGAACTGGGTAGAGAGAGCTGCCATGCCCAGACGAGCACTTCTGCCCAGCTGCAGAGGGGGCCGGCTGGCACCACTGACTTAAGAGATTTTCTTGAACACACACCCCTTCATTTGCTCTGTGATCTTAGAAAACTCCCCGGGTTTCCCACGATGGGTTTCCCACAAGGTCTGCACGTGACCTTGTTCCGGTGTTTGCATGGAATCGGATTCACAAACGCCTCCCAGAGCCACCCAGAAGCCGTCTCCTCGCCCCTCTCCCCTCCTCCCTCTCCCCGCCCTTTTTAGCAGCTGCTCCCCCACACCCATGCCTTCCCCCATCTCCAGAATGACTCCCAAACCATAAGGCCCATGGCGTCTCTCCCCCCTCATAACTTCCAGGGGCTCCCTGGCTGTTTCAGAAGCAACATTAGTGCCTTCCCGATTCCTAAGGGTCCTGGTCCCAGGACTTTATTTTTTTTAACGTTTTTGTTTGGAGGGCCACTTGCAACAATGCTCAGGTCTTACTCCTAGCTCTGCGCTCAGGGATCACTCCTGATGGGGTTCAGAGGACCATAGGGGATGCCGGCAATGGAACCCAGATCGGCTCTATGCAAGGCAAGCACCCTCCCCGCTCTGGCCTAGGACTTTAGACATGTCACATGGGTGATAGTACATGTGTGCAACCAAGGCCAGCTCAGTTCCAGCACTGCAATCTTCCAAGCAAGCGCGCACACACACGCACACACACGCACACACATGCACACACACACACAAACACACACACACACACACACACACACACCACACACCACATGGTCATGGCCATGTCTCAGGCTCCTGCAGGCAATGCCGATCTCGTGACAGACGGGCCATTCTCTGCATCCTGGGTGCCTGTGTCCAGCCTCTTGCTCCACTTCCTGTCTCCCGGACTCGTCCACCCTCTGGCCTGGCCTGGTTCTCAGGTCTGTGCTCTGACATGTGCCAGCAGGGCCAAGCATCTCATCAAGCCACCTCCCCCTTGTTCCAAAACTTGGCATGTCATTGAGCACATGGAGGGCTGGACAGCCAGAACGATGCCACAGTGGAGTTTACATGCCTTGTCCCACTGTTTGATGCAGTGGCTAAGTTGCCTATCAGTTATGACTGATATTCACCGTGGCTGGCTCCCCAGTTGTTTAAACACCAACTCAACATCGCTGAAACAGTGCTTTCAGGGTGACACTAATACGAGAATAAACAATCAGCAAAGGAGATTAACATGCCTGCCCATGTTATTTCTCAGGCATGATTTAATCAGTAGACCTGGGAAGCAAAGAGATTTATTTTATTTTATTTGGGGTTTGGGGCCACACCGGGCTGTGCTCAGGGGTGACTCCTGGCTCTGCACGCGGGGATCACTCCTGGCAGGCTGGGGGTTGAAGCCGAGTCAGCCTCATGCAAGGCAAGCCCCTTTAACCGCTGGGTTACCATTCCAGCCCCAGTGATGCTTCTTCACGAGGAAAGAACTCTCCTGGTCGGTTGCCTTAGACTCAAGTATGTGGTCTTATCTCCTCCTGGAATTCCCAGCCTGCTGCCCTGCCCTGTGGGTTGGGGGATTCCAAGCCCCCAGCACAGCGTGAACTTAAAATAAATCTCTTAAAATCAATAAATCACTGCCACTATCACTGTCATCCCGTTGCTCATCGATTTGTTCGAGCGGGCACCAGTAACGTCGCTCATTGAGAGACTTATTGTTACGGTTTTTGGCATATCCAATACGCACAGATAGCTTGCCAGGCTCTGCCTCACGGCCTAGATACTCTCGGTAGCTTGCCGGGCTCTCTGAGAGGGGCGGAGGAATCGAACTCGGGTCGGCCGCGTGAAAGGCGAACGCCCAACTGCTGTGCTATCACTCCAGCCCAAAATAAATAAATAAATCTCTTAAAATAAATCTTACTAGGGACAGAAAGAGGCAGGTAGGTGGCAGATCATAGATGATAGAAGTGGGTGGAGATAACAGATAACACTAATGGGAAGACTGTAAATGAGAGACACACACATGCATATTATCCACATGCATGTACACACATGCATATTATCAGATCTTCTCTCTGCAGACCCCAATACCTAAAGCCAGGTTTGCTGCAGGGGTTCTGGGGGTCCTTGAAGGCTGGACCATGGTGTACACAACTCCATCTACTTTTCTGTGTCCCTCCCCAAGCCCCGAACCTGGAATAACAGGGTCACCCAGGAGACCCTGGCTGACCCCTCCACAAGCCCCTCCCAGCCCATCACTTGACCTTTCTTGGCTGCTTGGGAAAGGCAGGGGCATGGGGGGGGCGAGGAGAGCCAAGCCTGGCTGCACCCCGGGTTTCCACTCCGGTTCCTTTAAAACCAGCGAGTTTGCGTGGTATGGGAGCCTCCGACAGAGAGCCGGCTGGATCCCACGAAACCGAGTCTGTAAATGTAAAACATTAAAACAAATAACGAATTGGTATTTGATATTCCTATATTTCAATATCCCTTTGATATTCCAAGATGAAACCAAAGCTGCTGGGGTTTTATGCATTCTTCGTCTTCCCTTTGATTTGGCGCAGCGCGCTGCTTTGAATATGTTTGCTTTAATCACTGGACCATGGAGCAGGAGGGACAGGCATCGTGTTTGGGAAGGGGCTGGGGGCGCAGCCATCTGGACCCGGAAAATGACTGCCTTGTGTAAATGCTGTTTCTCCCTGCTGGGACCGGCTGGGGAGGGGGGCCGCCAGGCCCGCGGGGAGGGGCGGGCTCCCCTGGCCTTGCTCTGAGGGGGACACTTGAGCCTCTACCTTAGAGTTCAAAGGCGGAAAAGCAGAAGGAACAGCTGTGGCAGCCCCCTGGCAGGTGCCAGGAGCGGGACAGGTTGCCGAGACATCTGAGTGGCCGCTGATTTGGAACAGGAAGCATCTACCCCCGGGGATTCTGCGCAGGGGGGCGGGCCACAGGGGAATGGGGGCGAAGTCACCCCTGCATCAGTTAGGCAGCCCGGTGGGCAGGGCCCGGCACGTGTGAGGCCGTGGGTCGGTATCCAGCATGGCTGAAACAGATCACAGACAGAGCTGATGCCTGATGTCCAGCTGTGACACTGCACAGGACACACTTTACCATCACAGACGGTGCCGTGTGCAAAGCCTCACCCCAAGATTATTTACTTATTTATTTACTTATTTATTTATGGGCTTTTGGGGTTACACCTGGCAATGCTCAGGGGTGATTCCTGGCTCTGCACTCAGGGATCCCTCCTGGTGGTATCGGGGACCTTATGGGATGTCGGGGATCGAACCCAGGTCGGCTGTGGGCAACACCCTCCCCACTATCCTATGGTTCCAGCCCTCCCAGCCCCATGTATGACGCATTTTCTCCCATCGCAGACGGTGCTAGTGCTCCTTGCCCGCCCAACCTCGACACCTGTTGATGACGCACTTTCCCACACTGGAGACAGCCCCGAGCGCCCCCAACTCTCCCCCCAAAGCAGAGGGTCACAGCATGTGCATTTGCATCCCCCAAGGGCATTCCTGAGGCCAGGACCTGGGAGACAGAGCTTATCTGTGGGGTGTCCCAGGAAGAGGAGGAGAGGGCTGAGTTCCACCCACCTTGCAGTTCCACCCACCCTGCCTGGTGCAGTTCCTCTACCCTCCTGGGGGCAGGTTTGGGGGGGCACTCTCTCCTGTGTACCTCGCCTTTGTGAGCATGCAGTCGAGCGGGCTGGCAGGGTCCTGGGTATGCACTGACCCCTGCTGGACACTGCCCTGTGGGAGGGGTGGGGGGGGCCGAGTGGTGGTGAGTCTCTTGATAGACCCGGTTCCCCATGGATGCAGCAGGCTTGTGTCACACAGGCCGGGGTAGCCCCAGGTCAGGCCACTTCAGGGAAGAAGCCTGTCCTCCCCGCCAGGGACACCGTGGTGCTGCCTGGGAGAGAGCCCCCTTCCTGCCAGCACGCGCCTGTCCTCAGGGGCGCATGCGCACTTGCCACCTGGTCTCTCACTAAGGGCCCCCAACTACAGACACGCTTTTGCTTCACACTAAGACCACCTGCATCATCCTAGAACAGAATTCTGCTTCTGGGGAAGGAATGAGCCCGAGGTGCAGGGCGGGGTCTCCGAACCCCCAACCCCCGAGTTAGGGACAAAGGGTGAGTGAGCCCGGCAGGGGAGCTGAGTCCCCAGAGAGGGTCCTAGCACGTATGGCCAGGGGAAGGGAGGAGTTGTGTACGGTTCTGGGAGGATTGTATTGTGGACTGTGTGTATGACGAGAGGACTGTGTGTGCCATGTTTATGTATGATAATGGTTGTGTATAAGACTGTGTGGGTTGTGTTTAAAATGTATGTGGTTGTATGACACTGTTTATATATGACTATGGGAGGGAGTTTGGGGAGATTCTGTGTGTGCTATGGTGTGTGGTTGGAGGACTGTGTGTGATTGTATTAGGTTGTGAAGAGGGTATATGTGTACATGCGTGTGCTAGTGGGTGAAATTTTGTGTGATTGGGGTGGGGCACAGGATTTGGCTTGTGTGTTATATGTTTGCTATGTGTGTATGAGTGTGTGTATGTGATTGGTGTGATAGAGTATGTGTGTATGATCGTAGAGGGCTTAAGGGGAATTGGGTGTGCATGTGCCAGTGTGTGTATGTGTGTGATAGGGAGTGATTGTGTGTACAACTGCATGTGTTGAGTTGTGTGCATGTGTTGAGTTGTGTGCATGTGTGCATGTATTGAGTTGTGTTGGGGTGTGAGTAGGGTTGCGGATGTAGAAGGGTGGAAGGAGGATTCCTGGGGGACGGTCTCTGCCCTCACCCCTCTGAGCCCACCCTGACCTGCTCCTCAGCACCCTGAATCCCATCTGAGGGTGGCCAAGGCCGGGAGGCCCCGGGCCCCTCGCTTCAGACAGACCACACTGCCATGGACGGGCGGGCAGAGCCGAGGGCCAGGCACTGCCTGCAGATGGCAGGTGGGCTGGCACCTTCCAGAACCACCTTCCTCAGAAGCCGTTTCTCCCCATGTGGAAAGCAGATGGACTTCAGGCCCCCGGGCCCCCTGGAGCCCGGCCCCTCCCTCTGTCCCCCTCCCACAGCTGCCACGCCGTCCTCAGCCCCAGGCTCTGCAGCCTCCCCCACGCCTGGGGCTCTCATGGGGGGCTCTCGGCGAGTCCTGCGGGGTAGCAGGACCCCCACGTGTGCTGAGGCTGAAGCCAAGGAGAAATGGCCCTTCAGCCCCCCGAGACCTGCTGCCAGTTGCCGAAGTGTCTCCCAACCACAGAGACACGGCTTCTCGGGCTGCGTCTGGTCCCCTGGGGGACCCTCGTCTGGTCCCCTGGGGGCCCCCCATCCCACACCATGGGTCAGCAGTCACCCCTGGGGTCTGTCTGCACTGGGCTCTGGAGGTCTGTCCCACCCAGGGTATCAGAGTCAGCTGGCAGGCCCGGGGGGCTCCTGTCCCCCAGAGACCAGAGCCATCACCTGCCTTCACCCCACCTCCATCCTCTCCATCCTGCACCCCCATCCTGGGAGCCCAGCAGGAGGCCCTGCCAGGACCGAGTGCCAGTGGCGATGGTGCTGGGTCAGCCCCTCTGGACCCCGAGGGGCGGGTGGAGGGGCGGGCTCCCCTCTGTGGCAGCCCCTCCCACCATCACACCCACCCCAGGACCCGCATCTCCTTCAGCGCTTTGTGCTGTCAGAGGCCAACTGTGATGCGGAGCAAATGCCTCTGCGCCCGGCGGTAACGGCCCCCCGGAGAGCCCGCTGAGGAAGTTGTATGCTACCAAATAATAAAGCATCGCCCTCTCCGCGCCGAAGCTGCGGACAGCAGCAGGAGCCGCCGGGGACCCCGACGCTTCAGACAGGATCCGTCTGGCCCGTCCGGCCTGATTCACCGGGACTTAATCCATCACCAGGAATGAAGGCGAGGCCAGGAAGCCAGGTCGGGCCTGATTTCCTCCACGTCAGGCACCATCCATGGAGGCTCAGCGACAAATCTTGGGGGAGGGAGACCCCAGCCCCCGTCACTGAGTCTGAACAGAGGCCAGAGGCCCGAGCCTCACAAATGCTGGGTCCGTGGAGGAGAAAGGGCGATGGCCACTGTTTCAAAGGCAGGAAATGCAAAGGAAGCAAGCATGCCCTCCCCCCGCCACCTCCCCATGGCCAGGGCAGTGCCAGCCCCCTTCCTGGGTCAGTCTTCAAAAACCCCAGTGGGACCCTCATGAGGGAGGGAGAATCACCCTGAAAGTCGGACATGGGGAGCGGGGAGACAGTACGGCGTGTAACATGCTTTGCACATAGGTGGCCCAGGTTCCTTCCTGAGGCCCATCTGGTCCTCCGAACACTGCCCAGAGTGATCCCTGAGCACCAAGCCAGGAGGAGGGCCTGAGCACAGGCAGCTGTGGTCTGAAAACCAAAAAATAAATAATAAGAACCTGCAAAGGGACTGGAGCGATAGCACAGCGGGGAGGGCGTTTGCCTTGCACGGGCCAACTCAGGTTCTATCTCCAGCATCCCTTATGGTCCCCTGAGCACCGCCAGGAGTGATTCCTGAGTGCGAGCCAGGAGTAACCCCTGAGCATCGCCAGGTATGACCCAAAAAGGAAAAAAAAAACCTGCAAAGGCTCCTGGCCGTCCTGGCGCCTCTTACACTGCCACTGCAGTGTCCGTGCCCCCTAACCTCAGTGGCTCTCCAGGACATTCCAGCCAAGGCCAGAGGTGGAGCACCTCGTGGGCCCACAGCCCCCTTGGTGCTTCTGGAGGCGGGTGAGCGCCCAGGGCCTGGAGACAGGGCTGCCGGTCACGTGCCGGGTCTCTGCAGCACCGAGCCGCGTGCTGAGCAGGGTACACACACAGCCCCGCCTGGTGTCTGCCACAGCCTCACTGGGTGCCGATGATCCCCACGGACAGAGGAAGGAGTGAGGCGGGGCCATGCCGTCACAAGCAGGCAGCCAATCACGGGGGAGCCCGAGTCTGGAGCCAGCCCCACCCCCCACCCCGAGCCCCAGCCCCAGTGTGACCAGCCACCACAGCGGGGCCTGCCACAGGCCACCTCCTCCACACCCAGGCCCAGCAGCGGCAGACAGCGGCCTCCCTCCACCTCCCCGCCTCTCTTCATTTCCTCCAGCGGAGGTCCAGGCCGGCCACGCTGCTGGTCAGGCATATCCACAGCTGCCAAGGGTCCTCCCACGTCCCTTCTCACCGTCATGACCCCAAACAGCAGCACAGCACCCCAACAAGCCACAGAGTACCGCTCCCTCCCTCTAGGGGCTCAGGGGTGGGGCCCACATCTGGCAGTGCTTGAGGGGACCTCAGCTCTGTGCTTAGAGATCACCTCGGGCAGGCAGTGCTCAGGTGATCAGAAGGTACTGGGGATGGAACCAGGGTGTAGCTAGTGTCTCAGCTTCTGTGCTCTCTCTCCGGCTCTTCGTGTGCAAAAGGCTTCCTTGGGCCCAGGCATAAAAGTGCTCCCTCTGCAGGGAGCCACGTGGCCTGCCCTGCACTGACCTCAGTCCCCACGTCGCCTCGTGTCCATCCATCTCCCAACCACACGTCCTTCCAGCCTCAGAGCCGCCCCGTAAGCTGGTCCCTATCCAGGAATGCTGTTCCTGTCCATGAAGTGACCATTCTTCATCTTCCTCCTTGAAACTGACACAGCCCCAAGGCCCCCTGTGACCCCAGGGCCCTGTTCCTTCCCTCATGGTCCTCACCCACATCCCATGCTGTGTCTCTCTCTCCCACCAAATATCCGGCCCGAGGCATGGGAATTAGCCAGCATGAGACACACAGACACCGCCTCTGGGTGCCAGGGTGTCGCCTGGTCCCTCCTGCCAATCCATCATTGACCAGCAGAGGGGACAATTTTGATGGACGTCGGGTCAAACAAAACTCAGCCCATCCATGCCCAGGACTGCCCCTTGGCACTGAAAAGGAGCAAGTTGGAAAGCAACATGTGGGTGTCAGCGGCCTGACTAGGAGCAGCCAGAGGCAGCCTCTGGTGTGGTCCCTGAGAAACGGTATGAAACAGGAAAGAGGGCTGGGGGGAGTGCAGCGATAGGGCACTTGACTTGCAACCGACCCCGGTTTGATCCCCAGCACCCCATATGGTGCCCCAGTCCTACCAGGAGTGATCCCTGAGTGCAGAGCCAGGAGTCAGGCCCGAGCACCGCTGAGTGTGACCCGCAAACCAAAAACACTAAGTGGATTAAATAAAATAGAAAAGATCCTGGTGAAGGAAAAACCCACAGCTGGAAGGCTGCTGAGAGTCAGACCCAGGCATGGCCGGGCCCCAGAATGAGACTTTGCAGCCAAAGAAGGTGCAGAGCAAATCCGACCAGTCACCACAGGAGGTTCTCCACCAATCAGAAGCTCACAGACAGGAAGCCTCATTTGCATAAAAGGGCCTCAAGTGGACACTAGCCCTGCCTCTTTTGCCTAGAGAAACACATGCCACCCCCCCCCCTCACACACACACACACACTCTACCTGGGTCCTTGCAAATTCAGCTCCAGGTAGCTCCTGTCCCCAGCTCACAGGCTGTAGTTCAGAAGCCCCAGATAAATGTGGGCTGTGACATACACGAGCATTTATGAGCTGCAACACACAATCTGTAACACGAATGAACGGTGACACTTCAGAGGTAATGTATGCTCTTTCCCGCATGATCCGTGTTAGAACACACATGAGCTGCAACCAGCTGAGCCATGATGTGTACAATCTAAAACACGTGAGCTGCATGTCTTACCCCAGCTGGGACACACATGAGCCATACATGCTTGAAGGAAGACCCCAGAAATGTAAGCCTGTGGAAACTTCTCTGAGCATGTGTTACTTGCTTGATGTGACTAAAGAGACTAAAAAAAGAGATGGGGCCAGAGAGGGCAGGACACTTGCATGTGTCTGACCTGGGTTCAATCCCCAGCATCCCATATAGTCCCCAAGCCCCGTCAGGAGTGATCTTTGAGGGTAGAGCCAGGAGTATGTCCTGAGCACTACTTGGTGTGGCCAAAACAAAACAAAGCAAGAGACCTAGAGAAAGTCAGCAGAAGCCAGAGAAGGGCCTGAGGGAGTGTCCAGAGAGCCAAGGAGCATCCCCGATGAGCTGACTGGATTCTTTTTTTTTTTTACCTGCACAAGTTTAATGGACATTTAAAACTTTGCAATTTATCATTTTTTTAAAGATTTTTTTATTGAATCATCATGAGGTAAAGTCAGAGACTTAGAAACTTTCATGCTTACATTTCAGTCATACAATGTACGAGTACCCATCCCTCCACAGTGCCACCACCAATGTTCCCAGTATCCCTCCCGCCCACTCCTGGCCCCCCACCCTATGAGCCGGATTCTGAGATTGGTCCCCATGACACAATGTGGAATAGAATGTCCTGTGGACAAAGTCCCACACAAAAATAAAACTGCGGTGTGCATATGAGAAGCATCGAGCCCCGGGGTCTGGGTCCCAGTGGCTATGCGGAGCATCCATGAGAAGCACCAGTGAGAAGCAACAGTCGCAGCCTTTGGGAGACACTGCAGGGAGGGTGCACACGACTTCCTGGTGCTTTTATGCTCCTTCTATGACTATTTTGAAATAGGAGCAGAGCAACTGTACAGTGGGTAGGCCGTTTGCTTTGCACGCACCTTATCTGGGTCCCATCTGCACCATATAGTGCCCTGAGCACCTCCAGGAGTAATCCCTGAGCGCAGAGCCAGGAGTAAGCCCTGAGCACCGCCGGGTGTGACCCAAAAGCCCCAAGTGGGAGACAAAGAATCTTCCAGTGAGTCATTTGTCCCAGACACCAAATCTTTTCTCTTTGAGCTGGGCTCAAGGCCACGGGCGGCCAAGCCGCTGCTTTTCGTTAAGGGATGGGGGAGATGTTGGCAGCACCTCCCACGTCCGTCCCTGAGCTCCAAGCACCAGGAGGCCTGGGGGGCCTTGTGGCTCAGGACGAGATGGCAGTTCTGGCCAGAATTCAGCCCAGATTCTCCCAGGGGAAAGTGAAAAAAGAAAAAAAGAAAGTTCCCATCTGTGACCATGCAGAGAGCAGGGCCAGGAGCTACCAAAAACCAACTACGCACCCGGGACATGTTTAGTCTTGGCTAGATTGAGCTCCAACTTATCCCATGGGAGGGCTGGGGGTGCCCAGGTGATGCAAGGACCTGGACTGACCTGGGGAAGGGAATTGAGACCCGGAAGAGCAGGAGACAGTGGGTCCTGCACTCGGTTCCATCCTGTGCACCCCTCGGGAAGACCTCCCCTGCCTAGGACTCAGTTTCCCCAAAGTATCTACACCTGAGACCCTACTCAGAGCTAAACATCTCAACTGCACCCAGGTGGGGAGAAGGTTTTGGGGTCACCCCGGTGGTGCTCTGGGCTCAGGGATCGTCTGGTGGTTAACACGCAGGCAAGTGTGTTAACTGCTGTCCTGCCTCTCTAGTCCCTCAACTCCATCTGCCTCAACCCGGGGTAGCAGGTCGTGTTGCAAGGGCTGAAACGGGGTACAGGGAGGTGTTTGCAGCATCTGTGGCCTCTGGCCCTGAAAACCCAGGGCAGCCTCTCCTCCGCCACCACATGATCTCCAAATACACCTGCAGACATGACCAGATGAAAGTTCTGGGGGGGGGGGGGCCTTGCTGCCTTAGACCCAGGAGAGGCTCAGCCCTTCACCCCTGCACCTGACCTCCCACCTCTGCTCCCTGCCCACTGGGGCAGGAAATGGTCCTTCCATCAATGCGGTACGGCTGTGCTGTGCATGAGGTAGCTAAAGTGCTCACAGCCCTTCGGAAGCGTTAGACACTGGGTGCTTCCCCGTGGGCCAGGCTGCCAGCTATCTGTGGAGAATCCTAACTCCCTTTCTCTAAGTCCACCTGTTTGAGGGGGCGCAGGTGAGCCACAGAGGGAGGACAGGACAGAAGTGGAGGGTAAGCAGGTGACCCTCTGGGTCTGGAGGGTGAGTTCCCCCCCTACCTTGCACTACTCCAGAATTTGAGCCAGAAATGCAATGGCCATGGGAGAGACATCTTCCCCCCGTTTGTGAGTGTCTGGCCAGAGCAGAGCCCCAAGACTTTCCCTGGTGCCACGAACCCACTCTCATCTTCTGCATGAGCCCAGGTGAGGCTCCAGAAATGATTTCTTTACAAAACAAGGAAACACTAAGAGAAAGAGTGGGGTGACAGGGCTTGTCTTGTGTGCAACTGACACAAGCTCAATCCTGGAACCCCATGTGGTTCCTTGAACCCCAACCAGGAGAGATCTGGGGGGAAGCCCTGAACACCACCCGTGTGGCTCTCAAACAAAACTCATCAACACAAAAGGGTGTGGCTCCTTAGGGGTTCCCACGGACTCCCACTGCCCCTGAAGTCTCTGGTCTTGCCCAGATCTGGATTCTTCCTCCCCTGCCAGTGTCCAGAAAGTGCTGAGCATGGCAGGAAGGACCCTTACCAGAGGGACCCTCCAAGCCTCGTTTCTCTCTCAGATTCTTACTACAGGGCTATAGCCCACCTCCATGTCTGACTCCTCATTTACTCACTGTCTCCTTCCACCTGCCCCCAGGAACTCCACAGGCAACCCCAGATGATGCAGAAACACAGCATGTTTTCACTGAGGGAAGTGACCTCACAAGGGAAAGGGACCTCACAGAAGGAAGTGACTTCACATGAAGACGTGGCCTCACATGGGGAAGTAACCTCACTGAGGGAGTGGCCTCACTGGGGGAAGCGGTCTCACTAAAGGAAGTGACCAGATTGGGGAAATGTCCTTACCACAGGAAGAAGCCTCACAGAAGGAAGTGGCTTTATATGGAAAGTGGCCTCAGTAAAGGAAGTGGCCTTACTGGGGGAAATGGCTTCAGTAGAGGTATTGATCTCACTGGGGGAAATGGCCTCACTGGAGGAAGTGACTTTACCACAGAAAGTGGCCTCACTGGGGGAAGTGACCTTACTGGAGAAGTGAATTTACCACAGAAAGTGGCCTCACTGGAGGAAATGGCCTCACTGGGGTAAGTGGCCTCACTGGAAGATGTGACTTTACCACAGAAAGTGGCCTCACTAGAGGAAATGGCCTCACTGGGGGAAGTGACCTCATTGAAAGATGTGACTTTACCACAGAAAGTGGCCTCACAGGGGGAAGTGGCTTCACCACAGAAAGTGGCCTCACTGGAGGAAATGACCTCACTTGGGGAAGTATCCTCTCTAGGGGAAGTGACCTCACTGGAAGATGTGACTTTACCACAGAAAGTGGCCTCACTGGAGGAAATGGCCTCACTGGGGGAAGTGGCTTCTCTGGGGGAAGTGACCTCATTGAAAGATGTGACTTTACCACAGAAAGTGGCCTCACTGGGGGAAGTGACTTTACCACAGAAAATGGTCTCACTGGGGATAGTGGCCTCACTGGGAGAAGTGGCCTCACAGGGTGAAGTGGTTTCACCACAAAAAGTGGTCTCACTGGGAGAAGTGACCTCATTGGAAGAAGTGACTTTACCACAGAAAGTGGCCTCACTAGGGGAAGTGATCTCACTGGAAGATGTGACTTTACCACAGAAAGTGGCCTCACTTAAGGAAATGGCCTCACTGGGGGAAGTGGAGGAAGCGACCTCACTGGAAGATGTGACTTTACCACAGAAATTGGCCTCACTGGGGGAAGTGACCTCACTGGGGGAAGTGACCTCACTGGAAGATGTGAGTTTACCACAGAAAGTGGCCTCACTGAAGGAAAAGGCCTCACTGGGGGAAGTGGCCTCTCTGGGGGAATTGACCTCACTGGAAGATGTGAGTTTACCACAGAAAGTGGCCTCACTGAAGGAAAAGGCCTCACTGGGGGAAGTGGCCTCACTGGAAGATGTGACTTTACCACAGAAAGTGGCCTAACTTTTTTGTGGTAAAGATGTGACTTTACCACAGAAAATTGTCTCACTGGGGAAGTAGCCTCACTGGGGGAAGTGGCCTCACAGGAGGAAGTGGCTTCACCACAGAAAGTGGCCTCACTGGAAGATGTGACTTTACCACAGAAAGTGGCCTCACTGGGGGAAGTGGCTTCACCACAGAAAGTGGTTTCACTGGGGGAAATGGCCTCACTGGGGAGAGAGGTCTCACTGGGGGAAGTGACTTTACCAAAGAAAATAGTTCACAGTGGAAAATGGCTTCACTGGAAGAAGTGGCCTCACTGCAGGAAAAGGCCCATAGAACATGACAAAGTGAAGACAGAACCGGCAAGACTGACCAACCCAGATAACAGATGTGCAAGGTCTGAGCATATACCACAGACATTTCCACCCTTCATGCAGGGCTCAGGAATCTCAGGGGCAGAAGATGCGTGAACACAAGTGTGGCCTCACCCTGGAGACTTGCCTGTCACTTCAATCTAGATATAACTGATCTGTGGGCTCTTATGGGGACAGACATTAATACAATCGCTGGCGTTAGACACTTTGAATCGACTGCATTGTTTGCGTGTGTGCAGACCAGACCGATGACATTGAGGGTAGCAGAAGCAGGTGCTAGGATGCCAGGCAGACGTCACCTCAGGTGAGTCTTGGACAGAGCCGTGCTTGTCTGCACCCAGCCCCATCCCAGCCTGGGGGTGCAAACCCTTGCTCCCCCAGTTGGTTCAGGCTCCCCCCATGAGCCACCGAGACCTGGACTCAGACAACACGTGCACCTCTCACTCCCGGGGAACCAGACTCAGGTCAAGGTGCAGTGGACCGGGGTTCCTGCTAAGGGCTCTCTTCCCACTCGCGCATGGCAGCTCACGTCTGGGAGCCTTTCTCTGTGCATGCACATGTGTGTGCATATGTGCATGCACACATGTTTGTATCTATGTTCCTGTGTGTCTCTGTGCACATATGTGTCTATATTTTCACATATATATTTGTGTAGCACGTGTGCCTATGTGGGTCTCTTAGTGTCTGTGTGTGTCTCTGTGTGCATGTGTCTGTGTCTCTGCGCATGTGTGTCTATGTGTGTGCATCTCTATATGTGCTTTTGTATGTGTCTGTGTGTCTCTATGTTTACATGTGTGTGCACGTGTGTATCTGTGTGTGCATGTGCATGTCTCTGCATGTGTGAGTGCACACACATCCCATGTCCATGTGGAAAAACTTGGGGGGTCCCTTCTCCTCTGAGGCACTGACCCCCTCTGGCAGCATGGACCTCACAAACCCTCCTTCTGCCATCTTGGGGGCCTTGATGATGGGGTGAGAGCTTCCGACAGGAGTTGGGGGGCACAGACACACACAGTGGCTCATACTGGCAGCACCTGTCCATCGGGGGCACCTGGTACCCAGCAGGTGGCCGCAACATCGAACTCTTCCTGGCCTGCAGCCCCACGGCCCTGCTGTGTCTGTGGCCACCCCTTGAGCCTCCTCCTCCCGTTCTGTCCGCATGGGGATTCCAGCCGCTGGGCTCTGGGGTGTGGAGGAGGGCGGCTGCAGGGAGCTGACACCTCGGCCTTGAGCTGGCATGGCCCCAGGCTGAGGACGCCGGGCCAGGCCCTGCACCGTGTCGCTGCCCGTCCGAGCTGTCGCCTCCCATCAGCGCGGCCCTTCTGATGTACACAAGCCAGGCCCGCGCGGGGCTGCTCTCCGGTTTCTCGGCGCAGTAAACCCGTGTTTTTATTCCTCCATCTGTAAACATCTCTCCGTCTAATACGGTAACTGCTGTTTATACAGAGCTATAAAAACAGAGGTCAGAGCACAATAAGATTATAGTCTTACTTCAATGCATCCAATCCATAATAAAATAAAATCTTACAAACGAGCCAGAGGACCCGCTGAGGGTTTCTCTAAGAATTAATGTCTGTCGTATGTACGGATCCTATTCGAGCATAATATTTTCCACAGCTGTCAGGTCCGATTTTAAAGGCAAAATCCCTGCACTGGCATTTGTGTTAGGTTCTGTCTACACCACAGGCAGGCTTGCTCCTTCTTTGACATCTGACTCAGGGGTGTTTGATTACTCCAAGGCCATGGGGACCACGATGCCTGATGTGGTGTGAGGTTGGGGCGCGGGGTTGCATGGCTCAGATCCCTTCTTGATGAGGTGTGCTTGTGGAGAATGGGCCCCAGCAGTGGTGAAACTGGGGCCTCCTGCTCCCCTGGGGACATGGGCTGGGCCAGACAGGTTTGGGGCCCTGTAGTACGCAGTGAACAGGACCTGGGCTGTCTTGGAGACTCAGTTTTCCAATTAATAAGTAAGTAGTCTTAGGCTGGATCAATAGCACAGCGGGTAGGGTGTTTGCCTTGCATGATGCCGACCCAGGTTTCATTCCCAGCATCCCATATAGTCTCAAGCACCACCAGGAGTAATTCCTGAGTGCAGAGCCAGGAGTAACCCCTGTGCATCGCCAGGTGTGACCCAAAAAGGAAAAAAAAAAGTGAGGAGTCTCAGGGCTGGAGTGATATACAGCAGGTAGGGCAATTGCCTTGCATGTGGCTGACCCAGGCTCAATCCCCGGAATCCTGTATGGTCCCCTGAGCACTGCCAGGAATGATTACTGAGTAAAGAGACAGAAATAACCCTTGAACTTCATTGAGTGTGGCCCCTAAAAAAAAAGGATGGAGCCTTATAAGGTATGATGAGTTGAATTGTGATGTTCCCCCAAATTCATATGTTAAAGTTCTCCCCGTCATCTTCATCCCCATCAGGATGGGACCATATTTTGGGGCCTTTTAGAAGGTGATGGAGGTAAAATGTGATCCCCAGGGTGGGTCCTAGTCAGTCTGACTTGTGTCCCTGTGAGAAAAGGCTTATGTAGATACAAACGGGGTGAGGACTCAATGAAGGAGTCTGGCAACAAGTCAGGCAAGAGGCCACAGGAAAAGTCTCTAGGAAATTAACAGTGACTCAAGTGAGAGCCCATGACCTCTTACCATAGGCCCTGAGTTTTGTCCCGAGCACAATCATGCTCTGTTCTGCAGCCCATCACCACTGGGGGTAGCCACTGGGGCCTCCGGTACCATCATGCCCTGGCACTGCACCACCCCTAAAATTCAAACTTGTATCACTTGCTATTCCACTGATCTTCATTTTGCTCGAGCGGGCACCAGTAACATCTCCATTTGTCCCTGTTGCGTGCTTGTGTAGCTCCATGGTATCTGCTCGCTCCAGGAACAGGAAGAGCCTCAAATCGTTCATTCAGGGTTTTGACAAAGAAGTCTGACCATCTCGTCGGTGGGCGGCCACACGGTCTTTTGACATCCCGTGGAATCCAGTCCGGAACAGCTCTAGTCGAGCGGTCGTCTCTAAATAGCATTACGTGTCCGGCCCATCTGATTTTTGATGCCTTGGCAAACGAGACAGCATCCCTGATTCTTGACCATTGATGGAGGTCGGAACTCTGGATTCCTTCTCTCACTTGAGTGAAACGTGATACTCCAAGCATAGCTCTTTCGATTCCTCTTTGGGATACCCGAATAGTGTTCTCATCCTGGTTTCGTAGGGCCCAGGTCTCTGAAACATATGTTAGTGCAGGAAGAACAGTGGAGTCGAAAAGATGTGCCTGGAGCTGGAGGTTCTTTGTCCTCTTAACCACTTCTTCGACGCTCTTGAAGGCATTCCACACTGCTCTACCTCCTGCGCAGTTCTGGTGCCAAGTTGTTCCTCATGTTTTTCTTGACCCAGATACACATAGCTGCTGCATTCAGAGATGTTCGTTTCATTGAAAACAAATGGAACATCAGGTACTAGATCATTTTTCATAAGCACTGTTTTGGTGAGATTCAGCTGCAGTCCGACCTTTCCACAATCACCATCAAAGTTGGCCAGCATTTGTGCCGCTTGGCTAATGTTTGGTGTTATTAGAATGATGTCATCAGTGAAGTGGAGGTGATGTAGTTGCCGACCATCTATCTTCACTCCCATTCCTTCCCATTCCAGTCATCGCATGATGTTCTCGAGGGTGGCACTGAAGAGTTTTAGTGAAATGGTATCACCCTGTCGAACCCTTCTCTTTAGGTCAATGATCACTTCCTTGTAGAATGGTGAGATCCTGGTGGTGAATCCATAATACAGCTCGCAGAGGATCTTGATGTACTGAGTTTGAATGCCCTGTTTGGCTAGGGCTTTGCTAACTGCTTCAGTCGCAACAGAATCAAAGGCCTTCTTTAAATCCAGGAACATTAGACAGAGCGGCATCTTGAACTCTCGCGGAACTTCAATGAGCTTGGTCACTGTGTGGATATGGTCGATCATGCTGAATCCTTTTCAGAACCCGGCTTGCTCGCATGGTTGTCCTTCATCTAGTGTTCTGCCTATTCTATTTAGGATGACTTGAGTGAACAACTTGTAGACGATGGACAACAGGCAGATTGTGCGATAGTTGTCAATGTCATGTATGTCTCCCTTCTTGTACAACAGAACAGTCCTGCTGGTTTCCTACTAGGATGGAACCTTGCATACGGACAGGTAGCGTATGAAGAGCCGAGCCAGCATATTGATGAGTACTGGCGGCAGATTCCTCAGGTGTTCAGGTCTGACCTTGTATGGACCAGGTGCTGTACGTGTCTTTACCGACAAAATGGCATGTTGGATTTCGGAAGGGAAGACATTGGGAACGACATATCCATCCTGCAGAATTTGGTATGTGGGCAGGTGGACGTGACTGTCAAAGAGATCTGAGGAGAAGTGGTGAATAATCCTCTCCATTACCCTTCTGGAGGATGTGATAGATCCATCAGGACATTGGAGGGCAGTCATCTTGGTCTTGTATTTGGCAAAGGACAGGTGAGCGTTGCAAATACTTTTCCCGGCTTCTGCCGCATTGGCCAACACTGCTGCTCTTCTCTCTTTGAGGTCTTCCTTTATCACTTCTCTGCACAGCTTTGCGGGCTCGGACGTTAGCTTTTGGTTGCCTGAGGCTCTTGCCAAACCATGTTGGCAACTGAGCTCGAGAGTTTCCGAAGACAGGCATCTGTGGCTTTCCCACTCTCAGCGTTCCTCACGCAGTCATGGAGGTGCTGAACCAGTCAATCGTATTCCTTGTCAATGTTGGGGGTCTTCTATGCGACTTTCCCACCAGATTTGCTATAATTATAGTTTGAACTATAATTTGAAAAAACTATAACTTGGAAAAAAAGATATTACCGAATCTTCCCAGGTAGACTGGTCTGGGCTGAGAACTCCGGGACCTTCTCAGAATGGGGACAGGCTGATTCCCCTTTCTGACTGCAGATAACAGCAACCTGCAGCTACACCGGCACCCTCCAACTTAGAAACAACCTAGCGCCACAATGAAACCTTAGCAAGCTGCAAAGCCATCAAATTATCCCATACCATAGCTCCTGATCTCACTTCCAGATTTCACAGCACTGTCAGCCCAGTAGGATCATAGCAAATCTGGTGGGAAAGTCGCATAGAAGACCCCCGAACTCAATGAGCAAAAGCACCAGCCCCCACAGCAGACCCTCAGACAATGACTCCAGTGGCACCATTGCAGGATATGACAATAATCACAAATTAACTTTCTTAGTTTTGATAATTCCATTTGTCTTTGTGTTGTAACAGACAATATGAAGTAAATTTGTCTGTGCCTGCAAAGGGGGTAGGCTGGTGGTGGGTGAGAATCTGGGAACATCGGTAGAGAGAAGGTTCCACTGGTGGTGGGATTGGGGTTGCAACCTTGAAAACCTGAAATAACTGTTTTATAAACAGTTTGGTAAATTTCATCTAAATTATCATTTAAATATCACTTAAAATATAATTTAAATATTTATAAGTTTAAAACATTGATTAAAAAGTTAAAACTACTAATCTGCTTTTCTAGTATTATTACCCAGGTGGGCCCAGATGCAGGGATTAAAAACAATCCTTTATTCTCGGACAGCCCTGGAGCTCACAGTCCAAAGCGAGGCTGAGATTCAGGAAGAATGAGAGAGCACTCCTGGAGGACTTAGGGTGACTCCCTGCGATGCCTGCTTCTGTGTGAGGCAGCCGGCTTGTGTGGAGGACCCCCTCCTTGCATGGCCTCTCCCTCAGCCTGTCTCCCTGTCCTCCGGGTCAGCTCCTTTCTCAACAGTCTCCCTGCATTAACAGTCCTGGGGATCCTTTCAGTGTGCAAATCACAAATGGTGCCTCCATACCCAGGATCTGATGCACCAGATCAAGACCCACAGGCCCTGCATTTCAGCCCCAGCCCCTTCTGATATCTCTCTGCCTTAACCCCTCCTGACTCAGTGTTCACACTGGCCTGCTTTTTTCTGGACTATTCCAAGCATGTTCCAGCTCAGTGATTTTGTTCTCTCTAGGATCTCCACACATTCCACCCCTCCCTGACCGGCCAATACGACCAATTCCTCTGCTCTCCTCTTTCCACCAAATCTCCCTGTCCCTCCCTGGCTGGTGCTTCTGAATGAGGACCAACACTGGCTGGCACACAACTATATGCTTATCACCTGTCTTCCCCATAGGTGAAAGTGTTGGAGCTAGGACATGGCATGACTGTATCTCCAGTACCTGCATGCTTGCTGGCCCACCGATCATTGAGTAATTAGTTACTGAGTCATCTGTGGTTGGGGTTGAAACCTGGGAAAAGTGTCTTAAAGTGGCTTTGAAGCTCATAATGTCTTCTGGATCACCCTGTCCCTCCTAGTCCCTGGGTTCCTCTGGGTCCAGCAGATGGTTCTTGCCCTCAGGTTTTCTGTAGTCAGCTACAGGTTTCCTGTAATGCTTTTCTGTAGTCTTCCTGTGACAATGACCTCATATTCCTCTTTGAATTCTAGGATTCCAGCAAAGATCTAGATATCAATTGGTGTCGTGGTACTTATTTGGAGGATAGACAGATGGTTGAGTAGTGGAAGAATGAGTGGATAGAATAATACATGTCTAGGCAAATGAGTGAACAGAAGGATGCTTAGATGAGAATAGATTCGTGCATGGATGGATGGTCATAGGATGGATGGATGAATGGACAGAAGGAGACAGGAATGGGTTGGTGGGAGAGTGGACAGAGGAATGGTGCTTAGATGACTGAGTGGTTGTATGCATGGATAGTTGGGTATGGGGACAGTAAGAGGGTGGGATAGTAAGGGAGGAAGGGATGGTTGTATAGATGAATAGGTGGGTCAGTGGATAGATAGGTGTTTGGTTAGTGGAAGAATGGATGCATGTATTTATAGATGGTAAATGGATAGTGGTAGGAGGGACCAAGGGGGGTAATATGGGTGAGTAGATGAAAATATGGATGCTTACCTTGATGAATGGCATCAGGCATGGACGAAAAGGATGGGTGGTGGAAAGATGAATGAATGAAAATGACATGGAACATATCCCCTCCAAAAGGGCTGTGTTCATTACAGAGAACTGATCTCGAGGTCTTCCTTGAGTTATAGTGGAGTTCTGGTGGTCACAATCTCTATTATCCCAGCACATACTTCTCATTTCCCATCTCTCTGAGACAGGAGAAAGAACAAGAGACTATGCCTGTCTTCCTTGTGCGCTCCTCACCGATGCTCTGGCAAGGCACCTTGTGCTGGGTGGTAGTCTGTGGGAACGTTTCTCTCCACAAGATTGTGGTTCCCAGAAGGTGCCACAAACTTGGGGATACCAGGTTGTGGTCAAGAAGGACAGCAAGATCCCAGCCCACAGAAGGGCTCCCCGTCTACTTGGTAGGGTCAGTGATCCTGGGTGACTCATTTCCAAAAGAGACTTCCTAGGAGGGACTGTGGAGCGAGGGAGCTTGTGAGCCCTTTAGATGAAAGGCAAGATCATATGCTTTGTGTCTGCCCCATCCAGCAAGAGCCATTTGGAATGCTCTTGAAAATAGTGTATTCAAAGGCCCCAGCAGCCACACCCACACCCCACAGCTGCTGCCATGCAAGCAATGGTCCAGGTTCTCCACCACTAATCTCAGAAGAGATGCAAGCCAAGTTAAGTAGCTGAAACTCATTTGCTCAGTTTTATAGATCCCAGAGCATCTGGAGTGCATGGCCACACAACACCTCCAAATTCCATGATACTAACACTTCAGTGAGACACACCAGATTGGGTGGAAAAGTGAAAAGTGCACAGAAGCGAATAAACTCAATAAAAACAATAACATAGAAGGCTCAACTAGCAACAAACAGCTTAATAAGCTCTCAGACAATGACTTTTAAAAACCCACTGTGAGATATAACACTTTGCACAAAATTTCTTTTACTGAAGTATCTTTTTGATAACTCTACTAGCCATTTTGTTATGACAAGCAATATAAACTATTTTGTGCCTGCTAAGGAGACAGGCTTGGGGAGCACATGAGAACCTGGGGACAATGGTGGAGGGAAGTTCACACTAGTGGTGGGATTGGTGCTGCAACAGTGAATGCCTGAAACAACTGTTTTATGAACAGTTTTGTAAAGTTAAAATAAAATTTTTTAAATGTGTATTCTGGTGATGGTGATGCGATTGGTGGTGTAACATTGTCAGAAAAAAAACAACTATGAATAACTGTAACACAGTGCTTTAATAAAATAAATTGAGGGGATCAGAAATTCTGCATTAAGCACTGGTCCCATGTTCTAAACTACTTAACTCTTAGAAGTCAGCTTGATCTCATCACCAGCCCATTCTGTACAGCAAAGAAATGGACCTTGTGTTCAAACTGGGCTGCCTAAGGTCCTCTTCTGGAGCAGATGAAGAATTACTGTCGTGCTCTGCTCACACCTCCCCGCCTCTCCACACTGACATAAGGAAGAGACAGACTCCCAGTGGACACCTGAGCCAAAGTGGGGTTTGAGGGTCACCAAAGGCCGTCAAGTACACAGAGACACCTGTTCAAAGAGGGAAACTGTGGCATGTAACAGAAGTGGCTTGGCTATGGTCTCAGAGATGACAGAGCAGAAGCAGGCCTGGTCTTGGTACAATATACCCACCCCCCCCCACACACCCCTACTTTTCTCTCCTGCTCTGCTTTGGAATCCACTTTATCTCTCATGGCTTCCTGAACTGACCTCTAGGCCTTTCTGGGTGATGCCAGATGCCGGAAAAGCTCCATGCAAGTCCTTGGCAGGTTGACCTAATCCCAGATGCTGACTCCCACTGATGTCGACATCAGAGAAGCTGTGAGTCAGTATTCTCCAGAGAAACCCAATCAATGGGGTAGGTCAATAACTGATGGGTGGCTAGAGAGAAATAGATCTATCTTAATCCATACAGCTATGAAGATTGGCAGGTTCCAAATCCACAGGTCCACAGGGTGGGCTGGCTAGTGTCCACACATCAGTTTGAGTCCTACTTTTAAACTCACCCCCTCCTGCCAAGGGAAGGTCAGCTTTTCATTCTGTTCAGGTTGCAAAGGATTAAATAAGGCCCACCCCCATGAGCAAAGGGAGAGGGGTGACTTGCTTTGCTTGCAGTTCACTAGTTTAAATGTGCATCTTATTCAACAGCACTCTGATAGAAACATCTAGAGTGATATTTGAACACATAGCTGGACACTGTGGCCCAGCCAAGTTGATGTATACGATGAAGTATCACAGTAAGTAAATACTCAGCAAGAGTTCCCTGGTCCCTCACACAACAGAGTGGTGAAGCTCTACCTCCCACCGGCTGCAGGACCTCGGACTGCTCTGAACTCTAAACAGTGTGTAGTGCCTGTGCCTTGGTGAGGGGAATGAGGTGGCGGCCTTAAGAGCTCAGCAGTGACTGCACACAGGAACGTCCAGACTAATGTTGATTATGGCACCAACAACAGTTGGCTGCTGAGTGGGGGGGGGGGGGGTTGGGGGGGGTAGAGGGATACTGGGAACATTGATGGTGGAGAATGGGCACTAGTGGAGGGATGGGTACTTGAATATTGTCTGACTGAAATGTAATTACGAAAGTTTGTAAGTCTGTAACTGTACCTCACGGTGATTTATTGAAAAATAAAATTTAAAAAGAAGTTGGCTGCTGAGTCAAGAGCCTGTTCTTCACATTCCATACCCCTGTCCCCGGCAGTTAGTCCTCACCTATAGCAGGACTGGTGTTCCCTGAGCTGCTCACGGATGAGTCCTTGGGGATCTGCTGCTCCCTCCCCTCCCTGCTCACTTCGGGGTGCTCCAGCCACTGGGTTCTAATTCTTCCCAGCCCTTTGGAGCCCTCTCTAGTGTCTGTCCATTAAAGGCCACCAGTATAGACCATCCTGGAGCTGAGCTCCAATTCCTCCCCACACAGCACATACGTGCCTCCAACACTGAAGCACACACATGCACTCCAACACAGATACAGAGAGCTGCACTCAATGCACACATGTTCCCATACAACACACCCCTCATACACATACCCCAACACTTAAATACATGCACCTTAACATACATAACACAGAGACACACCAGATAGACATATGCACCCTAGTACACATCAGCACATAGATCCTCTACTCACACACACACACACACACACACACACACACACACACAAGCACACCCCTAAACACTTACTCCAGGATGCTCTGATTTACAGGAGAGAATATTTGTTGTGTGATTCTGGCAGAAGCCACCTTCAGACCACTTAAAAGCCATCATCCTGGGCTAAATGGAGCTAAATATAATAGCTGTGTTGGAAACTTGCTTACAGAGACCTCCTGTGTGCTGGAACCATGCCTCATTCTGGGCACCCAGAGACCAAGCTGGGAAGGAGTGATGTATTCTTCCAACACCCGGGCATTCACCTGGGGGAGGGGGAGCTGCCGTGCTCCTGGCGCACAGAGGGGGCAGACATCCAAGGCCTATTCATACTGCACTGACCCGCCCCTGAGGGCAGTGGCCACGCTGGCCTGAAAGCTTCCACCAGAGGCTGTTACTGTCCCTGCAGGTGTGAGCTGGCCTGTCCCAGAGAGGAGAGAATCCCGAGAGGGACCTTGATGCCTCTGAGGGCTGCGGTGGCTAACTGTGCACCCTCCATCCAGGCCAGGCTGGGGACCCCCAGAGGGGCCCATGGTCAGGCCTGGGGAGGTCAGTCACAGGTATAGTGAGGACACATTCTACACCAGGTGCCCCACCCCAGCAGGGCCCTTCTTGTCCTGTCCAACAGACACAGCTCCCACTTGCTGGTGGCTGGGATGAGGGCCACATGGAGGAGAGAGATGTCAGTTCCCAGGAGCTGGGCAGGGGGAAAGGCAGCAACAGTCTGAGCCCAGCCTTCTGCTTCCCTGCCCCCCTTGGCCATGGAACATAGAGAGCCAGTCAGACGGGGGGATTCCACTGAGCCCAAGTCCAGCCCAGAGGGAGGCATCAGGGCCTAGTGCAGTTCTGTGAGGCCGTGTGTGAATGTTGCACATGTATAGCTTCTGCAGGTGAAGCGGCTCTGTCGGTCTCTCCAAGCAGGCAGCCAGGAGTCCCAGGGGTCAGGAGACCAGCATGTCCCCCCTCCACTGCCTGCTGGGTGGGGGCGGCAGGTCACTTTCCTGCCTGTCTGTGCGTGAGGATCAAGGAGTGCGGCCAGCTGCAGCCTCTGGCTCTGCACGCCAATGGGCTGTGTCTCCCTACAGGAAGCTGCTGCCTCAATTGCTTCCTGGGTCACTTCCTTTGAGAAGTGTCTTTGACACACTACACATTGCTAGGAGAACCCAGCGGTCCAACCTAGCTTGAATTAAGGTTCGGATGGGGAAGTCAGCACAGTGGGTAAGAAATCACACTCAGGTCACACGGATGCAGCTTTCAGCCCTGGCTGTGTGAGCTTGGGCCCCTCGCTCACCCTCTCTGGGCCTCATTTCTGTTTTTTGCAAAATGCCCAATGACTATGGGAGCGGTACTGGCAGAAGCAGATCAGCCAAGGAAAGAGACTGCAAACTGGCAGACAAGTGCTGCCCAGGTGCCTGTGTGTGCTGCCCATGTATGTAGTGTGTGTGCTGTCCATGTGTATTGCCCTGAGTGCTGCTCTATTTACTGCCCATATGTACTGCCCATGTGAACTGCCCGTGTGTGCTGCCCATATGTACTGCCCCTGTGTGCTGCCCTTTGTACTACCCTTGTGTACTGCCCTGTGAACTTCCCTGCATACTGCCCATGTGTTCTTCCCTGTGTATTTCCCCATGTACTGCCCATGTGTACTTCCCTGTGTACTTCCCCGTGTACTGCCCATGTGTACTTCCCTGTGTACTTCCCCGTGTACTTCCCATGTGTACTTCCCTGTGTACTTCCCCGTGTACTGCCCATGTGTACTGCCCTGTGTACTTCCCCGTGTACTGCCCATGTGTACTGCCCTGTGTACTTCCCCGTGTACTGCCCATGTGTACTGTCTGTATGTGCTATTAGTGTGTACTGTCCGTTTGTACCTGTGCAAACAGTGAAATTTTCTAATCCACAGAATGACTGTCACAATGACCAGGCATGGCTGGAACCCTGATGCCCAGGCCTGCCGACTTGTTTCACATCTTGAGAGGCAACAGTGATTCCACGGACAGCACTGGCAACCCCAGAGTGTGCCTGCCCACTCACTGGCATGGCGGGCCTCACACCAGGTCACCCCATCATCAGGGTGCCTGATGGACCCACAGCACAGAGACCCTGGGGGACGTGGCCACTCCTGCCTCAGAGGAGGGGACTGACGGGACATGCGGGAGAAGTGCCTGACACTGCACCAGCTATTTCGTTTGGGGGGTCACACCCAGTGGTGCTCAGGGTTCACTCCTGACTCTGCACTCAGGGATCACCCTGGCAGAGCTGGGGGACCCTACGGGGTGCTGGGGGTCGACCCCGACCAGCTGTGTGCAAGGCAAATGCCCTCCCTGCTATCCCATCACTCTGGCCCCACCTAGCTTCAACCTTCCTGCTGCTTTGCACCCAGAGATCTTGGTCAAAGGAAGCGGAGCCTTTGTGTGTTGAGGGGTGGCGGGGACGAGGGCGTCGGGCCCTGCTGCGACCCGTCCATCTCCTCCCTTGGCAAAGCCCTGCTCTCATTTCCTGCCCAAAGATGGTGGCAAGTTACAAAAGGGGTTCAAATTTGGCTGGAAAACAGTGCCAGTATCCCCAGCTGTTCCAGATGCGCCCTCAGCTCTCTTTACCCACACCCCGTGCCACGCGCTGGCAGTGGGTTCTGCGTGCCAGGAAGGGGCGCCCCGTTCCAGTCCTGCACCCTCCTCCTGGCCAGGAGACTGGGCATCTCCCGTGGGAAGCAGGGGAGCACCCTCGGCGTCTGCAGCTTCTGCGCCGTTCTCAGCGGTGACCGCACCCCCCTTCCACATGCTCCTCTCTGGGCACCTCTGTCCTCTGGGAGCACCAGCCACCCCCCTGTCTGCCAGCACCGGCTTGTCCTGATCCACAGGGACCCAGTTCCAAGTACCGTCCCGGTCTCTGGCTGCTGAGGGTCGGAATGTACTTCTGAGGGGACGTGATTCAAGCCCCAGGCCTGGCAGTCCGGGAGAGGGTGTGAGAGGGAGCCTCATCGGACCCCCAGGGAGACCCATGCTGGGTCGCCTCTGGGGTCTGGGCGTGAGGGGGGGTTGTTGGCCGGAGGCACAGCGCAGACGGAGTCAAGGCCTGACTGTGAGGGCGGGCGGCTGTAAACTGTTTGCAAGGCTTGAAATAAACACCCCCCGCCCTCTGAGCTCCGCCCCTGCCCACCAGGCCCTTGGCAGTTGGCAGCAAACCGCACAGCCCAGACCCTGAAAGCAGTGCCACCCACAGAGGCCACCGAGGGGTCCTCCGCCCCCGACACCCTCCCGGGGCCAGACACAGCCTGGAGTGCGGGGGCCCAGAAAGACCCCACTGCTGCGGCCTCAGTTTCCCCACACCGTGCAGGAAGGCTTATTACAGGGCACCCCTTACCCTCTAGGTCCCTCTTCTGCCCCAGCGGAAGAGGAACCTAGTTTCCAGCTGGAAGAACAGGTCTGGCTGTTCTGCTGGCCGAGCTGCCCTCCCAGTGCCCCGGTGGGTCGGGGGCCGCCTGCCCGCCCACATCCAGGATGGAGCAGGACAGAGAGATCGGTGACAGCGGGGATATGTCCAGGAGCTTTGAGACCTGCTGCTGGGGGTGGACACTGCCCACCAACAGGGCCCACCAGGAAGCCTGCCCGGGGGAACCGGTCAGTGGCGTCCCCAGGCCACTGTGGACCTGCCTCGCAGAGCTGAGGAAGTGGCCTATGGACAGGATGGGGCGTCTTGGAGGACACAGGGGACACGGGTATGTTTCCCAGCCACGGCCCCTGGGGCTTTCTCGCTGTTGCTGGCAGTCCCGGGTGGGCGGCTTAGCAACGTCCAGCAGCTGGCTGTGGCCATGCAGCTCGTTTGGGTGGGGGGACGGGGGTCCCAGGGCAGCGGAGTGGATGCTCCTTTCTGTGGTGGGCACCGGAGCCCCCATCCCTCTGGGAGGCCCCTTTTTGCCCAATCACCACCCCTTCTAGGAGCCAGGCCTGACGCCACCTGTGGGTGCTGGTAGTGGTCAGAGGGGCCGCACTTTCCCCGTGCTGGGGTGCTGTGGACGAGGCCCGGCCCGGCCTGGCGGGGCACAGAGGCACAGAGGCTGGCGAGCCAGGCCCGGGCTGCAGGGGGAGCGAGCGAGCCAGCATGGGGGGCTTCCAAACCTCCCCAGCGGGGCCACAGCCAGCCCAGCCCAGGCTCCCCAGCACTGTTTGGCCCTGAGGGCAGCTAATTAGTGCCCTGGGGTTAAGCACTTTCCCAGAGCCCCCCTCACACTAGCCTCCTCCAGCCCTCACCCCTGAACCCAGCCTGGCTGCTGGCACCAGCTGATTGGCTTTTGACAAATCCAGCTTGGCCTCTTTTTAGCACCTACTCACCCCCTGGGGCTGGAAACCTGATTCCTTTAATGATTTGCTCCAGACCCTTAGGGGCGGGCCAGGGCGGGTGGAATTCCTGGAGGAGGTGGCGGGTAGATGTATTTAGCAGGTGAAGACTGGGGGGCTGGTCCCCACCCTGTCCCTACATAGGCAGGTCTCACTGCTTTCCCACCCCAGGCACTCCTCATCCCCCCAGGGAAGGACAGAGACCCAGCAGGATGGGCCCTCCCATATGGTAGCCTGCCTCCTGCTACCACCATCAACATCACCACCATCACTACCATCATTGTTGCATTACCAACACCCCCACCATCATCACCATTAGAATTATCACTGCCATCATAATCACCATCAGCAGCACCATCACCATCACCATCACCATCACCATCACCATCATCACCACCATCAGCATCAGCGCATCACCATCAGCACCATCAGCACACCATCATCACCACCATCAGCACCATCATCATCAGCATCATCACCACCAGCATCATCACCATCATCAGCACCATTACCACCATTACCATAATCAGTATCACCATCATCATCACCATCATCACCACCATCAGCATCAGCATCAGAGCATCACCATCATCACCATCAGCACCATCAGCACACCATCATTACCACCATCAGCACCATCACCATCAGCATCATCACCACCATCAGCACTATCACCATCATCATCACCATCATCACCACCATCAGCATCAGCATCAGAGCATCACCATCATCACCATCATCACCATCAGCACACCATCATTACCACCATCAGCACCATCACCATCAGCATCATCACCACCATCAGCACTATCACCATCATCATCATCAACATTACCATCATCAGCACCATCAGCAGCATCACCATCATCAGCACCATCACCATCAGCATCACCATCAGCAGCACCATCACCATCAGCATCACCATCATCAGCACCATCACCATCAGCATCATCACCATCATCAGCACCATCATCAGTATCACCATCAGCAGCACCATCACCATCATCACCACCTTCACCACCATCATCAGCACCATCAGCACCATCACCGCCACCACTGACCCCACCACTGTCACCAACATCATCCCAGCACCATCAGTCCCACCCCAGAACTGTCATCATTTGTTTCTATCAAAAAAATCCCTGAAGTTTTTGGGTATCTCAGCCACCCTAGATCTTGGGTGCACAGACCCCTTCTTTAGGGTGTTCTCCCTACCTTGCCCCCCTTTCCTACAGGTCTCCTTGCTCAAGCCCCTTCCTTATACCAGGAAACGGCTCCGTGTCACCCCATCTTGCCCATCCACCCCAGGACACCAGCCGAGCACTGTCTCTGATTCTTCCCTTGAATGGAAACAGGAGGATCCAGAGGATGAAAGCAGGGCCCTGAGGGGGAGCGTGAGGGCAGAGGAGCAAGTGGTACCTGGGGAGGAGCAGCCCCCAGCCAGCCACGGGACCGGGCAGGGCACAGGGACAAGCCTGTGTTCTCTGCATCTGCACCTGGGGACGGTGGGGGTTGGGGTGACAGCAGGAGGATACTGCTCTCCCTCCCCGTGTCATCCTTTCAAGAGAGTGAGGAAGAGGAAGCCCCAGGTCCTGGCTAGCCCGGAGAGAGAGAGGGCACCTGCCAGCCCTTAGGGGCTGCCCACCTGCTGCTAGGTCTTCCCGCCCTGGACATTTCTCACTGGCACCCCAAGGGGAGGCCCAGGGGCTCCCCCTGCCAACCCGCTGGCCTGACAGGTCTGGGGACAGGGCCCCAGGTGGTGACACTCCCACCATGCTCTCCTGGGCATAGGACACATGGCCCTGGCCTCTCACTCTCCTGCCAACCCCTCCTCGCCCCTGCCCTGCCCTCCCCACATCCTCTTCCTGTCCCCTTCATCTCTGCAGCCACTGAAATCCATTGAAAAATGAAGCCCGCACCCTCCCTCAGGGCCCTCCCTGGAGGCACAGAACCCCCAGACAGGGCAAGGGGAACACAAGGCCTTGAAGCCACCCTGGGGCCTTTGTCGGGGTGCCTGCCCCAGGACTGCCGGGTAAAGTCTTTCTGTAAAGCGACCGGGGGACATGAGGTCCCCAGGACCCTCACATCCAGGAACTAACCGAGGTCCCTGCGTCCCACGGGAGGCCATGCACCAGCATTCTGTTATGTTCCCCCACCACATAACAGAGGGTGTGAACCAGAGCAGCACCCCTTCCCGTCTTGCAGCTGGGTCTGGCTGGTGGGGTGTGAGGGCACCACAGGGCACAGAATGTGAGCTGGCCTCGGGCACACTCTGACCCGGTTGTGAGCATATAACCTCGTGCCCAGCACTCGGCAGCCTGGCATGGTGCCAGGTGGCCACCGGGGCCCAGTGACATCTTCATGGTGGTGCTGTCCAGACCCAGCCCCTCTGCCCTTCTCACTCCGCCCACCCAAGATCCCAGCTCTCAGGGGAGGCCTTGGGTGAGGGGTTGAACCTGGGCTGTGTGTGGCCAGGTGCAGGGAGGAGGAGCTGAGACAGGACAGGAGGACTCGGTGCGTTTGTCTGCACCCCACCCCTGCCACGGAAAGTGCTGGGGCGGGAAGGTGGCCGGCAGGGGGCTCGGCTCTGAGGAGGCCGAGGCAGCCATGGGCCGGGGCTGCCGGCAGATGTGGAGGGCGCCAGCCTTTCCCGGGAGCGCGGGGAGGAGAGGAAGCGCCTGGCGCGGTTGGAGCTGGAGGGCGAGAAGGCAGGAGGACGTGGTGCGGTGCCCAGGGAGGCCGTGGGTGGGCGATGGCCGGGCTGGGGTGCGGAGGGTCCAGCCGCAGCCTCGACACACTCGTTCCTCCCACACAAGCGCCCCGAAGGATCCTCTTTGGGACTCTGGACCGAAGCGGAGACAAAAGCAATTCAGCCATGGGCCCCTCACTGCAGGAGCACAGCCGGAGTAAAAGACCCCCCCCCCCCGTCTAGGGACAAGCTCCAGGAGGGCCTCCACAGCCACCAACCCCTGTCCCTCCACATTACCCCTTCCCCATCACCTCATCCGCCCCATCCCCCCTCCCATGCCATCCCCCGTCCTCATCACCCCCTCTCCCACCCACCTCAGATCCACCTACTTGTTCCTGGATTCAGACTCTTTCAGCCCGTGCTGCCTTGGAGCCTCCTCTGCCCAACTGGACCAGGGTCACCTCCAGGGCGCAGCAGCTCAGCCTCCGCCAACCCCCCCACTGTTCATCACGCCTTTCTCCTCCGGCCTCATTTCCTTGGACAGCCAATTGCGACTGGTTGCTTGATTCCAACATTCAGGCATGCTCTCCCCACTCTCTACATGACAATATAGCCTAGTAGGTGTCTGAATGTCTAGTGGTCAGGCAAGGGAAGAACTGGAACGCTTCCTGGAGGCGGTGACCTGGCGGTTCTGAAGGGCGAGGAGGAGTTTGCAAGAGGAGGTGGGGGAGGAATGGGAAATTCAGGCAGAGATTGGGGACTTGGGAATTCTTAGCGGGAGACACACAGGATCGGATACTGAGGGGCGCAGAGTTCCTAGGAGTTGGACCAAGAGCATGTAGAGTCTAAGAGGGGGGCCACAGTCCCCCTCGGCCCCTGAATCTGAGCACACAGATGTGGGCTACCCAGACTCCCAGGGGCACAACACCTTAAACAAGCTCAACAACCCCCTCCCCCCAAAAAATAAGCCATCCCCCATTTCTCCCACCAGTCAGCCCAGTCTCCACCCTTTCGTCCCCACGGCTCCGAGCCTGTGACCCTATCAGCCGTCACTTCTTTTTTCCCCATTCATTCCCCCCCTGATCATTATCCTCCACCCTCCTGACGCTTCAGACAGGCCGGCCACTTAATTTGGTAAAACTAAACAGCACGCCTCGCCCTCTCAGGACCCGTTCTGTTCTGGGGAATGTTTTTCAGAGCAGTGAAAAATTTAATTTTTTTTTCCCCCTCAGCATCAAGATGTGTCAAATGTAATTTATGCCTGGACATAATTCATCCTTAAAGATAAATATTGAAACCCAAGGGAGGAGAGACGGCGGCAGGATTTCCAGGGGGCAGGAAGGGGGGGGGTCTGGTAGGAAAAGGGGTTCTCCCTTCCCAATCCCACCAGGCAAGGGGTGAAAAAAAGTGTAAACCAAACGTGAAGAAAGTAGCTAAGCTCGGGTCCTGGTCCCAGACTCCCCTCTAGAAAGGTCTGCAGACTTTTTTTTTTTTTTTTTACAGGCCTCTTTTGTGTCTGTTGAACTGTTGCTCTGTCTTGCATAAAATCGCCCGCAATACAAGTCCTCAATTAAAGTCACCTGCTGGTCTTTGTCAGCTGAGCCTGACACGGTCGAATCAGGCTGCGCGAGCCGTAAGCCAATACAAGTCATTAAGGAGACGGGGACTCGGAGATGGGGCGCGGCCGACAGGAGCCATCCATAATCAATTGATATCTTCCTCTGCTGGAGGGGGTGCTATCGGGGACCCCCCACCCCCGACCCACCCCACCCGCCTCATCCACTGGGGCCTCTAGCCCTGGATCTAATTAGGCTGAGGCACAGCAGGGCCGCGGCTGTGCTGAAAGGCCATCAGTAGGCGGACCCATTAATAACTCGGCGGTGCCCTGCGTATTGTAATTGTCAGGCTGCAATTTACAGTAATCCTGCGATGCAACCGCCGAAGCTGCAGCTGAGTGGAAATTCATACAGCCATTTGAAAGAGAAAACCCCAAGTCGCAGAGGTTAAAAGGCCAGCGCAGGCAAGTGTGTGCTCTGAGTGACAGACATTTTAGTACTAGCCTGGGACTATATTTTAAAAGGTCACTGAAAACGCTTGGCTTGGGCCCTCTGACAAACAATGAACGTCCCATATATTTATTCGCCATCTCTTTGTTTTTACAGCAAGCAGAATAAATGAGTTAAATGACGTTGTGCGGGCCTGCGTATTGTCAGCACAGGTTATAAGTCATTATTAAACTCCATCAAATCAAACCGAACCCGGTCAAGGCAATGAGACTAAAAGTTATTTGCATTCCTGCTGTCATAAAAAATCATATCCCCTTACTCAAGACTTTCGTTTCTTTATTAAATGCAGCCACGAGAGTATTCCGGTCTGGCAGTGGAAGCTCAGGAAAGCCTTCTCAGCAGAAGCCAGCAGCTCCGACGCGCCCGGCTCCCGAGTCTCAGTGGTACGTATCTGGGCTCTCAATCAAGACATACATATTACTTTTAAATAAGATTAGTCTTTCTATTTTGCTGCTTAAGTTAAAACTTTTCATGTCATTCCCCACTTTTATGTAAACTCCAACGTAATTCTGTTTGAGCAAAATACTTCAAACAAATTAAAAACCTCAAGTCGAACGTGTCCTTAACGAAAACTTGCCTAATGGCATCGCCGCGGCTTTGCTGACACTAAAACACTTTTAAGGAAGATGGATTTCTCCGTCTCCCCGCCCTGGTACCCGCGGCGGTGCGGGCTGCGCCTTGGGTTCCCACGGCCAAAGCAGTATCTGTGCCGGAGAGAAAACTCACCCCCATCCAAGCCACTGGGCAGAATGCTGGGCTCCCCTCTCTTCGTCCAGTGGGGTTCTGTGATCATTCTAGATCATTCCACCACACATTGTGGACACAGAGCTACGGGCAGGGCCTGTTTGCGGAAGTGGGTTATGGGAACCAGTGGGATCGGGGTAGGTGGGGTAGACACTCGTAGGCTTGGTCACCATGCCGGGCTGCCCACAGCCCCTCTCTCTCTCTCATCTCGATGCTCCGATAATTCGGTATTTCCCCAAAGTGGGTGAGACACCCCCAACCCCTGCAGAGAACCTGCTAGAACAATGGCGAAATGCGTGTGGGGGTGGTAGAGAAAGGGGGGCAGTAACTTTAGAGGCAAGCGGGGGCCACTTTGGGTTTGTTCCCTGGACACGTGAAACCACGGTGTGTCTGCTAAGCCACGGCCGAGTGTGGGTCACTAGTGGTCTGGCCAGGGCCAGCACCGGCATCGGAAGGTTAATTTCTGGGTGGGGCACTGAGGAATTCTTTGTTTCCGGAGAGACCAACGTGGTCTGGGAGCCTGTGCAGTCTTGGGGCGCAGGGGGCCCTGGCGTCCACCCCCAGGCTGGCACAGAGGCCAGGGGCCACGGTGGAGAGTGTGGGCAGCAGAAGATGCCACCTGGGCCCTGGAGCTATGAGGACTTCTGAGTGCTTTGGGGACAGAGGGGGCCCAGCCCCCTGGTTCCACACTTTCCTGGGGACTGCCAAGGCGCCTGCAGGGTTTCCACCATGCAGGGGAGAGCTGTGGCAAAGGAGGGTTCAGAGGGGAGAGACAGGCCCAGCCCAGCCTTGGTGTGGGACGTGGAGTCCTCCAAGCACCCCTGGAAGCAAGAGGGGGGACACTGGCAGTGCCACGGGAGGTCCCTGCCATGGTCAGAGTCAGTTATAGAGATAGAGCAGACGGTCACTCGAATGCCCAGTCAGTGACCTCAGGTCATTGAAATAGACAGAGCCCATGGTGGGCCTGGCCTCATCAGGTGCAACCTGGAGCCGTGGAGTCCGTTTTTCTCTGCAGAGAGATTTCTGCGGTGGGGAAGCTGCCCTCCCACCCCCTGCCTGCAAGCAGCCAGCGGGTGAGAACACTGCAGCCAAGCAGACAGAAGCTCTGGTGCTGAAGAGATACAGCAAGGAGAGTGCTTGCCTTATACGCAGCTGACCTAGGTTCGATCCCCAGCATTACACATGGTCCCCTGAACCCTGCCAGGGGTGGTCCCCGAGCACAGAGCCAAGAGTGCTCCCCCAATGTGTTCTTTAAATAAAGAAACTAATTCTTTTCAGGGGGAGGGAGGTGTCATACCTGTTGATGCTCAGGGGTTACTCTTAGCTCTGCATTCAGGAGTTAGTCCTGGTGGTGCTCGGGGGACCCTATGGGGTGCCAGGGATTGAATCTGGGTTGGTCGTATGCAAGGCAAGTGCCCAACTTGCTCTACTATTGCTCTGGCTCCAGAAACGAATTCCATCAATAAGCCTTGGGCTCAGAGGCCCCGAGGAGATACTGCGGTTCCACCCCACCCCTACCCCTCGGACCACAGCCCTTAGGGTGAGCAGATCCTGAGAGACACTGGGACCACTTGGGCGGGCACCAGAAAGGAGCAGACATGAGGGCTTCAATGAGGCGGGGCCCCTGGGTTCCCGAGCAGCAGACTGCCCCCCACTTCCCCACCCACCCACTCACGGTGCCAGTGAAGGTCTCGCTACTCCCCCAGGGCTGCCACTGTGAACAGTGTCCAAGAGCGTTCCTTGGTTTTGTGTGTGTCATTTGGGGGCCACGTCCAGCTGTGCTCAGGGGTTACTCCTGGCTCTGCACCCAGAAATCACTTCTGGCAGTACTCGGGGAACCCTATGGGATGCCGGGGATCGAACCCGGTCAGCCGCGCGCAAGGCACACGCCCTCCCTGCTGTCCTATCACTATCACTCCAGCTGCTGAGATCTTTGGTTTTACTTTTTCATTTCTTTTCCTCTTCCCTTCTTCATTTCTTGGGGGGACCTCCAAGCAGTGTTCAGTAGGTCCGGGGTCCACCGGTGATCCTTGGCCAATCAGGCTGTGGGTTCAGAACCTGAAGAGGGGGTACTACTGGGGGCTGCAATGATGGGCTTCCCCGAGACCACCCCCACAGCAGAGCTGGGCCTCCTGGTCAGAACCCAGTGACGCTCGGGGGCCAGGTGGTGCTGGGGATCGGCCCTGGACAGGGGTCCCTCACCACTGTACTGTCTCCCAGCCCCTCTAGAATGTTCTTGTGCAGGAAGGAAGGGCGAACACCTGCATTGCCCACAGCTTCTTGGACACCAGGATTCAATGAACCCCATAAAAATGAGGAGGTGAGGAGCAAGTCCCGACTCCTGCAGCATTCATGACAGCACCCCTGGGGTGCCATCAGGACTATATCGATGGCCTCGACCATATCACACACACACACACACACACACACACACACACACACATACAAGCACGCACGCACGCACGCACCATCATGCTCATCCCCTACGAAACAGCCCCCTTTCCGCATACCTCGTGTCTGGTCCCACTGGGTCAAGTACCTCAAACCCCTCACGGGCTTCTAATGAGGTGAGTGGGACCCTCCTGGCAGCCACCAGGCTGCATGTGGGGTCACCCCAGCAGCCCAGGACAGGGGCCCGAGCTGGCCCAGGACAGCGCTGGGCACCAGGTCCTGCAGAGCATGGCAGGGAGCACCCAGAGAGGCCGAGCCGGAGGGTCCCCACAAGCCTCCATCCATCCCAGGGGCTCCCACACGTGTGTTTGAAGCGGGACGGCAACTGCACCTCCACACCATGTTCCTGGGAGTCTCGTGGCTGAGAGGAGGAAAGGAAGGGCCCGTGGGCCGGGAGCGGCGCTGAGAGCTGAGCGGGCTCTGCCTGAGGACCCCCGAGGGCCAGTCCCAGCATCTGCGGCAGAAATTCTGAATGATATTAAAAAAGTGGGGGAGGGGGCTTTCCCCAGGGCTGTGTGTTACACACGTGGGGACCCTTGTTTGACCCCCAGCACCTCAGCCCTCCCTCACACCACCAGCTGTAGCCTGGGCAGCCCCCAGCAATGAGTCATGGTCTGCCTGACCATCACTTGCTATGGCCCCAACCCCCTGAGCACTGCTTGGGAGTACTCCCAGGTAAAAAGGCTCTGATGGGAGGAAGGAACAAGACTCCAGCCCACTGCCCCTCCTCCTTGCTGTCCCCTCGGCCTATGGATGTACAGTGGGACATGGTGTGTCCCCCCCCCCAAAAAAAAAACAGGGGGCCCTGCCAGGGCCTTTCTTCTGTCTCACCTAGCTTCTGGTGAGGCTGAGATGAGGGTCTGGCCCAGCTCCCCATATGCCTGTGGGGAAGCAGAGCTGCAGCGCAGATTCAATACCGGAGCCCAGGAAACACAGGGCATGGACAGGGCCAGTATCCTCCACGCTAAGACCATAAATAGGTTATAGTGGGAGTTGACTTGGAAGGCTGGTTGCCTTACATCATCCCCCGGGAACATTCAAGGCCTCAGAGTAACATGGACAACATCCCGGTCACTCTTTGGACCCAACATTTGAAGAGAAATGTGGTTTGTCAAGAGGTCACGGGTGTTCGTGGCCCTATGTACTGGAATGGTCTGTATGAACTTCTACTCATCCCTCAAAACCCCACTCAAGTATTACCCCTTCAGGAAACATGCCCCGAATCCTCCAGTCTCCAAGGGGACATTGGATTGAAATAATCACTTGGTTCTATGCAACTGTACCCCATTATAAGTTGAACCCCGAATTCAAAATCTGTATCCACTTATCTTAGAGATGCTAAAGATATCCTTTCAGGGGTATAGTTTTAAATATCTTTTTTCCATACATATGTTTTGTGGGGAGAGGATGGGCCACAGCTGGTAATGCTTCAGGGCTACTCCTAACTGTGCTCAGGGGTTACTCCTAGCGGGGTTTGGGGTACCTTATGTGGTGCCAAGGATTGAACCTGAGGGGGCTGGAGTGATAGAACAGCAGGTAGGGCGTTTGCCTTGCACGCGGTTGACCTGGGTTTGATTCCCAGCATCCCATATGGTCCCCTGAGCACTGCCAGGAGTGATTCCTGAATGCAGAGCCAGGAGTAACCCCTGTGCATCGCCGGGTGTGACCCAAAAAGCAAAAAAAAAAGGATGGAACCTGAGTTCCCTACCTATCGTACTGTCCACCCACCTTTTCTCAATAGATCCACTTGAAACCCAGAAGCAGCACCCACGGGGGTGAGAAGCAGGGCGGGTGCTCAGAGCCACAGGGCGATGGACCGTTCTCCACCCATTCAGTGTGGCCCTGCCCCTTCCCCGTCACTCCACCCCCCCCCACACCCTGTCCGATGTCCCAATCTGCAAGGCTGTGATACTGCCCCACCCCATCCCGTCCACTCCCAGGAGCCCAGGAGTCTGGCCACCCCATGTGGACTGAATCTGCGGGTGAGGAAAGGACGGCGGGTGGAGTGGACCACGAGCAGGTGGCCTAGGGTTCGAGGTATTCAAACCTCTGTCCTCCCAGGTACATTTAGCAGCTCCCAGCCTAGCTTCTGCAAGGGGGGCCATGAGCCTGGAGGGTTGTGACACTGGGCAAGGAAGGGTTTGGCGGTGCCACAACCAAACGCCAATCACAAACCACCCATGGCACAAATCTGAGGTGTGTGGGGCAGCGCCCACCAGAGCTGCCTTTCTCCGGTGAAGAGGGGTCAGCAGCAGGAATTGCTCAAGCAGCCCCGGGTTAGAGCCCCGGCGGCTGGTGGCAGATCCTCGCCGACCCCTTCACTGCCTGGACACAGCCCAGAGCAGCCAGAAGTGAGTGACCCAGCAGGGGGCAGTGGCAGGCTTGGGCTGCCCGGTGCTGGCCCAGGCCCCAGCTGGGGGGCCCCCTTTTGGCAGCGTTGGTCCTGGAGAGTTCGAGGGGGACGGCCTGGCCCTTGCCTGGGGTGCAGGAATGCCAGATGCCCACAGCCTCGCCACGGCGGGCTGACGACGCCCTCCCCTTTGTCAACAAGCTCGGTTTCCATCAGCCCCATCTCGAACCGGCCAAGGCTTCTATTTATAAACAGAACCTCAGGCTGGAATCCTGGCTGGAGGGAAGGACTGATTCAGCCCTTCGCTCCCAAACGGGTAAATAGGAGCAACGGCACGCGGCCACCGCGCAGAGCCCACAGCAGCTGAGGCTCGCGGCGGACGGGAAGCGCGGACTCGCTCTCTCTCCCACAGATGTCGGGGCGCACTGAGCCCGCCTGGGGCGGGGAGGGAGCGTGTGAGGCCCTGGCATGGGGCCCGCGGGGGGCTGGGAGCAGCCGCTGCACCCACTGACCCTGCTGGCCCCCAGGGTCAGCAGCTGAGGCCTGCGTGGCCAGGCAGGCGCGAGAGCCTGACTCTGTCGCGCTCCCGGACAACTCCCCTCGGCTGCTTGGCACAGCCGCTGTGGAGCTGTGACCTGTGCTCAGGAAGCCCCGTCCACGCATGAGCCGCCTCTGCGTGTGAGTCATATGAGCCTCATCCACAGGTGAGCCATATCTATGTGCGAGTCACATCCTCACGTGAGCCAATCCTCATGTGAGCCACATCCATGTGAGAGCCACGTTCTCTGTGTGCACCACATCCACATGTGAGCCACATCCTCACGTGAAGCCATATCCATGTGTGAGCCACAACCATACGTGAGCCACATCCACACACGAGCCACATCCATGTATGAGTCACATTCACATGTGAGCCACATCCATGTATGAGCACATCCTCATGTGAGCCACTTCCACGTATGAGCCACATCCACACGTGAGCCACATTCACATATGAGCCACATCCTCACGTGAGCCACATCCTCACGTGAAGCCATATCCTTGTATGAGCCACATCCACATGTGAGCCACATCCACACACGAGCCACATCCATGTATGAGTCACATCCACATGTGAGCCACATCCTCACGTGAGCCACATCCATGTATGAGCCACATCCTCACGTGAGCCACATCCACGCGTGGGCCAATCCCCGTGGTGTGCCGCGGGACACGATGCCGGGTGAGCCCAGGCGCTGGTCCAGGGGGTCCCGCCATGCTGCCTGCCTCTCCTGCAGGATGAGTAGCAGCAACACGGCGATGGGGGCGGCCACGGGGAGGTCGCAGGCAGGACAGAGAACGGGGCACGGGGGCGAGGTGGTGGGCAGTGACCCGTTGCAACATGGCCTGGTTCAGAATGACCCGCCACTGTCCAGGGGTCCAGGCCTGTCTTCCCTGAACACGAGTCCCCGCCAGGGCGGGAGCGCCCAGAAGCAGGGAAGGACCTGCTCGCGGCGGAGCCCCGGGCCAGCCAGGGAGGCACACATCCACATGTGAGCCACATCCATGTGAGAGCCACATTTTCTGTGGCTGCCGACTCATGGGTCAGTGGTCAGACACGCCAGGATTGCCGGGGGACAGTGGCGCGATTCTGGGCCGTGGAAGGGGACGGCACTGCGGACCAAGCGCTGGGTGTCGGGCGGCCGCAGGCCTCTGTGGTGGGCGTGTGAAGCCCCCAGCAGCGCGGAGCTCCCGGCCTCACTCACCCCATCACCCAAGGGTCTGTTTCTCCCAGGGGAGGGTCCCGCCCCCCCCCCACCAGTGCTCCTCCATCTCTAAGGCAGAGTCCGGCCCTGAAAGGGCGGGTGCGCCTGCTTTCATCCTGCAGACCCGGCAAATCCTGGGTGGGGGTCAGCAGCTCGTAAAAGACCATTTCCCGAGGGCTGGCGAGAAAACTTCACACTCTGGCAGCCCCCAGCACTTCCTGCACCGCAAGGAAGCCGGAAGCAGCCATGCACTGGCCTCGCTGCATGCAGCAGTGTGAAAAAGGTGTGAGAACACACGTGTGCTTGAAGATGATGTGCATGTGTGTGAATGTATGATGTATGCAAGAATGTATGATATGTGGGTAGGTACATGTGTGTACATGAACATATGTGTAGTGCTCATGAGCATGGGTATGTGTGTGAGCATGTGTATAGGTACATGCATGTGTGCGTTTCTGCATAGTTGGTACATGCATGCACGTATGTGAGCATGTGTAAGCATTCATGCATGAGTACCTGTGTGCAGTATAAGCATACATGAATGTGTGAGCAAGAGTGTGGTGTGTATGTGTGTATGTGATCATGTGCATATGGTGTGTGTATATGTGAGCATGCGTGCACAAGCATGTGCACATTTGTGTGCTTAGGGTGCCCACTCTGGAGCGGAGCCCTGACTTCCCTCACAGGACACCCCATGGCAGCTGCCACCGGGATGGGCTCCGTGTCAGCCGTGCCCGGGCTGGGGCTCTTTCCTGTCCCTCCCGCAGGGTGGATGTGAGGCAGGTCAGGAGGGCCCAGAACCTTCTCTGAGCCACGCTGGCTGGGCCCAGTGACTCCAGTTCTCAGGCTGACGAGACTTGGGGTTATCAGCTCAGTGTCTCGGGGACCACAAATCTCTTTCCTTTTGAAAAGAAAATCCGGGACTCGTGGGACAGACCAAAAGCAGCAACAGGTCCGGGAGGAGCAACTGTGGCCCGTCACACCTGGGAGCCTGGGCCGGCCGCTCCTGGGGTGGGGCACCCCCCCCCCAGACTCCGGGTCTCTCCTGTCTCGGGCTCTGCCTGCCAGTCCTGGGGGCACTGATGGGAAGACGCCTCAGAACGGGAGAAAACAGACTCTGCAGGGCACGACCTGCTCCTCAGACTCGGTGGCAAAAGATCCCATTTACAAACGGGCGGGGTCAGGGCACGAGGGCACGGACGGCTCCGGGGGGCGCTGCCAGCCCTAAGTGAGGGAGGAGCCTGCAAGCCAGAGACCCCCCCCACCCTGCACACTCAGTCTGGCCCCCGGTTCCAGGCGGCTCAGAGCCCCCACGGAGGATGAGTGCCCCCGGGCACCCGCCGGGGCTCAGACACTTGCCAGCAGCAGCAGCCCATGTACACATGTCCCTCAGCCCCCAGCGGGAGGACGCCCCCCAGCAGCCCCCCGAGGCGTCCCTCTTCATGGTGGGGTGTGGAAAGAGCCAGACAGATGCCAAGGGACAGTGTCTGGTTCCACCTGGACATGGTCCTCGAGGAATCGGACTCAGAGCAGAAGTGGGGGCTGGGGGAAGGAGCGGAAGGGGGGCTGCTGTGCAGACAGTAGTTTGGGGTGGAGAATGTTCCGGAGACGGGTGGCAGTGATGGCGGCACAGTCAAGGGAAGGGATGCGATGCCCCGAAGTGTCCTTCACAAGTGACTGAGACGAGGAAAGGCCTCCTCCCTCACAAGTGAGAGAACAGACCCCACGAATGCCCCCTCAGGGCCGTGCAGACAGCTGGGACATGTGTGCCCGACCCTCAACACGCCTCATGCCTCATGTGGCAACCCTCATAGGCTCCGGGGACCCTCTTTCAGCTCTGGGGACACTCACTCAGCTCTGGGGACCCTCAGAGGCTCCAGGGACCCTCCATTAGCTCTGGGGACCCTCACGGACTACAGAGACCCTCACTGAGCTCCAGGGACTCTTAACTTGGTGACATCATTGGACACATAAAACCTTAAAGGTGAGGACTGCAGCTCCGAGGAAGTGTCAGGGAGGCAAGTGTCAGGGAGGGGACTCGTTCAAACTGTCCCAGGGTGGCTGCAGCCCTTTTCCTCCCTCAGGACACTCACAACCTGTCCCCCAGTGGTGATGCACCTGTGAGAGCAGGAGGTGCCAGTGGACCAAGCTTGAAGCCACAGAGTGGATGGGTTCTTATTGGCCCCAGGAACATGTCGGAAATACCTGTGTGTCCACAGTGGCCGAGCTCCCTTCAGGAGTGTCACCAGCATCGCCAACAGTCCCGCCCTGAGACACGCCCATCCACAGCCCCAGGACTCAGAGCGCAAGGGGTCTCATGGACATGCCCACAAGGAAAAGACCACTGTGGCCGGGGAACAGCGAGGAGACGGGGCAAGGCGTGGCAAGCAAACCTTTACCGTATTTATCCTCTCAAGTGACCCTGGAATAAAATCTTATTTTGTTAGTTAGTTTGGGGGCCACATCCGGCAGTACTCAGAGATTACTCCTGGCAGTGCTCAGGGGACCCCACGGGATGCTGGGGACTGAACCCAGGTGAGCCGTGTGCTAGGCAAGCGCGATACCCACTGTGCCATTGCCCGGGCCCCTGGGACGAGAACAACTCAAGCTTGTTTCCATGAGGGCTGTTTCCGTGCGACTAAAACAAAAGGAAAAGATGAACAGACGCCGACTGGACAGATGTGACTTTATTGGAGACTAACTTGGCTACAATCATCCCCCAAAAAGGACCAGGGGGAAAAACACACACACAAAAAAAAAAAAACCAAAAAACCAACAACAGAAGGGAGTAGTGAGCCAGCAGGTGCCAGCCGCACGGTCACTCGTGACATCAGCTTCCTCACGCCCGGCTGCAGTGTGACAGCAAGGGGTCAGCACCAACGTACCCGGGTTAGTTTGGCTTGATTTCACTCATCTTTGGGGGCTATGTAACCCACTGCTGAGGGGAGTCCTGAGTGCATCTATAAAATTTAAATTGTGGTGGGTGTCTCCAAGCAAAAATGGAACAGGGTTAAAATATATTCACAGATTGTGCTCACAGCTCGTGGAAGTGACAGGAGTCTAGCAGAGTCCCGGAGAGCACTCCTGTCACACCCAACTGCCTAAACAATCTTGGTCTCAATCATCTTAACAACTCTCCATGTGCAATACGAAATAAAGAAATTTTATTTGGAAGCCCTTCAACTCCTGAACAGTAACCAGCAGCTGGGAAAAACTAGGCCCGAGTGCGATCACAGTGACCGTGCGGGCAAGGAACGCGCCAGTCTCGGCTCCCGCGTACCTCAGAGGCTGTTGGCATAAAGAGGCTGGGCTCGGTCGGGGCCCAGTTGCGGGGGACAGAGGGACCCCCTAACACAGCAGCACATCGCACTGTCATCAGCTGCGCCTGGCTGGACCCCGGAGTCTGAGCGAGTTGCAGGCGGAGGCACAGACCAGCAGGGCCGAGGGTGCCCGCATCTCCGGTGCTCTGGGCTGGGGGGCCTGACTGAGGGCCCAGAGTGAACATGCTCCTCCACTTGGAGAGAACCACCAGCGAGCGCTAAGCTAGGCACTGCCCATCAGGAGAGAGTAGGGGGAGAGGGAGAGAGAGAAGGAGAGAGAAGAGAGGGGGGGAGAAAGAGAAAGGGGAGAGAGGAGAGGGAGGGAGAAAGGGAGAGATGGAGGGAGAGAGAGGGGGAGAAAGGAAGAAAGTGAGAGAGACACAGAGATGGGGGAGAAAGAGAGAGAGAGAAAGACAGAGACAGAGAAGGAGAGAGAGAGAGACAAAGAGGGGGAGAGAGAAACAGAGAGAGAGAGGCAGAAAGAGAAAGAGAGAGAAAGAGAGACGGAGGAGAGAGACAGAAAGAGAAAGAGGTTGGGGGGGATGATGGGGTCGGTGGACTCACCATGCACAGGACCCGCCGCAGGGCCAGTGGGAGGGGGCGGCAGGCTGAGGAGGGGGCGCAGAAAGGGGCCGCTCTGTGCAGATGCCGCTAACCGGGCAGCCCTCACAGGGCAGCACAAACGCCCAAGCCGGGGTCTCGAGGGCTGGCGCGGCGCTTTCGCCTCCGACTTGGCTAACGATGGGTCCGAGAGCTGCCAAGTAACCTGGGCTACTTTTCCTCAGATGTGAACCAAGAAAACGTGTGGAAACCCGCGGCCAACACAGCAGTGGCCAGGGGCCAGCCACGACGAGCCGGAACGTGGCACATCAGGCTGTTCACATCAACCAGAAGTCACAGTGTGAAGGTTCCAGACGCCCCAAGGCTCTTCCCCCGAGGGGCACCGCGGCTGTGCGACAATCCAGCCCCGGGAAAGCGCTGGGCTTGGTGCCACGAAGATCAGGCAGCCCTGAGCGACTGTCAGGTAGCTTAGAAACTGTCACCAGACCCGTGACCGAGTGGGACCCCCACTCCCCTCACCAGGAAAGGCGACGGCAGCTTCCTCCCTGCTGGGTAGACAGAAGAGCTCTAACCTGCCAGGAGATCTCAAGTTGAAGTGTTTTTTGGACTATTTTTCTTTTCTTTTTAATAACTAAAAATCCAGGCTCCGATTCCAGAATGAAATCTTTTAAAAATGAGACCACCCGCATTACTTTGCTCAAAAACTCATTTAATGGTTTAGATCCCAATTCCAGATCCGAGACGAGGAACAGTCGGGCAGCTGGACTCTCTCTCTCACCCAGGGCTCCCCGGGGGCCGGACTGCCGGGTGTCTGGGCGCACACACGTGTGCAGGGGGTGGAGAGAAGGAAGGCGAAGGCGCGGCCCGGGCCGTGGGGCTGCGGGAAGCCTCGGGCGGCGGCCGCCACATGGCATCGGGACGGACACAGTCGAGCCCGGCAGGTCTGCAGGACCGACCCGCGGGTCCGAAGGGGGCAAACGCAGAGGTACCAGAGTTACAGTGCAAACAAAACGAAAACGTCAAGCATGACACAGAAACATAGCACCACACAGGAGGGAAAACAGCCCGCATGCAAAGGGAAAGAACTGAGGTATTCGAGTGACGGGGCGGGCAGGCCTAGACAAGCTGGCCGGGGGGTGGGGGGCCCGCCCGGGTCTCGTTTCCCTCCCCCCGCGGCCCGGGGATGGCTGGTTGGTTCATGGAAGCGAAGACCAACAGCACAGCAAGCTGAGAGCCGGCGGGGGGGCTCCTCGGCAGGGTCCCGGGCCGTGGATGAGGAGGGGACACGGCAGTCAGGTGTGCGTGAGAAGGTGACACGGTTCAGGGCAAACGACCCACCGCCAATGTGCCCCCTCTCTGCCCAGCCCCGGGGACTCGCTAACTGGAGATCTTCAGTGAAACTGGGCGTTCGGCCCAAGATCCGCTCCCTTATGTTGTTGGTTTTAAAAAATATGTATTTTTTTTTCTCTCTAAATCCCCAGATGACAATCCTGGCTTCAGAGGTATCTATCTTCGGGATACACAAGCTCCAGCATCCCCCGGTGCGCAGTTACGTGCAGCCACACTGGCACACTGCTGGTCTCTGACACGGCCTCACAGGGGGAAGCTCGAGGGGGAAAAGGACTTGAAAGACGCTTGTTCCCGAAGATCGGGAACTGAAAGAATATTTAAGAGGGTTTGACTTTTCTTTTTTTTTTTCTTTTAAGGCAAGAATCTTCTTTGATGCGAGACTCATGAAAACGAGAATCTGATTCCCACGCAAGCCAGTGGCGTTCATTAGGCACCGCCCCCGCCACAGGGCACCGCCCCGCTGGCCTGGGCAGAAAGATGCCGCTGGCAGAAACTCCCCTCTGCAAACCAAATCCTCCCGTCGGCTTCTCAACGTGGGGAGCCAGGGGGGTCTCGCCAGCTGCTGGCGTGGGGAGCGGCCAAGGAAACCTGGGACTCACTGGTTCTCCGAACCCTCTGCAGAGCTGACAGAAACGAAACGAAACAAAAACAAAAACAAAACAAAACAAAACAAAAACAAAAACAACAGACAAACCCGAAGCTGACGACGGAACTCTCCGGGACACAGGCTAGAAGGCAGCAAGACACTCCTGGGACTCAAACAAAGCAGAAGTGAGGAAAGAAGATTGTGTCTGCGCAAAAAAACTAAAACTCCAGTTAGTTCCAATGTTTTTATACATATGTTAGATGTTTTATTCCATGATCTATCTCATTATGAAACAAACTTGAAATTCTGCCTCCAATTCATTCGGCTCATTCTCAACTTCAAATCATACTTTGCAGGAATTTAAATATTTTCTTCCCTTAATTCTGCTTTAAAAAGGAAAAAAAAAACAAAACAAAACAAAAAAACAACTTCTCCTTCCGGACAGGCTTCAGCTGTTGGGAACCTGAGGTTGATTCGCCTTGAGGTTGCGCAGGGCTCTCCTGGCGGCGGCCGACTTGGCGATGCGGTAGCTGCGGCCCACGCCCTTGAACTTGCCCTTGCCCACCACCTCCACCGTCACGCGCACCTTGCCGTCGTACGTCCTCTCGGCCGGGCTGGAAGAGAGCCCCGGGCAGGGTCAGACGGGGGCCTCCCGCTCCAGGTCTCATGGCTGTGCGTCCCGGTCAGCGCGGGCTGGGGCTGGGCGGGTGGTGGGTGCTCACCCCACAGTGCCCTTCAGGAGCGGATCCGACCCATCTCAGCCCGGGCCGGGAGTACCCGCTGGGCCTGGCGTCCCTGGAAACTCTTCCCACTGGTTTGGTCCGGTTTGGGGGACCACACCCGGCTGTGCTCAGGGGTCCCTCCCGGCGGGCCTCATATGCGAGGCTGGGGCTCGAACCCGGGTCAGCCGCATGTGAGGCAAGCGCCCCCCCACCCCCGTGCTGCCCCGGGCCCATTCTGGGCTCACCTGAACTTGGCGGTCTCCGGCTCCATTTCGAGCAGCTCCCGCACAGGGGAACGCGGCACATTCGCAGAAAACTTCTCTGTAAGCAGAACGAAAAGCGGGTGTGAGTCCCGTCCGTGAGGTGGGCGGCCCTGAGCTCCAACTCACCGCTTCCGGGGGGGGGGGGGCAGTACCTATGAGCGGCCGCATCATGGGGTAGTACACCTGCCACACGGTCTCCAGCGACATCCCGCTGTCCATGTAGATGGCACCGGCCAGAGACTCGAAAATGTCCCCCATAGCCTTGGGGACTTCGATGTCCTCTTCTTTCTCTTCGTCCTCCTCGGATCTCCTGAGCTGTGAGAGAGAGAGAGAGAGAGAGAGAGAGAGAGAGAGAGAGAGAGAGAGAGAGAGAGGCGACCTGTGAGCCACAGGGCCGTGCTGAGAAGCAGCCTCGCCTCCGCGGGAGGGAGTGGCCGTCCCTCGTCTTCTGCGCTGAGAGGGGCAGCGCCGGCCACCTGCCCCGAGGGTCTGCACAAGCGGGCACCTCGTGCAGGGAAAGGGAAGGCTCCCCCTGCCCGGCCCGCTGCTTAGTGCTCTCTGCCCAGCCAAAGGGAAAGTGAAGTTCACAAAATGACTTAAACACAAAGTCAGAAGTGGTAAAGGTAAGAAACACCCTATTTTTTTAAGTCGCTCATGATCAGGAAATCGAGCAGGTGCTGGCACCTGAGCTGGGCTGCTGGCCCTGGGGACGCTGCCGGGGGCAGAGAGAGTCTCTATGGCAGGGGTTTGCCTCCAGGCTCCCTCGTGTAACAAACCCTTCCCCCTGCCCCCTGCCGGAGAGCCAGAGAGCACTTGACTAACGCAGCGTCCAGACAGAATACTGTTGACCCAAGTACCTTAGGAAGCCTAGCACCCGGGCCGGAAAGAGCACAGAGTGGGCAGGACACTTGCCTGGCACGTGGGGATCCGGGTTCAATTCCCAGCCTCCCATAAGGCCCCCCCAAGCACTGCCAGGAGGGACCCCTGAGCACAGGGCCAAAGTCCTAAGTACCACCAGGTGTGGCCCAAACCCACCAACGCCCAACAACCCACCTGCCCGCCTCGTCCCCCAAGAAAGCGATTCCATGCCTAGGAACTCATCTGAGGTGGACCAGGATACGTGAGTGCTCCTATCACAGGCTACTGCAGCGAAGAGAAAGCTCTCGCCCAGCCACAAGGCCTGTCCACACGCGCTGTACAGTGACCCTACAGACCCCCAAGTCCACCCAGGCATGGGCCCCACCATGCGGGAAGGCCCTCGCACCATGTCTGCTGGACACACAGCAGAAGTGAGATCCCCCAAACGTCCACTGGGGATGTCTGAGGGAGCGGTTGTGCATGACTGTTAATTTTCCTTGGTAGTCCAGCCTTTCTGGAAAACAATATGGACAGTCCTCCAAAAACTAGAAACTGAGCTTCCATATGACCCCGCAATACCACTTCTGGGAATATATCCCGAGGATGCAAAAGAGCACAGTAGAAATGATATCTGTACCTATATGTTCACTGCAGCACTGTTCACAATAGCCAAAATCTGGAAATAACCCGAGTGCCCTAAAACAGATGACCGGTTAAAGAAACTTTGATACATCTACACAATGGAATACTATGCAGCTATTAGGAGAAATGAAGTCATGAAATTTGCTTATAAATGGATAAACATGGAGAGTATCATGCTAAGTGAAATGAGTCAGAAAGAGAGGGACAGAGGCTGACACCCAAGGACAGTAGATACAAGGGCCAGGGGGATTACCCCGTAGCTAGAAGACTGCTTCATGAGCGGAGGGGAGAAGGCAGATGGAATAGAGAAGGGATCACTAAGAAAATGATGGCTGGAGGAATCAGTCGGGATGAGAGATGCATGTCGAAAGTAGATAATGGACCAAACATGATGACCTCTCAGTGTCTGTGTTGCAAGCCATAACGCCCAAAAGTAGAGAGAGAGTATGGGGAATATTGTCTGCCTTAGAGGCAGGGGGAGGGTGGGAAAGGGGACGTATACCCGGGATATTGGTGGTGGGGAATGTGCACTGGTGGAGGGATGGGTGTTTGATCACTGTGAGATTGTAACCCAAACATGAAAGCTTGTAACTATCTCACAGTGATTCAATAAAATTTAAAAAATAAAAAATTTCCCCCTTGGTGTTCTTGCATTTTAAAAAAAAATTCAACACGTTACTTGTGAAAGGAAAATAAAACAAGTGGGACAGTAATTTCTACAGCTGGTTGTGTCATAGGGCTGGAGCAATAGCACAGCGGTAGGGTGGTCACCTTTCATGCAGCTGACCCGTGTTCGATTCCTCCGCCCCTCTCGGAGAGCCCGGCAAGCTACTGAGAGTATTGCACCCACACGGCAGAGCCTGGCAAGCTACCCGTGGCGTACTGGATATGCCCAAAACAGTAACAAGTCTCACAATGGAGACGTTACTGGTGCCCGCTCGAGCAAATCGAAGAGCAACAAGATGACAGTGACCGTGACAGTTGGGTCACAGGGAATTCTGTCACTGACAGATACTGAGAAAGCCACGCCCCACTCAGCCAGGGGCCTGGGGGGTCAAAGGAACGCTAAAACTGATCAGATCCAATTCTCCCTTTTTCGTGGAGGAGGAAACAGAGGCCCGGAGAGGTGGGGAGCCTCGTGAAGATCAAACGGTGGCGCTGGAAAAGGCAGAGCAAAGCACTGCCAAGCAGCTTGTGCGACTTCAATGCCTCCGCTTAACAAAGGGAAGGGAAAGAAGGAGCACGAGCTAACAGAACCCGCATGTCCCACTGCCATCAAACGAAAACGCAAATCTAATTGTCGCTAATTCCTCCAGCTCCGGGCGGAAACCCCCGCAGGAGGCGGCTGGGGGCGAGGGTGCCCACGCGGAGGGCTCCCCGCGGCTCGGGGCGGGCACGGGCACGGGCACGCAGGGCCAGGCTCTGCCCCGCGCCGTCCCTCACATCGCCGCTCCCAGCCCTCCTCCCCCGGAGCGGAGGCGAGGCTGAGGGTGCGGCCAGGAGGGGAGGCGCCCGAGAAGGAGAGGCTGGCCGCGGAAAGCCGGGCAGGGGTGCGAGGGAGGGCCCGGGGCCACAGCCCTGCCACACCACACTCGCCCCGGCTCAGACGCCGCCCAGGGGCCTCTGGCCGGGCTGCCCTGGAGCTGCCTCTCAGGGCCCAGTGCTCCCGAATGCCGGGGGGCCTGGCACGGCCCCGGCTCCTGGGAAGCAGAGTGGCCGAGCTCGCCCACCCGGGAGACGGGGACGACCCGGCTCCGCGCTAGACAAGGAGGACTTTGCGGCAGGGCCAGGCCCAAGCTGGCACAGAGGGTGAGCACGGGGGACAGGGAAGAGCAGGCGCCCACGTCCTCCCCACCGGCCCCGCCCCGGCCCCGCCCCCGGCCCCGCCCCCCACACCCACCTCCGAGTCCATGCCCTGCATCTCGTTCTTCTCCAGCTGGAACTGCACGAAGTCATCGATGACGTGGAAGAGCTCCGGGGACACGGCTTTGAAGTACTTGTGGTAGTCGTACTTGACGGCCAGCGACGCGAAGATGGTGTTGTTGACGAGCGCCGAGCGGAGGTCCGTGAGCACCCCCGGGGAGTGCTGCCGGGGGTCCTCGTAAAGGTGCTTGGTTATGAGGTAGTCCAGAATCGCATCTCCCAGGAACTCGAGGCGCTGGTAGCAATCTGGGGGGGGGTGGGGGAGAGGGGCATCACTCAGACCGGAGCAACACGGCCCAGCCTTGCACAGGGCACTGGGGCAGCCTGGGCGTGACTTCAGTCTCGACTCCATCTGGCACCCCGACAAAACGTCACAACGTTCCTCTAAGGCCAGCGGCCGGGAGCATCACCCGCACCCAAGCCCGGGAACCGACACGTGGCGATGAACCGAGCATTAATTTATGTTTTGTGTGAACCGGCTCGTTCTGGAGACATGGCTCCAGGGCTCATGGCTTCCGGGGCATCGGGGCAAGACCCCCCCAGCCCCCTCCCCTGGCTGCAAGCCAGCACAAGAGCACCCCTCTTCTCCACGGGACCAGCGAGGCGGGGCCGAGCCCCAGACAGAGAGAGGCAAGCCGTGGGCAAGGGACCGTCGGCGAGTGCCGGGAAGCAGGCCTCACCCCCACAGATGCCCCCCAAAGAGGGTGCAGCCCCGCAGCCTCTGCAACGCGGGCTTCAATGTTTTGAGGTGCTGCCCGCAGTGCCTTGCTCACACCCGCTCGCGCACTGGTGCTCAGGGCGGGCCTGACGCTGACACAGGAGGAGCCCAGCTGGGGGGTGGGGGGTTCTGGCTGACCCCACCCTCCCTTTCCCCAGGAGGGAAAGCCCAGCGGCCACCCACCAAAGGCTGAACCTGCCAGGGAAACAGCCCCCTCCATCGAACCCCTCTCCCCCCCCCCACTCCCGGGGCCCACTTTTGCGTGAAGAAAACAGAAGTGGGGGCAGGGCGGCAGAGGGCTGGGAAACGGGGGCGCAGAGACAGGAGCCCCGCGGCCGGCGGCGGCCTACCCGTGATGGTGTTGTAGTGGTAGGAGGCGTGGGTGAAGGCCTGCAGCAGGTACGCCTTGTTCTTGAACCGGTAGTTGATCTTCCTCTCGAAGTTGCCGAAGCCCGAGATGAGCTGCAGGAGCGTCCTGTCGGCGTCGGGGTGGTCGAACATGCACCGCGGGGGGATCTGCAGGCAGCCGTACTCCAGGTCCTTCCAGAGCGCCGGGCGGGGGGCGCCGCCACCACCACCGCCGCCGCCGGCCGCGGGGGCCCGGGGCAGGGCGGGCAGCACCTCCAGCCCCAGCGAGCAGAGGAAGAGCTGCGCGGCGCGCTCGCCGCAGCTGGTCAGGTAGCAGCCCAGCAGGGCCTCCACGCAGTCGGCGATGCTCTTGTCGGCGATGCACTGCTCCGTGTGCAGGTCGTACGAGATGCACTGCTTGCCCGCCTCGGCGCCGCAGCTCTCCTCCGACGGGTTCCAGAAGCCCACCACGAAGTCGTCCTCCTCGCCGGCCTTGCTGGGGTCCAGGTAGCACATGGCGTCCCACGAGCTGTAGTCGAAGTCCTCGAAGTCAGACGGGAAGGGCGCGGCCCCCAGCGGCGGCTTCGGGGGCACCTTCCACTCGCCCGCGGCGTCGGGGGCGGCGAAGGCCGAGAGCGAGATCTTCTTGACGAAGGCGCCCGACCCCATCAGCATGTTGTCGATGAACTTGATGTGCTCCTGGTCGTACTCCAGAATGTCGTCCTCGTAATCGGGGTCCTCCTTGGGCGCCCTCCACGTGAGCTCCTCCTCCTCCTCGTCGTCCTCCTCCTCGTCCTCCCCGAAGGCGTCCTCCAGCCTGCCGTTGGCCAACATGCAGTCTTTTGTCTGCAGCGGAGGGGCGCGGGGGGCCGGGGAGGAAGGGGAGACATGAGCTGCTGTTTTTAAAAGGGTTTGAAACTCAATAAAAGCCGGGGTTATGGATAATTTCAAATGACAACCACAAATACTAAAAGGCAACTTTAAAATCATAGCCATTTGTTTTCAATTAACATAAAATAAGTTATTTAATCATATAAACAAAGTAAAGCATGTTCTTTGAATGTTCATTTTCTAAGTTATAAAAATGACCTTTATCCAGTATGAAGCTTTACATGAAGGGTTTCTGTGCAGGGATATAAAGTTAAAATTAATGTCCACAAAGCAAAGCTTCCACCGGGCACGCCGGCTCTGGAAGGGCGCGCAATCAAAGAATCGCCGGCCAATCACAGGGGGCTCCGGTTTTGCTGACAAAGTTTTTAAATGTTTTGAAAAGGTTTTTCCAATTGACAAAATTTAATTCCAGATGTAGAAAAAAAAAAAGCATTACCTTTGCAATTAAGTAAGAATGTGATATGCAAGCAGATATAATTATTTCTTAGATCTGTAACTTTAAACATGCACAATAGGGTTTTATGACGAAGATTTTGCCCTGATCCACTTGAAACCAAAGTCCACTCGCTGCTTCGTAAACCCAAATTGCTGTGTGCCTGGAAACTAAAAGTGATCAGCAAGACTAAGCTATCAACTTAGAAACTGTGCTTCCCCCCCCCTTTACTAAGTTACCGTAATCAGAATAACAGATTAAGAGCATAACTGACAAAAATAGAAGAAAATTTAGACTAACATGAAACACAGCAATTTCTGTCACGAGATCTTTGCTAATTCCAATTTCTTTGGCCAAAGCTTATTTGTGAATGACAACCTTAATAATGGCTCCGATTGGGTAATGCCGTGACTTTTGCAATGCTAAGAGAAGGCCCAACCCTTCCAGAAGTTTGCTGGAAGTTTGCTGGCTTGAAAGTTTGGGTAGAAGCCTGTGGAAACCTGTCCCTGGCGAAAAGGTTCTCAAACTTGAGATTTCCTTTTAAGTCAAACTCCAAAGAAATTCTGCATTTATTTTAAAAGAAATTAGAGCAGCGAGTCATGACATGTAGATTGTAAAACTTTTTCAAGAGCAGGGAAGGCCACCAAATGAAGCCACGGGGGCCAGCGACTAGGAATAATTTCCTGGTGAAAGCCAGGCAATGTCCCCCACTGGAGTCTGGTCCTTAAGGGGAAAAAAGAGCCAAACTAGAATTTAAAGAATAAACTTGTCTCTTGAGCCCAAGCTCCGAGAAGCTAAAATGGAGCAGAAAACACGAAGGGCAGAGCCCGACTACCAGCAAGGCACGGGGCCTGGACTTACGGGGCCTGATTTCACGCAGCCGCATTTCACTTTCTTTCTTGGCAGGATATTGTGATTTGGACTCACAGGTGATTTGTTTGTTTGTTTGGGACCATACTCTGAACTCAGGGACCACTCCTGGTGATGCTCGGGGCACCTTCTGGGGTGCTGGGGATTAAACTGGGAGTAAGCCTTACCCGCTGAACTATCACTCCAGTCCCCCTCCCTAGAACATTTTTTAAGCCCTGCCAGTTCTTAAACAAACAAACAAACAAAAGCACCAGCTTGCCACTCTGATGCAGTCCTAGTGAACTTTCTAGGTGAATTATTACCAGGCTCCTTCCCATTTGAATGCAAATATTTCATTAAAACCCGGGCAGGGGCCAGGCGTGGTTCCAACCCTTTAGGCCCTGCTGCAGCAAATGAAAACCCTTCAGTGAAAACAGAAACATCTTTAGCCAAGAGCCTAAAGGCCGGCTCCTCAATATAAAAACGTTGCGCTCTATCGAAAAAATATATATTTTTAAGGAAATGAAAAGACGTGTTAATGTCACCGATGTGTCCACTCTTGACTGAAGAGCCCTTTAGAGTGGGGGATTGTGGGGTCATTAGTGACAGCTGCCTCCTCCCTGCAGGGCACCCGTTACTGGAACGTTCTTCAAAGAAACACTGTATCTTTGCTGAAGTTCTCCGAGTCCACACCTTTCCCTCTAAGTTAAGTCACAAGTGTAATTTTTCTGAGTACATGCTTCAAATTGCTCTATGAGGAGTATGAGTGTTTAGAAAATAGGACCTGTGAGGGGAAATTCTTGTTGTGAGCCCACACTGAGGCGTGGAAGCCGAAGGTGCAGGAACTGAGAAGGGAAAGGGCCTCACAAGGCCAGTGAGTGGGCAGCCCGCACCCACACAGCACAGGAGGGGTGGGCAGGGCAAACTCGGGGCTCCAAGGCCCCCAAGGTGCCCTCTGGTGGCCTTTGGGATGAGACAAATGAGCTGGAAGAACACGTGTTGCTGACTTTGAGTCAGGGGACAGGTTAAACAGCGCTATTTTCAAAGCACTGCGTCTGAAGATTAAAAAAAAAACATGATCACTTGAGGAAAAACCACCCTGAAAACTCCCTAAACTGCAAACGCAGCTTTGATGGCGATTATTTCACAAACAGACACAAATGCTCGGCCGAGAAGTCATTCCACAGCCTGGAGCCAAGGAGGCACCCGGGGGGCGGGGGGGGGCCTCTGCTCCTCCGAGTCCCCCTCAGACCTACTCTCCCACCTCTGGAAAAGGAAGATAACAGAAGCCCACAGCCCAGCACCCAGCACCTTCGTCTGAACTCCACAGAAAGACGGTCCGTGGAGAGAAGTCACGCAAGGTGGCAAATGGCGACTCTCCTGTTGTGGCCCCAGTGGGGAAAAGCCCTGACACACTGAAAAGGAGGCGGCACGATCCTCCCCCCCACCCCAGGGGCCCCGTCCCGCCGCCGCCAGGAGCTTACCAGGTCGTCCTTGCCCCACTTATCCGAGTGGCTTTTGTCCTGATTGACCACGTAGCCGGGAGGAAGCCAGTTCACGGGGGGGTCGAATATGGACACCACCATGCGGCTGGGCAGCCCCTTCTTCTTCCCCAGCCGGTACAGGTTACAGTTGCTGACCTTCGGCACAAGCAGAGGCACAAGGCGCTTATCCGAAAGGGTTCCCGGCGACGTTTCACGCGAGCCAGAAGCCGAGCGCTCCCCAGACCACTGGGACCATCACCAGCGGGAAGAGCTGCCTGGTCTTGAGGCCGAGTCACAAAAGAAAAACCAACCCCCACCCCCCCAAACAAATGACATCTTTCAGGTAAGAAGACAACAGCAGCTTGGAATGGAACCGACAGAGAAACATGTAAACTCCCGCTCAAGTCAGAAGCAAATGGTTAGGGGCTGGAGCGACAGCACAGCGGGTAGGGCGTTTGCCTTGCACACAGCCGACCTGGGTTCGATTCCCAGCATCCCATATGGTCCCCTGAGCACCGCCAGGAGTAATTTCTGAGCGCATGAGCAAGGAGTAACCCCTGTGCATCGCCAGGTGTGACCCAAAAAAAAGCAAAAAAAAAAAAAAAAAAGAAAGAAGCAAACAGTTAGGACACTGTCAGCTTTTCCAAGCAGGACACCAGGTTACCGGACGCTATTACAGGGGACTCGGAGAACAGAAGGGTCCCCGGGAAAGGTGCGCAATGCTGCAGTTCCCAGTCTAGGGGAACTCGCTCCCGTGAGCAGAGCCCAGCCGGGTTCCAGTCTCTCAGACAACAGCTCGGGGTGTCTGGGCGCGACCATCTCCCCCCCACACACACCCAACACGGCTCCTGGCAACTGGTGGGGCCCCCACGGGGGACAGGGACGGATACCCCGCACACAAAGCGCACACCACACCGGTCCTCGAGGGCGCCTCCCTGGGCCCTGCTGAACCATTTCAAACTAGAGCACAGGGAACAAAGGGAGGCCCTGCTCACCCCTCCGGCTTTGCCCTCCGCTGCCCCCCTCCCCCCACCCTGCACTGCGGAGCTCCTAGTGTGCACCTGGGATACAGGGCATTCACTCTTTCTTTTTTAAAAAACAACTTTGTATAGAATCACCGTGAATTAGTTACGAAGCTTTCATGTTGGAGTTTCAGTCATACAATGATGGAACACCCATCCCTCCACCAGGGCACATTTCCCACCTCCAATGTCCCCAGTATCCCCCCAACCCACCCCTCCCCCTGCCTCTATGGCAGACATTTCCCCCACACTCTCTCTCTGCTTTTGGGTATTGTGGTTTGCAATACAGATACTGAGTGGCTCTCACGTTTGGTCCTTTATCCACTTCCATTTCCCATCCCGAACCATCCCTCCAACCATCACTGACTCAGTGATCCCTTCTCTATCCCAGCTGCCTTCTCTCCCAGCTCATGAGGCAGGTTTCCAACGATGGAGCAGTATTCCTGACCCTGTGTCTACTGTCCTTGGGTGTCAGTCTCCTATTATGTTACTTTATATCCCACAAATGAGTGCAGCCCTTCCTTCTATGTCTGTCCCTCTCTTCCTGAGTCCTTCCACTTAGCACGATACTCACCAGGACTATCCACTTGCAAGCAAATTTCATGACTTCATCTTTCCTAACAGCTGCATAGTATTCCACTGAGGGCACTTCACTCTTTACACAGAAACCCCCTTCTCCTCCCACACTTCCTTGGCTGTGGAACTCGCCTCCCTGAGCTGCAGGGAGGGGGCCGGGAGTGTAGGCTGCCCAGCTCGTCCTTCAGCTCGAGCCCTTTTCCTATGTGGCCCCCAACTGAAGAGCATCCGGAAATGCTCGCTTCCTTTCCAGGGAGCTGAGAAGGCAACAGGAGAGGCTGACCCAGGTGGAGGGAAATGGGTGGTGGAGGGAGCAGGAAAAAAGAACTCAGGGGGGCTCAGGAGACACGGAGGGGGGACCCAGCGAGCACAAGGGGGGTACTTGGAGAAGGAGCCTAGGGTGCGGGCAGAGGCGCGTGCACGTAGGGGAGACAGTGCTGGTGGCGCCTTCCTGGGGACCGAGGGGCGGAGACTGAGCAGGTGCAGGGCTGCAGTGAGGGGGGCGCCGCCACTCGGGCCCCATCCTGGGGGCAGCTCAAGCTCCGCAGCTTTGGGGGGCTCTCCCGGGAAGACTGCCCCACCGACGCCTTCCTCGATGCAGCAACCCTGCCCTAGCGGCCGAGAGCCGCTTCCTCAGGCCCGAGGAGACCTGGAGCTCCTCGCCCCCACTTCAGGCGTCTCTGCACGCCTCCCCCGGCCCGTTTCCCCGGGCCCTGCCATTACCTACACACCTCCTGTGTCTGCAGCAGCCCGGAGAGCGGAAGGGCCAGTGTGTAGCGTCACTCCCGAGCCCGGAACTCGCTGGGCCAGAGCCTCACTGCGTTCAGGGGCCGCTCCTGGCGGGGCCCGGGGGCCCCTCAGAGGGCCAGGGAGGGAACTGGGACTGGCCGCGTGCGAGGCACGTGCTTCACCCCTTTCCTCTCTCCCCAGCCCTCCCCGCGCTTCTCAACTGAGGGCCTCGGGGATGTCCTGGCGGACCCCAGGGGACAACTGTGAAAGCGGGGACAGAGGCCCGGCACGAGGTTCGGAGTCCCAGGCAGAGTGGGGACACAGGAAGGGAACGTGCTGAATGACAAGCTAAGAGAAGGTCAAGGAGCAAGCACGGAGCTCAGCGCCCGCACGCAAGCTCCCACCTGCCGAAGGGGGTTGAGGCAGCTCATGTCCAGGGCTCGGTGGGGCTTACCCCACCCAGGGGGGACAGTGGTGGAGGAGGGAGAGTGCTCAGGAGGCCCAGAAGGCGCCCCCCCGGCGCCCCCCCACTGTCAGTCCCTACTGAAGGAGACCCGAGTGGCTGGGCATCGGCGGAGTCCGACAGCCGCCCTGGGCGCAGACCAGTCCCCCTTGGGCCTATCTCGCCTTCAAAATAGGGGACACGCTGGAGCCCGGCCAGAGGTCACCCCCAACGCAGGTGCACCCCAACAAACTCCGTCCTCGGGGACGCTGGCGCTGTGCCCACTGCTGCTGCGCCTCCATCTGACCACCCCGCTCACGGCAAACCCTCTCCAGGCCCCTCCGCATGGAGCTTCAACGGCACGCGAGCACCTCGCCCCTTCACTCCCCCTCAGCACTGCACCAAGGGGGTCACGGCCTGTGCCCTGCATCCAGCAGACGCAGGGTCCATCCCCAGCACTGCCCAAGGTCTCCTGAGCCCCTCCAGGGGTGATCCCTGAGCACAGAGCCAGGAGAAAGCCCGGAGCACCCCGGGTGTGGCCCCAAATCCTGCCCCCCCAACACACACACACACACACACACACACCCGGAGCACCCCAGGTGTGGCCCCAAATCCTGCCCCCCCAAACACACACACACACCCGGAGCGTCCCAGGTGTGGCCCCAAATCCTGCCCCCCCAAACACACACACACCCCAAATCTTAGCTGCACACCAAGTTAAAGAATGTGCTCTGGGCACCAGGCAGTACCCATGCCAGGAGAGGTGGGGGGGGGACTCTCCACTTTCGGAGAAGCCACCCCTGAGAAAGGCCAGCCGTGCCCACCGCGGCCGCTCAGAGAGCACCCCCTAAACTCCCCCCTAATCACCACGCAGCTCAGCCCGGGAGCCTCGGGCTGTTCCACAGCACGGTCTCCGCACCCCCGTGGGACCCAGTGGGTGTAAGACGCCCACCCAGGTCTTACTTCCACCCAGCTGCTCAAGGCACGTGGCCCAGCTCCCTGGCCAGCGCCCAGGAGAGCCCCGGCAGCCCCCTGCCCTGCCCCCCCGGGCCCGCGCCTCACCTTCTTGCTGCGCATGTAGGACAGGCGGCCCTCGTGGGCGTTGGGGTAGGTGCAGAACAGGAAGGTGGTGATGGCGTGCTTCAGGAAGGAGTCCCCCAGCATCTCCAGCCGCTCCAGGTTGAAGCCGTCGCTGGCGTTGGACAGGGTGAGTGCCTGCAGGATGAGCCCGGGGTTCGGGCCCAGAGTCCTCGGGGAGTGCCCGGGGCAGGGGCTCTGCTGGAGCTCCGTCCGGTCCCGGGGTGCGCTCGCCGCTGCCGCCGCCTCCGGGGTACCAGGCCGCGGCGCAGCCGCCACGGGACGTCCATCTGAGGTAGATGTGTTAGCGTTTCCGTCAAGGTATTTGTGACTCAGCAGAGTACATTCATCGCTGGGCTGGGGCTGGGGCTGGTTCGCGGAGTTGTAGAAATTTTGAATGGAATATGAGGTAGGTGGTTGTTCAGGTATTTCCGGCCTGCCGTGACTCAGCTCGTCTCCTTGGCAAAAGTCTCCGTTGGCCGCGTCGCAACTGCCGTTGGCTAGGTCTCCGTGGTGGGCCAGGCCGTTGACGGTGGCCGCGGGGGGCGCGGCCCTGCAGCTCCCGGGGGAGGAGGGTGGGTTAGCACCTGGGTGGGCAGCACTGTCAGGGGCTACAGTTGTGCTGTGCTTACAGTGAGGGTCGCTCTCCGAGGCGGAAGAGGAGCTCGTGGCCGAGATGAAAGACTTGCTGTCGATGGACCTCTTCCACCCGAAGTCCAGGTTGGGGTACCTACGGGGACAGTTTGGGGTGACTTTGTTACCAGGAGAGCAGGGCGACTTGATTCAGAAAAAAAGGAAAGAAAAAGGAAAGACACCAAGATGCCTTTTAAGCTTTTCTTCCACAAGAGGAACAGTGGGGCACAGACAGGGAAGTCAGGAAACCTGGGGGTGGCCACAGGCCCTCCTAGGCTGGGCACCCCCGACCCACGCCGGCCCACCCGCCTGCTCTCGGGCTAACTCCAGGCCCTGCCCACGGCTTGCCGCAGCTCAGCCTCTCCCAGTGGTGATCCCAACCTTACAGGACTGTGGCACAATGGAAGGGCCTCCAAAAGCCAAGGCAGTTAAATCCACAACGACCACTGAGTGAGACTCAGTATCTGGCCGGCCTGAGCTCCTTCCCGCCCTGGCCCTCTAGGTCTGGCCAAGAGGCTCAACCAGAATCACTGTCGATGGTTAAACCACTCATTTCCTCAGCGTCGTTTCTTGAGACTTTACTGGTGGGCAGAAATGAACATCGGGGGGAAAACACCAGATACACAGCAGTGAAGACATTCAGGCGCTGTGAGCGGCCCGTGACAGCACAACTGTCCTCATTCCAGCTGCCGTGTGAAGTACCCGTGACGTCACCCCTCGTGACTGCGTGAGCGCAGACCTCAGGGCTGGGGGGACAGATGCCAACCCACCGCGTAACAGACAGGGAACGCGACAAGCTACGCAGGTTTCCGCTCAGGAGACGGACACGCGGCTATTCCATCTCAGAGACACTGACGCTCCCTTCTCGAGCCTTTGGGGCGTTTTATACCGGGGTGATCCCACTGCGTCTTCATGTGGTTCAGCACCCCCCGGGACCCGGCCCGTGCTCTCCGCGGCAGCCAACAGACATACCTGAAGTCCACGGGGAGGGAGCGGACCCCCACGCCGGCCTCGCTGGCCGTCTGGGCTCTCAGCTCCTCCGCGGTCAGAAGGCAGTGAAGGCGATAGAGGATGCTGGGGAGACAAACAGCCTTTCTCCACAGTGACGCTGGGATCGGGTGGATGGCACAGAGCTCCGGGACCAGGATCTTTGCGCGGGGGGGAAGAGGGAGAGCGGTCAGAGAGAGCAAACCCACAGAAGGCCGGCAAGGAGGAGGGGGGAACCCCAGGCAGCAACCCCAGGTCAGCTTCACTAACAGAGCAAGACGGGCATCCTAAATAAGGGCCAGAGACTGCGCAAAGGGTGGGGCACAGGCCTGGCGTGCACCGGGCGTCCAGTTCAACCCCTGGTATTATATGGCTGCCCCCCCCGAGACCCCGCCCCCAGGCACTGCTAGGGACAGCCCCAGTGGCCCCCAGCACCACTGAGACCCGCCACTGAATCACCGAGAGTGAACCCCAGACCTCACGAGCACAGGCTGGGAGGCCCCCTTCTTTATACCGGGGTGTTTAACCCCCCTTTTTTTGTTGTTTTTTGTTTTTTGTTTTTGGGTCACACCTGGCGATGCACAGGGGTTACTCCTGGCTCTGCACTCAGGAATTACTCCTGGTGGTCCTCAGGGGACCATATGGGATGCTGGGATTTGAACCCGGGTCGGCCGCGTGCAAGGCAAACGCCCTACCCGCTGTGCTATCACTCCAGCCCCAAGGGAGGCCCCTTTCAAAGTCCTAACTACCGGCAAACATTCAACTTTGCAGCCACACCCTAAGAGTGCCCTGGGGACCCTGAGGTGCCAAGGATGAAACCTGGGCCCCCCACCTACACGGCCCATGCTCCAACCCTTTGAGCCAACTCCCAGCCCCACAATCTTCTCTCTTAAATACTTAAAGACACAATCCGTTGAGGCAAAATACAATTTACGAAATATTCACAACGATGTTGTGCTAACATCAGTGTACCACCGAGCATAAAAGTCCACCTCTCTCGCCTATCCAACCACATCCGCATGGCGGTGGTCGGCGAAGACTAGCTGAAACAGGGCAAGGGGCAGGAGCGACGGTGCGGCAGGCAGAGCATTTGCCTCACAGGTGGCCAGCCCAGCCTCGATGCCCGGCACCACACACACATGGTCCCCTGGGCACGGCCAGGAATGAGCCCGGAGCGCTCTCTGGGATGGCCCCCGACCCCGGGACAACGATGACAAAACAAGACCAAAGGGCTGGGGGCCACCTCGCCAACCCCAGGGGCTCTGAGCGGGAGCCGGGCGGGCGGCGGGCCTCACCTGCTTGTTCTGCAGACTCTCCCACTTGGCCTTCCTCTTCTCGGCACTGCTCAGAGGAAGCGCTTTTCCCTTCTGGTTCAGATGGCGAGGTGTCAAAAGATTGAGTCTGTGGGAAAGTCACAACGACCCTGTCAGACAGACGGACACCAAGCCCGCCCCCGGCGTGGTTCTCTTCAGGGTGCTCCCAACCCACCGAGGGCGCAGCCCCCAGGCCCCTGGGGGCAGGATCTCTCTGGGCGTCGGAGTACCGGGGGTGGGGAGTGGGCAGGGGGATGGGGCAGACGCGAGCTGACCTCGGGGCGCAGCCGTGTGAGGGACAGAGACGCCAACGTCCCGAGCAGCCTACCTCGACGACGTGTGGTCAACGTCCAGCAGGGGCTGGTTGAGATTGGTCAGGTCAAGGTTGTACTTGGTTTTATAATATTCTGCAAACGTTTCATACTCGGGGGAAGGAAATTTACTCAGTGGGGTAAGATCAGTGTATACATCCGCAACATAAAATCGATGGGGCTGATCAAAATTGCGATATCTAAAAAATAAATAAAATGAAAAATCGATGTGGAAGAGAAAGAAGCATCGTAGGAGGATGACAAATGCCCAAAGGCAACAGAGTCTGAAAGCTGGTCTTCAGCAGGAAGCTGACCCTGGTCAGGGAGGGAAGCGGGGAGGGTGGGGTGCTGGAACGTCTTATGCATGAAACCCTACCATTACATCACACTGCCTGAAAAGAAATTTAAATTCTGAGAGTAACAGTGAATTTTTTAAAAATTAAACATTTTAGGGGCTGGAGCGATAGCACAGCAGGTAGGGCGTTTGTCTTGCATGCAGTCGACCCGGGTTCGATTCCCAGCATCCCATGTGGTCCCCCCCAGCACTGCCAGTAATTCCTGAGTGCAGAGCCAGGAGTTGTCCCTGTGCGTTGCCGGGTGTGACCCAAAAAGCAAAAAAATAAGTAAATTGTTAATTAAACATTTTAGAGAGTTCAAGAGGTTAAAAATAAATAACACTAATGGAAAAATTCACTCAAAATAAAGTTATTTCAAGCAATCTGAAATAAGACCTACATAGCACGGTAGCACTGTCATTCCGTTGTTAATCGATTTGCTCGAGCGGGCATCAGTAACATCTCCATTGTGAGACTTGTTACTGCTTTTGCCATATTGAATATGCCACGGGGAGCTTGCCAGGCTCTGCTGTGCGGGCGGGATACTCTCGGTAGCTTGCTGGGCTCTGAGAGGGAAAGAACTATATACCCAATAAAATAGGATCCTCCTATTGGACTGTCCCTCTCATTCTAAATACACTTTGCTAGCATATGAAAATTAAATGGCACCACTTGAACTGCTTCATTTCATCAATATAAGCACCACAGAAAATTTCCGATGTCAAATATTTTGTGCACGATTAACCCAAAAGACACTTGCCATAAAGAAATAGATTACTATAGTCCGTGTGATAAATAGTTTGATGACACTGACATTTGAAATATGGCCTATCGACTGGAGAAAAAACAGTAGAATCACAACCGATGACCATGGTCTGAGATGTGGGGTGGAGAAGGGTGCTGGGCGGGGTGGGGTGACCAGAGTGAAGGGGGACCCTGAGCCATGAGTGGCGGGAGACGGACTCTGGGGGCGTGGGGGCCGGAATGCTATACACATGAAACCCTACAATGGACAGCAGTGGAAATCACGGGAACTAAAATAATAAATCAAAATTTTTAATTATATCAAGGAAAATAAAGAATTATAGCTAATGCTTTCTTTTGGGTGTCTGCATTTACCTGGATGGCTCCAAATCGCTCTCCTCTACATCTTTACCAAACTGGGGGAAATGCTGATTTCCTATGTTCACTTCACCTTAATAACATTATCGGAACAACTTTAAGGAAAGAGACTGTGATTTGGGATCAAGAGTTTTAGAATTCGGGCGCTGGGAATGGAAAGAAAGGAGATCTTGAGAAGAAACGCTGGCAACCTTGAAACCCCCGGAGAATCTGAAGCTCTGTCTGTAAGGTTCCTCTGGAAGAGTTCATCCCGCTGTGAGCGAGGACAGACACCCGGGCCTTCGACTGATGCCATCGGGGGCCACCCTCCCGGGGCCAACACCACAGCCCACCGCGGCCCCTTGGGAACAGGCCAACCAGGCCAACCAAGCACCTGCAGATACCAACCTTGGAATGATAACTGCATCCTGGTAGTCTTCTAATTTGAAAACGAACGGTGATTCCTTTGAGTACTTTGTGTTGGGAATGCCTATGCGAGCTTCAGACTTCTCAATGTCTTCCATGAACTGAAAGTCGATGTCCAAAGTGCTGGAGTGATTAACTATGGGGAAGAAAAGCCCATTTCAGTGAGGAAGAAAATGCAGTGCCACCCCATGAAGGTCAAAATCAGGAGAATTAGTTTTGATCGCCTTGAGGCAAACAGAGATTTCGGTAGCGTGTGGTTATGTCCCCTGTCAAGAGGAAGCTCCCTGGGCAGCTGGTCTGGGGGGGGGGGGCGACGCGGGGCGGCGTGCTTACCAACGTTAAGAGGTAGGACACAGTACGCGGAGTCGGCGTCGGTGGGCTTAAATTCTAGTGCAGGCTTTTCGAGCCGAAGAATGTGCGAGAAGATATACTGGTGAAGCCGTGTGATCAGCTCCAGCTTCTGCAGTGACAGCGTGAACCCGGACTTCTTCAGCTCGATGGATATGGTGACCTCCCCGGAGCGCGTGTACACGGGGAAGTGCGGGATCTGAGAGCGAGAGAGGGCGCCCGCGTGGGTCAGGGGGCAGCGTTCTGCCGAGCGCAGCCGTACTCGGGAGAGGGGTGGCACGGTCCCTCTCAGCAGGCGGCAGAGACGCCCCCCGACCTCCCAACAGCGGACAACTGAGGGGGACCAGGGACAGACGGGCGGACGCAGCGTGACCCACCGACGGGCCCAGACCCCGGGCTCGGCAGCGCACACCTGAGGTATGGGTTTGGCGGTCAGGATTCCGAAGCAGCGGGCGGTGTCTTCGGGAGGGTAGAGCTTCCGCCGTCGGAAGTTGAGCTCGTCGGGGAGTGGCGTGGTGAGGACCATCCCTATCACGTACAGGTAGCAAGGCTGGCCGGGCTGCGGGTAGCTCTCCCGCAGGCACTCCGGGATCTGGAATCGGATCGGAAAAGGACCAGTCAAGCTCGACTGCCTCGTGCGGGGACGGTGGCAAGAAAGCGGACTTACTCCCGGCATGGCCGCCAGCTGCTGAGGAAGTCAAGGAAAGGCGCCCGGGGCCCTGAGTGGTCCCGTGACCTTCGGGAAATCCTCCCCACTGGGGTCAGCACTTCCCGCACCCCACGTGGCCCCGTGGCCCCACACAGCGCCCCGTGAGGCCTGACACCAGGGTCGAACTGTCAGGGGCTATCTTAGAAAGTACTAACCACTCCACCTACTTGTTTCACACTACAAATGCCCCTCTTCCGGGGATCTGTCTTTACTCACTACACAACACAGGAATGAAATGCAAAGAATTTTTTTTTTTAACTCCCACATAATCCTGTTGCTCGAAGATAACCCTCTTTCTTTGCTTTGGGGCCACACTCAGCTATGTCCAGGGGTTACTCCTGGCTCTGAACTCAGGAATCTCTCCTGGTGGTACTCAAGGGGACGCCAAGGATCAAAAGCTATGTGCAAGGCACGTGCCTTACTCATTGCACTCTCTCTCTGGCCCCAGTAACCCCTTTTCTTAATTCTTTGATATTTTGTCTTGACATATACACATGCACATTTTCATTCTAGGAGAATCACAGCGCACAGACTGTGCCATAGCCTGGTCTCCTGTCCGAACAATGAAAACGCTCTTCAGGTAATTCAGCACCCCAGCATCTTGTTTATAAGAGCTCTAGTCAGTGAGGAAATCACACCTTGGAGACTGTGGCCGAGCTTGAATGTCCCTCTAACCCTACCCATCAGTCTTTATAGTTTCTGTGGTTCCATGACACACACGCCCACATCAGTAACGGAAAGCTCAGAAACGCCGGCTAAGAGATAGCAGAGGTATTGGAGTGCCAAATAATCCAGAATCTTTAAGAAGCGGATACAAAGCAATTCTAGTCTTCTCAAAATTGTTATCAATACGCGTCATACACGACTAACCCAGGGATCTTTACCACGGGAAGTGAACCGAGGGGACAAAGGGCATTTCAGGAAGGTGAGTAGCATTTATGGTTTCTGGTTTTGGGGGCCACACCTGGTGATGCTCAGGGGACCAGATAGGGAACCGGGAATCGAACTCAGGCCAGCCCACGTGCAAGGCCAGTGCCCTACCTGCTGTGCTATCTCTCTGGCCTCCCATGAGTACTTTTTAAAAACTGGACATGATTTTGAAAATGGCGTTAGGCTGGGTACAATGCTATTTCAAGTGAAAACTTGCTCAAAGGTCAAAAACAAAACTAAAGACGCCCGTGTTTAGTCTAAGATAAAGTACGGAGCAGAAGTCTGCTGCTGTCTGGGCTTCTTAGGATAAAAATATCCACAAATGTCTAAAATTGAGGGGGTGGGGGGGCGTGCAGGTGACACCCAGCATCACTGTGGGTGCTCTGGCCAGCTCAGGAAGCGATCATCTGAGAGATGAATCTACGGATCCTCGGAGAAGCAAAGCCCGAGCGATTCCTGAAGCAGGGGGCAAAAGCGCAGGGTGGAGAAAGGGGCGGGGCCGTGAGCGAGACACACTCGGGGCCAGTCACAAGGACCGGGGACGTCACGCAGAAGATCCAAGTCACGCCGGAACCGGAAGCTCCGGACTGGAGAGACCAGGTGGTGGCTCTGTCCTGACCAATACTAACTGCTTTCGGGTAGCACTGTCTTCGCTTGGTGGAGCCCGGCCTTCCGGGAACACTGGTCTCCTCTTCGTCGTGTAAGTCAAGCTCTTCTTCATACTTGACCGTCTCTTTCCCAACGGGCATCAAGTGGTCATCCAGCTCGCCTACGGAAGGGAGAGAGAACAGCCGCCATCCAGATCTGCCTCTCGGTACGAGCCCCAGGTCGGCGCTAGGGCAGGCAGCGACAGGCCAAGTCACGGAGACTGAAGCATCTTTGCCTTTTACGAACGCGGGCGGTCGTGTCGCGCCCTGTGCTGGCTTCCAGGAGCCAGGTTATAATTCTGCTCTGAAAGGAAAAGAGACCAAACACCAAGGGGCCGAAGACACAGGACGGGGGGCTCGGGCGTCTGCCTCGAGTGCAGCCAATCCCCAGCGGGATCCCCGGCACCGCCTGGGCCCCTGAGCACTGCTGGGTACAATTCTGGAGGGCCCCAGGCACCACTGGGGTGGGCCCGGATATTCCTGGGCACTGGCCCCGCGGGTGGGCTGGGAATCCCCGGGCCTTCCAATCACCCCTTGGGAAGTCCCCCCACAAAAAAACAATTAAAGTAGAAACAAAAATATAAACAAAAACTCCTGAACACAGGCAAACAACACGTGTCCCCTCCAGAGGCTGCGGGATGCGAGTCTCCTGGTCCTGTATGACTGTTCACGCATCCCGGGTAAGGAAGCACGGGACAGGCCCACAACAGAGTGTGGCCCCGGGGTGGGGGGGGGGGGCCTGGGCCTCACCGGCTGGGACACCAGAGAGGCATCCCTAAGGAGTGGCCCCAGCTCCATGGGGTGGCGGGGGTCGGTGGCCCTCTAGAGATCGGGACTCATAGAGTCACACGGACAGGCTGAGTCAGAGGCGTGTGGCGGCAATTCTGAGAGGGCCCAGGGGGCTGAGGAGCCTCGGGCGGGCGGAGCACGGCAGCTCCTGAACCTGGTGGCCCACGAGGTCCCCGCCACTGCCCGGACCTGGCCGGGGCCTCAGTGCAGGGGCGAGCCTGCCGAGGCCCCCGAGGTGCAGGGCTGCAGGGGTGCGGCTGGCCGAGCCCTGCGTGTGTTCGTGTCATGAGGCTGATGGTTTTTTTGTTTTTTTGGTTTTTTTTGGTGGGTCTGGCACCTGCTCCTCCAACCCTCTTACCGATTTTGTGCAGCTTTTCACAGCAGATGAGTGCCACGGCTCTCTCGGCCCGTCGGACGCAATCCATGGGCGGGCCCTGAGGGTGACAGAGACACCTTCAGTGGGTCTCGGGGCCAGAGGCATCAGAGAACCACGCCGCTCTGCCGCCACACCCCTACGTCAACCAGAACAAGGCGCTTTGTGTTCAAAAGCATCAGCAACTTAAAAAGCAAGCAAACAAAAAGACTGGGGCCAGAGAGACAGGACGGCATGTAGGGCACTTGCCCAGCACCCCCGGGGGTCCCCTGCGCCCTGCCGAGAGCTAGGAGTGAGCCCTGAGTACCACCGAGTGTGGCTCCCAAACAAAGCAAAACTGATCTCTGCATGGGAAAGGGCCATCTTAAAAATGCAGCTAGTGGGGCTGGAGCCATAGCACAGCGGGGAGGGCATTTGCCTTGTACGTGGCCGACCCGGGTTCGATTCCCAGCATCCCATAGGGTCCCCTGAGCACCGCCAGGGGTGATTCCTGAGTGCATGAGCCAGGAGTAACCCCTGTGCATTGCCAGTTGTGACCCAAAAAGAAAAAAATAAAATGCAGCTAGTAAAACATGCACAGTGGTTGAGAGCTAACAAGCTGGACCCATTTCCTCTCAGGAAGAGTCGCATGGATTGGACTTTCCCATAAGCTACAAATACGTGACAAGATGGGGGTGACATATGGGGTAACGGTGCTGAGCCACTTTCCCGGGGAAGCAGGGCCCCGTCCTGGACAGTGGACACACAGTGGCAGGGCCTCAGAGAAGTCAGCCGACCCTCCAGAATGAGCAAGCAGGGGAGCCAGCGGGAGCCACAGGAGTGAGAGCACAGTGGGGAGGGCACCTGCCCCGCACGCCGCTGCCCTGGATTCGATCCCCAGAACCCCGAACACCGCCACGAGTGAGCCCTGAGCACAGAGCCAGGTAGCTTTGCTGGGTGTAGCTCAAATATACAAAAAAAAAAAAAAAAAGAAAGAAAGAAAGAGGGGCTGGAGCGATGGCACAGCGGGGAGGGCGTTTGCCTTGCACGCGGCCGACCCGGGTTCGATTCCCAGCATCCCACATGGCCCCCTGAGCACCGCCAAGGGTAATTCCTGAGTGCAGAACCAGGAGTAACCCCTGTGCATTGCCGGGTGTGACCCAAAAAGAAAAAAAAGAAAAGAAAGAAAGAAGAAGGCGAAAAGCAGCAGGGGCTCTAGCGCTGCCCCTGGTGCTGGAAGCATCTCTGCGAATAAAAACATCTCGGCGGAAAATCCAGCCGGCACTCTGTGAAGTGACACCACTTGCTGGAGAGCAGGACGTGCCGCCGACGGCACGAGAGTTACCAACGGACGTATTTCAAGTCCACTGTCAGGCCAAACCGACCGATCCCTGGCCGAGATTTGGATTGGCGGGTTTTAAAAAGCACTTTAAAGGCAAAATCGTCCCTTTTTCTAAACTTACAACAATGGAGTCTCGAAGCGGCGAGTTAATTGGCAGGTAAAGAGTTGAATAAAATGTACCATCGGGCAACTTCTGGGTTCTACACTTCGGAGCTAGATGAGTAAACGGGTCGCTGGGTAACCTCGCACAGTATCTGTGGGGAGCAAGAAATTCAGGCGCTGAATCTCCCACCGAGAGAGAGAGAGAGAGAGAGAGAGAGAGAGATGGCCGTCCGGGGTGCTGGGTCACCTCTCATCCTTCTTCCCTTCCACAGGGACCCGGGCAGCACAGTCCCAGCAGAGAGGACAGTGGGCACGGGCACCAGGGAGGGCAGCCGCCGTTGACCTCCTCCAGGTGAGCACTGGGCCCAGAGTCCACGGGGCCCGTGGTCTTGGATAGTCACTGTGGAGCCCTGAACCCACAGCGGGGACACAGCGCCCGCTCCTGCATCTCACGCTCACGGGCTGGCCCCCAGAGGCAGCACGAGGCAGTGCGGAGGGCCGGCAAGGCGGCACGGGCAGAGCGTGGGGTGCAGGGGGGTGGGGGTGCAGGGACCCGGCTGGGTCGGGTTTCGGCAGCATGTTATTGTTGTTGTTTCTTTTCATCTTTCCCCTGGCACCCCATAGGGCTGCCCAAGCGCTGCCGGGAGTGATTCCAGGACACGGAGCCCTGAGAACCACCGAGTGTGGCCACCCTCCTACCAAATTAAAAGGCTTAGAGGGGCAGGGGCAGGGCAGAGGGATGGGGCGGGTGCGGAGGCCCCAAGGAAGCGGGGCGGGGGGTGGTGGTGGGAGAGAGTCTCCGACCACAGCGGCAGCCCGAGAGCGTGAAGATGAGGCGGACAGAGGGCCCGGGGTCGCAGGGCTGAAGGGTGAAGGGGGAGAGGGGAGAGCCGGAGGGGGCTCCGCCTATGGAGATGACCACGGGGCCCAGGCCGGGACACTCGGGCGCGGGCAGGGCTGGGGCTCCGTCTCAGACGCGGGTGACAGGAGCAGAGAGCAGGGCTGCCTGTGGCTGCAGCCGGGACCGCCGTGGGACTGCGGAGGGTGCCCCGAGCACGGCCAAGCGGGCCCTGCACGGTGCGTCCCCAGAACAAGGTAACGGAACGAGAAGAAAAGGTCTGATGGGAGTCAAATATCCCACGAGCTGCAGGAGGAGGACGAGCTCGGAAGGACACGGGCGCGAGCCTGAAGGAGCCACGAGCAAAACCAGCGATGGCAGCGCGGATGGATGAGAACCTGGGCGGTCAGAGGGGCCCGGCCCGTCACACCAGCCTGGGAGTAAAGGAAGCCGGGGGGCAGGGAGAAAGCTGCCCCTGGGGAGGAGGCACCCTGGGCCAGGGCAGCCTTGCACGTCCCCGCGGCGTCCTACAGCTCAGCGAGGCCGCCACAGGCACGGGAAGGACGGGAGACACAGGGGAGGTGCAACCGGCGGGCTCGGGGCAGCCCTTCGCTAGGCAGAAATGGGAGACGTGGGCGGGGAGGGGGGGGGGACCGGAAAAATGGTGCGTCCCCAACACCAGGACAGTGGGAGATGCCGCCTCCAGGAGCCCAGGGCAGGAGGTCAGTGAGCCTGGGACCCGCTGGCTGGGCCCACATCTGACCGCAGCTCAAACGGACACAGCGAGGGGCGGCCGGCCGTGAGCTCCGGAGGGTCGGTCGTACTCGGCCCTGAGATCTGAAGAGCTTCAGCTGGAGGAGACAGAGAGCCGAGGGGAGTGGGTGCCGCCCAGGGAGCCCCAGAACCATGGGCCCACATCTCCGGGCAGGGCCTGGGGGCTCTTCAGAGAACTCATGCAAAGTGTCAAGGTGAGGACGATTTTAAGCTGAGAAGCTAAAGAGCCAGGGACCGTCTGCCTGTATTTTGCCTTGGCACAGACGGTTCCTGGTGCAGAATCGAGAAATGCATCCTTCGCTTAGTTCTTAGCAATAGTATTTCCAATCCAGGATACATTAGAACAGTCTCAGAGATACAAAGTAGCAGAACACGACCTTACATGGTTGCTGTGAATTCAACACCTACGGCACAGCACAGCAACATTCAGGACTTAGGAACTAGTGAACACTGTAAAAAGTGCCGTCTCATATGCCTATGACAACCTATGTAACCCTTCACGATACTATTTTTGCCTTTTCAATACAAGGAGAAATAAAGGGGGGAAAGCATGACTTTTATTTCTCATCCAAATATTACAAGCCATGAATGAAAAGATTCACAGTGGTCTGCAACAGGTAAAACCTGGTACAATACTTGTAAACAGAAGAGAAGATGGGAGAGAAGGGGGAGGGGAGGGGAGGGGAGGGGAGGGGAGGGGAGGGGAGGGGAGGGGAGGGAAAGGGGAAGGAAGACTAGAGCAAAAGAGGGGAAAGGGGAGGAAGGAAGGAAGGAAGGAAGGAAGGAAGGAAGGAAGGAAGGAAGGAAGGAAGGAAGGAAGGAAGGAAGGAAGGAAGGAAGGGAGGAAGGGAGGAAGGGAGGAAGGGAGGGAGGAAGGAAGGAAGGGAAGGAGGGAGGGAGGGAGGGAGGGAAGAAGAGGAGGGGGGAGGGAGGGAGGGAAGAAGGGGAGGGAGGGGGGGAGGGAGGGAGGGAGGGAGGGAGAGAGGGAGGCAGACTTGCGAGTGGCTTGTTTTCCATGCAGACACTGGCACGCACCTATTGATGTGTCCGATGGCCGTGTTGATGGTGACCTGGGGTCCGTCCGGCCTCAGCACGTATGGCGGGAATGTGTCCTCATCGTCCACCACAGGCTCAGCGTCAGCCTCACCACTTTCGACTGACTTGGAACATTTATTTCTCAAGATCTGGACATTTGAAAGCCAGGCTTTAGGGGCCAGGAGGAGACCTGCCCTGCCGTCCGCTCACTGACCCGCGTGCCCGGAGAGGGCCCGGCTCTGACGCGGGACACCACGAGTCGCTGCTCCAGAACAGTGCTCAACCCCCGCCCCCCCCCCCGCCACGCCCCCCCCAGTCTGGTGTGGGGAGAGACACTCGCCACACGGGCTGGGAGAGCACCCTCCCTGCCGTCCTCCCAACAGCCCAGGGTAACGTTCCCACTCTTCCTAACTCTTCTCCACTCTCGGAACACGTCCACATTCTCTCCCCTAACAAGACCATCCTCGGTGATTGAAAAAAAGAAAAAAAAGTTTTAATCTATTCTGGGCTGGAGCCATACATAGCACAGCGGGTAGGGCGTTTGCCTTGCACGTGGCCGACCCCGGGTTCGATTTCTCCGCCCCCTCTCGGAGAGCCCGGGAAACTACCGAGTATCTTGCCCACACGGCAGAGCCTGACAAGCTACCCGTGGCGTATTCGATATACCAAAAACAGTAACAAGTCTCACAATGAAAATATTACTGGTGCCCACTTAGAGCAAATCGATGAACAACGGAACGACAGTGCTACAGCGCAATCTATTCTGATACATATCCGTCACTCAAAAGATACATTAAATTTTAGCTCCTACCTTTTCAATAGCTTTGTACGTTTTCAGGTCTTCTTCAAAACTTTTGATTTTGTCGGTATCTGCTAACATTATGTAATTAGAGATGGGGGCCCTGGCTCTCCCCTTGGACTGAACATAGGACCGATACTCTGTGGGCAAATCAAAACGAACCACCAAGTTGCATTTTGGAATATCAACACCCTCTTCCACAATACTTGTTGCAATAAGCAGGTTGGTCTCATGTGCCCGAAATTTTCTAAGTACCTAAAAAACAAATTCACCAAAAAAAAAAAAAAAAAAAAAAGAAGAAGAAGAAGCAATTCTAAGAAATTTTCCAAGGAAAGCATCGTGGTACAATAAGTGCCAACATTCACGCCCAGCGCTGCCTCTCCAGCCCCCTGAGTCTTTAAGTCTACACTGAAGAAGGGGTTCTCGTTTCTGAAAACCAAGCCCGGGATCACACAGGTAAGCTCTGATTTAAGGGCAATTCATGATTTAAAGAGGCGTTTGACCTCACATAAGTACCCACATGTAAATCACAGAACCTCTTCACGCCAAAGGGAGCAGCTCCTTTCATGACTTGAAAAGGAACTGAGGAACGAAGTGGGTGAACACATGTGCTCTGGGGTCGGGCTGCACGTCCCGACCCCCCGTAACATCCTGTGGTGTCATTCTGTGCCAACCACCCCCACCACCCCCAAAAGATGTCAAAGCCCTTCCACTGCAATCGCTCCGTCACTTGGAATTTAAAAATCACAAGCTTTTTCCCCTGACATCTTAGGACGTATTCAATTTTCAGGAATCGGAGCCTATTAAAAATAAACCAAAACCTTGTTTCATACTAAATTTAAAACAACATCATTCCCCATGTCTAGGATAATTTCAGTACTACAGTAAGTTGGTTTATAGGCAAATCTATCAGATTCTGACTCGTAGACTTGGAATATTATCAAACAGCTCTAATACAGAAAATGGCTTCAGCATGAATTACTCTGCCACTTTTAAGTTAAATAACGTTTAAAAGCTTTTGTTTGGGAGCCAGATATTATATTGGGTTTTAGCATCTTTACAAAGTTATTTCCTGTAAGAAATCCCCACCCCATTTTTTAATTAAAAAAAAAAAGCATGGAACAAAACTAAGCCAAAATCTTTAAAAGAAAGTGCTGTTTCTGAAGTATTCAACCAAGGAAGAACTTTATATTTTAAAAATAAAAAGGAGGGAAGTGTGATGAGATAGTATAGAGGGGAGGGCACTTGCCTTGCATGCAGCAGACCCAGGTTTGATCCCTGGCATCCCATATGGTCCCCTGAGTCAGATGTGACCCAAAAACAGGAAAGAGGGAAGGAAGGAAGGAAGGAAGGAAGGAAGGAAGGAAGGAAGGAAGGAAGGAAGGAAGGAAGGAAGGAAGGAAGGAAGGAAGGAAGGGAGGAAGGAGGGAAGGAGGAAGGAAGAAAGGAAGGAGGGAAGGAAGGAAGGAAGGAAGGAAGGAAGGAAGGAAGGAAGGAAGGAAGGAAGGAAGGAAGGAAGGAAGGAAGGAAGGAAGGGAGGGAGGGAGGGAGGGAGGAAGGAGGGAAGGAGGAAGGAAGGAAGGAAGGAAGGAAGGAAGGAAGGAAGGAAGGAAGGAAGGAAGGAAGGAAGGAAGGAAGGAAGGAAGGGAGAGAGGGAGGGAGGGAGGAAGGGGGAAGGAGGGAGGGAAGGAGGGAGGGACGGAGGGAGGGAGGAAGGGAGGGAGGAAGGAGGGAAGGGGGGAAGGAGGGAAGGAAGGAAGGAAGGAAGGAAGGGAGGGAGGGAGGGAAGGAAGGAAGGAAGGAAGGAAGGGAGGGAGGGAGGGAGGGAGGGAGGGAGGGAGGGAGGGAAGGAAGGGAGGGAGGGAGGGAGGGAGGGAGGGAGGGAGGGAGGAAGGAAGGAAGGAAGGAAGGAAGGAAGGAAGGAAGGAAGGAAGGAAGGAAGGAGGGAAGGAGGGAGGGAGGGATGGAGGGGAGAGGGGAGAAGGGCAGGCAGGCTCTTGCTGGGCGTCCAGGCCGTCAGCAGCCTCAGACCCCCCAAAGCCACATACTGTTTTTCTGTGCAAGCAGTTTGGCGTCATCAGCCCAAATAAAAGGAGCTGGGAAAGGTGATGACAATTCGGCAGAAAACTGGTGTATCCGACAGCTATTCTAATCCCAAACATCTGAGTGGCGCGAGAGCTGCTTCACGGCGACAGCGCGTCCCTGCCCGAGACGCGTCTTGGCGATTACCAGTGGGCGGGGGAGCCGAGACGCGGGGGCGCCCCTCTGGGCAGAGCGTGTCTGGGTGCGGAAAACGGTTATTGCTCCATTACTCTAAGTTACCTCTTCCTGCTTGCGGAATTCGGCCTCCATCTGTTTGTTTCGAGGCTGGTTCTTCCCGATGCCGTGTCCAGTTATGAAGTTGCTGCTGATGTAAGCCAGCTCCGGGTCCTGCTTGCCGGCTTCCTTTATCAATCTGGGGAAATTACACACACGCAGAGGTTAAGCATAGCTGAGGGGAGAAACTTAAAAGTTTTGTGTGTGGCGTCTTCCTTAAAATAAAACTTCACGAGCCTTTTGTTTTGGGTTTTGCTGGCGTACCTAACAAAACAGTCTTGGGTTTGGGTTTGGGTTTTGTTTTTTTTTGGGGGGGAGGGGGGTTCTTTGTGGCTTCTTTCCAGACTGCCTTAACCAGAAGTCACTTCTTCTCTTCATATATAGAGCTGTGGCCCAGACACTGGCACCAGCAGAGGGCTGGGTGGGTGGGGTGGGGGGGGGGGAACGGGCCAGGAGGGGACAGAGCAGGGCACCAAGAAGCAGGGGCCCTGTCTAGTTTGGCTTCAGACCACGCACGTGCACGCACACACAGACACACAGGTATCTCCAAACACGCACACAGCCTCCACCAGAGCCGGGCAGCACCAAACTCCGGGCCCCGAGTGTTTCTCCGGCCGAGGAATCCTCAGGTCCCCGTCCGGGCGCTGAGAGCCGGGGCCCTGGCCACTCCCGGGAAGCTCAGCCCCACCCCTGCGCTGCCCACTACCCCCCAACACGCTCCTGCCCCTGCACCTCTCTCTGGCCACAGCCCCAGCCCTGCAGAAGAGACGCCGGCCCCAGGGCCCTCTTCCTGCCACCTCTCCTATACTAGCGAGTGTCAGTCAGCTTTCGGTGGCCTTCGGCAGAGACACGGCCGGCCAGGGGCCGTGGCGCGGCATCGCGTTACAGGGTACAGAGGGCCGGTCGGCACTGCCATTACGGCTCCTCTGGAAATAGCCACCTCGAACAACTCGGCACGCAGGATAAACGGTTCCACACCTGATGTAAGTGATTCCAGATGGCGCCTCTGAAGTCGTTCGACATAGTATAAATTCCTAATAGAAAATTGCATTTTTAAGTCAAACCATTCTTTTTGTTGTTGTTGTTAATACACGAGACAGACTAATATCAAAGGGCGAGAAGGACCTTGGGCCGCCAGCTAGAGTATCTCCCGCGTCCTCATCAGTGAGACGCTGGCACTGTCTAGTGTCAGTTTGAACGTCTACTTGGCAGCGCAGGTACTTCTAACATCCAGAACCCGAAACTTCCTCCAGCCCAGCTCTGCGAGGCCCCACACGAGACTCTGACCGGAGCCGAAAGCGGCATCAGATACAACCCAACGGCATCTCCAGAAAGCGAGAGAGCCAAAAGCAGCCGCTTAGAAGTCATGATGCTTGGAAATTTCAACTTATGTAAATAGGCAGCAATATGGTATAATAAAGCCCCCCCCACAAAAAAAAATTGCATTCCAGTTGCCCCTAATTAGGCAACAAGTATGTTTACTTGGCACAAGCATTGATGTGGGCGACTCTCCCTAGCTGAGAAATGAAGGCTCGGAGCGGGGGGACTCCTGGCATCAACCTGCATTGGTGCCGCAGGGAAGCGAAGCAGCCGTGAGCACATCAGTGAAGCGGGGACCGCACGCTGACCGGCTGCGACAGGGGGAAGACAATCCTCTCTCACGTCGCTGTAACGTGAGCCGAGACAAAGCGAGAGGCTTCCAGAGAAGCAGAGTGAGGGTGGCGGCCGGCAGGGAACATCCAGGCCACATCCAAGCATCCAGCGTTTGTCCTAACGTCCACCTGACTGTCTGCCCTGCCCCAGCACACCGTCCTCCCAGCCCTGCCGTGTCCTGTCCACGGAGCTGCCGCGGGCAAGTTCCTGTTCTTCTTGTCACTGCAAATCCATCCGAGACCCCCTTTGTGCTCACAAGCCCGTGCACACGGACCGCTAGGAAGTCCAGAAAGCATGAGACCCCCGCACAGCCTTGGGGGTCTCCAGCTGCTCACCCCGATCTCCGCACCTCACTCGCCCAGCTGGCTCCACGCATACCCACATCCGGGTTAGAAAACCATGGAGTGGAAGAACTCGCTTATGCAGACAATCCCACCGGGGTGGGGGGGTGGGACTCAAGGCCGAGCCCTCGGTCCTGCCCAGGGCCATGCGACGGCGAAGGCTCTCAGCAATGGCCCCCGCCTGGGGCTCGGTCCCTGAGACAGTCCCACACAATTCCTCGAGGATCTTATCATGACACAACCCGCCAGGTCGCACAGAGAATGTGAGACGCCAGCCCCCTGCAGCACGCGAGGGAAGGTCCCTTTCATCTATGCCGTCTCTCTTATTTATTTGGGGTTTCTTTTCGGAACGGGGTGGGAGTTCCCTGGTGGTGGACTCTGGGGCTACTCCTGGCTCGGGAGTAGGGCCGGCCATCACGACCTGCAGTGCCCAGAAGGTGGAGGGAGGGCGTGTGCCCGTGTGGTGTGAAGAACTGGGCCTGCGTCCCCACATGCAGAGCCGGTGCCCAGCCCTCTGAGCCCTGCCCCTGCATGGTCTCTCCTAAGTAACCCAGCGAGGGGGAAGCCGCCTTGCAAAGACCCTGGGGCCTGGGGCTGGAGAGACAGCACAGCAGGAGGGGCGCCTGCCCTGCACGCCGCCCACCCAGGTCCCATCCCAGACATCCCGTATGGTCCCCTGAGCACCGCTCTGAGTGCAGAGGCAGGAGTGACTCCAGAGCACTGCTGGGTGTCGCCCCAAGACAAAAGCAAAATAAGACGGATCCTGGAGCTTTGAAAAGCTCAGCAACTGCTAGTGCCGGAGAGCCAGTACAAGGGCGAAGGCCGAAGCGAGCTCGAACCCCAGCCCTGCCGAGTGCCTGACTCCTACCGGGAGCAACCCTGAGCTGCACCTAGTGTGACCCCCAGAACAAAACCCCTACAAAACTCGGAGTAACTTCCACACAAGGCTGGTTTCCCTCGTGGATGGGAAGAAGGACCGGGTCTTCAGTGCTGGAGGGCCGCTTGGAGAGGAAAGAGGGGGGATGTGAGGAGGGGCAGGACACTCAGACCCCAGGCCCGTCCCCAGCACGGGGGCCTGAATCCCCGGCCTGACGCCTCCAGCCCTCCCCCACAAGCCCAGGCCACAATGAGGGTGTGTCCGAGGGTCTCGGGACCGTCCCTCGGGGGCTCCTGGCGGTGCAGGGGGGCGGGAGGGGCAGAGGGGGAACAATCGGAGCAGCAAAAGCCGGCATCGTTGGGCTGGACTCCAAAGCGCCAAACACGCATGAGCCCATGGTGGTAAAAATGATAACTAGGGTGAAAAGACGAGCTTTCCTTAGGGAAGAGTCGAAACACAGACCTCGAACCCTCCCTACCCCGGGAGCAGCCGGGCTTGGAGGCAGCGGCTGGGGCGCCCGAGGAGGCCACGGGGCCCTCCCGGCTGCGCACGCTGGCCTCACACCAGGGGTGGCCTTGGGCCCCGGCTGCCAGTGACGCTTCCCCCTGACTGTGAACCGAGGGAGGAGGAACTCTTGGGTCCCGCGCCGTGTTCTAAAGGCTGCACCCCCCAACCCTGCGCCCTGAGGCGGAGACCCCAGCCCCCCCTCGCGCGGCTGGGGCCGGGGCTGGCTCCCGAACGGCATCCCCGGCCCTCGGGCTCCAGTCCCCCCGCGCTGAGACAAGCCCCCGTTGTGTCTGAAATTAGCAGCCCCCAGAGCCCACCGCAAACCCCTCGCTTCCGCGTCAGCGAGCGGGAATTCCAGGCTCTTTTATGAAAATTGATCACAATTAATCTGCTCCTCCGAGCCCAGAGGAAGCCACTGATTGTTGGCTCCGCCGTGAACGCTGGCACGACTCCACGTGCGAAGGGAAAACTGCAGCGAAGAGGGGCAGGAAAGACAATCACCCCCGCCCCCGCCCCTGCCTCTCTCCGGGCTTCAGGGAAGACAGCTCTCACACTGTCCTTGAAGGGCAGGGAAAACGCCCACCACGGAGGACTCCGCCGATGCCGACCCCTGACCTCCAATCCAGGGAGAAGCTGCCCGCGGCCAGCCGGGGCTCTCCTGGCTGGCTTCCCACCAGCAAAGGGCTGGGAAGAGAATTAGGGTGGGGAGGAGAGACAGAGAGGTGGGGGGGGCTGGGGGGAGAGAGAGAGGTGGATAGAGAAAGAAAAAGAAAGGGAGGGGAAGAGAGAGGAGAGGGAGAGACAGATGGCGAAAGGGGCAAAGAGAGAGGGAGAGAGAGGGAGGGGGAGAGTAGGGGGTGGATGGACAAAGAAAGAGAAGGAGGGGGAGAGAAGGAAAGAGAGGGGAAGAGGGAGAAGAGGGAGAGAGAGAGGGGAGGAGGAAGGAGGGGGAGAGACAGACAGAGAGAGGGAGGGAGAGAGAGAGGGAGTGAGAGGGAGAGAGAGAGGGGGAGAGGGAGAGGGAGAGGGAGAGGGAGAGGGGGAGAGGGAGAGGGCGCATGCACTGTGCTGCCTGGGGCGTGAGGCTGAAGGAAGAGCCGACCACTCAGCGAACAGACCCCAGAACTATCTCGGCAACCAACTAGCAATTTGCCTCCAAACAAACCACTTTTCCTCCCCAGGTCCTTCCTATTTTTAATAAAAAATAAGTGGGCTGGATTAGGGGCTCGGAGAAGCCCGCTTCCGGCCTCCAGCCCCTGACTTCTGCGGGATTCACGACCCAGAGTTCTCTGCGGGTCCATCCGAAGGATCAGGCTGATGACGATGGAAATTACCAGGTTGCACGCTGCCGGGGGGCTACCCCAGAGTCCAACATTGAGTTACTCCTGTGCGTTTTCAGAGCCCCCAGTCAGTCAGAAGCAATTGAGGGATGGGGAGGGGGGGCCGGGAAATCCCCAATTACTGCAGGAACCCGAGCGTGGTTTTTCCTCAGAGATCGCCACTCGCTCTCGGAATTCGAGTTTGGCCAATTAGGGGATTGGGGGGGGCGGGGGGGACAGTCTGAAGCATCACATAAGGAGCCACTGGGGGCCCGGCTATCGTACGACACACCCGTCCGCTCACGAGCAGGGGCCGGGCGGGAAGGGACCCTCTCCACGGAGGAGGTGTAGACGCACAGCTGGGTCAGGAGACAGACTGCTGGGGAAGGGGCGGGGGCCCCTCCTCCGCGTGCTCACTCGGCCCCGACCAGGGAATGGCTCCGAAGGGCAATTCGGACTGGCTTAGCCTCCAGCCCTGCAAAGTGGCCGACAGGAACCGCTGCTGCCACGGAAGCAAAACGCCCGGGAAAGGGTCGGCACACTCGGCCCCACAGTGCTCAGAGGGGACGCCGCGCCTGACTTGGTCACAGATTAAAGGACGACGCGTGGAACTGAGCAGTTCTAGGGGAGCGAGGGACGAGCCCGCACTCCTGCTGAGAGTGCTCAGACGAGGCAGCCCCTCTGGGAGCACCCTCGGGCCGCAGGGGCCCCTGGGGACCGCTGCTCCCGGCCCAGCACGACTCCTGCGTGTCGCTGGCACCAGCTCGCCTTCGGCCACCAACACGCCCGTGGCTCCTCGGCAGGGCGCCTACCTGTTTAAGACGACTGCCGTGTATCTCCTCTCCACAAAAATAATCCCGCACAAAATGTTGGTAAACGGAGAAGGGAAATTTGTCTCTGGCTTCTCTTTTTCTTCAATTTCCTCATCATCGTCATCAACCTCGGAATCACTCCAAGACACGTAATTGTCCTGGTTCCTGTTGTTGTACCATTCCACGCTCTCAAACTGCTGGCGCTCGTACGGTTTGTATTTGCGCAAGATCTCGAGCAGTTTGATCACCTTAGGAGTCACGAACCTCAGGTCGAGCGAGGCGGGCGAGAAGTGCTGCTCGCACAGCGCGTGGACCTTCCGCAGGAAGGTGTCTGCGAAGAGCAGGAACTTCCTGTGCAGCCCCTCCTGCTCCTGCTTGATGTACTTCTGCAACTCCCGAACCATCATGCCGGCCACCTTGTCCGCACACCATGGCCCCAGGACGACCAAGACCTCCCGGCAGTCCGACAGTATCTACGAACAAGACACCAAGAGTCAAAGGCCAAGCGGTGACTGCCTGGGATTTTCTTTTTTCTTTTTTTTTTTTTTTTTTGCTTTTTGGGTCACACCCAGCAATGCACAGGGGTTACTCCTGGCTCTGCACTCAGGAATCACTCCTGGTGGTGCTCAGGGGACCATATGGGATGCTGGGATTCGAACCCGGGTCGGCCACGTGCAAGGCAAACGCCCTACCCGGTGTGCTATCGCTCCAGCACCCCCCCTGGCATTTTCATGTGCAGCTGAACTGGGACGGGCTCCATTGCAAACCTCCCCATCACATGGATCTGACATCACCAACAGAAGTCCTGAGGCTGATCCCGAAGGCCACGGATGGGCCACTGATCTGCTCAAGCCCCACTTCCCCACATGCTTATTATTCACATATGTGTCTCAGGTCACCCTTGCCCCCACCGCAATGGGAATAATCTAATAGAAATTTGGACTGGTGCAATAGGACAGTGGCCAACCTGGGTTCGGTCCCCAGCATCCCATATGATACCCCAAGCACTGCCAGGAGTAATTCCTGGACACAAAGCCAGGAGTAACCCCTGAGCATCACCAGGTATGACCCAGAAAAAAAAAAAAAGAAAGGAAAAAGAATAAAAGATACAGCTGTAGAAATAATGAAAGAGAGATTGAACTCTGTGATGAGTTAGAGGGACAGATGAGTCACATCTATATACATCATGCGAGGAATTATATCAAGCAGGGTGATCCTAGCCCATCTTGTAAAACCAAAGCAGTCTGCACTGACTACTGTAAAGATCTGTCACTATTAATAAACTCCATCCAATAAGTATTTGTGAAAAATGCCCAAAGAGATAAGGAGGTAAAGCCTTGAACTAAAATGAATAGGAAATAGCAAAAAAAACACTCCTTAGAAGTGTATTTTCATTTAAACATCACAAACACAGGGAAGCCCTCTCTGATACTTCCTGTACTTGCTTTGTTCCAGTTTACCTGTTTAGAAATTAAAGTAGAATCTCTTTCTTTTGAATGTACAGATATGTTACAGTCATTGATAAAATTAAGTGCATCTTCTAACTCCATCAGCAGTCTCTCGTACAGCCCACTCCGGTCAGCAAATGGTCCACAATCCACCACCATCTCACAGGGCTGAGAAGTGCATCTTTGGGACCAGAGGTGACAGTTATCAGTTACACAGTGAACCCACGACAGCCTTATGATCCATTACATCCCTGAAACAAAAAAGAAACTTCCTGCTTCCAGTAGGTCTTCCAACTCAGGGTCTAGGAAGGCTCAAAACAAGCCTGAGTCTGAGTATCTTTTGCTGTGAGGTTTTACGGAACAGATGCGTAAGGCTCAGAGCCAAGGATTGTGTGATCTTTCATGACTATTGCAGCCTCTTGGATGTGGTTTTTGGTTTGGGTTTTTTAAGTTTTAATTTTCATCTCTTGCCCTTTTAGGCATCAACCAAAATGAGAAACAATGTTCATTTAAATACAAAAACTATCACAGTGATTACTTCCTCAGAAGCAGAAATAGGCAAGGGGCAGGGGTGGTGTCATATATCATAGGGGAAAGTTGTATCCCTAGAGATGCCCATTTCTCGACTATTTGAAAGGCTTAGCATTTTATTTTAAAGGGAGTTTTTGTTTGTTTGTGGGCGACACCTGTTGGTGCTCAGGGTTTGCTCCCGGCTCAGCACTCAGGGATCCCTCCTGGTGGGGCTCCAGGAACCACGTCAAAATGCTGGGGATTGAAGCAGCGTTGGCTGCATGAAAGGCAAATACCCCAGATCTGCACTCTGCCCCTTAAATGAATTTTTAATGTGCCATCGAAAGAAATCATTCAGAATTACTGAACCTTGGCTATTTCGTGCCTTTCATTAAATCTAACCAACATAAATATACATAATATTCTTTTTATTTTAAAGTACAAATAGTGACTTAAGAAAATGAACAATAGGGGGGTGGGGAGAGAGTCGAGTAGACAGGATGCTTGCCTTGAAAGCAGCAGACCCAGGTTTGACCCCCGCATCCCTATGGCTCCTGGAGCCCTGCCAGGAGTGATCCGGGAGCACAGAGCCAGGAGTCAGCCCCGAGCAGCACCAGGTGTGGGCCCAAAAACAAAGAGAGAAAAAAGAAAATGAGGGGCCGGAGCAATTGTAGGTAATGTGTTTGCCTTGCATGCAGCTGACCCGGGTTCGATTCCCAGCATCCCATATGGTCTGCCAAGCACCGCCAGGAGTAATTCCTGAGTGCAGAGCCAGGAGTCACCCCTGAGCATCACTGGGTGTGACCCAAAAAGAAAAAAAAAAAAAGAGGGGCTGGAGAGATAGCACAGCGGGTAGGGCGTTTGCCTTGCACGCGGCCGACCCGGGTTCAAATCCCAGCATCCCATATGGTCCCCTGAGCACAGCCAGGGGTAATTCCTGAGTGCAGAGCCAGGAGTAACCCCTATGCATTGCCAGGTGTGACCCAAAAAGCAAAAAAAAAAAAAAAAAAGAAAAGAAAAGAAAGAAAATGAAAAATAGCAATAACATTTAGATGCCAGGTTTCTGCTGTTTCAGCCCAAATCAGAATTTAGACTTAACTAAAGACTCCCATTTAGAAGCGGGTACTGATCCGCTCCGTCTAAGTATCTGCTCCTCGGGGTTCCCGCCATCCCTCGTCCAAGGCCCGGGGATGGTCTGCAGGTAGAAAAGGGTTGAAAGCCACTCTCTGACCCTCGACTTCCGGGGGCTCACCTGTGCAGGTCTAACAATCTAATCCAGCCCAGACGAAAGCACTGGACGGGTCTCTTCTACATTTATGGATTTTTAATCAGGAAAACGAGAAACAGCATAACTTCTGGTTTGGGGTTTTGGGATTTTTATTTTGTTTGTTTGGGGGGGTTGGGGGTTTTGATTTTTCTGGGTTTTTTTTTGCCTTTGGAAACCTATGGCACCTATGGATCTGAACCATTACTTTTTTCCTTTCTCTCCACAAAGAAAACTTCCCCGAGTCCCACTAGATGCCGGGCACACTGCAAGGGGTTTTCCATCTGTCAGTGTAATGGGTCGTCCAAGATGCCCCGCCCGCGACGCCAAGACCATCACATGGGTTTTAGGGCTCACAGAGCTCGCAGCAAGTGGGGCTGAGCGAGGCCAGCATCCCAGCCCACGTGGGTTTCATCCCATCCCTTGGCCGAGCACGAGTGTCCTCCTGATGCTGTGACCGTCCTAGGAAACACCACTGACAGTCTCACTAAGGGCTAATAGGCACGCAGGATACCTGTGGAGGATTTGGTTACGTTACACAGTCCCTTTCCATCCCACTCACATGGGTGCCCTTCTGCCAATGTAAACGAATCATAAAAGGTATGTTCTACCGTGCGGCCGCTAGTGCGGCCACTTGACCTCATATCTCTTCATTCTCAGCAATGGAAAACAAATTGTCAAATGCTTCCTTTTCAGCAGGTCCGACTTTAGGGGGGAGAAACTCCAAACAATAATAGTGAGTTTTTAGTTGAAATATTGAATGTAATCAAAGTAAAGTGAAAGTAAAGTGAAATTTATAAGTTACACAGGCGGGGTAGGGGGCTGGGAAGGTGGGGGTGGGGGGAGGTATACTGTGATTCTTGGTGGTGGAATAATGCACTGGTGAAGGGATGGGTGTTCGAGCATTGTATAACTGAGACTTAAACCTGAAGGCTTTGTAACTTTCCACATGGTGATTCAATGAAAGAATAAATGTTAAAAAAGGTATGTTTTAATGAAACTCCAAACAGCCTCCTCAAACAAGCAAGCCTATAAGTAATAAGCAAACTTTTTTTTGGAGATTCACACCAATTTTCCAAGCGAGGGTGGGGGTGAGTATTTATTTTAAAAACTATTGTACATTGGGGAAAGGAAGGGAATACATGGGTGATGGGTGTGGTGTCGGGGTCATGTAGGCATGAAACCATGAGTAACATTATTGTATACCACGGTGCCTCAATCAAGAAAGATTTTTTTAATTTAATTAAAATACAAAAGATAATGTGTGTTAAGCCCAGGACTATGGGTTCCCAAGTGGCAAGACGGACAGAAACACTAAGCAGAAGGAGTTTTATTCCAGTATACTGGGGTAAACTCTCTCACCCACAGAGTGGTCTCTGGATAGCAACCCCGACTTCAGGCAGCAAGCAGTTTATATAGGGTTTGATTACATACGCAGTACACGCCTTATTGTTTCAGAAAAGAATCTTACTTAGTTACCAAACACAGGTGTTTTGGCAAGTGTCTAGGGTAATGGTGGTTAGGCAATAGTTAAATAAAGGTTTCCAGTAACAGCACCAATTTTATGATTACATAGACTTCTCGTTCTTTTAGGGTTAACAAAAAGCAACTTCTGAGGCATTGTGAGAATTGATTGCTTGAGCCCAGGAACTTTCCCAGGTGGGTTCAGTTTGGCTAGTTACGCCTTGTTTTATTGCTGGGAAACGGAGACTGTTTAATTCCTGTAGCTCAACCTGAGGCCTAGCTGCTTTTGCTGATTTCTGCCGCCTGTCACGGCTGCACTCGGGCTTGTTCTGAGTCTCACGTGTGAAATCCTCAGTTCTCTGAGTAAGCAGCAAGGACTCATGAGGAGGAAGCGAAGGCACCGTCTCTCACACGCTGGCTGAGAGGGAGGGCAACGCTCTTCACCTGGGTGAGAAGCCCAGGTGCCTGCTCCTTCCCGTGGGAGCCAAGGGCGGGCAGGTGAGTGTCCGGGTCGGGTGGGAATCCTCAGTCTGGCTCTTTCCCTCTGCCTGGTCCCCCGCGCAGGGACAGCTGGCCCCGGGAAAGCCCGGGCAGCCACGAGCACACCTACCTGTCCAAGACCACCAAGTCCGTGGCAGTTTCGGCATTACTCTTAAGGATTTTCTCCAGTTTCTGAATTTTTTCTCCCAGTTCCTCTGGATCACATTTCCCATTTAAAATGGAAGCAGTGAGTCCCAGAATCCGAGGACAGAGTGGGTAGTTTTCGCAGAGCTAGCACGAGTAGAAGAGACCCACAGTGAGCACTGCACATGGCAAGGCCATTAACAAAAGAAACAGCACAGATTAAAATTGTCAAAGCCATAATGCACACTAAAAATCTTACTTGTGGAACTACTACAGCTCGCTTAAAAGAGCTGCTTAGCCAAAAGGCACATTTAAAACACTGAGAGATTACATACTTCATTTATTCAGATAATGTCTGAAATGCACTGTAGGTTTAGATTATACATTTACTATACAATATCACACATTCAGTAGTATATATTTATATGAACATTAGCTTAATATTAATTCATTCATCCTCTGGAACCAAGGTTCTAAAATTGATAGCAAGCATTGCGCATATATATATATATACATATATATATACATACACATACATATATATATATATAAGAAAACTGCCTGTACTCTGCAATTTGACCAAAATTATTCAAACTAAGAAAAATTTAAAAATTTACCTTCATAATTTCTCGGTAGGGATGGTCTAAGATTGCAAGATGGCACTCATCAAACACCAAAAGATTAATGTCTGAGAGTGAAAAGTAACCATTTTTCAAAGCATTCAAGGCGACATAACAAGTCATAACAAGAACCTGAAATAAAATCAACATCAGACACAAACAAGCCGTTCAACCCGTCTCAACTCACTTAGATGAATTCCACATGGACGAACAGACGGATGGATGGAAACCCATACTTGGGAAAACAAGAGTTGAACTGGAAAACACGGAGACAAACTGAGAAGGAAAACTTCAATAATGGGCCAGAAAGAACTCAACAAGTCGGAGAGCAAACCGCGCTAAACACCCGCGCCCCCCCTCCCAGAACCCCCCAAACACACCATCTCAACAATGAAAGCCCACAATGCACGGTGAAATCTACTCCATCTACTGCACCTGGGCTTTCAGGTGTCCACTGATCTATGGACGGCTGGGTCTAGTTCACCAGACCAGTGCAAGTTATCAGTTACCATAAGAGAATTTGCTGTGCTAGCCTCTCTCTGTTGTTGAACAGGCATGGTTTTCTAGAAAAAGACACACTGAATGTCCTTTTGATAGTCCTCTGGGCATTTAAGGGGTTCGGCTCTGCAAACTCTGCCCTCGCAGGCGCTGCACTTCTGGGTATGGTATGTGTGTGCACCAGATCAGTTAGGAGGCATCGGAACCCACCAGGCTCCCCAGGTGCCAACATGCAAAAGGCCTTCCGCATGCCGGGGACATGAAAGTGTGAGTTAAAGGAAGTCTCTGTCAAAGACCCAAAGCCCTCAACCGAGGAAATCCTTTAGTGTTAAGACCGTTTAATCTCAACAGGAAATTTTCTGACCGTGGGTTACCTGCAGGTCGGAAACAGGTCATGGGAATTGGTTTTCAAGCAAGTAAAGTATACTACAAAGCTGTTTCTTTTCTATGAAAAGTAAAACAAATCAAATCAGCACTGTATTTGGATCTAATATAAAATTTGAGAGAGAGAGAGAGAGAGAGAGAGAGAGAGAGAGAGAGAGAGAGAGAGAGTACAAAAGGGCTCGCATCTAGCATCTAGACTGATTAAGTACGAGGTAGCTGAGTCTTTAAGCCAAAGAGACAAGAAAGGCTACAGGCCATTTTAGAAACCAAACCGAGGGATCTGTAGGGACGTCTCAAGAGAAACCTCAAGTCTTACCTGGTGCTTAGTGAACTCTTGGCTCCATTTCTCCTTTGTACAAGAAGCACTTCCTTCGAGGCTTGCGTATTCCCCGACCTTGAGATCCGAGTGGGTCCGGACCGCGGAGGCCTGCTGCGTGACCTGGTTTGCTGATCACAAAGATAACGCACCACGTGAGGAGGGGCGGTCAGGAGAGACCACTCACAGCCGACCGCCGGGTTAGTGATCATTAGGACCATTAAAGAATCGGCTGTGGAAAATCAGCGGCCCTGAGACCTCCCCCTACTTCCTGTTCCTCCAGAGAGGCTTCAGACCTCCTCCTCCAGCTGATGTTCTCCAACCCGAGAAGTCAGCTTCGAGGTGGGAACCCAGCCCCGCACTCCAGGGTTATCTCTTGTTGTTGTTAAGAAAGAAGACGGTGCACAAGCCCGTATTTTCGGCATGTGCCGAAAGGGAGGGCGCAGGGGAAAGAAACAAGAAAAACGTTCTTGCTGTCTGAGATTATGGGACAGGAGACTGTGTTCCCAAAGGACGAGACTATGTTCCAAAAGGAACTCACTCCCAGCAGCCGCAGAGACAGAATGAAAAGCAATTGTACTGATGAGAAAAAGTGAAGTTTAACGCCTGAGGGAATGAGCTGATGAAGGCTCAGGAGCAACGCTGACAGGAAACACAACCAAGGGATATTTCTGCTAGCGGGGCCCTCTCGAGCGAACAATCACTTTCAATGATTTCACGTATTTAACACCCGCTGAGAAAAACCTGCTTCGTCACACTGTCGCATCCCATTTCCTCCACAGAGTTGGTTCAGATATTTGGTATTACCAGAGTTGACCAAGAACACCGTCCTTTTCCCATTGTCCTGGCAGTCCCCGCGGATCTGATAGGACAGCTCCTTCATGAGTAGCACTGCGATGAACGTCTTCCCTGAGCCAGTGTTTAAGCAGACTATGGTGTTATGGTCCAGAGCTGCTTCAAGCAGTTCGACCTAGAAACAAGTGGGGGGGCAGAGAGTAGAGGGAGGGGGTATTATATACATATATGCACCTCTTTATCGAAGAAGAAAACTTAGAAAACTAGAACTGTCACATCTTCCTAAAAATAGTCCGCAAATAAATTTCTCTTTTTACATCTCTGAGAATAATCAGCAACACGAAAATGCCTCTTATGGCGCTAGAGAGATGCTACAGAAAGCCAGGTTCAGTCCCCAGCACCACATGTGGTCGCCTGAGCACTACCAGGAGTGAACCCTAAGCACAGAGCCAGGAGTAAGTCCTGAGCATTGCTTGGGGGGGGTGGGGGGTAAGGTAAACAAAACAAATCATTTTTTTATATTTTTATTATTGTTATTTTGTGGGGGCACATCCAGTGTTGCTCAAGTCTTATTTCTGGCTATGCACTCAAGGATCACTCCTGGCAGGTTTGGAAACTATATGGGATGCCAGGGATCAAACCTGGGTCAGCTGCATGCAAGGCAAGCACGTTACCACCTGAATTATAGCTCTAGCCCCAAGCCAAAAAAAAAGCCTTTTATATAGAGCTATATGCATAATCCTATGTTGAAACAACATTTACAAATTCTTTTTTTTTTTTTGCTTTTTTTTGGGGTCACACCCAGCGATGCACAGGGGTTACTCCTGTCTTTTCACTCAGAAATTACCCCTGGTGGTGCTCAGGGGACCATATGAAATGCTGGGAATCGAACCTGGGTCAGCCTTGTGCAAGGCAAACGCCCTACCCGCTGTGCTATTGCTCCAGCCCCTACAAGTTCTTTAAGAATTATTTTTGCACAGATAGGAAACTTCTCCTGCATAAAATGAAAGACTAAATTTACAGGTACTGTGGCTCTGCCAGTTTACGGCCAGAAACCCGATCTCAAGTCCTACCTAGCTCATGAGGAAAAAAATCCCCCTCAAATGGGAAGAAATTAAGCAGTTCAGACATAGACACACAAGCACACAAGCACTCAAGAACACACACACACACACACACACACACACACACACAAACCATCAGCTCAATTCCCCTGGAGATGTTAGAAAAGAAAAGCTCTATTAAGAACAACTGTTTGGGCAAAACTTTCTTGGCTGAGACCTCCGGGGCGATCTCAAGGAGGGCGGGCGGGCCAGCTCCCACCCCAGCAAAGCAGGGCAGCTGCCGCTTACCACGCCCCAAACCACTGCCATGCCTCCGGCCAGACCCCACCACCTCAGGACGGAGACCACAGAGGACCTCAGCATCTGAAACCCTCTGGAAGTGGGTCTCTGTGGCTGGACACTCCAGGCCTTCTCAGACCCGGGATGGGCAACCTCCCCACCACCTCCCGGTACTTCCAGGGGAACCAACTGCCACCCCCACGTCACCCCGCCACCACCTCCATGGTCAGCTACCTGCCTTGCTGCAGAGACTCAGAAATAAATCTTCAAAGAGATCAACTAGCCACAAAAACTTCTTGGACATCCATTCCTGGCTGAGCCCTCGGGGGTGATCTCGGCGGTGGGCAGGCCAGCCCCCACCTGAACAAGGCTCCGGCAGCGGCTCCCACACCCACCAGCTGGCACCATGCCCCTGGCCCGGCTGCCCAGGTAAGAACCGTCTGGAGCGGATGGCTGCATTTTCAGCCCGTAACCTCTCCAAACACCATCACACTGGCAAGCCAGGGGGGGGCACACCGGACTGGAAGGGATAGCACGGAGCAGCCAATCAATCTCACTAACACAGGAAGGCTAAACTCGCAACAACAGCCTAATAAACCCTCGGACAAGGACTTAAAGGTCCCCCCGGTGAGATACAACAGTTTCCACAGATTTTCTTCTGCGGAATTTTTTTTTTTTATCATCCCGTTATCCCTTTAGTGGTAACAAGCAATATAAAATAAAATATTGTGGGCCTGCTACCGGGGCAGGCTCGAGGCGGGGGGTTGGGAAGATGGAGACAGTGGTGGAGGGAAGGTGTGGGATCGGGGTGGTGGGATTGGAGTGGGAATATTGAGTGCCTGGAACAAATAGTCATGAACCACCTTGTAAACCGCGGTGTTTAAATAAAGTGGGAAAGAAGAACGAGAGTTCAGAACAAGAAAATTAATCAGAAGAGAAAAGCTTCAAAAGGTAGATGAGTTTTATGTCAACTCTATGCTAATTTATTCCATTTTAGTGCAAATGCTCCGGTATTAGTGTTCTCATTAGTACCTGATATTTTCTTGGCGTATAAATGTTATCAGGAATAGCTTCTTGTTGCCATGGCAATCCAAAGAAAGGACCCATTGGTGAGGAAGCGGGGGTCAGGAGCTGCAGAGCCGCCATGCTGAGGGGTCGCAAAGCTTCTCACCCATCCAGTGTTTCTCTCATTGCATTTCTGCTCTAGCACAGCTTACTACAAAGGGAAAGAGAAGACCGTTACACGACCATGCAGGGTTAAAGGCAAAAGGGAGCACAGACACAGGAGAAACGTCAGAAAGGTCATTCCCACAGGCCTTGCAAACTCCTGAAATTGCTTAGCTTTTCTTTCTTTTCTTTCCTTTTTAATCATAGGGATCGTTTTCAAAAGTCAGACACTCCGTACGCTCCAATCCAGCAGGTCTCCAAGCAGAAACACGGTGGAAAGAATCAGACACCTGCACACAGATGTGGCACATCCCCAAGTACTTAGTCCTGCATTACTACTGAGGATTCCAAAGTGGCTTTGACATGTATTAATAAAAAAATCAACGAGTTAGGGTACCGGTATATAATGGGACACTCTGAATCCATTAAGAGACATATCTAATTTTACTGAAATAATTGTATCCATAATATACCTTTAAAAAAAATTAAGCATGATATGCCTTTTAAAATATATACGTGCGTAGTGTGTGAATAAGTAGATTAATATATTTATGTAAATAAACACAAACATATTCCAACTGCGTTTTAACTCCTATAATTAAATCATCAGAAAACTGCTCTTGTTCAGACAATTAGCAAATGAAGGAAAAGCATGAGGCCTGGTGCCTGTCCATAAGAAAGATTCAACCCCCCCAAATATTACGTCATTTTATCCAACTACAAAGCACAGGCCTCCCCTCCGTAGATGGCCTGCCAGCGCACAGCCGGGTCACCGAAATGCATTTCTGGAAAGGTACACGGGCCCCGGCAGAATGGACACGGGGCCTGGCCGTGGTCTCGGGGCCCCATCTGTGTGTCACATGGCCTTTCGCAAGGAGAGAGTGTGTGATAAACGTCGGCTGATGTGAAGACCACGAGATAAAAGCCGAGTCTTCTCGAATTCCCCACCATGAGGCAGAGGAACAGGCTCTCTGGGCCGTCAGCAGAACAGCCGGTTCCGCCCGGCTCCTGAGCAGCCACACTGCACGGAAAGAATGGCATTCTTTGTTCCCGCACACAGATGCCCGCCCCTCCTGACAGGTTCCATATATACGCACAGGGGCAGCCGATATTTAAGCCGCTGCATCTGATCCAGTAAGAAGTCTCAAGTGTAGACACTGCTACACAGAGCCACACAGCAGATTCTGGTTTCAGAGTCGGGGCAGACAGGAGTCAGCCCCCCCCCACACACATGACCAGGGCACCCTGGCACCCGGCAGCAGGGCTCAGAGCTGGGGGCCGCTGGGGGCCGGGCAGCTGCCTCCTGGGAGGGGGAGAGGGAGGAGGGCGCCAGCAGGGCATTCCAGAGCAAGGCACAAAGCTCCCGCCTTCCTGAAACCCGACTCCTCTCCCATCACAGCTCCGCAGCCTCCAAGGAGCCCGCTCGGCCTCTGCCCTCCCTGCCGCCCTCCCTGCGTCCTGCCTGGCCCCACTCTCCGCCTGGCCCCGGGGTGACCCCAACACCCATCCGAGTCACAGCGGAGGGCTCAGGAAACAGGTGGCCGAAGTCCTGCTGGTGGACGGAGGTTCCCAAGGAAGGAGGCGGCAGGACTGAGTGTGACCCTCCCAACACCAGGCCCTCCTCCTCCCCACCACGGCCCCCAAGTCACCCCAAGGAAAACCACCAGGAGGATCGCACTTGGGGAAGGTAAAAACTAAGAAAAGACCCTTCCGGTTTTTACGAGAGCAGAGCCGACAGCCTCCGAAACAATCAGTGTCATGAGACAGAGGTGGCACAAACCTCCCACGGTGAAGAAGACACCGGGCAGGGCCGCCTGCCTCTCGGGGCGCTAGGGGGGCGCACCTGGGGATGGAGGAGCCGCACCTGGGCGCAGAGTCACTGCGTCCACGCTTAGGAAACGGGCGCCATGGGTGCACGGGAGAAACTGCCCAGAGCACAGCTTGGGGACAGGGAGAGCCCCACAGGCTCGGTCTGCCCTTGCTCTCGCGACATTTCTATGCTTGGAATTTCCAAATAAGGAGTTTTTTAAAGCAGCTCAGCTAAACAGTAGCACGTGGGCCGGGGTCTCCAGAGCCAGACGGCGGCACACTTAGGCATCAGCCACGGGCTCGAGCCACGAAGGTGTGGCCACAAACTAGCAGGCCTGCGCCCTGAGACACCAGGCAGCCCTGACGACCTGGCCCACACGCCTGCGTCACGCATGTTCACTTCCTCCTTCCCGGGGCACACGCTCCAGAACCAGCCACGTGCCTCGCTCCTAACTGCGACTGCACTGGCGGCGGCCACACACCGTGTCACCCAGCTAGTGACCTGCACCGTGCGTGCGTGGAAGTCTGCACGGGAACACGCAGAGAAGGGGCCCCAGGACCGTTCACATGCGTTCCACCTCGCTGGGAAGTGACCGCCCGCCCCCTCCCACTGGCCCATCAGGGTGAGTACAGGAGGGAGTCGGGGGGCGGGGGGGTGGGAAAGGAGGGGAGAGGCAGCTTTCCATAAGCTCATTTTTATTCATTTAAAACACAGCTGCTGACCACAGTGACACACTTTCTATTTAGGGAAAGCAGATATGAGAGTGAAAATTCAACATGTAACGCAATAATGTGAGCAGAGGAAGACCTTCTTTCGCCCCTTCTCACACTCCGCGGCATGTTGAAATCGCTCCCCCGGCCCCACCCGCCAACTTGGCCTTAGTGAAGCACCGAGTCCCAGCTAGAGCAAGTGTCGGTGTTTCACAGAGGAACTAACCTGTCAGCTGCCCTGACAGGGCCAGTAATTGGTCAGACACACAGGAGACTGCAGAGGCTGCCCGCAGCCCCCACATGCGGCTCGCTGGGATGTGTGTGACTTGGCCAAACACGTCAGCCCACCTTCGCTACCTCTTTCACACAGACAGTCACAGATTTACCGTTTCAATGTTCGCGATCTCTGCTTGGCTGTAGTTGGAACTGCATTTTGACATTGTGATAGCAGTTTACTGGAAAACCACAGCAAGCCCCGCTCTGAAAACAAATGCAAAATAGCCAGGGGTTAGGAGTGGGATTTAAAGGGAATACAAAGACATCTGCAAGACAGCCCTGTGCATATGCAGGGCTGAATAAAAGGCCATTATTTCCCAGTATGTCATGAACAAAAGGACACTGAGTTATTTTAGGTACTAAGTCTTACTCTAAAACAAAGAACAAGAGTTTACACTCCGGACAATCACATGCCTAACCCCCTGAGAGCTGGGGGCAAGAAAAAGTCAGAGAAAAGGTCGCAAGGATTTCAAAGTGCACACAAGGAAATCAAACAAAGTAAATAAATCCAAAAGTTAGTGACTATAAATAAATAAAAATACAGGGGGGCTAAAAGTGTGTTGTTTCCTACATCCACATACATAAAAGATTTAATAAAGGGCACCAGGAGATGTACTTGTCTGAGGGCCTCCCGGTGGTCAGAGCTAAATCGATCAAGAACTTTCATTTCCCAAAATGAAATTAAGAAAAAAAAAAACAAAAACCAACCCACCTCAAAGAACAATGCAATCCATAAAATAAACTCTTGCACAAAAGTCATTTACGGACAAGAACATTCATAAACAGACTGACAATGTCAATGAGGTAAAGAAATTGGAACTGGGAAGGGGGGGGCTTCTCCTAAAATCGATTTTACATCAAAAACCAAGATGAATCTTTAGGAAGAATTTGATTTGATTACACAAGCTGAACTTGGATGCAGAGGCATGATCGAACCACGCAGAGATCCCGGGTTCGATCTCTGCCTCTGGGTTCCCCGCCCCCCCCCTTTCCGGGACCATACCCAGCGGCACGGGTGCCGGCCCTTCAAGCATCCTCCCGGTCCAGGGCCTCCTCTGTGCCCTGGCCCAGTGGGGGTGCCGCCACGCCAGGCTCCAGCCTCCCCTTTCCCCGCACGCTGAGTTCTTCCAAAAGCCAAAGATGGAGAAGCCCTACCACTAAGTCATTGTGGACATATTTACCTCAAAATGCTGATTCTAAGTTCTTTCAGTTGCCGAGTCTGTATTAATTCATACCCTAGGTAACCTAAAAAAAAAAAAAATCAGAGAGAAGATTTTAGAACACAAAAGCTCATTTTTTAACAAACTAACTTTAAGAAAATGAGACAGTTTCATATTTATGGGGCCGGAGAAACAGAACTGTGCATGGGCAGGGCACTCACCTTGTGCGCGGCTGACCCGGTTGGAACCCCGACACCCCCTGTGATTCCCTGGGCCCTGCTAGGAGTGAGTGATCCCAGAGCACTGAGCCAGGAGCAAGCCCTGAGCACCACCCCAAACCATGCCCCACCCCCCCATTTTAAAAAATATTTCTTTTTTTTTTTTCTTTTTGGGTCACACCCAGCGATGCTCAGGGGTTACTCCTGGCTTTGCATTCAGGAATTATTCCTGGCAGTGCTTGGGGGACCATATGGGATGCCGGGGATTGAACCCGGGTCGGCCGCGTGCAAGGCAAACGCCCTACCCGCTGTGCTATCTCTCCGGCCCCTAAAAATATTCCTTGTATCAGACTAAGACCCCTGGCGAACCATCCATCCGCTGCAAGGCGAAAGACGGCATGTCTGAGAGTGCTGGCCCTACGCTCTGCCTTTGCTGTGTTCCGCGGCAGTGAGTCTTCGAGAAAGCCGTTAGCACAAACCAATGAGGAGGGAGTGAGGATGCTCGGCCCTAAGTGAGCATTTTCACCCAGGAAGGTCTGCGTGAAAAACCACCCCCAGCTGTGGACAGCCCGGAGCCCACCTTCCCGCCCACCCACAGGCCAGGCTGCTGCCCCGCGCTGCCCCCACATGGACTGACTTGCATTTCCATCCTCCACTGCTGACGTGGCAGACACAGATTCAATCAACACACCGACAGGCCCCGCGCCACATCTCTCCTGGCTGCCCTCTGCTCCGGGAGCATCACCACCCAAATAACAAACCGACAGTCATTGAAAATTCAGTTGGGGGTGGGGGGTGGGGAGCAATACTGCAGGGAGGGTGCTTGCCTTGCAAGATCCCGGGTTCGATCCCTGGCACCCCACATGGTCCCCTGACACTTCCAGGATGATCCCTGAGCGTCACTGGGTGTGGCCCAAAAGCAAATAATTAAGATTCCGTGTGATTCCATTATAAACGATCGCAGGTCTCCAGATGATTTCCCCCGGACAATTCAATACCAGGATGCACTGGCGAGGTCGCACACTGAGTACGACAGCTGATTTCACCCGGGGATGCACAGGCAGGAAGCCAGGCCCTCTGCTTTGGACCATCACCACCACTTCCAGTTAAACACGCAAACTCCCTTTTCACCGGCCCACCGGGGACAGGCCTCAGACCAAAGGCTTGGTCCGTTTCAGTACAAACCCACACACTTAGCTCATTCACACGCACCAGCTAAAGGCAGCTGGCTGTGCCCTTCTACACAAAGGCTCAAACAACAGAGAACCAGGTCTCCGGGCTGAGTCTACAGGCAGCCTGGAGCAGCCTGGCACGCGTGTTCAAAATGGAGACCCAAAGTCTCCCAACTGGCCAGGTGCCAACGGGCGCCAGCGCTCCACGCTACAGAGTCTCACTGTCCCGTCACACAGCTCCACACTACGGACTGTCAGATTCTCACTGTCCAGAGCCACACAGCTCCAAGCTACGGAGTGCCTGAGTCTCACTGTAGGGTCACACGGCTCCACGCTACAGACTGAGTCTCACTGTAGGGTCACACGACTCCACGCTACAGACTGAGTCTCACTGTAGGGTCACACGGCTCCACGCTACTGACTGAGTCTCCATGTCCAGATTTCAACCCTGCTCTCAGGAAGCCCAAAATACACAGCTACCATCGAGTCCCGCAGTGATCGGGAGGAACAACATAGTGTGAACCGCTGACACTGGGCCACTGTCGGCCGGCAGGGAGAAATGAAGCACACTGAAGTGCAGATCTGCACGTGAGAACCACGGCATCAGCCTAAGCACACCAGGCCTCCATGGCGACAGGCGTCCTTGGCTGGGAGGACAGCACTGCCGGGGCAGGGGCAGACGCCAAAGAACAAGACTTCATCCCTTCCCTTACACCCAGCAGGACTCGGGGCCTCCCCCTGCCTTCCACGGAGCTCAGGGATCACTCCAGGGATAGAACCCAGGGCCAAGCCACAGTACTATCACTCTGGCCCGTCCAGAAATCTTCTACAAATGTCTCTTTGAAACTTAAGCAGTAAGAAAGACCAGGCCCAATCGTCCGGTTTCCTGAGAGATGAATCTCATCTGTCTCCTGACTCCAACCTGTGAACCCGACCCTCGGCCATGAGAGTGCAAGAGCATCAGCCACTCTGTCTTCAAACCGCGAGCAGTCAGTGCACTGACACTGGGGCTGGCACCAGGCAGCCTCGTGCATCTGACTGGTTTCTTTCAAATCTCACGCACTAAAGAAGTAGCCAATTTGGGGCAGGAGCGATAGCACAGCGGGTAGGGCATTTGCCTTGCACTCGGCCGACCCGGGTTTGATCCCTGGCATCCCATATGGTCCCCCAAGCACTGCCAGGAGCAATTCTTGAGTGCAAAGCCAGGAGTAACCCCTGAGCATCGCTGGGTGTGACCCAAAAAGCAAAAAAAAAAAAAAAAAGAAGTAGCCAATTTAAAGAGGAACGAACGCTGGAAAAAGGTACAGTGACATGCATGATACCCTTTCAGTAACACTACTGTAAACCACAAAATGGGGGGGATAAGGAAGGGGGGAAAAGTACCTGCCACAGAGGCAGACTGGTGGCAGGAGGGGAACTGGGGACACTGGGGACAGGATTGGTGCTGGAGCACTGCACGGCGGAAATTCAATCATGAATAACATTATGCCTTTGTAGTTAATGGTGATTCAATTTCTTGACGGAAATTTCATTTTATTTAGAAGACATATTTTTAATATTTTTTAATGAACCACCGTGAGATACAATTACAGATTTACAAACTTTCGTGACTATGTTTCAGTCATACAATGATCGAGTACCCATCCCTCCACCAGTGCCCATTCTCCATCACCAAGTTCCCAGCATCCCTCGCGCCACCCCCACCCCATTCCCCATCCCTGCTTCCCTGCCCCTGCCACTAATCATCAGGGAGACGCAGATCGAAACAACAATGAGATATTATCTCACACCACAGAGACCGGCACCCATCCAAAAGGACAAAAGCAACCAGTGCTGGTGTGGAGGAGGGTAGAAGGGGACTCTCCTTCACTGCTGGTGGGAATGACAACTGGCTCATTTCTTTTTGGAAGACAATATGGACGTTTCTCAAAAAAAATAGAAATTGAGCTCCCAATTGACCCAGCAATACCACTTCTGGAGATTCAAAAAAATACAGTAGAAATGATATCTGCACTAGTATGTTTATTGCAGCACTATTTACAATAGCCAGAATCTGGAAAAAACCTGAGTGCCCAAGAACAGATGACTGGTTAAAGAAACTTTGATATATATACACAACGGAATACTACGAAGCTGTTAGAAAAGATGAAATCAGAAATTTGCATATAAGTGGATCAACACAGAGAGAATCATGTTAAGTGAAATAAGCCAGAGAGAGAAGGACAGACATAGAATGACTGCACTCATTTGTGGAATATAAAGTAACAGGATGGGAGACTATCACCCGAGGATAACAGAGGTAAGGACCAGGAGGATCGCTCCATGGCTTGGAAGCCGCCCTCACATGCTGGGGGGAAAGGCAGCTGGGATACAGAAGAGACCACTAAGTAAAGGATGCTTGGAGGGCCCGCTCGGGATGGGAGAGGTGTGCTGAGAGTAGACTATGGACCAAAGATGATGGCCACTTACTACCTATATTGCAAACCACAACACCCAAAAGGAGAGAGAGAGCAAAAGAGAATGTGCCTGCCACAGATTCAATTTTTTTAAATGTTAAAAAGTAGCCAATTAGGGCTGGAGCGATAGCACAGCGGATAGGGCATTTGCCTTGCAGGTGGCCGACCCGAGTTCAATTCCCAGCATCCCATGTGGTCCCCTGAGCACCACCAGGGGTAATTCCTGAGTGCAGAACCAGGAGGGAGTAACCCCTGTGCATCGCCGGGTGTGACCCCCCCCCCCAAAAAAAGAAAGTAGCCAATTAAATAAATGATGGAAATGAGCAGAGCTCTGGCCAGATAACCCACCCGACTTCTGGTCTGCCCCTCATCGACACTGGGTGACACAGGTGAACAGAGGGGCACTCAGATGGCAGAGGTCCTCACCAACACGCATGTGGCTGTGACTGGAGAAATAAATAAAGACCAAAGGGACAGGGAGCCCCCAGGCTAGGGCCTCAGAGAGGCTAATGACAAAGCACAGAGGGGTGAGGTCCCACAAGGGCCGAGACCAGCATAGGGACAAGACCAGGCTGACACACGTGGGTGGGATGAGGGCACACAGGGGCAGGACATGGTGATCTGGACCAGAATAACTGACAACGTTCACCAGTGAAGAGAGGACCGGTCACTGGGGAGGGGCCTGGGCCCCCACCTCAACTGCCCAATAAACTCACTTCACATGCACCTGGAGCTGTGCATGCAGACTCTTCCTACAGTGCTCAAGAACCACTAATTCCAGGAACAGCTGCCCTTTTGGGGTCACAGTTGCACCTCTGAAGCCTGCTGGCAGCCTGCTGGAGGGCAGGGGGCTGTCCGGCCCATTCGGGGCGAACGCTCACCCAGTGACGAAACCCCGACTTCCCCTTCTACCTCCGTGCAGAGATTCTCTAGATTGGGAGATTTTGTTTTCAATTATATTTCCCCAACAGTTGAAAAAAAAAAAAAAAAGAAGAGGGCAGAGTTGGGGGCGGGAAAAAAAACACCAAAAACCACAGTTCAAGTCTCAAATAGCATTCATAACAAATAACAAAATTCCATCTCGTGGAAGCAAAAGACTAGAGAAATCTTAAACCCTGCAGCCCACTGATAGCGGAGAGAGGAGTTTAAGAAGTGAAGACGAGGGAAGCCAGGTCCAAGAGAGCTGGACTACGGTGGAGTCTGCACAGAAAGGGTTCTGATTACGTGAAACGGGTGGCCACAGCGCCCTTCCCCTCTCGAGTCCAGTGTGGGGCCGGGACAGGGGAGAGCTGCTCCCTCGCCCCTGGGGCCTCTGCGGGCTGCAAGAAGGGGCAGGGGGAATGCCGGAGGGGGAAGCGGCCTTGCTCAGCAGATCTTGCACTTAGAACCACCTAAAGGGGTGCCAGGGACCCAGGCCAAGGTCCATCACCTTCTGCTCCCTGACACAGTTGTTTTGCTTCTGAAAAGGGGAGCAGCTACCTGTCACACTCGTTAAGCTGGAGAGCCAAAAATTTGATTGAGATTGAGAAAATACTCAACAAACAGTAGTTTAGAAGAAACCAATACCAACGTACTTTTCAAACAATTCTTTAAGACTCTAAGGGACTCCTTAAAAGTAAAACTTCTTCACCCTAAAATTCAGCATGAGGGGGCTGGAGCCATAGTACAGTGAGTAGGGCATTTGCCTTGCACACAGCCGGCCTGGATTACATCCCTGGCATCCCACGTGGTCCCCCCAAGCACTGCCAGGAGTAATTCCTGAGCAGGGAGCCAGGAATATTGCCAGATACGGCCCAAAAGCCAATAAAATAAAACTTAGGATTTAAAAAAAAAAAAAGAAAAACGTACTTGCACATACACTTAAACTATACCAAGACTGTAGCGTTTCTAAGCCAATGAACCGGAAGTGCACTGCAGTGGCAACAGTGTAGCAGGAGGAAAAAGAAACATTTCAACCACAAAGTGCATTTTGCACCAGGAAATGCAGTGAAACTCCCTTCTCCTTTCCACAGGATCTCCTGAGAAAGGCAAAACCCAAAAAAGCAGGATAAGCCCTCTGGCTCTAGAAAGGCGGCCCCTTCTTGTTCTCCGGGCAGTGAAACCATCATCCTCAATGTCGAATGGATGAGCTTCAAAAATACGAATGATAAGGGGCTGGAGAGATAGCACAGAGGGTAGGGCATTTGCCTTGCACGCGGCCGACCCGGGTTCAAATCCCAGCATCCCATATGGTCCCCTGAGCATGGCCAGGGGTAAATCCTGAGTGCAGAGCCAGGAGTAACCCCTGTGCATCGCCAGGTGTGACCCAAAAAAAGAAAAAAAAATACGAATGATAAGAAAAAACAAAAAGAGAGGAAATGCTCAAACTGTCCGCCATCCACAAGTCTGTCAAGGATTTATCAGCTCCTAAGTGGTGACTAGATTATTAAAAGGTCCGACCCAAGACTGAGAGACCCAAGAGGAAAGATAAGGGACAATCATTTCCAGAATCCAAGGGCGACTTCTTAAAGGGGCCCGGGGCAAACTTTGCACATGGGGAGCCCAGGCTCGGGTCCCAGTTGGGTGTGTGTGCCCCACATCTCAGGAAACAGAATTTTAAGAATCTAAGCAAGGATCTCCTTAGGTGTGCCGTGACGCTACACACAAGATAAGCAGATCCACGCGGATGTGACAAGATTGTTGTTATTATCAGACATATGGACTCTCACGCACTCAGCCTCACACCATGGAAACAGAAAGCAAGGGACCAGGCTGAATCCAAAAAGATTTGATTTACTGAAGGGAAAGGAAGGGAAAAGAAAAGATGGCAGAGAAGTTCCCGGATTATGGAACGGGTCATCGCCTTAAACAGAACTCCTGAGAAAGCCTGAAATCTTCCTCCTTTTGTAGCCATTTTTTACAAGGGGGATGAGCACTTTTCATTGAGTGAAAGCAAGAGGGGTGGTAAAACGGGTCAGGATGTTGAGATGATTCGCGCCTGGTGCCCAGTCATGGGGGTTACTCCTGGTATCAGGCACATCTTGGGCCCCCTCTGGTGATTCCTCTTGACGGGATTCCTGACCTCACCTGTCCTTTCACCTCAGAATCTAGAATTATCCACTGAAATGCCTGCAGGTACAGCATATAGGGCAATTGCCTCGCCTGTGACTCTCGTCCCCCGAGCCTCAGGAGTGAGCCCTGAGGAATGAGCCATCGGGAGTAAGCTCTGCACATAGCCAGGGATTAGCCCCCCTCCACCCCACTAAAAAGACAAATAAAATCTGCATATTTATCTACCTCATAACATTAACACAAAAATCTTCATACATAAATGTTCTATTTGCACTACCATTTACAATAGCAAAAATAAAAAAGAAATCAAATCAAATGCCCCGACCCCCAAAAGCTAAACATCTAACAATAAATAAAGGCAATGATCTGATAAAACTGCAGTTCATTTTACAAGCCATTTAATTGAACAATTTTAAAAAGTGACAATAATCAACAAAAATTGCTACATTACTGCATTCATGCAAAAAAAGAGGACATTTTTAAATTTAGAATTAAAGTTATAGTGTGCACTTAAGTATAAAACTTGAGTTTTAAGGAATTCAGATAGGATAGGAGGAATGGAAAGAGAAAATGATCCCCAAAATTGATGATACTTTCTAATTAAGAAGTGTTCTTCTCAAAGACGAAGTCATGAAATTTGCTTATAAGTGGCTGGTCATGGAGAGTATCATGCTAAGTGAAATGAGTCAGAAAGAGAGGGACAGACATAGAATGACTGCACTCCTTTGTGGGATATAAAATAACATAATAGGAGACTGACATCCAAGGACAGTAGACACAAGAGCCAGGAAGATTGCTCCATGGTTGGAAGCCTGCCTCATAAGCCGGGGGAAGAGGCAGCTGGGATAGAGAAGGGATCACTAAGTCAATGATGGTTGGAGGAAACATTTGGGATAGGAGATGTGTGCAGAAAGTACATAAAGGACCAAATGTGATAGTCTCTCAGTATCTGTATTGCAAACCATAATGCCCAAAAGGAGAGAGTATGGGGGAAATTGTCTGCCACAGAAGCAGGAGGAGATTTGGGTGGGGGGGGGCAGATACTGGATGTTGGTGGTGGAAAATGTACACAGGTGGAGGGATGGATGTTTGATCATTTTATGACTAAAACTCAAACATGAAAGCTTTGTAACTATATCTCACGGTGATTCAATAAAAAATAAGAAAGTGTCTCTCAAAATCTTCTGAATCATGGCATTCCTTATTAATTTGATCCCCTCCCTTTTTTAACTAGAAAACAAACTGAGAATGAATTGCATAAAGACAATAATTCAGAGTTATGTGACTCTGCTTTAGGGACTCAGAAAAAAAAAATAAAACCAAAAACACCCTCTTCCTTTCACAAACCATTCAACGTGGTGAAATTTAGCCTCTTCTCTAACTTAAACCACAAACTCACTCACCTTCTTTTCTTACACTGCTCTAGGAACCAAACAAATTTCTGGGTTTTTCTAAATCTGTAACATAAACATATTATGTTTACATTTCAATGTAATTGTGCCTAAAATTAGATTTATTCAAAACTGAAGTTGAATGCAGGTCAAATACCACTTTAACAAATACCATCCATCAAAATCTCCATCTTAAAAAAAAAAAAAGTATCTCTAGGCTGCAAGCCAATGATCTGCTTATTTGAAATACTTCTTCAAAAGACAACATTCCAACACGTTAAAGGAGCACTGATACCACGCTCCTCCTCTGGTTAACTAATACGACACTTCCCTTGCAGTTCTTTTTCCTGAGGGGGGGAGAGGGAGTGGAATGGAGGGAAGGCTGGTGTTGGGCGACACCCAGCGGTGCTCAAGGGCTATTCCTGGGCTCAGGAGTGACCCCCTGGCAGTGCTCAGAGCACTGTATGCTGTGCCTGGGATGGAAGTGCAAGCACGTGCCCTAACCCCTGGACTTTCTCTCTGGCCCTCCCCAAGGCAGGTGCCCTAAGCCCTAGGCTATCTCTCTGGCCCTTCCCCAGCAGTTTTGTTTCAAGAAAGGCAAATCCAATTGCCTTGAATGCAAGCTTAAGGCTAATGTTTGATCCCAAGCTTTGGTACTTGACTCAGTAAACAAGCATCGTCCAACAAGCGCTAGCAGTTTCCTCGGCTCACACGCACTTTCCGCTCTTCTGCTTTCCTTTCAGACAATGTGGGACCACGACACCACGTGTCACACTTGGTTCAGCTGGGGGCCACACCCGGCAGTGCTCGGGACTCACTCCTGGCAGGACTCGGGAGGCCAAGTGTGGGCCGGGGAAGGTGGCGCCCTCCCACTGCACTCTCTCTCCAGCCCCGCGGGTTACACTGTTTCAGGGATAAAATGACTATTTCAGTACCAACATTCCAACACTAAGAAGAGCTCAGGCCCAAGACCAAATGAGCTCAGGTGCCGGCTCGAAGAGGATGTGGGGGCAGGACGAGTCGGGGAGCACACAGGGCAGGGCCCCTGCTGGCCGGTGACGACGGAGAATCAGTGGCTCAGTGGCCGGGCCTTCCTCCTCAAGCTTCTCCCCTCCCAAGCCCTCACCCAGCACCCCCAGGCGAGCGCTAACTATATCCTCAGATGCTTCTGCTGCTCCCAACACTGCCCCCCCCCCAATAAAAGACTGCAGCATCTTTCCGAGGGGAGAAACCCCACCTAGATTGGCACAGACTCTGAGGAACGCAAACACGCTCACAAACACATTACCGTGTTCCCCAGAGACTTTATTTCTAAGAATTACTTTCAGGGGCTGGAGCAATAGCACAGCGGGGAGGGCGTTTGCCTTGCACGCGGCCGACCCAGGTTCGATTCCCCGGCATCCCATATGGTCCCCTGAGCACCACCAGGAGTTGTTCCTGAGTGCAGAGCCAGGAGTAACCCCTGAGCATCGCCGGGTGTGACACAAAAAGCAAAAAAAAAAAAAAAAAAGAATTACTTCCAGTCTGTGCTGAGAAAAAGCTTTACTGAGGGGACCTCAGTGGGCCCGAGGGAGGATCCAGTAACAGGGGCAGGTGAACGGGCCCCAGGGCCTGAGCTCAGCCCTGCCTCACGCAGTCCTCCTCGAGCACTGCTGGGAGGTGCTGGTGGCCCCAGCACTGCCAGGCCCAAGCAGCCTCACGTCCTCTAGCTCTAGAACTGGCCAAGTGACCACTGAGAGTGACCGTGGCACCCACTAAGCACTGAGAGAAGGCTCCCACAGCGCACACACACACACACACACACACACACACACACACACAATTAACATGCATTGTTTCAGAGGAGGCTTTAAGTCACCCATAACTGCCCCCAGAAAGGCGCGTTCAGGACTGTGCACTGCAGCCAGGTGCCCTGGCCCCATCCACGCCACCCGCCCTCTCACCCAGACCCTCTGCCATCTCTGCCGAGCACGCGAGAACTTCTCCCTGGGCAGGGGCCAGCGGCTCACACCCCAACCGTGACAACCCTTCAGGGGGAACTTTCCAAAGTTAGGAGCCAGACGCACGACTTGGGAACCCCCAAGCTTCCAAGGCTACTGTAGAAACTTGTCTTTCACTCGGGTCAGAATCCCAGTACCCGGGCAGGGCGCGGCTGGCCTGCAGCGTGCAAGCAAGAACCCTGGGGGTCTGCAGCACAGGAGGGAGAAAGCATCACTCAGATAAATGTTTTCTTCTCTATTCAGCATCACCTACGGAGCGACGGAGAAATCACCGTTCTAAGCACCACGGTGGTAACCGAAGGAGCAAATCGCCACTGGACATTAACACGATGGGGGAGGGGGAAGGCACGCAAGTGTGTGTTTACAAGGGCCCCGGTGCCTCTCTCTGCAGCGGCCGCCGAATCCCACGGGAAGGGGACGCTCTTCCAGTGCAAAGCCTGATCTAAAGCCGAGTGGCCAAGTCGCCAGCCCTGCCCGGGGCCGCACCAACAGCAGCCGGCCGGGACCGCATTCTCCGCCCACACGCGAAGCCTGAACGTGTCGGCAGGGAAGCTGAGCCGGACCTGGGGTTCATTCGGCAGAGTTGGCCCGGACACGCCCCACCAGCCTTAGCAGCAGATGCCAGGAGAGCCGCAAGAGAACCCCAGACTGAAAGGTGATGAGCCTCAAGCACGGCGCAAAAACCTGACCCTGGGGCTGGAGCGGAAGCACCGCGGGGAGGGCGTTTGCCTTGCACGCGGCCAACCAGGGTTCGATTCCCAGCATTCCACATGGTCCCCCGAGCACTGCCAGGAGTGATTCCTGAGTGCAGAGCCAGGAGTAACCCCTGTGCATCGCCGGGTGTGACCCCCCCCAAAAAAAAACTGACCCTGGGTCACACCCAGGGGAGGGGAGGAGGGTGGGCGCCAAACACTTCAGGCATGAGAGAGACCAAACGGTTCTTCCTGAGGGGCAGGGGGAGAAAACAGCAGACTGGAGGAACTCTCCGTCAGCCCCTGTCTGCCCCACGGTGGAGGGTTCATTTCTCTCCCTGGCACGGGAAGGAAAGGGCTCTTCTGGGGGCCCCAGGCTAGGACTGCATAAATATATGTCACTAAAGTCACCTTATCTGCCCTATGTCCCCTCCTAGGCCCACCTCGCCATGATCTGCCACTCCGAGAATCCCCAAACGCCTTTCCCTTTGTCACCTCCCAACAATCAACCCCCCCCCCCCCCAGCATTGCAATGGAACAGCGGGTCAAGGGCCTGAATTCTCTGGACTGTCACTTGTCCTTGCGGCCCTCTCAGGAGCTGTTTAATCTATTAACTTCCCGGGCCCCGGCTGCTGAGCGCAAGGGCACTCACTCCAGGCGCACTCAGAGAATGCGACACCGGGGCCGGGCTTGATTTTCCTGGACCCAACAGCTCTACCGGGGCTGTGTAATGAGGCATATCCTGAATATGTAGTGAGGGAAACGTGAATGCCTGCGACACGTCCTCAGACACTTCAGGGGGAAAAGGGATGAAATCGGAGAGGAAGGGAAACCCGGGTGAGGCGCCAATCACTGGGAGCCGTGGCCAGCAGGACGGGGCTTCTCTGCAGTGCCCCGTGACCCGCAAACCTGGACATGTTTTAAAACGTGAAGGTTCAAGACCTAACGACTAAACACCGTTACATGTGTCCGACTATCAGAAGGACAAAGAGAAACAGGCCCTCTCCGCTTGGTTGCAGTGCCGCCTAAAAGGGAACATTTAAAGTGGTTTTTCCCCCACTTAAAAAAAAAAAATCGGGGCTGGGAGTGATAGCACAGCAGGTAGGGCATTTGCCTTGCACAAGGCCGACCCGGGTTCGAATCCCAGCATCCCATATGGTCCCCTGAGCAGGAGTAATTCCTGAGTGTAGAACCAGGAGTAACCCCTGTGCATTGCCGGGTGTGACCCAAAAAGCAAAAAAAAAAATCTTTGGTTATTTTTTTTTTTTTTGGCTTTACCTCCTGTCTCTGAAACTATTCATCCATCCTGACTGACAAAGATGCACGCACCCGCGTAGTCTGCACCAGAAGTGAACTTCGCTGGGGGAGTAGTGACAGCAGCAGGGAGGTCCCGAGGGTGGTGAGGAGACGCTTGAGGGAGCACTGAAGCCGAGTCCATGTGCACACATGGAAGACAGATAGTGTGTGCGCGCGCGCACATGCATGTGAGTATGTGCATGTCTGCCAGACTCGGCCTCACGCTTCGGCCTTGATTTCCCCTCCTCTCACCTAGCTCATCTCCACCCGAGACCCCAGAGCAAGAAAGCCGAAAGGGCACTTCCGCTTCCCTCTTCCTGGCTGCACGCACACCAGGGTCCCCGCCCGGCCCTGTCCCTGCGTGCAGTCCGCCGAGGGTCTCTTCTCCCAGGAGCCTCCCTTCCCCTCCTCCCAGCCCCCGGGAGCATGAGTCACGCCTGCTCCAGCTCCGCCCCGCCTCCCACGCTCTCCCACCGCAGAGCAACGCGGAGCCCTTGTCAGAGGGCCTCCCGGCGCCTCCCAACTGTGCATTCATCTAAGGAGAGGATGACGCTTCATTACTGGCGAAGCCCAGTTTTCTCTTAAGCCTCCAGAGACAGGAATTCCAACAAGACGACCCGCATCAGAATGGAGCCTCTTAAACTCACTCTTGTTTCCCTCCCCTGCTCCAGTGAAGCACAGCACGCGGAGATGCCCCGCGGGGTGCGGGCGGTGCAGGGAAAAGGAGGTGGGCAGGGAGCCAGGCTGGAAGTGGAATCCGCTCGCAGGCTCCAGGAGCTCAGGGGCAGGAGCGCCCCCCTCAGGCCCGGCGATGGGAAGCACCAAGCCCAGGTCCTGATTCCTGCCCATAATCTACCACGCGCACGGTTCACTCATGGTCCAAGTCAAACGTGCATAGTACTAAAAGCACCCGGCAACATTCTGTATGGAAGACGGATAGTCTGTGTGTGTGTGTGTGTGTGTGTGTGTGTGTGTGTGTGTGTGTGTGTGTGTGCACGCACGTCTAGAGGACAGGGCTGGGGAGACCTGCAGGGACACGTGGAAGAACACCCCCAAACCCCGAAAGAAAGGGAGAAAACCAAAACAGTACCGCAGGGACTTAGCCTTCAGGTAAGTCAAATCACAATAGTGAAAATATCTGTTGGAAAGAGGAAAATCAAAGGGACGGAATCCATTCGGGAGAGAAGGACAACACGGCAGCTCCCACCACTGAGCTCTGGCCTGACGCCTTGAGCCAGTATTCCGGAATCATCGGCTTGCACCAGCGCAGACCCGACTCTGAAGATATGAGATGGACTGAAGGCCCCACGGGAACTGGTCGGCCAACAATCAGGCACCCACTGCGCCCCCCAAAACACAAGGTGATCCCCAAAAGAGTAACCAACAAAGCTCAAATCACCACATAACAGTGTGTGTGAGGAAAAGAGAGCAGGAAAGACCTTCAATGACAGGTACATCCTCCCCCGATCCCCAGGCTGGCCCTGCACACACGCACACACACACACACACACACGCACACACACACACGCACACATATATATACACATATATACACACATATATATTATATTATATGCATGTGCATATATATATATATATGCACAGGTACACACACATACACAGGTATACGGTGTATTGTCGAAACAGAAACTCTCACCACAGATGGGTCCTCTCTAGAACATGCCATCTGGGCCTGACTGCCCTGCCCCCCAAGTGATAACATCCAATGAACAGCTCCATGTTTCATATGACTTAGAAACAATCCTTCAAAGGCCGATTCAATGGGCTAATGCACTTGCTTTGCATGCTAGAGGCCCAGGATCAGTTCCCAGCACCACATGGTCCTTTGAGCACCACGGGGAGCAACTCCACACACCCTGCACTAGTCTTCAAGCACCACTGGATAAGGCTCCAAAAGCAAAAAGCAGAAGTCAAGTCAAAAATAAGTGGGATGAGGTTGGGGCAGGGGGGTGGGGGGAAGAGAAGAAAAGTACCTGCCATCGAGGAAGACAGGGGGTGGGGGTGGGTGAGGGGACACTGTGCTGGGAAATGTACACTGGGGGAGGGATGGGTGTTGGAACACTGTATGACTGAAGTCCAATCATGAACAGCTTTTTAAGTGTCTCACAGTGATTCAATAAAAATGTTACAAAATCACTGTCACTGTCACTGTTATCCCGTTGCTTATCAATTTGTTAGAGCGGGCACCAGTAACGTCCATCATTGTGAGACTTATTGTTACTGTGTTTGGCATATCCAATATGCCACGGGTAGCTTGCCAGGCTCTGCCGTGTGGGCGCAATACTCTTGGTAGCTTGCCATGCTCTCCGAGAGGGGTGGAGGAATCGAACACGGGTCGACCGCATAAAAGGCAAACGCCATACCGCTATGCTATCACTCCAGCCCAAAAAAGTTAAAAAATAAACAAAACAAAAGAAGAAAATTCCGGTTAAACTGACGTTAAAAAAAAAAAAAAGAAGTGGGATGGGAGTCTGGAGTGACTCAGCAGGAAGGGCACTTGCCGTCCACGCAGCTGACCTGGATTAAATCCCCAGCACCACGTACGGTTCCCTGAGCCCCACCAGGAATGATCCCTGGGCCAAGAGCCAGGGGTCAGCCCTGAGCACTGCTCACTAGGATCCCTCTTCCATTAAAACAGCCACAAAACCTAGGCCCAGGGACGGCACAGTATAGACCTCAAACATCTGAGAGGTGCCAAGTGCAACTGCCAAAACACAGACAGCATCTAAGTTACCTTCATTCCATATCCAGATGGCAGAGCAAAACCTCTCTCACACCAGACCAGACACAAATGCCACTTTTACTACAGATCTAAATGCACAAAGCGAAAAAAAATAAAATAAAATAAAAATCCCATAAAGTTATCAGAGAGAAGAGGAAAAAAACCTCATGCCCTGGGGGTAAGCAGAAACATCTTAAACAAGATAGAGAAAAGCATTCATCAGCATGGGGACGTCAGGGGACACAGGCCAGGCAGACTGCAGTGAAAGGCAGAACTCTGTTCGTCCAGGGATCTGACAGGAAGAGCAAGCCAGAGTGGAACCGGAAGACAGCTCCTCCAGACCAGGAAGGGGAAGGCAGAGGGGCAAACTGGTCATGGGCAAAACCCTTCCCAGTCCAGGTTTCAAACCAGCCAGTCAGCTACAGGAGCAGTGAGAGTAACGCAGACCGCCCCACGGTGGGCCACACCCCCGTCAGCGGAGCTGCAGTGAAGACAGCGCAGCCAAGCCAGGGGAGAGAACGAGCAGCTTAGAGCACCTGCCCGCCCCACTGCAGAATCACGAGCCAGACATATCTGCTGACTGCAGACACAAAGCTGAAGACACACATGTCCACACACGTCTCTCCATAACGTACAACTGTCTGCTGAAAGGTACAACTGAGAATGCCCAGGACTGCAAAGGTCATGAGGCCCAGAGCTGAAAAAATGGTCCTCAACCATGCCCGAGACCTTTCCACGGGTTACTTGCTCTTTGCCAAAATCAGAACCTTCCAGAAGGCTCTCTCCACCTCTCAAACATTTACTCACTTCACAGGTACAGAGATAGAGCACGGAAAGGTTCAACTGTCTCTGCCATCTCCCGTCGGACTTTATCTTGTTCTCAAGGCTTATTTCCCAGGGTTCTCTGCTCACATGCCCTGTTCAGAACCCTCACAAGCCCAGGGTCCATCTTCTTCTTTCCCTGCGGTCACTCCATACAGACCCTAGTGGTCAGCGAACTCTCTTTTCCACATCTCCTACGGAGTTGAGATTTCCCAGCTGGATTTGGAGACGCCTGTGAATTACCTGGTGGCTATGAAGAGAACCAGAGAGCCCTGGGGTTAAGGCAGCTGGTTTCATCCTTGACCCCGCATGGTGCCCCAAGCACGCCAGGTGCAGCCCATTCACTCCTGAGCACCATCTTGGGTGACCTGAGCACCACTGGGGTGCTCCCGGCTCTCCCCAACTGGAGAGCCCTTAGCAGCAGCATTCTCCTCAGGCCCTTGCATGGAACCACCTGCCCCACTGCCCAAGAACCACTGGGAGGGGCTCCCGGACCTCCTGAGCAACACTTAGGGCATGCCAAAATTTAATTAAAAATTTTCAAGATATCTTGGAGATGCGTCCCCATTCTCACGGGCAAGAAAATTAAAACAAGGTCTAGAAAGGCCCTGGCAAGGTGCCCTGAACTCAGTTATTTAGAAACAAAGCCAAACTGCCACACAGATTGCTTCTCCCCCCCTTTTTATTTTCCGGTTTTGGGGCCACACCTCGCGATGCTCGGGGCTCCTCCTGCTGCAGGACCTGGGGAAGGGTTCCCGGCAGTGCTCGGGAAGCCACGTGGTGCCAGGAATCACTCCCAGGCCTCCTGCGTGCAGAGCCAGCCCACGAGGTTGGCTCTCCGAGCCAGAACACAGGTTTCCGAGCCGCGCATGACTTGACACTGTTCAATCCGTCGGTCGACCAGTCGTGTCGGCCTCAACGATGTAAGATAGTCGCCCCCACAACCCCAAGAGGCCGAGGCCCCCTTCCCAGCGGAGCCCCCGCGGGTGCTGTCTGTCCTGCTCGGTGGTCAGAGATGGGGGAATCAGACCCTGACCCATACTTGTCCCCATCAGTCGTAGAACACTACAGTGGAAACTACCGGCCCTCCGTTGTGCTGAGCCAACAAAGCTTGAACTTGCGGGAATGCCAGCTGCCCTTGAGTACCAGCTGTGCAGCAGGGCACGTTCAGGGCAGGGCAGTCTGAGTGTGGGGTTCATCAATCACATTACTCCTGCCCCCACGCAGTGCTGCCAGCAGATGGAGGCCAGAGACCGCCGGCCCCCAAATATCCCACCCCACCGCGCTAGAGAAGCCCTTCCCCGTCTGCCCTCCACGCGGGAGTAGCTCCAAAGCCACCCCAGGCCCTTTGTCCTTCGTCTTTTAACCCATCGGTTGCCCATTAGAGATCTTTCTCTAATTATTCAGCGGGACTTTTTGGTTTTGTTCTCAACTGGTTTGCTGAGATTTTCCAACTCCCTGAACAATTCCCAGATGTTTCAAACACCCTCCCATACCCGCCCCCCCTCCCCACATAGACACACAAACACACACTGTATTGTCACCACTGGCCAGGCTCACCCACAAGAACAAGGAGGAAGCTTCTAGCCCTGCCATGCTCCCGCTGTTCTGCAGTCCCCATCCAGGAAGGTCTCGCCCGTCCCTCGCGCTGCAGGAGTCTCATGACCCGATCAGATGCTTCACATAGACAGCAGACAGAGGCAGCATGGCTGGCCTGAGACCCCACGAGTAATGATCTTTGTAGCCCCCTAAATAAACGGTAATTCGCTCCACGAGACAGCTTCTATGCACTTGGCAAACGTGAGCCTTTTCTTAGAAGCTGCATGAGTTCAAACATTCAAGATCAAACCAACCAATCTCTCAGCCTTCGTATGACCCTTCCATGTGCAGGGCCCGGGTCCTCCCCTGCCCTTCCCTTCCCATTTTATAAACTGCAACAGCCAAGGCACCTACTGTCGCCTGAGCCTCAAATTTCAAATGGCTCAAGCCAAAACTGACGTCACCTGTGTCTTAGTTCTAGTAAGCATTGTAGTAACACCCGGGAGTGTACTTCTGCAGTCTTACGTAAAAGGCATCGGCACGCTGCATATTAGAGACCAAACCAGCTAGAGAGACGGCTCAAAGGACGGGGTGCAAGCTTTGCATGTGGGAGGTTCAGGGTTCGGGGGTTCAATCCTCAGCACTGCCAGGAGTGACACATATCACACACGCACCCCACACACACATATCCAATCACAGAGCTAGGTGTAGCCCCCAGGCACAGCCAGGTAGCCTGAAAACAAAAGAACAAAAGAATAAAATAGGGTGCAAGTCAACAATTCACTGACAGGTTCAGACAGGAAAGCTGTTCTGCACCCTAAATTTTGTTTTGTTTTGTTTTTCGTTTTTTGGGTCATACCTGGTGGTGCTCAGGGCTTACTCCTGGCTCTGTGCTCAGGGAACACTCCTGGCTAGCTTGGGGGACCACCTGGGGGGTCGGGGATCAAAGTCCTATCACTGGTATGCAAGGCAAACATCTTACCCACTGTATTATCACTCTGATCCCTAGACCCTAAATTCTGCAATTTAGCAAAGACCTTCCTATAAAACGGAAAATGCCATCAGCAAGATGTAAGAAGTCACGCTTTGCTATCTAGGCACACACTTGTGCACAAACAGTTCCACCTCTGAGATCCACATACCTTTCCAGAGACGGGCAGAGAGCCCTGAAACAGTGCGGGTTCTTACACGGTACAGGAGAGTTCATTTTCAAATGCGTTCTTATGCAGCCCTTGTCAAAAGCCTGACTGGGCTATCTGACGTCTGAGACAGCACTGGCGAGATAAATGAACCATCCTCCAAGAGTCAGACCTCCAGGATGACATGCACCCACACTGAGGCAACTTTTCCTCTTGTGGCCCCGGCTTTTCTCTGCCTCCTCCTATACAGCCCTGTGAAAACCGTTTCCCCATCATTTGTGACATGCAAACTATTTTCCCCTTCTAGGTGTTATTTTATGTAAGAATCCCAATGGTTAATTATTCTTTGGACAGAAGGAAAGCTCACTTCTCCTGATTAATTGGTACACTTCCCTTCATTAATCAATGCCAACTATAATTAGCCCCACTTCCGCTCCTGCTCTGGCTAATAAAAACATTTTGCATGACAGATGCTGAGTTCTGCTGGCCTTAAGCTTCTCATCCGAGTCCCCCTGCCATATCCTTCACATCGCGCCGCTCCGAGCCTTTGCTTGGAGCCTTTGCTTTCCCGGGCATCCTGAGCACCTGTCTAGTCACTCCACGCTCCTTCCCAGCACAGCCACCGCACTGTCACACGTGGTTCTCTCCAGAGAAGGTGCCCTCTCATCAGGGAGACCATCTAGCCTGCCGACCGTCCACAGGACCTGGGACACATCAGGGAACCAGCAAAAAAGCACTGAGAGATCCAAGCTCACAGGTTAAGGAGGCAGAGAACCAAGGCCACGGAGCTGCCTCAGCAAATCAGTCTTCCATGGCAAGCCAGAAGCGAAAAAGGACATCGGAAATGGTGCAAAGAAATCTCTTGGGAGGAGCAAAACAAATTTAACCAGTGAGGAACTTACACATATTCGGCTTCTGGAATGAACTAAACTCTTAAATACCCCAAAAGGAGAGCTCAAGGGCCTCCAGCTAAGTAACTGGCCCCCGCTACCAGCCTCGACCCATTCTAGACAGGCCCTGATGCCACCTCCTCCAGGGAGCCCTGGCGTATGGAAGAGCTGGTCTGTGAGGACTGAAACATGTTCGTGCTGGGCCAGGCCCCAGGGAACCGGAGCAGGTCCTGGCTTTCGGGGAGATTCAAGTCTCTCACTGGTACCAGGGAACCATCTGCGGGGAAGACGAGTCTGGAAACTCCCTGAGAAAGCTCAGAGAATGCAAGCAAGCCTGGGGATGACAAGAAAACCACCTACGGACCCACCAAAGAAGTGAAATACAAAGGCCCCTGCATACCTGCGAGAGCCGTGACTGGCGTCCCACCGGAGAACACTGAAGGGCGCGGAGTGAGCCGTGGGGTCAGCCCCTGCAGACAGTGAGAGTACCTTTACCCTCACCCGGGAAGGAAGTCCCTGCACGGGCCCAGACTGCCGAGACAGAAGAGAAGGTGCAAGCAGGACGCCCAGGAGGGCCAGTGTCAACAGACACAGACTCAGCTGGGAAAGATGGGGAAGATCCAGAGAGCTGCGGGGCCGGACTCAGGGTTGGGGACCCTGCAGGGCCGGAAACGGAACTCGGGTGTTCGGTGGGCAAAGCAGGCACCCAGCCCTCAGAGCAATCTCCCCAGCCAGGTCACATCTGTTTACCAGACAAAAAGGGAAGGTCTGAACCAGGAGAAATCAGAGGCCACCCACACATGTCCTCGGGGTTCGCTATAGGCTAAAGTAGCTCTCCCTAAAAGCTACTGGGAACAGCCACACAACACAAGGAGAGTGTGTGGGACATGGGACATGAGATCAACTGCCTCAGAGCTGTCCCCACCACTCTGGACTGGTCCCTTGCACCTGTGACCTACAACCCGGAGCCCCTGAGGATAAAATAAGGAAGGACCGGATGGACGGTGTCTGAGACACGGTGAGGACTCGAGCAGAGGGGTAGGAAAGCACCGGAAACATCTGGACCACCTAAGCGTCTTAGTGATAAACAGCTCCCTTCTCTCTGGGGCCATGAGTAATGACCACAGGCTGTTAAGGTCACCAGTGAGAGAATGTGTATGAAATACCTGCCTTGCTCCAGAAAACAAGCAGCGTGCAAGTCAGACCTGGGCAGGGAGTGAACATCTCAACACCACAAAGCCACCTCTGCCCCGAGGCCACACTCCTCACCGCACCCCACCATGAAAATCACGACTCACGAGCCCCACTTTGGAAAATGCCCTCAAAAACTCAGACAATAGGAACCAGAGCGATAGTACAGCGAGCAGGGTGTTTGCCATGCCTGCAGCTGACCCAGGCTCGATCCCAATATCCCATATGGTCCTCCGAGCACTGCCAGGAGTAATTCCTGAGTGCAGAGCCAGGAGTAACCCCTGAGCATCACCAGGTGTGGCCCAAACACAAAAACCAAAAACCCTCAAACAATAAAACTCAGCCAGGGTAAAGCCACTGGGCAACTCCTGCTAAGCCTTGGGTGACAGGAGGGGCCAGAACTCAGCCGTGGAGAAGAGCTGGTAACAGCAAGGAGAAGTGAGGGGCCCTGGGGACAGCTCAGGGATGACAGCATAGAACCCCAGAAGGGGCCTTGAGGTCCACAACCACACATGCTTATGTGACCCCCGATACAGCAAAACCAGTGACTCGGGGATGTATAAAATGTGCATTTTTTTAAAAAAGGAAAAAAATGTAGAACCACCCCTTACTAAAATAATTACAAAAGGGTTTCCCCCCACCACCAAATTGAATGTGATTAACAACCCTGTCCTTAAAACAGATTTGGAGCCCAAGTCACTCCGTTAACCCATGTTACCTCTTAAATGTTAACTGGGACCTGTCTGCGTGGGCCACAACCAGCAGAGCTTCTAAGAGGGGCTCAGAGGGACCATGCAGGGCTGGGATTAGAGATCCAAGCCATCTCCCTGGTCCTATAGTGACCATACTAAAAGCTGTATTTACTCCTTTTCCATGAACCATGTGCATCAAAACAGCACCTAGCAATATTTTACACATGTACCACTGGTCACGAGCTTTAAAGACCACACTTTGCCAAGTAAACCGATTATTCCAGAATGTAGTTCTCCAAACCAGGAATACTCCTCAAATGACTACTGTCCAGAGTGCCCTTCAATACATCCAGCATCCCTCAAACAAGGGTCCTGGGGACAGACCAAGGGGGAGCCACTGGTGACAACTTCAGAAATAAGGGGCAAGGCAGAACGGAGCGAGGGCAGCTGGTAGGACAGGGAGGTCACAGGAAGTTAGGTCAGCGGGGGTGACCGTGGGGAAAAGGCTGAGAAATGCTGCTCTACCCCATCACCCATCTTCACTAGCTGAGGAGGAGCGCGCATCCCATTCGGTCCCCCATGCACCGCCAAGAGTAACTCCTGAGAGCAGAGCCAGGAGTAACCCCTGAGCATCGCGGGGAGTGGCCCAAAAAGGAGAGAGGGGAAGAAAAAGAAGAAACTCCAGGACTCATACCAACCCAATTCCAATTTCCTTAACCTTTATTCGGGGCACATTAAAAAGTGGGGTTTCCACCCCGACCCACCCCCGACCACATAACTCCCGTTTCTCTGTACTGGCTGGCACTTGAGAGGCAACAGCCGAAGGGGCAAAGGTGCAACTTCCCCACCGGGAGCCTTGTCCCCGCGGGGCCCTAACTCCCCTGGGGAAAGTGGCAGCCCGCGGTGCGGAGTCAGGACCGGGCCTGCGGGCAGGACAGCACCGCGCGCGCGGGTGAACCCTGGGTAACATCTGCGGCTCGGAGATAGGGGCGCGGGGGCGCGGGGGGCAGCAACGCAGACAAATCTATCGCGTTCAAGACCGACACTGATTGCCCCCACCCCCCTCGCACGCCGCGAGCAAAAATCCTCCCAGGAGGGCTCCGCGGGGGACTGGCCTGGCACTGGACGCGCAGAGAGACGGCCTCGGTCCCCCAGCCCCAGGACCCCCAGCCCCTCCAGAGCTGATCACCGGCCGATCCACGCGAGCCCCCCCCCGAAGGCTGCACCCCCAGCCCCGCGGGGTGGACCCCGCCGCCGCGGGTCCCCCGGGGATGCCCCCCCGAGCGCGGGGCCCGACCTGTCAGCGGCCGGGGCCCCGCGGGCTCCCCGCGCGCCCCACGCGGGGCCGCCGAGTCCCCGCTCCGCGCCGGCCCGCGCGGGCCCGCCGGGGCGGACGGAGGCGCGGATCGGGCCCGGGGAGGTGGGCGGGGGGCCGGGGCCCCGCAGGCCGCGCGCCCGGGCCCCGCCGGGAGGCCGCCCCGGCCGCTGGCCCCGGCTGCCCGCTCGGGCTCCGGCCGGACGGCGGCGGCGAGCGCGGGGCCCCGGCGGCGCCGGCTCCCGCCCGGGACACAAAGCGGCGCCGCGGGAGCCCGCCTCACCTGCAGCCCGGGGCGCCGCGGCCTTCGAGAACCATCGGAGCGCGCTCCGGCCGCGCGCGTCACAGCCCGGGCCTCCCGCTGCCGCCCCGCGCCGCCGCCGCCGCCATTTCCTCGCGCTCGCCGCCGCCTGGTCCCCGCTGTCAGGTTACTCCATTCACCTGGGCCCGGAGCCGCCCGCGCCGCGCCGCGCCGCGCCTCGACCCCTCCCGCCCGCGCCTGCGGAGACTGCGCAGCGCCCGGCCCGCCCGCCGCCCGCGCGCCGCCCGCGGCACCGGCGTAGCGCCGCTCCGAGAATGCCACCCGCGCCCGCGCGCCCCCGCCGCGCGCCCGCATGAGAGCGCGCCTCTGATTGGCCGCGGCGCGGCGGTGAAAGGTTAAGCCCGGCGCCCCAGCCACTCAGGAGCCGGGAGACAGCGGGCGCCGACCGCGGGGGCGGTGTCGGAGGCCCGGCGCCCGGCTGGGACCCCGCGCGCCTCGGCCTGCGTGCGGCCCGGCGCCTGCACAGCCCCGCGCGGAGCTGGGGCAGCCCCGGGCTCCAGGCGTCGTGCCCGCTTGCTGCGTTGCCCCCTCGGGCACTCCTTACCTCCCTCCCCCCACAGTCGGTCCCTTGCAAGTGGTCCTGGACTCTGGCGTTTGTCCTCCTGGACGCTTGACCACCACCCGACCCTCCGCACCCCAGAACTGGAATCGCGCCTGCCGTGGGGGCAGTGGTCCCGTTTATGGAAATCGGTCATTTGAGTAGGTCGCAGCTGTGCACGCAGCCTTGTGACCGTGACTTAGCAGCAGGGATGGAAGTGCAGTCAGAGCCAGCCCAGAGTCCCTGCCCTGAACCCAGGCCTCGTTTCCAGATGATTCCCCACCAGGTTTCTGCGTCCACCTACTAAGCTCAGGACAGCACCGTCCATCCCCTCTGGCCTTGGGCCACCAGGCTCTGCGGGCCCTCCTCAGAAATCAGAAAGTCAAATGTCTGTTTTCTGTATCCCAGAACATTCATAATGATTTTATTGACGACCTGCCGCAGTAACACAGTAACTTTTGGATACGTTGTGGTCAATATGTTTCATTTCATCTTGTTTTTTTATTTTGTTTCACTGTGTTCACCTGACTCTCCCAGGGCTGACAATGCTCTTCATGTTGCTCTTTGAAGTTTGATGACTTAGAGACCTAGGCGTCGTTTCCCGGACTCTGCGAGGTGTAACTGCCCGGGGTGGAGTGGGTTGATGGATACATAGTTGCAACCGTGTTACTGTCTATGGAATACAAAGTTTTCCTAAAGGAACAGTAACACCAGCCACAAAGCCGCTACTAAGTGAACAATGGAAAAGTGAATCCAGGCCGGCTTGCTTCCGCCTGGTGTGTTCTATCAGGAACTACCGTGCTCACATCCGGTCATGTATTCTGTGACAAATTGGCATGAAGTTTCACCTAAACAGAGACTTGACTTAGACTGCTCCTGGCAGGCCTCCAGGAAAGTCGTGTTCCTTCTAAATGTGAAGCTTTGTAGTCAACAGCACTGCCCAGATGAACGTGAATGTTTGAAGATAATCTTTCTGCGCAAGGATGACTTGGGGAGGGAGGGGGAGCACTGGAAGTGGGGTCCAGTTCACGGTAGAAATTTGTGGATAGGTAAAACGTTCAGCCCCTCTCCTGCTGCCAAAAGTAGCTGAATTTCCCCCCAATTTGCCAGTTTCTTTCATTCTCAACAACATTTTTAATTTCGGGTTGTTTTTTCAGGTTGGTTTGGTTTTGCTTGTGTTTTTTGCTATTTGTATGGGCTTGCTCCTGACTGTGTTTAAGGATCACTGCTGGCAGGCTTGAGAGTCCACATGTGGTACCAGGGATCTAACCCAGGTCGGCCTCCTGCAAGGCAAGCACCCTACCCTACTACCGCTCCTGACAATTTAGTTTTTATTTATTTTTTTATTAAATCACCATGAGGTACACATTTACAGAGTTGTCTGTGATTGCGTTTCATTCATTCAATGTTCCAACCCGCCCCTTCACCAGTGTACATTTCTTAACCCCAGTGTCCTCAGTTTCCCTTCTTCCACCCCTCACCCCACTGTGACAAGGACAGTTGGATATGAGGACGCTGGACAAGAACTGAGTGCTGAAAGTAGATAAAGGGGTATATCAGATAACCATATACCTGTACTGCAAACCGTAATGACCCAAAGGGGAGAGAGAGAGAGATGGGGGGGGAGAGGGAAGGAGGGAGAATGAGAAAATGGGAGGGAGAAAGTTTTTGTTGTTTTTTTAAAAATGCATCAGGGGTCAGAGCAATAGCAAGTCATTTGCCTTGCACATGGTTGACCCGGGTTCAATCCCCAGCATCCTATATTGTCCCCCAGGCACTGCCAGGAATAATTCCTTAGTGCAGAGCCAGGAGTAACCCCTGAGCATCCCTGGGTAGGACCCAAAATTTTTTTAAAGGAAAAAAAGAAATGTATATAGTTCATCCATCAGAAAGAATAAAAAGGATCCAAAGAATTCCCCCCTCTGCACATATAACCTGGTCCCTTGTGCTTTTTTTTTAACCTAGTGTATTGAGAACATATGTTTATAGCAATCTCTACTGACTTCCTCACTATTTTATTTTTATTCCCAGTAATACATTATTGCCAATATGGACCGTAAATTTTTTTAACCAATACTTTGTTGATGACTTTTAGACTCCTGGTCTTTCCTAATTAAACATTGATCCATTTGAACTGATTCCGTGTAGAGGAGGAATAGATCCCAGTGCATATGTGTCCGGCTGGCTACACAGCTGACCATTTGTTGAAGCTTTCCTTCTAGTCTTGCTTTTGTTCTGTGGGGTCTGGCTGTCCACGCTCCAGTTGCTGGCTTGTTTTAAATCTGGAAACATAATCTGTAAAGGATAGTGTTTCACGCTTTGTTTGGATCACTAGAAATCCTAGAGCTAATATTTCAGCTTGCGGGAGCACCGTGCAGAACCATGGGGTATGCATTTTCCGTGGGCTCATTTTTATTTTTCCTTCGCCCTGATTATTTCCATGATTGGTTTTGCTTTGTGTGCAACAAGCCAAAATAGAACTAGACCTTTAAGACTTTCTGTTTGCAAACAGAAATCTCTCCAAAGTAGCACTATCAAGGGAAGAATGTATCACAAGGAGTAGGAGTAGAGTACAAAAGTGGGTCGCAGAGAAATAGGGCTACATCTTAGGAAAGGATGATCACAGAGTTAAAAGGATTCCAGGAACCCAAATTATACCCTCTTTCCTCCTGAGATTCTCCCCTCCCCTGCACACTTGCTTCATCTTTGAATGTCTCTCTACTGCCTGGTTCTCTCTGCCTTTCCAGCTATACAGAAGAAGACACGCATCACCCCCACCCCATTCGGCCAGGACCTCAGCATAGGATGGGGGATGTGGAGGGAGACAGGGAGCATGAAAACAAGGGAACAAGGAAGGGGGCATCAGACCCCAAAGTGAAGCAGTTGATTAGAGTGATGCAGGGTCTACACAGAGAAACAGGATTCTCATGAGAAAGGCACCCAGACTTTTTTTTCCTTTGGGGGTCACTCCTGGTGATGCTCAAGGGTTACTCCTGGCTCTGCACTCAGGAATCACTCCTGGCGGTGCTCAGGGAACCCTATGGGATGCTAGGGCTCGAACTCGTATTGGCTGCATGCAAGGCCCTTTCTGCTGCACTATCACTCCCATGACCCAGACCTCTCAGAGTGCAGTGAGTACAAGCACAGATGGCCGATTTCAATGTGAACTGAAGGGGGTAGGGGAGCAAGTGGGGCTCAGAAGGCCTGGGGGCTGTTCTGGTGATTTTCAGACAACCAGGTAAGGGCCAAAGGACGTGGTCCAGTATCAGGATTACCCTGGAGGTGCTCAGGGACCTCCAAGGTTATACCCAGTGATCATGTGGTTCAGGGGGCCACACTAAGGTCCACCACATGGAAGGCAAGTTCCTTAATTCCTATGTCAGCTCTTCAGAATGAATTGTGGATTTTTTTGATTAAAAAAACTCACTAAATGGCAAGGTAAAGATATGCATGTGTCGGACATATTTATGTATATTTATTTATACACTTGTCATCCTGTTGTATAAATAAATGACAAGTGACAAGTGAAAAAAATGAAAAAGTTCTTCATGATTGAAGAAGATACTGTGTTATTTGCTGCTCTTAGAATGTTAGAAATAGTTCATGGAAAAAGTATGAGAAGGAATTTTTAGTTGTTTTTTATGAAGTGATATTATTTACACTTTAAATTTATTGTACCTCTCGAAGAATCCTGCAAACTACGGAGAGTATCCCGCCCACACATCAGAGTCTGGCAAGCTACCCGTGGCGTATTTGATATGCCAAAAACAGTAACGTTAGGTCTCATTCCCCTGACCCTGAAAGAGCCTCCAATCGTTGGGAAAGACGAGTAAGGAGAGGCTGCTAAAATCTCAGGGCTGAGTGTAATAGAGATGTTACTGGCGCTTGAGTAAATCAATGAACAATGGGATGACAGTGATACAGTGATACAGATTTATTTATGCATTTGCATAAATGATTTAGTCAGTGATTTCCTAGCTCTTTTCATGGAGAGAGCTCAGACCAGCAGCATCGCAACAGCTGGGAAAATACTGAACACCTAAGTTAAAACACTACTTGCCCTGAAGGTCACTAGATCTCCTATCCGAAAATGGGGGTATTTCAAAAAGATAAAGCAGTTCAGTTAAGGGGCCGGAGCGATAGCATAGTGGGGAGGGCATTTGCCTTGCACGCGGCCGACCCGGGTTCAATCCCCGGCATCCCATATGGTCCCCCAGGCACCGCCAGGAGTAATTCCTGAGTGCAGAGCCAGGAGTAACCCCTGAGCATCACTGGGTGTGACCCAAAAAGCAAAACAAAAAACAAAAAATAAATAAATAAAGCAGTTCACTTAAAAGGGTTCCTTCTGGGCCTAGACCTTATAGGTAGGGCATTTGCCTTGCATGTGGACAACCTTGGTTTGATCCCTGGCATCCCATAGGATCTCCTGAGCACTACCAGGAGTGATTTCAGAGTACAGAGCCAGGACTAACCCCTGAGCATTGCCTGGGTGTGGCCCAAAAACAAAAACAAAAAGGGGGTTCCCTCTGCCCAAATCTGAGACAATTTAGTATCAAACTAAATGGTAAGAGTGGGAGATTATATCCCATGAGAGAACAGAAAAGAATCTGTGAGCCATGTATTAATATGTATGTGTGTGTGTACACACACACATATCAAACTAGACAGAAAACAGACAAATATTAGAGTAGATATAATTGATAGATACAATAGTAGTGAAAGAAACTAGAACAGCCCTATTTGAAAATAATTTCAATGTTTGTGCCATCTAGGGAGAGAAAATTGGACAAGAAATAAGATATTTGCATACGTTCAGGGCATCTGCCCCTAAAATTCCTCTTTAGGAGGCTGGAGTGATAGCACAGTGGGTAGGGCATTTGCCTTGCACGTGGCTGACCCGGGTTCGAATCCCAGCATCCCATATGGTTCCCTGAGCACTGCCAGAGGTGCATTGCAGGGTGTGACCCAAAAAGCAAAAAAATAGTAATAAAATAATAAAATAAAATTCCTTGTTAATAAAAACCTGGGGCTGGACAGATCATATGCCAGCAGGCAGGGCACTGGCCTTCCACGTGGCTGATCTCCGTTCAATCTCCGTGGTCCCCGTGGTCCCCTGAGCCTCACCAGGGGTGAATCCTAGGTGCAGAGCAAGGAGCAAGACCTGAGCGCCTCCAAACAAAACCAAAGAACTTTCAGAGGAGCCCCTGCATGGACTCACCTGAGACAATGTTCAGAGTCGGTGCTGGAGCACGGGGTAACCGAAACACTTGCGGGGGAGCTGTTGCAAGGCGCCGCCATAACATGGCCGGTCGGCAGGCAGCAGTGTGCGCGCTACGCCTAAACCTTCATTGTTACTCGGCGGAGGACAGCGGAGCTATTGTATGTGCACCTTGGCTAAGATCCCAGCAGCATGAGACCTGCCCCGGCCAGCAGCCCCATGTGCAAACAGCCAGCCGGAGCCCAAGATGGCCCCGCCCCGCCCCCAATGCCAGCAGCCTTGCGGAGTACAATAAATGCATCTTGGGAAAGTCCCCGGAAGAGCTAGAAGTTAAAATGTGCTGAGGGGGGCTGGAGCAATAGCACAGCAGGTAGGGCGTTTGCCTTGCAAGCGGGCGACCCGGGTTCGATTCTCAGCATCCCATATGGTCCCCTGAGCACCGCCAGGGGTGATTCCTGAGTGCAGAGCCAGGAGTAACTCCTGTGCATTGCCAGGTGTGACCTAAAAAGCAAAAAAAATAATAAAAATAAAAAAATAAATAAAATGTGCTGAGGGAGCTGAGCGGCGGGGACACGCTTAGGAACTGCCCAGAACATCAGGAATGTCCAACCTGGCCTTGGCTCTGGCAGATGGGATCGGGCCAGCTCAGCAGGGCTTCAGCTCGGTGATGGAAAGAGGGAGGGAAATGAACCGCCATCTGCCACCTGGTTTTGTCATGCCCCCTGGCACCTGGGATGGAACTGATGTGAGGCCGGGCTCCAGAGTGGCTTCTGGGTGGGTGGGGGCTCAGCCCCGACTGGCCATCTCAAATGGGACATGCCAGCCGGGAGGGCAGCCCGCAGCCTTTTAGGTTATGAAGCCAAAGGCTTAAAACGCTGTTGCAAAGGGAAGGAAACAAAAGGGTCGTGGTGATAAGCGCTGCGTGGAGCGCGGGTCTTCTTGTCAAAGGGATGTGATTGGTCTCATGGACAAAGAGTGGACGGAACTTTGTTCCCATTGGCTCAAAGGTCTGTGGGCGTGGCTTGTGTGTTTGTATTAGGGTTCTCCAGAGGACATATGAACATATGTATGAGGGGCTTGTGGGAGGCAGGGGCCGCGGGCAGCCTGCCTGGCAGTGCTCCTGGCTCTGTGTTCGGGGAGCACTCCCTGTGGTGCTCAGGTACTCTATGGTCCCGGGGATGTAGTACCCAGGGGTTGGCTGCAAGCGAGTCAAGTGCTTTAACGCCTATCTTATCTCTCCAGCCTTAAGTCTGAGATTTGGGAACGGCCTCACAGGGGAGACGGGTACCTCACCCACATCTGCCAGCTGGATGCTGGAGACCCAGGGGAGCTGGCAGAGAACTGGGCAAGAGGAGTGGTTTGGGCAGCTGGCACCAGGGGTGCGTGTGCTGGAATTAGACCCAAGAGACAGGCGCCTCCGTGGCTGACGGCCAGGGGGAGCTGGGCGCGATGGAAGCTTTGTGCTACAGGAGGAGCCAACAACAGCTTAGGAAACTGGGCTCCAAGCAATGGGGTGCACGGAATGGGAGGAGGCGAGCCTAGCTCTGGGGAGGGGCGTCAACTAGGAAAGAAGGTGTCGGGGAATTCGCACCTCCCAGGCTGTTTCCTCTGGCGTGTGAGGGAAGAGGGAAGGAGGGTGACAGCTGGACAGTGACCAGCCCTGGGGCTTCCATCTGTGTTCTCACTGTGGTGCCACCTCTGAGGGCGGGGAGGGTTACCCGCACCCTGAGCCCCCTAGCGGTGGCAGGAAGATCTGATCCTTAGGAACTGGGTTATATCCCCTCCACCCCACCCCCCCACCTCCAATCTTCATGTTGAAGCCCGAACTGCCCAGTCCTTGGAGATGTGACAGTATTTGGAGTCCAGGCCACTGGGGAGGTGCGGAGGGAAGTTAAATGGATAAAGAGGGGGGGGGGGGGGGAATCCTGCTCCAGAATAATCACGGCCTGCAAGGAGAGGCCACGCAGACAGCGATCCCCAGAGGGCAGGGCCCATGGAGACAGAGGGGCTGGGGGTGCCATCTGCAAGCTGAGGAGGGGGCCTGGGAAGATACCCGAGCCCCAAGCAGTAAGGAAACAGCTTTTCAGAGCCGTCTTCTTCAGCCCTCCCACACCTGCAAGACCGCACCTGTCCCTCAGGCCACACCTGTGCCACAGCCCCCGCCTGTCCTGAATGCTGTGTCTGTCTACAGACCCGCCCGTGGACCAGCCTGTAACCAAGATGGTAGGCCAGTGGCTCCAGCCCTTCTCCACCCGAGGACTGGCGGTGTCTGAGTGCCACTAGTTTAGGCCACCATGTCTCGGGTGCTCTGCCATGGTCCCCCTGGGCTGCTGTGACAAAACAGACACAGATTTCTTCTGCAGCTGCATCATGACATAATTATCTCCTGGGTCCCCACCTGGAGCATGTGCCTCCAATATCTGAATTGGTGGGGGGGGGCAGAAGAGGGGGAAGCTAGTCATTTAGCCAGAGCAGTGAGCCCTGGCTTCCTGCTTTGCTTGTAGCCCAAAGGGAAGGCTGTCAGGGAAAGGATGGGAGGAAGCCTGGAGGGGCTGGGGGGACAGCACCAAGGGCCACAGTGTGACCTGCATGCACAGTTTGATTCCCGGCACCACATGCCCCGCCCCCCCAGCACCACTGAGGGTGCCCTGGTGGCCTCTGAGCCGAGCTGGTCCGCAGTAGCACCACACTGCAGGGGCTGGGTGTTGATCGCAAGGCTGAGTGTTGCCGGGAGTAGCTCCTAACTCCCCAAGTACCACTAGGGTGGCCCCACAACAGAGAAAAAGAAAAGAAAGCCAATAAGATCACGCGAAAGGCTAGCGCCCTTGCTCTGCTCTGCGTGCTGGAGGCCCGGGTCGACCCCCACATCCACCGTCCCTCTGTCACCTTGGTCCACCTCTTCCTTCTCCCGCTTCCCCCAGTGCTTGGTAGTTTTGTGACCCAAGACCATGGGGCTGTCTTTGTCAGAACCCTACTCCCTTGTTCTGCCTCTTACCACAGATGAAGTGAGATCATTCTGTATTTTTCCTTCTCCCTCTGCTGAACGTTAAATGAGGCTCTCCAGTTCCGTCTGTGTCGCAGCCAACTGCAAGATTTCATCTGTTCTTGGGGGCTGGAGTGACAGCACAGCAGGTAGGGTGTCTGTCTTGTGTGCAGCCAACCTGGGTTCGATTCCCAGCATCCCATATGCCCCTATGGTCCCCTGAGCACTGCCAGGAGTGATTCCTGAGTGCAAAGCCAGGAGTAACCCCGTGCATTGTCGGGTATGACCCAAAAAGCAAAATAAATAAAAAATAAAATTCATCTGTTCTAATAACTTGGTGCTCAGGGAACCATGTTGCAGCTTCACAATAGGAAGCCCTCCTGCCCAGTCCCTTTCTGACAGTATTTGGAGTCAACAAGGGAACCCCAGGTTCCTTCCACCTGGGAGCTGTGATGTCAACACACAGATCTCTAAAATGACCTCTGAAATGACAGCTGCATCTCCCTCCAGTGCACCCCCCTGCAGCCCCAGGAAAGAGGCCGGAGGGGAAGCGAGTGCTCTTCATTTTAAGGGTGTGACCCAGACTTGCACACATTATTTCTGCTCAAATCTCATTGGCCTAGTCCCTATCACATGACCACACTGGCCTCAAGAAATGCTGGGAAATCAAGCAATTAGCTAACTGTCCGTACTATTGACCTATTTTTTTTTAATGCATGACACCTTTACAGAGTAATACGGATATTTCACAAAAGTATTCAGATATTACATTTGATGTATCATTGTTATTATTTTTTTTCTCTTTGGGTCACACCCAGCAATGCACAGGGGTCACTCCTGGCTCATGCACTCAGGAATCACCCCTGGCAGTGCTCAGGGGACCATATGGGATGCTGGGATTTGAACCCGGGTCGGCCGCGTGCAAGGCAAACGCCCTACCCGCTGTGCTATCACTTCAGCCTCTATCATTGTTATTCTTTATGATCTTTTTTAATGCTTTTTTTTTTTTTGGCTTTTTGGGTCACACCCTGCAATGCACAGGGGTTACTCCTGGCTCTACATGCAGGAATTACCCCTGTCGGTGCTCAGGGGACCATATGAGATGCTGAGAATTGAACCTGGGTCGGCTGTGTGCAAGGCAAACAAACACCCTGCCTGCTGTGCTATTGTTCCAGCCCCTCTAACGCATTTTTTTAACATTTTGTTTTTATTCATTTTTTAATATTGAATCACTGTGAGATACACAGTTAAAAAGCTGATTGGGTTTCAGTTAAACAGTGTTCCAACACCCATCCCTTTACCAGTGTACATGTCCCACCACCAGTTTCCCTCCTGCCCCCTGCTACCCCCAACACACACCACCTGTCTCTATGGCAGGCACTTTCCTCTCTCTCTCTTCTCTCTCTCTCTCTCTCTCTCTCTCTCTCTCTCTCTCTCTCTCTCTCTCTCTCTCTCTCTCTCTCTCTCTCCCCTCTCTCTCCCCCCTTCTGGGCATTGTGATCTGCAAACAGGTACTAAAAGATTATCATGTATACCCTTTTACCTCCTTTCAGCACTCAGTTCTTGTCCAGAGTGATCCTTGTTCACCTATTGTTGTCATAGTTACCAAAAACTTTTATCACCCAGGGACAGATGGCAGGGGACTTAGCCTTTCAGATGCTATGACCTCCTCTGTCAAGCTGGTGAAATTACCTCTTGGGATTCTCCAGCAAATCTTCTCATTAATATGATCTTTAATTTTTTATCTTAAAAAGTAATTGTGAAAGAATTGCAGTCGTGCTTATTCTCAGTGCATTTGTGGCAATGACCCAGTAATCATTTCCAAGTTAGGGGGAGGAGCTGGGGCAATGGCACCAAGGCTGCAGCACAAACTATTTGGGAAGCCTCAGGGGACCCCCTGACACTGCCACGTTGGTTTTAGAAATTTTTTTTTTCTTTTTGGATCACACCCAGCAATGCTCAGGGGTTACTCCTAGCTCTGCACCCAGGAATTACTCCTGGCGGTGCTTGGGGGACCATATGGGATGCTGGGAATCGAACCCGGGTCGGCCGCATGCAAGGCAAACGCCCTCCCTGCTGTGCTATCACTCCAGTCCCTGCCACGTTGGTTTAAAAAAAATTTTTTTAAGTCAAGATGTACACTAAGAAAATGTCAAGGTATGTGAGTCTCAAAGATAGACACTCAGGAAGACATTTTTTAGGCACAAGGTGATGTGCTGAGGTACACATGTTTAAAATTTAACACCAGTCAGCATGAAAATGGGAAAGAACGAGAACTAAATGTTCATTGACCCTAGTGGGAAAGGCACAGTTGCTTCATCAATGTCATTTTCTTTTGGCGGGAGGGATTTCCCAAGCAGGGGCTGGGGCATGTGCAACCACTCCCAGAGATACTCAGCCAACTTCTCTGGGCAGTTCAATACTCGGGCCGAGGGATGTAGCACTGCTCTGGGCCTCTGGAGCTGGAGAGCAGTGACCACCAGAGCCACACCTGCCACTATAGCCCGTGATGACACTGGTGGTATTGGGGGGCCATGAAGTGCTGGGTCTCAAATTCAGGTGCCTATGCATGCAGAGGAATGAGTCCCCAACCACTGAGCCATCTCTATGGCCCTTGCCAGAGTGGTTTTTGTTTGTTTGTTTATTTGTAGCAGTGCTCAGGGCTTATGCTGAGCTCTGCACTCAGCAATCACTTGTTGCCTCGGGGAACCATATGGGATGCCGGAGATCAAACCCACAGCCCATGCAAGGCAACCCGAGCCCTACCCACTCTACTATCTCTTTGGCCCCACACTAGAGAGTCAAACACTGGGAGAGGGGCCCCACACCTCTTCAACATTTGAAAGGTAAAAACACAGTTTCCGGGGCTGGAGCGATAGCACAGTGGGTAGGGCGTTTGCCTTGCACGCAGCCAACCCGGGTTCGAATCCCAGCATCCCATATGCTCCCCTGAGCACCGCCAGGAGTGGTTCCTGAGTGCAGAGCCAGGAGTAACCCCTGTGCATCGCTGGGAGTTACCCAAAAAAAAAAGCAAAAAAAAAAAAAAAACAGTTTCCTTTTCCTGTGCATAGACTAGTGGCTCATGACCACAGACTATCACAGGAGCAAACGGTTTCTGTTATGATTTTTCTGTCTGAAGCAAGATCAATAAAGCAGTGTTGACCCTTCCCAGAGGACTTTCAGCCAAATTCAGATGTGGGGAATGTCTCTACCCAGCAGGTGCCGCCACCGGTGCCCTGCCCATGGCTCCTGGAGTGAAGGCGTCAGGGCTGTTTTGGACCCACCTGAGGAAAATCAACTCCATCTCCCGAGGCTTCCCCGGGCTGGCTGGGCAGTGGAGCAACTGCTGCCTGTCCTCACCGCGGCCCCTCCCTGCCACCTCCCAACCTTTGCAAAGTCCTTTGCCACCTCAGATCAGGTCACCCCACCACAGTGATGGTGGCTTTAGAGGAATCACAGCCACTCATGTCCTAGGCCCTCTTGGGAGTGACCTCCTTGTGTGAACAAAAGTTTCTGTCTGTCCCTTAGACTCCAACAAGATGCTCTGAGCAGTACACCCATACTCCAAGAGTACCACACCACATCTGATGAGGTTCAAAGTAGTAGGCAACCCATCTTAGAGAGAAATATATATACATACATATATGTATCAGATATATATATATATATATACATATACAAAAGCACACAAGCCTTAACCTTTAATAACGTGTTAGTGATATCTTATAGAAGGTCTTAATGGCCCTTGTTGAAATAGAACAATATTTACACTCTTTCCCCTAAGGATACTTTTTTGTAGCATTTTCAGTGGTTTTTCATAACAGACAATACAAAATATATTATTTCGGTTCTGCTTTGAGACAGGGATTGGGGTTCAGAATGGAAACATCCGAAATATAGTGGTGGGAAGGTGTAATGGTGGTGGGATCGGTTTTTTGATTATTAAATGTAATCAAATATTGTGAACTACCTTATAAAATAATAAATAAATAAATAAGATGCTCTGAGCAGACATCGTGTCTACAATGCCTGAGTCCATCGTGGTAAGCAAGTCAGAAGAAGGACAAATAGTGAATGATCTCATTCATCTTTGGCAGACAGAGTAACAAGGATAATGGAATGACAGATGTCAAGGGGGATACCCCCGATCACAGAGCCAGGGTGGTACCACCAAGCACGGCCCCCAAACCAAATAAACAAATAAAGAAAATAGTTATGTTATTGGTTCTGCAGTTAAGGGCTGGGGCTATGGGACAGAAACAGAGCTCTTACCTTGCATATGAGAGACTGGGTCTGGAGCAAAATGGGGTTGCTCCATCCGTCCACAGCTAGACCGAAACATGTAGAAACTCTTCAAGACCTGGTACCTTCCATGTAATCGGAATAACACTGCCCTTGGGCTTGGAAGGATCTGCTTCTGCATACTTATATCCTCAATCTTGGCCAAAGCAATCTTGTCTCTCCAAGGCCTGCTCTAAGTTTTCTTTAGGGTACGCGGTGGATGTGGAGTATGAAACTGTGGGACCCGCAGTCAGTGACCCAGTGGCTGAGAACATTCCTAAACAAGCTGCTGCCTGAGGTCCCAGCTGGTGGTCCTGAAGGTCTTCCGGGCCATGACCCAACAATAAGGGGAGGAGGGAGGCTTGAAAACTTGTGGGGTGGGAAGTCACTACCCTGCCCTACTCACAGTTTGGGGAACACCAGCAGCATTTAGCATGCAAAAAGCAGCACCTTGTTTTCTAGTGTTTCCTAGTGTTAATTTAAAATGCGTGAGAGCATGCTTTAATTCACACTTCTCTGGTGCCATTTCCACCCAGTTATTTATTTACTAGCCGTGACTGTTCATAGCAGCTCACAATGCTCCAGCCTCAAATGACCCTCGGGGAATTCCATAGCGACTTCCTGTTATCCTCAGGTGCTCCTGAATCTTTGACTTCCTTCTCACAGAGGCTGGGGAAGCAGCTGGGTGGTGGAGAACATTCCATGGGACAAGACCCTAGGTTTGATTCCCGGTACACACAGACACACACAGACACCGATACAGACTTAAGTACAGACACACACTTGTGCACATACAATCATACAATTCATACCATGCACACACACGCACATGAGCACACAACACAAATTCACACATACACACATGCAGACCACACACACACACTCATAATTAACAATTTAATAATAGCCTTGATTTCTTAGAGTAGTTTTAGGGCTAAGGAAACAGTCATCAGAGAGCACGGAGAGGTCCCGTCTGACCTGTCCCTCCTAGCATAGTTCCCCAGTTTGCAGGAAAGAGGGCTCCCAAGCCATATTCAGGGAATCCAGGAGCCCCTCCAGCATGTCTCGACCAACCAGGCTGGTGGTTCAATGCAAGGGTCCCCAGAAGTGGGGCCGCTCAGACCCTGCAAAGCTGGGGATTACCCCATGCTCGGGGACTTCCAGGTTTCATCTGGCAGTCCCTAGGAGACCAGGCAGTGCTTTGGATAGACTCTGGGTTGGGCACAAGTGAGGCATGCTCCTTCCCTAATGTCCACTCTCCCTCAGTCTCCCATGATCAATCCACTGCGTTAGTTATCAAGTCACAAAGCACACTTGACATCAGGGTGCACTGCCCTGTCCTTCGGGGAGTTTGGGCAAATGCCTCATGTCAGGATGCTTACAGAATTGTATCACAGCCCCATCATCATCATCATCATCATCATCATCATCATCATCATCATCATCCCATTGATCTTCAAATTTCTCGAGCGGTCTCAGTAACATCTCCATTTCATCCTAGCCCTGAGATTTTAGAAGCCTCCCTTTACTCATTCTTCCCAACGATGCTGCATTGGAGGCTCTTTCAGGGTCAGGGGAATGAGACCCATCATTATTACTGTTTTGGGCATATGAATACACCATGGGGAGTTTGCAAGGCTCTCCTATGTGGGCAGGAAACTCTCGGTAGATTGCCAGGTTCTCTCAGAGAGAGAACTGGCTATAAGATGTCGCATGGCCGATTTGCAGCCACTCGCATCTGGGAGCTTGGTTTTAAATCTCTGGATGTTGGCCGTTGGTGGGATTACACGGTGCCGGGGGCAGTCCCTGGGTGTGACCACCTCACTACTGGAAAATGGAAAATCTGGGTGGAAGAGGCCCAGTCCCGATCCGAGCAGGCTTGGAGGTCTCAGCCCCAGGTCCCACACACCTGGGTTCCTCTGCTGGTACCTTCATGAGTGAGGCTCATCCAAACCTGTGGAGAGGGGCCTTGAGCATGGCTGTGGCTAAGGCTTTAAAGGTCTTCAGCCGCAGGGAGCTCTGCTCGGGGTGGGGAGGGAAGCTGAAGCCCACCCCCTCCGAGTGGCCCCGGGGAAGACAGCCAGGCCCATAGGCATTGCAGCCCCACTGCCCTGAAATGCCCCTGGCTTCTACCCATTCATCCTTCCCCTCCCTCCTGAACCTGGCAATCAATGGTCTTTTCATGGTTTTTAATAACTGCATTGTTTTGCATTGTTCAGAGTTTCCAAGAGTTGGAGTCATATAGCATGCAGCTTTTACTGGCCTTTCTTTCAATTCCTCCTGTGTATTTTCATGGTTTCCTCATTCATGTTTTATATTTTATATTTCACTATGGGGAGGGTCCAAAGTTGCCTACCCATATACCAGTTAAAGGACACACTGCAAAAAGAAAAAAAAAATTGGGGCTGGAGAATAGCACAGCGGGTAGGGCATTTGCCTTGCACACGGCCGACTCGAGTTCGATTCCCAGCATCCCATATGGTCCCCTGAGCACTGCCAGGAGTAATTCCTGAGTGCAGAGCCAGGAGTAACCCTTGGGCATCGCCGGGTGTGACCCAAAAAGCAAATAATAATAATAATAATAATAACAATAAAGGACACACTGGAAGCCTCCTAGTGCAGGCAATTATGAATAAAGTTGCTGTAGTGTTATAGTCAGGGATGGGAATTTGTGGAAACACACGTTTTCAGGTCCTCTGGGCAAGCGCCAAGGGGATTGGTACCTGGCTCTCAGGCTAAGGCTGTGTGCAGCTTCCTAAGACAATACCTAACCACCTTCAAACATGGTGGCACCCTCTTGCGTTGCCATCAGCCAGGAGGGGGCGCTTGGCTGGCACCCATCCTCCCCAGCATGGAATGGTGCCAGCTTGGAATTCTGGCCATGCTAATAGGCTCGCAGCAGCATCTCATAGCTTGAACTCACTACGTTCTGATGACAGAAGGTGCTGCATGTTCTGCGCTGAGTCCCCATCTGTGTTCCCCTGGAGGGACCCCTCTAGGTCTTTCTCCTGCTGGGCCGCAGAAGTTATCTCCTTTTGCTTTTGTTTTTTGGGCTACATCCAGCGGTACTCAGGGGTCCCTTCTGGGAGACCATAGGCGGTTCCGGGGATCCAATAGGGATCACTGTGTACAAGGCCAATGCCTCCACCCCCCCGCCCTGAACTGTCTCAGAGGATTTCTGACCAGACAAGACCACAGTGGGGAGCCTCGTGCTGAGCCTGGCAGGGTGGGAAATGGAAGGGAATGAGCCGTGGGTGATAGCCGGGACCCTCTGCACCTTGGGAACCCCCTAGCCAGCTACCCGTGCTTGAAATCAAACCATGGACTGATACTACTAGAGGGGTGTCTCTAATATGCAGCCGAATGGACACCCGATTGATGGGGTGACCCTTCTCTCTAGTCAACGAATCCAGACAGAATTATTTTTTTTGATTTTTGGGTCACATCCAGCCATGTTCAGGGGTTACTCCTCACTCTGCACTCAGGCGTTACTCCTGGCAGTGCTCAAGGAACCATATGGGATGCTGGGAATCGAACCCGGGTCGGCTGCATGCAAGGTAAATAACCTACCTGTGTGCTATCGCTCCAGCCCCCCCCCAGAGAGAAATTTAAAAAAATTATTATCTGTATTTCTTTGTGGAGGCCTCCCAGCCAGGGCTCAGAGGCGGGGCCCACTCCTGTAGATACTCAATGAGGCCAGATGGTTCCATGCTCAGGCTTGGTAAGACTCGGGCCCAACAGGGCTGGGCACAGGGAGTCTCTGGAGCCAGATCCAGTCATTATCAGGGGCCATGTGGTGGCAGGGATCAAACTCGGGGCTTTCTGCATGGAAGACGTGTGCCTCTGGTCCCTGGGCTGCCTCCTGGACTCCGAGAACTGGGTTTTAAATAACAACTTTAAAGCAGGGGCCAGAGCGATAGACCCGCAGATAGGGCAGAGCACTTGCCTTGCACGCAGCCGATCCAGGTTGAGCCTCAGCATCCCATATGGACCCCCGGCACTTCAGGAGTAATCCGAGTGCAGAGCCAGGAGTAATCCCCAAGCACTGCCAGACGTGGCCCAGAAAATAAAATAACGACTTTAAAGCAGAACTTCTGGGATGCACTGAGCATGGGGAAGGCAGCCTGGACTTGGCGCCCACTGAGCCAGACAGTAGAAGGAAACTGGCTTTTCGGTCAATCAGAAAAGCCCATCACTGTCTCAGCAGCCAGGGACCCCTCTAGGGTGAGGCTCACGGATCTCCCCCAACCTCTACTCATGCTGTCGGAGGACACGTAGGGTCTCTCCACCCCCCACATCTGAGCCGGGGCAGTGTGGCCTGATGCTGCTGGAGGGGCTGGCTCTGGGCAGCTGAGAACGTTTTTGTTTTGTGTTGTTTTGAGCCACATCCGGTGGTGCTCAGGGCTTACTCCTGGCACTGGTCTCAGGAATTGCTCCTGGTGGGCTCAAGGAACCCTATGGGATGCCACGAATTGAACACGGGTTGGTTGTGTACAGGGCAATGCCCAATCCACTGTACTCCCTCCAGTTCCGATGACTTCCTCTTGGCCAGGGTCCCTGGATTGTGGGTGTCAGCAGCTCCCACACCCCACCACTGCCTGTTCTCTTCCCAATCTTGTCTTCCAGGGGTCCTTCTGCAGGTGGTGGCTGGTCCCTGGCCGAGCAGGGCTTCAGGACTGCAGCTTGAATGAGAACGTCAAGGCCTGTTGGGATGAAGCTGCCCAGGGCACTGAGCCAAGCAATGGGGCACAGAGGGGCCTATGGGCGTGTCGGCCTCCTCACACACGTGATGGAGGCTGGTCCCCACCTCTGATGACCTGAGTCCAGTTATCCCAGAAACAGTAAGTTTAAAACACATAGCCCATAGGGGCCGGAGCAATAGTACAGCGGATAGGCCGTTTGCCTTGCATACGGCTGACCCAGGTTCGATCCCCGGCATCCCATATGGTCCCCCAAGCACCGCCAGAAGTAATTCCTGAGTGCAGAGCCAGGAGTAACCCCTGAGCATCACTCAATGTGCCCTCCCCGCCTCAAAAAATGGCATAGCCCACAGGCTAAGGAGCCTTGGAGGCAGCCAACCTGGATTCAGTCCCCAGCACCCCATACGGTCCCCTGAACCCAGCCAGGAGTAATCCCTGAGCACAGAGCCAGGAGTCAGGCCTGAGCACTGTTGGGTGTGACCTCCACATAAGCAAAGTCCATGCCACTCTGGCTCACAGGGCAGAGGCGGGCAGTGAGGGGCGTGGGCCACTGTTCTCAGCAGGATGAGCAGGTGACAGCAAGGTCTCGCATGGGTTGGCTCTGTGGGGGGCTCTGGCCAGCATCGGGCAGGTTCAGAGATAAGCATGTGCGCTGCCCAGGGCCGTGACAGCTGAGCGAAGTGCCATGGCTTGAGTCACCAATAATGGGTGTGTCCTTTGAGGTCATATTTTTTTCGTTTGGGGGATCCATCCATCTTTATTTATTGGTCTTGATTTGGGTGGGTTCCCCAGCAGTTCTCAGGAAATCAGGGGGCCCACAGGTGATTTCCCACCCACCAAGCCAAGAGTTCAGCACAAGGACCCGATGACACAGTGCCAGGCAGACACTGGCCACACCCACAGTGCTGGGGACCTCCGGGGCTGCACCCCGAAGTGCCTGGGGACCATGTGACACTGGAGCCATGTGACTCTGGCAATGGGATTAGAATGGGCATTTGAATCTGCACCATTTTCTTGTTAATAAAATTGCATATTTTAATAAACGTGAGTATAATGTATATGGTCAAAAGATTCGTTTAGGGGGCTGGAGCAATAGCACAGCAGGTAGGGCGTTTGCCTTGCACGTGGCCGACCCGGGTTCGATTCCCAGCATCCCATATGGTCTCCTGAGCACCGCCAGAGGTAATTCCTGAGTGCGGAGCCAGGAGTAAACCCTGTGTGGGGTCACCTGGGTGTGACCCCCCCAAAAAAAAAGAGAAAAAAAGAGATTCATTTAGAGGCAGCTAGAAATACTCTACATATTTCCTAAGAGACATTTTGAAAATAAGAGGACAGACTGTAAAATCAACTGAAAGATTCAAGTAAGATTAACCTTTCCCTGGAGCTATGAGGTTGTGTGTCTCACCAGTCTGTGCCACATTGTACAGAATTGGTTTGTGAGCTGGAATACGCGGGACGGGGTGTGGGAGGCTTGGTTAGAGTCTCTCCTCATTGACGTGACTTTAGGGGCCTCTTGTCCCTGGATGCGGGGCACCTTTTCTCACGCAGTATCCTGGGGTCCCATCTTGGAGTACTTCTCTGAGTCATTTTGCATAGAACAGCATCGAAGATTTGAAAGCAAATCTCACCACCCCTGACCCCTAGACAAGGCTCAGACTGAAAGCGTGTCACGTGCCCTGTACTTCCTGTGGCCCCTCCAGAGAAGCCAGCATTGCACCCCTCTCACCCTGAGAGTGGGGGTCCCCCGGCATGAGGCTTCTCATACTGGGGCCGTGGAGGAAGCTTTAGGGGAAGGGGTCAGCCCCTTCCTGTCCAGTCTCGGGGCTGAGACAGTGGGGCTCAGGCCAGAGAGAAATTGCCAAGGAGAAACATTCAAGGAGCCTAGAACATTCCAGGCCCTCAGGGGTGCCCCAAGTACACACAGGAGAGAGAAGTGGAACTTTCAGCTGTGCTGGGTGGGAGGAGAACAGGGGATGCTCCCCTGGAGAGGAAATTTGGCCCCGGGTCCTTTCTGGAGGGGGTGCTCAGAGAGGGAGGGTCTGTTGCTTGACAGTTGAAATGGACTTGGGGATCCCCGTCTCTCAGACCCTGGTGCAGGGGAGCCCTGGGGGAGACACTCAGGCTGCCCTGTGGGTCTGTGCCAGCTCTGTAGGGGACACACAGGCCCCATGCCCCAAGTGATGTTCTCTGGGGGGTGTCCCTTGGGGGGGTATCCACAAGATGGGGACAGTGGGGGCAGGGCAGCTCTTACAGCTGCTTGGTCGTGTGTGGAATATGGTTCTCTCGCCTCCTGGGCAGCTTCTGCAGCCTGCAGAGCCCACACCAAAGCCTGGGCAGGCCTCTGGGTTGCCACCATCACCACCACCACTAACACCGCACCTACCACTATCCCCAGCCCTATTGCCACCTCTCACATCACCTTCACCACCAGCACTGATGCCACTGTCACCACGATCATCATCAGCACCATCACACCAGCATCCCCACGAGCATCCTCAGCACCACCACCACCGTCCACGAACATCATCAGCACCATCACACCAGCATCCCCACGAGCATCCTCAGCACCACCACCACCGTCCACAACCATCATCAGCACCATCACACCAGCATCCCCACGAGCATCCTCAGCACCACCACCACCATCCACAACCATCACCAGCACCATCACCAGCATCCCCACGAGCATCCTCAGCACCACCACCACCGTCCACAACCATCATCAGCACCATCACACCAGCATCCCCACGAGCATCCTCAGCACCACCACCACCGTCCACGAACATCATCAGCACCATCACACCAGCATCCCCACGAGCATCCTCAGCACCACCACCACCGTCCACGATCATTACCAGCACCATCACACCAGCATCCCCACGAGCATCCTCAGCACCACCACCACCGTCCACGACCATCATCAGCACCATCACACCAGCATCCCCACGAGCATCCTCAGCACCACCACCACCGTCCACGAACATCATCAGCACCATCACACCAGCATCCCCACGAGCATCCTCAGCACCACCACCACCATCCACGACCATCACCAGCACCATCACACCAGCATCCCCACGAGCATCCTCAGCACCACCACTACCGTCCACGAACATCATCAGCACCATCACACCAGCATCCCCACGAGCATCCTCAGCACCACCACCACCGTCCACAACCATCACCAGCACCATCACACCAGCATCCCCACGAGCATCCTCAGCACCACCACCACCGTCCACGAACATCATCAGCACCATCACACCAGCATCTCCGCGAGCATCCTCAGCACCACCACCACCGTCCACGATCATCACCAGCACCATCACACCAGCATCCCCACGAGCATCCTCAGCACCACCACCACCGTCCACAAACATCATCAGCACCATCACACCAGCATCCCCACGAGCATCCTCAGCACCACCACCACCGTCCACGATCATCACCAGCACCATCACACCAGCATCCCCACGAGCATCCTCAGCACCACCACCACCGTCCACGAACATCATCAGCACCATCACACCAGCATCCCCACGAGCATCCTCAGCACCACCACCACCGTCCACGAACATCATCAGCACCATCACACCAGCATCCCCACGAGCATCCTCAGCACCACCACCACCGTCCACAACCATCATCAGCACCATCACACCAGCATCCCCACGAGCATCCTCAGCACCACCACCACCGTCCACGAACATCATCAGCACCATCACACCAGCATCCCTACCAGCATCCTCAGCACCACCGTCACCATCACTGCCGCTCTCCCTTTCGCCAACCCACCGAACCATACACTCCATCATCCTTATCACCTTCACTATTTATCTGCCCAGGCTTCGGGCATGGGGAGGGTTTAAATTCTAATCCCTCCGGCTCTCAAGTCACTTGGCTTCCCTTTTACTCTGGCAACACCATGTTTTTGTGGGGGGCGCAAAAAAAAGGTAACTTTTGGTTGGCAAAGACACAAGCACACACAGAGAAGTAAGAATTATCCGTGAGACGCTCAGCTTAGGAAGTTTATCCGCAAGAATCTTCTTAAGGATCTGTGTCATTTTACAAGACCATTCATCATAGCACCAAGCCTAATATCCCTTAATAGAAAACAGTCAGTTAATTTCCCACATATAAATTATGTAAATAGTCATTTATATCTTCATTTATAATCAATAAATAAGTGCACATTCATACAACTGTTGTTTTTTTTTACAAAGACCCCGTTTAACAAAGCTACAGCTATGTTCTCTAAATAGATAAAATAATCCTCGTACTTCAAAATAACATTTCAGTCATTTTTAACAGTTTCCTTAAAGCTCTCAGTAAAAATCTTCAGGCATTATTAAATCCTGCTGTGACATTAAAATAAACAGTAGCATTAACTGTTAAACATATTAGAGACTTTGAAAAAATAAGCATCTTCCACGGTCCAAAACCATACGGGCTGCACAAGCTCCAGGCTTAGGAACGTGCCGTGGCCACGGGCCCCGGGCAGAAGCCACCGAGCCACTTTTCCTCGTGGTTTTTGGCAAGTCCTACCAGCACCCACGCAGGAGGCTCAGGCAGATACAAGGATTGCACCTCTGAGGGCCAAGGCCAAGGCTAGGGGCGGAGGCGGCCCCCACCCTCAGACGTCATCCCCCATCCCAGGGCCTTTCATACGAATGTGCCAGACTTTGGCTTAAGGGATCCAAGGTGGGATTGTGAGGGAGAAATTCCCCGTGGGGTTCTGTGCTTCTGTGTCGAGTCCACTAGGGGAAAGAGAAAGTGGGAGGGGCAGACGGCCTGAGGCTGGACTTCCGGCTTAGAAAGTGAGTCCCCTGGGCAATGGTCCAGATGTTGACTTCATTATTTGGTTTGTTGGGGAGCTATACCCAGCAATGCTCAGGAGTCTTTCCTGGCTCTGCACTCAGGAATGACTCCTGGTGGTGCTCCGGGAACCCCGTGGGCGCTGGCCTTGCTGCTACGTGCAAGGCCAGCGCCCTCGGCAAAGGGACATTTTCAGCAGAGCCACTTCCTAACCACAGAACCCACCTAACTCGAATACCTTTGGGGTTTGAAGAGAGAGAGAGAGAGAGAGAGAGAGAGAGAGAGAGAGAGAGAGAGAGAGAGAGAGAGAGAGAGAGAGAGAGAGAATATGACTCTATCTTTTTGGTTTGGCACCCATGCTTAGCAGTGCTGGGGGAGGGAGGTGACCCCCAGGGCTGCCCACAGATGGAACCCAGGGCTCCCCACATCCAAAGCCTGGGGTTCCTGCTCTTGGAGTTCTTCCCTGACTCTGGAAGATGTGGGAAAAAGAGGCTCTTTCCATTTCAAACCCAGAGAGGAAAAACTGGTTATTCAAGGAGTCTGAGCAAAACTGGGGATCCCTGACGCCCACGCCAACCTGTGTCCCAGGAAACGCCAACACTTCAGGCCACCCCATGCCCCCGAGGTTCCTCCAGAAAACGGCTTCCAAATGGGCAGCGTTGGCAACCCGACCTTCCTCCCAGCATCGTCTTGCAGAGAGAAGGCTCTAGTGGCTTTTGGGGGGACTGGGGAAAAATGGTGGCTGTGACCCCCCAGAGCAAACCTATTCAAAACTTCCTTTTCTTTGCTTCTGCAACAACGTGGACCTCATGGCTTATAAACATGGAGAGGAAGGGTTGGCCCTCCCACGGCAGCTCTCCGCACCTCAGCCCCGTTCTCAGGGCCACTGGCCAGCATCAAGGGGACTCATGTGCCTTCCGAAGGGGGAAGTCCCACTCGCTGCTCTGATTGGGGCTGGCACGGGAGAAGGGCAGGGTGAAGGAAGTCCTGAAGTGGCCATGTTAGACACTCAGATCTCTCAGTTCTGTCTCTGGGTGCAAGCAAGGACTAGCGTGAGAACTTAGGGCCCCCCCAGTCATGCCCGCGGAGCTCTGAAAGGGCCACTGCTGCTGTCCAGTAAGGGGAGGGAGTGCAGCCCGTGTCCCCAAGGTTGTTTTTTTCTTTTCTTTTTGGGTCATACCTGGTGATGCTCAGAATTACTCCTGGCGGTGCTCAGGGGACCACATGGGATGCTGGGAATCGAACCCCGGTCGGCCGCGTGCAAGGCAAATGCCCTACCCGCTGTGCTATCGTTCCAACCCCAAGGTTCCTTTTCTAAGGCTTAGAGTCAGGAGGGACAGGGCTGCTGGAAGGACAGCCACATGGCTGGGCCAGCACACCAGTGCTCCACTCAGGTCTCTTCCTTCCTTCCCTCCTTCCTTCCTTCCTTCCTTCCTTCCTTCCTTCCTTCCTTCCTTCCTTCCTCCTCCCTCCCTTCTTCCCTTCCTTCTCCTTCCCCCTTCCTTCCTTCCTTCCTTCCTTCCTTCCTTCCTTCCTTCCTTCCTTCCTTCCTTCCTTCCTTCCTTCCTTCCTTCCTTCCCTTCCCAGTGACATCAACACCAGGCTGTGGCCAGGGTCACGAGACAGGGTCACGGGAGGTAACAGGTATACAATGGCTTCAAGTTCCTCTGGCAGAAGGCACACCTTAGACGCGGGACCAAGGTGGGCAGAGGGGGCTGAGGCGTCAGATGGACCCAGGGGCCACGAGGCAGGTCCGTGTTTGGGGGAGCAGGGAATGCTCAGGCCCCTCCTGGAGTCCGACTCACGCACAGGGACGCGGTTACCGGTCCCAGAGTCAGCTGAGCGCCTGTGAGATGGCGGGCAGGTGGACGGGCCCCAGACAGGCCAGGAAGGGGCAACAGTGCCAGGACCCCTCCCCCCTCCCCATCACACCCCTGGGGGAGGGAGTGGATGTGGAAAAACGGGTGGGGCAGCTTCAGTATTATCCACGCCCACATAGCAGCATCAGGAGTCACTGGGGGACACTGGCTTGGGGCCACACGTGGCGGTGCTCAGGGATCACTCCCGGTGGACCCCAGGGGAGCTTCTATGGTGTCAGGGCTTGAACCCAGGTCAGCCGTATGCCAGGCAAGCGCCTGCCTGCTGTGCCCATTCTCTGGACCCAGGGGGTGTTCCGTGATTTTTTTTTCTTTGAAAAGGGGACCACGGGTCTAATAGCTTTGGGGGGGTCTCTGAGTGAGATGCATGCCTGGGAGCTGCGAGCAAGGTCACAGGGGGGTGAGAGGTGTGTGCTCAGGGCAGCAGACCCTAGAACCGGTCCTGCGCTCCCGGACCTGAGCACGCAGCCCAGCGAGGGAGACTCGGCTGCCCCCGACAGACCAGAAATGGTGAAGCCCAGGCCACGGGTCAGCGGCCACTGGAGCAACCGGGGAGCCCCGAGACCTCTCTGACCCCACAGGCGCTGGGGCCCAGAGGCATCAACCTGTCCACAGCCTGGTCCCGCACCTGGGAGCACTGGGCGGGGAGCAGTGTGGCCGGCTGCGCCAGAAAGCCTGAGCAGACAGAAGGAGCGAGACACTCCACATCCCTCCCCTGCTCCGCTCACACTGGGGGCCGTGCAGGGGACACGGCAAAGACGTGGTGACCCTGCCAGCATGCCCAGCCCCACGACCTGCTCCAGCCTCGCTCCCCAGGTGGACAGGCCAGAGGCCTATTCTGCACGGGTGTGGGGGGTGGCAGCATGGGCTGAGACGGTGAGTCCCCCCCCAAAGGCAGTGTCAGAGGCGAGCAGGAGGAGGTGGGCTTTCGGGGCGCCCCTCGCGGTGTCCTGGCCACGCAGAGCGGCCCGAGGTTTCCAGGCTGGTGGGGCGCTCTCCCAGCGTCCACGGGAGCCCTCAGGAAGTGGGGCCCAAAAGCAGGCGGGGAAGGCCCAAAGCGGGGGGGGGGGGGGTTTCCCACTCACAGCGAGGAGAGAGAGGCTGAGTCCGAACCCGGCCAGGCCTCCCGCCGTTCTTCCAGACATCTGCAACAAGTGGCGCTGGTAGGGCACGTGTGGGCACCAGCTGGGCACGGAGGGGAACATCCTTCCCCGGGCGAGGTGCGGGAGCCTGGCACCTCTACCCGGTCACCCTCGCCTCCCTGAGACTCGCTCCCCGGGGCACTCAGTCCCCAGGGAGGGGCGGCTGCGGGCTGCTGTCCAAGGTGCCAAGGTTGAGTTTTGCAGAAAACCTACCCAGGACTCAGTGTCCACTAAGACGCAGGCTGACTATCGACTATCTGCCCTTTTCCGTTTTGTTTTTTTTTGCTTTTTGGGTCACACCCGGCGATGCACAGAGGGTTACTCCTGGCTCTGCACTCAGGAATTACCCCTGGCAGTGCTCAGGGGACCCTATGGGGTGCTGGGAATCGAACCCGGGTCGGCCGCGTGCAAGGCAAACACTCTCCCCGCTGTGCTATCGCTCCAGCCCCTATCTGCCCTTTTCTGGAAATTTCCTTAAATGACCTGACGTGCAGGGCTGGCTCCCCCAGGCAGCCAAAGAAGCCTGAGCCAGCCTCGAGATACCTCTTCATAAGGCTCTACCTTGCACGCAGGAGAGGGTGTGGAAACTCACTGCACCCCCAAAAGAGAGCAACAGCGTGTCTGGGGTGGCTGTTCCGGGAAGCGAGAATGTTCTCGCCGGAGCCAGGGCCTGGGGGAAGCTCGTCTCTCCGCAGATGAACTGGGTCTGAGCCCGGAGGGTTCTGGGCAGCCACGACCCAGAGGCCGCCAGCAGGGCGGGCAGAAGTGAGGTGACAGCAGCCAGACAGATGATACACTTAGAGCCTCGAGCTGGCGGACAGGTGGCAGGTTTAAGCTCCTGCGGTGGTGATGCTGGGGGGCTGTCAAAGGGATGAGGGGAGGAGGTGGTGGGACCAGAGCAGCCGGACTCCTCACCCCTGCACCAAGGCGCTCAGCGGGGGACACCACCGGAGCCCCAGGTTCGGGGCACACACACGAGAGCAGGCGCTGACCAAGGGGTGGGCGGGCAGCGGGAGGTCCTGCGGGTGTAGAGGCTGCGTAGAGCGCGGGCTCGCTTCTTCCCTTGTGAAACCAGGAGCAGAGGGCCGGGGGGCTGGCGCGCACAGCCACAGGGGTGCGGGCAGCCGCGGGGGAGAGAGAGGGACCAACCTGAGACGCTGCTGGGCAGAGCCGCTGGCTGCTGGGGTATCCTAGCTCCAGACACCAGAGGCTGACGCCAGCAGCCGGGCACAGCCTGTGCCAAGGGGCAAAAGGACGGCCCAGGAAATGATGGTGCCCAGAGCTTGCCCGGTGGCCAGGACAGTGTCCCCATCACAGGCACTGGGTGGTGACAAAAGCAGCCCAGAATTTGCCCCCCAGCCAGGAGTTCACCCAGGGCTGCCTGTGCCCGGAGGGAGGGCACTGCATGGAGCCCCTCTTGCCCAGGGGGCACCTTGGCCTCCATCACTGGTGCAGAGTGGGGGTGCCTGTTCTGAAATGGCAGAGGACACTGCAAAGGAGGGGGGCAGTCCTGAGTGCCCGTCGCTCCCAGGCAGAGTGCCTTGAAGAAACCACAAGGGGCTGCAAAAATGGATGTGGGGGAGGGGTCCTCTGCGGAGGAGGCCGGGGGCCACCGGCTGAGTAGGAAAGACCCACGCTGGGGCGAATGCACAGACAAGGGGCCCTGGAGGCACCCCAGGCAGGACCCAGGGCAACCCCATGACCAGGGGACATTCAGGCAGACAGGGAAGGCTGCTGGCGGGAAACAAGAAGCAAGGGGATGTCCAGGCGCTGAGGACAGTGAAGACAAAGCCCAGCATCCCGGGCGGGTTGGAAGGAGAGAGCGGGACGGCAGAGCCTCCGCGCAGGGGTGAGGGCTGAGAGCAGAGAAAGACACAGACCGACAGGACACCCGAGGGCCGCGCCCAGTGCAACGGCGACAGCACAGGGAAACGACTTGCTCTTTCCAGCTCTTTCCAGGGCCCAGGACAGGGCTCCACCCGAGGGTCTAACAGGACAGGGCAGCGAAGGACAGGCACAACAGAGGACACGCACAATAGGGGCTCCGAGAGAGGAGAAGGGCCGGGAGCAGCAGGCACCGGAAGTCGGTCACCACACGGGATGGTGGCAGGGGCGTCACTCTGCCTAGCCCCACTTGGCAGGGCGGGGGGGGGGCGAGATGCAGCCCTGGGGTTAGGACCTCCCAGGGACTCTGGCTCCGGGAGCCACCAAGTCCCAGCCCCAGCAGACAAAACTGAGGGGATGACAAGGCAGCGGTGAGAACTGGCACAGGCCCTGGGGGCAGTCCTGGTTTAGCCCCAGGCAAGCTCCGAGGGGGCTGGAGAAGTCCCGTGGGGTTGCGGGCATCGGTTCCAGTCAAAGGGCCAGGTCAGGAGTCAGCACGGGCCCGGCACGCTTGGGGCCCGGGGCCCACGCCCAGCACTGCCTGGTCTCCCGAGCACTGGCGCTCCCCAAGTGTAAAGGAGCACGGGATGGCATGCAGAAGGCAGCCGTGGGGAGGAAGAGCTCGAGGAGGGGGAGTGTGACTTCCGGGAGCCCACTGGTGTTCACGGGGCTGGCGCTGGGACAGCCGGGAGGGCACCTGCCTTGCTCGCAACTGACCTGGGCTCAAGCCCCGGCACCCCATAGCGTCGTGATCCCTGAGCACAGAGCCAGGAGTAAGCCCTGAGCACTGCCAGGTGTGCCCGTCCCCACTGCCCTAAGGAAAGCCTTAGAGGACCTGCCACTTTTTAAAGTTATCAACTTACTTGGGTAAGAGTTTAAAATAAATTTCTTACAAATGGACCGGGGCTTGAAATCTGTAACTCAGTTTCTTCCCGATAAGCCCAAACACAAATGATACAGTTTCCCCTCTCCCCCATTTAAAAACTGGTTGGCTGCCAATCGGAAACAATTTTGAGGCATCAGGCCAACTGATGGTTGAAACAAAAGGACACTGAGGGTTGAAACAATATTACAAATCCCCAAGGGGTAAGAAAGTCGCACAACTAAGCAATTCACATTTGGGTCCCTCTTCCCCCGCCCCTCCCAGCAGCAAACATCATGCACTGGAGCTTTCGTGTCTGTCCCTTGGGGAGGTCAGCGCTGCCAGGACACTCACACCCAGCCTTTGAGGGGGACCCTCTCCACCGAACTCCGAGCCGCTTCTGGCCTGGGGGCTCTGCTGCCCTCAGGGGTCGCCTTGGAGCCAGTTCCAGCCTTGGAGGCTGGATCTGAGCTGATGCTGCTCCCACCCGTTTGATCTCCACGGGATGGTGCAATGTTCCTTGGGTCCTGCTGAGGCTGTGGCCTCGCAGCCAGCTGCTCGGAACAAACCATCACTGGCTGGTGGCCGCGGCCTCGGTCCATCCGACCTGCCTCTCTGGGTGTGGCTCGACACGCAAGAGGCGCCAAGGCTCCCTGAGAGCTGGACATTCAACGAGGAGTGCCCAGGACACGCTTGGGGTGGGGAGGCCAGCAGGGGGAGTCACGGAGGGAGCCCTGGACAGGAGGAAGAGGAGGACTGGGACCTCTCCCCACCACCCTGGATTCTCCAGAGCTTTCTAGAAACTTCTTTGGATATGGACCGAGGAGGCTGGATACTGAGCCTTGTACTGTGGGTGACCGAGGCTTTCTGGGGGCAGGAGTCTGTGGGACCGCGCCCAGCGCACCCCACTTTGGCACGCCTCCAACTCGGCCCCTCTGTGCTCCTCCTTGGGGTGCTGGGCTGCAGCCCCCGGGGCTCGGGGGAGGACACAGAGACTCAGGAGCCAGTGATGGAAGTCGGGCGGGGGGGCTGTGTGGGGGAAGGAGGAGGGGCCCCGTGCCAGCCAGCACCCTGCTTTCAACCCCCTCTAGGCTGTCCCCCGAGAGTGTTTATTTGAAAAACAGGTCCGGTGGGTGGAACAAGTGGGGAAATCCGAGTTGACCTTAGTGCAATCAGAGCCAAAGTAAATGAAAACGCACTGCTCTGAAATTCTTTCCCTTGGGCCCCCCCCCCCCCAAGAAATCAGGATGAAAAAGCGCTTCCTCCACTTTAGCCCAGGACCCGGCCTTCACCTCCAGCCCAGCTCTGTGCTTCTCAGGGTACCTCCTGCGCCCACAGCTTCAGGTTGGCCCTCACAGGCGCAGCCCCTCACCCCTGCACGCATGAACACCTCCCCGCTTCGAGAAAACCAGGACAATTTCCTTCCCAGAAGTCTGCCTGGGGCAGCCCTTTGTCCCCCCGACCCCCGCCCCCTACCCCCTTGCCGCACCCCATCTCCCTGCTTCTGCCCCCACCCCCCCCCCGACCCTCATCTGAGAGGTCAGTGCCTCATGCCCGTCCGGACCTTCCAGCCAGTCTGGGATGCGCTGGACTCAGGTGCCAGCTAAGACCCTGCCAACGCCGATCTGAGTTCACAGCGGACAAGCAGCGGTGAGACTTACAGAGGAGAAGGGGTGCGGGCAAGGGAGGGAGGAGGCTCTCGGCCGCCTGCTCCGACGTCCTCTGCAGCCCGCACGCGTGCCGGGTCCAGACCCAGGGCCCAAGGGAGGGAGCAGGGCGGGCCCGGGCGGGCCCCAAGGTCTTTATTGCCAGGCCTCGCTCAGAGCCTGCTGACGTCGAGCTGCGGGAAGAGCAGCAGGCAGTACACCAGGAGCCAGAGGAAGAGGATGAAGTACATCATGTCGGGCTGCTGCACCAGCTGGGTCAGCGAGTCGCTCCGCAGGGCCTGGCCCTCCTGCGCCATGGCTTCCCCCGAGCTGGTGGCCTTCCTGCAGGAGGAGACACAGCAGGGCAGTCACTGGGGGCTCCGGGCCCCCCACGTCCCCCCACCGGTGCTGGCCGGGGGAGCCCCTCAACAGCCCCCACCTGCCCCTCTCTGCTCGTGCGGGCATAAGGGTAGGTGCCGGGCTCTGGGGGTGTCCATGCGGCTCTGACCATCAGCACAGATGGGCACCCGGGGGGCGTGTGAGCCTCAGTGGCTCGCCCACGGCCACGCAAGCACCACGCCGTGGCCACTCCCCATACCCCCCATCCAGACCTTTCCTCTAGTGCCCTGAATGCAGGGCCGGCTTTGGACCCCTGTTCCCGACACACCCCAAAGGGCAGAGGTCCCCGGCTGAAGGGAGTTTTGTTCTCTCCCCTGCTCCCTGTCCCGACCCCCTCAGCAGTGCTCAGGAGGCCCCGGGGCCACTCCTGGGGAGACTCGGGCCCGACCTCACAGGCCTGGAGGCTCACAGCTGGCGCCTGACAACGTGTGGCACTCAAGGCGAGCAGCACAGACGCCACCAGGGTGACCACCAGCAGTGCTCAGGGGAGCACGCAGTGTCGCGGCCTCTGAGCTCTAGCCCAGGCCCGGCAGAAAACACCTTCAAGAAGGCCTTCCCGCCCTGGAGCCTTGTCCGTGGCCGGTGGCGCTGGAATCGATGCTTTCAAATAAAAGGCTGGCTCTGATTGGGGCTGGGTGTCGCACAGCTTTCTGCTGTTGTCTGAGGGCCACACCCAGGGGTGCTCAGGGCTTACTCCTGGCTCTAGTGCTCAGGGATCACTCCTAGTGGGGCCTGGGAACCATAAGGGATGCTGGGGATGGAACCCAGGGGACCGTGTGCAAGGCAAATGCCCTACCCACTCCTCTAACCTGCTAGCTCCCCCCTGGATTTAGCATTTTCATCTTTTGCAGACGGCCGTGTTATGATGATGGCCTGCCCTTTGCCCAGCAGATAAAAGAAATCGTGGAAGGATGTGGTGGGGGCCCAGCTGAGTTCTGGGCTTCTGACAAGGAAGGGCGGGGGCCTGGCCTCATGGGAGGAGACCCGGCCTGAAGCCACATGGCCAGACAGCCAGAACCTGGGCCTCCGAGGGCACCAATGGAAGCAACAAGGCCTGGGCCGCGGGTCCTGGGCCAGGGAGGGGCGGGTGGGGGACAGCAGCGCCTCGCCGCGGCCAGCAGGGCCTTCGGGCAACCTGGCAAAAGCTGCTTTGCCTCCAAAGCGTTTCAAGAGAAACCCACTCCCGGTTGGTGATCACTGATTCTCACCAAGGCCAAGCAAGGTCAAACCGGGAGCACGTGACCGTTCCTTAGCCCGCGGCCCCAGCCAAGGTCTGGGGCACAAACAGAAGTGGCTGGTGGGCTGGAGTGATAGCACAGCGGGTAAGACGTTTGCCTTGCACGCGGCCGACCCGGGTTCGATTCCCAGCATCCCATAGGGTCTCCCGAGCACCACCAGGGATAATTCCTGAGTGCATGAGCCAGGAGCAACCTCTGTGCATCGCCAGGTGTGACCCAAAAAACAAAAAAACAAACAAAAAAAAGAAGTGGCTGGATGGTTCCTCCTTTCCCTGCCTGTGACCCTCGAGACAGAGAGGGGGTTTCCTCGGTCCCTCAGAGGTGGGAAGGGGAGCCTGGCTGCCCCCCTGGTTTAGAAGCCAGAGGGTGGGTGCTAAGAGTAGCCATGATGGCCAGGGAACAGTGGGGTGCTGAGTGATGCCAGAGGGAACCTTCTAGTCTCCTCATTAACGTCCTTCCAAACCAATTCCAATCAGTAGCAAAGAGGGGAGGGGAAAAATGGACCCAACTGAAGGGGAATGGACATGTCCAGGGCAGCGGCACGGGAGGCCCTCTCCTCTGCTCCCCTCGGATGTGAGCGGGCACTTGGGCCCACACGCCTGTGACCCCGAGCTAAGGAGGCGCATTCTCGCCTTCTTCCACCTGCCGCAGAGTCATTCCCACCCCGGCTGGCAAGGCAGGGCAGCGGTTTAATTAAATACTGCTTGCTGTTTAAACATGGCTTGCTTGCGGGCACCCGGGCGCTCCCCCGGGCACCCCTGGGGACGCGCCTGTCTCCTTTCCAACCCGAGTGTGCCCAGCAAGAGGCAATCTCTCTGACTCTAGTGCTCGTAAGCGTACGGAATACTTTCATGGACATCCTGGCTTGTTTGCTTTCCCTCTTCATGTCTGCTCTGATGCCATAAAACTGTAAAGTCACCTCAGTGAGCTTCTCAGTATTGTACCTGCAGTGATGACACAGAACCAACAGCGTCAGCCCGGGGACACGGGGCGACGCAGCCCGATCTCTGCTGGGGGTGTGGGGGGGGTCCCTGTGGTCTGCCGGCTCTGCATCTTTCAAGTGCGGGGCTCCTGACCTTGACCCATCTTCATTGTTCTATTCTGTCTCGTGGCCTTGGTTCTGGTTTTCGGGCCTCACCCAGCTGTGCTCAGGGTGGATTCCCAAGTCTGTGTTCATGGACCACTCCTGACCACCCACATGGGGGGGTGCTAAAGACTGAGCCCAGGTTGGCTGCGTGCAAGGGAAGGGCCCTAACCACTGTGCTATCCTATATTTCTAGTTTCTAATGTGGAGGGGTGGGGTTCGCCAGCAATTGTCGGGGGGCTGGGACCCACTCCTGGGGACCCGGCAATGTGAAGCATTTCAGGTTGAGAAGTGTCGGGGAATGAGGACCACATTAGGCACAGATGGGTGGACACAGGGTTTGGGGGGGGCAGCGGAGGCCCAGGGCCACACTGGGGAATGCTCAGGGGTCTATGCAGTGCTGAGGACTGAACTCAGGGTTCTGGGAAACTGTCTACTGGGCCACCTGCCAAGGGGGGCCATCTTCTAAGGCCTGCCCGGAGGGGTGAACTCATCACCATTCCCTTCACACTCAGAGCCTACTCCCCGCATCCACTCAGGCCACCAATATGTCATACACAAAATCCAGGGTGGATGAGGGCCACCCCCGGGAGGCTGGGGCTAACCCCGACATTGTAAGCACACCAAGACGGAAGCGGCAAAACCACCCACCTGTTTAACATTCGGTTCCTTCTGTCATCCACATCAGCTGCGTTCCTCAACTGAACATAGCTAAAATGGTCCTACAGTGAAATTTATAAACAAAACCCGCAACCCAATTAGTAAAGATGCCATCTCTGAAACAGAAAATAAAATGATTTTTTAACACCGAAAGCTGAGCACGCCATGCTTTTTCTCAGTGCTGTAAACATCTAGTTTCAAAAGCAAACTAAGCAACGTTCTCCGTTATTCTACCCTCTCCCCACCTCCTCCCTGCAAGAGTGGACCCACCACCCCCACACAGCGGACCCGGGAGCTAGGGGTGCCCGCACACCTGGGGCTCAACAGCTGAGAATCTAAGACACACCATCTCTAAATGTGATTTCTCCGGGGCTGGGGCGGGGGCAGGGCCGGGTTTGGCTGCATCTTACTGTTTTTTTTTTTTTTGGTTCGTTTTTGTTTTATAACAAAGAGGCCTTCGGGCTTTAAAATCACTTTATTTAACATCCCTTACTGCCCAAACTGGACATCCGATTGGATTGTGCCTAACGACAAGATTTCATGGCCTGTCTTCTATCCAAAAGTACAGCTGTTGCACGCCAGTAATGTCAGAGCTCTGGGCTGAGGGAGGAAGGGCGGAAAGGAATTGATTAGCCGGGGGCTGAAGGAGCAAGAGGAAAGTCACATACTAACCGATTCCAAAGACCTATTAGTATGCCGTCGAATGTAAATGCTGGAATCACTGTGGCTGGTCCTGAAAAGGAAACGCAGGTGGTCAATGGCGGCCCTCGTGCGCATGCTCGGGGGCGGCCACGCCCAGCCGCGTCTTCCGCCGGCGGCTTCTCGGCGAGGCATGGGGAAAGATGAGAAAGGTTATCCGCGTGTCCACCTGCACCGAAGCCGTGCCAGTCAGGAGGAGGGACACTTCAGAGACCCTGGGGGGGCCGTGTCTACAAGAAGCAAATACAAAAAAAGAAGTCGGGGAGAAAGAATTTTACACGGAAAGAGCAGATCACAATACTCTGGACTGCCTGCTCTTGGGCCATACCAGGTGATGCGCAGGGCTCACTCCTGGCTCTGCGCTCAGGGGACCATCTGGGATGCCCAGGTCGACCGCGTGCAAGGCAAGCACCAGACCCCACTGTACTGTCACTTCAGCCGGGATCACATGTTCTTAAAAGTGGCTGGAGGGGCCGGAGTGATAGCACAGCGGGTAGGGTGTTTGCCTTGCACGCGGCTGACCCAGGTTCGATCCCCGGCATCCCATATGGTCCCCCAAGCACTGCCAGGAGTAATTCTTGAGTGCAAAGCCAGGAGTAACCCCTGAGCATTGCTGGGTGTGACCCAAAAAGCAAAAAAAAAAAAAAAAAAAAGTGGCTGGAACAGCAGATGGTGGGATCCCTGAGGCCCAGGCTGAAAACTCTGGACCTGTTTGATGCTGAAGGGTGAGGAAGGGGCTGCTGACCCCCTAATCCAGCCGGCCTGCCTAGGGCGGAGCACGAGGACCTGCCCGGCGCCTGGTCTTTAGTCTGGCGCCCCTGTGAGGTGCTGCCAGTTTGTCTCACCTGTAAAACGACTTTGCACCCCTCCCCACCAGCTGGGCAGTGCTTGCACTGGCGCAGGCCCTCCGACACGTCTCCCACCCACCTTCCCCTTTCACCAGGGCAATGAATGCCACGCGGGAGCTGCTACAAACTCCAGCTTCGTGCCGAGGCGGATTCTGAAATCCTGGTGGCTGCCCGGCTGTGTGCTCCTGGCCGAGACTCTCTCCTGGAACGCTGGCCTCCTCCTGACTCTGAGTGCTACTTATCCCATGGATTTCGGCCCAGGGGGACCCCGGCCCCCCGCACACTACCTCCCTCTGAAATGTGAGCTCCCGCCCGCCCCCAAGGCCAAGGATGGCACTGGGCCCCCCTAACCCCCCAGCAGCTGGTCCCCGGGAAGCCCCGTGTCTGCCCGCCTGGGCACGGTCACACCAGGTCCACCAGGTCCAATGACCAGCGTGTGAGATGGTGTGGGGGATGGGGGAAGCACCCCCCACAGGCTGCCAAGCGTCCAGCTGCCGGAACCTAGTCGCCACAGCCAGGGAGAGGAACCGGGCATGGAGCAAACAGCTTCTGCCCACTCAGCTCGGACACGGCGAGAGGCAGCAAAGCAGCCCTCAGCCCTCCCCGTCCGGGCTGTTCCCAGGGCGTTCCAGTACCTCCCCGGCCCCCTCTGCTGACATCTGTCCGCTGGGCCAGGTACACAAGCTTGGAAACGAGGCCTGGGGGACCGGGGTCCCACACCCCTCGGGCGCCGGTCCCACACCCGCACGCCCACCACGGTGACAGAACGTCCCGTTTAACTGCGGGAGGGGGCGCCAGTGCTCTGCCCCCCACCGCCCCACAGCTCTGAATGCGAATGCGTGAGAGTGAGAGTCGGGGGAGACGTGGCTTGGACGCAGACAGCTCCGTGCACCCAAGTCCACGCTGGGGTGCGTCCAGCTCCTGTGGCGCCAAGGAACAGAGCCGACGGAGCAGCCAGCATCCTGTCTGCTTCCTTCTCCGTCCCCAGAGACACCCACCGTCCACGCGCCAGAGCTGCCAGCCAGCGGCGTCCACGTCATGGCCACGTCCGTGTGACAGTGATGACCCGGTGCCCAGCGCAGAGGCCAGCTTCACTATGAGGCTCATAACCAGGTTTGTTCACACTCTGCCTAGAGCCCCCCGGCCCCCACCTTCCACCTCGGTCACCAGGGGGCCGGCAGAGACCCCCCCAAGTCCATGGGACTGCAGGCCTGGGGGAGAGACGGCCATGGGGTCGGCCAGGGAGACCCAGTCCCGTCCCACGCTCCCCGCTCCAGTCACCAGACACCGAGGTGGGCGGCTGCGGACCTCTGTCCAGGGGCGGCGAGGGCAGCAGTACCTGGACTGGACTCTGTATTCACTGGCCTCTTCCTCCAGGTCCTCGGAGGACTGCCCAGACTGGGGCACCGTGAACAGCACGCTGTCCACGCAGCCCACGTGCTTCTTCTTTTCCTTCTTCTTCGTGCTGGTCGATTCTTCGGTGACCTTCACTTCTGCTGGCTTCGCTGCCTGATCCGCGTCGGAGGGTTCCTGGGAGTCAAGACGAGACAAGTGGTAATACCTGCACTGCAGGCCCAACACCCTGAAGGAGAGAGCGAGTAAACAGGGACTCCGCCTGCCACAGAGGCGGGGGCGGGCGGGAGGTGTGGGAGGGACACTGGGAACACTGGTGGTGGAGAATGGGCATGGCGGAGGGATGGGTACTCGATCATTGTATGACTGAAATGGAAGCACGAAGTTTGTAAGTCTGTAACTGTATCTCGTGGCGATTCATTTAAAAAATAATTTAAGAGGCTGGAGCCGATAGCACAGCGGGGAGGGTGTTTGCCTTGCACGCGGCTGACCCGGGTTCAATTCCCAGCATCCCATATGGTCCCCTGAGCACCGCCAGGGATAATTCCTGAGTGCAGAGCCAGGAGTAACCCCTGTGCATCACCAGGTGTGATCCAAAAAAAAGAAAAAAAAAATTTCCTTATAGCACAGCAGGTAGGGCGTTTGCCTTGCACGCAGCTGACCCGGGTTCGATTCCCAGCATCCCATATGGTCCCCTGAGCACCGCCAGGGGTGATTCCTGAGTGCAGAGCCAGGAATGACCATTGTGCATTGCCAGGTGTGACCCAAAAAAGCAAAAATAATAATAATAATAATAATAATTTAAGGGACTGGAGCGATAGCACAGCCGGGAGGGCGTTTGCCTTGCACATGGCCAACCTGGGTTCGATCCCCAGCATCCCATAGGGTCCCCTCAGCACCGCCAGGAGTAATTCCTGAGTGCATGAGCCAGGAGTCACCTCTGTGCATTGTCAGGTGTGACCCAAAAAGCAAAAAAAATAAATAAAATTTAAAAAATTGTTTAAACTTTTAAAAATAAAATACTGAAAACTAAATTAAATTTAAAAAAGAAATTAAGACCAGACAAGTGGGTCCAAGTCAGCCTTGAGACACAGCTCGGGTCCCCTTGGGTTCCAAGCCCCGCCCTCGGGATCTTCTCCCTACTGGCGCCTCCCAGCCTGGCCCTGCCCCCTGGGCAGGCTTCAGGGGCAGCGACGAGTGGGGAGACGGCCGGGGGGCGGGGCGGGGAGCTCTGCTCTGCCCGGGCACCTCGAGCACCTCACTTTCTCCGACCCCCCATTTCCGATCTGACAAACAGGGTTCATGACTCCCCATCTCTTACCACGCCCACGCTCAGTGCCAAGGGCCGCCCGCTCGCCCTACACGCCCACCTTCCGCTTAGACCTGGAAACGCATCTGGGCAACCGGGCGGGGCGGGGGGTCCCGTGGTGGTGGCCCTGAACTCCCAGGGGGTCACATCAGGCCACCACAGCCGAGGGAGTGGATCCTCCGGGGCCTCTTGCCGGAGGCAGAGCAGAGCACACAGTGCTCTCTCTCGGAACGCCTCTGCCCCCTGAGGAGCACTCTCACCCGAGCACCTGGGCACCCCGGAGTCCACATTCGGGGGAACGCTGGTGCCCCAGCTCTCCAGAATCCCTCTGGGGCTGGGAGAACCATCTCAGCAAGTTGGGCCAGGGCAGCCGGGCACAAAGTACCCGGGGGTGGGGTGAGGGGGGTGAGAGGGCACCAGGTCGCCTGTGCCCCGCCCCCCGGCAGGAAGGGACAGGAGGAGACAGGTGTGTGGTCCCATTTTTGCGGGGAGGAGGGGCTGAGGGCACACCTGCAGTGCTCAGGGCTCACTCCTGGCTCTGCACTCAGTGCTCACTCCGGCAGGGCTTGGGGGGCCCTCTGGTATGCCGACCACCCCAGCTTGGTGCGTGCAAGGCAAACGCCTTCACCCCACCTTAACTATCTCTCTGGCCCCCAAATCAAAAGACGGAGGAGAAAAAGATGCTGTTTCCGACCCTGTCAGAGGGTGGGGGTCACGTGCCAGGGAAACTGCCCCCATCCCAGGTCACAGTCGGGAGGTTAAACACAGACTGGCCTACTACTGGGGAGGGGGTGCAATCCCTCTCCCCACGCCCCTGAGCGCAAGGCGGATGGGCCTGTGTGAGCCCCGGGCCCTCTGCTGGCCCCACTCTGACGTCATCTGCTCCTTCTCCTCAGCTTCTCGGGGGCTGGTGTCTGCAGCACCAGAGGCAGGAATCCCACTTTGCTTCTCCCCGGCGTGGTGGGGGGGGAGTGGGCAGGGGCGTGGGGGGGTGGGTGCGTGGACCTTCCCATGGCCCCTCTGCTGAGGAGGCAGCGCGGGTAGGGGAGGCAGGAGTGACCCAACAACATGAGCTAAGCACCCCACTCACCCGGAACCCCCGAGCCGGCTGCCAGCCAGCAGCCCATAGGGTGGATGCAGACACCAGGCGTCGGGCACGCGGCTGGCGGCAGACACGGATCTCGCGTGTCCCAGGCTGAGGGTTCCACCCTCACCACTGAGCACTGCACCTGTGAGATTCGAACTCACTTCTTGGGCCCTGAGTATCCCTGTGGGCTGGACTGACGCCCGTCACTGACGCCGGGGTGAGAGAGCCCACGATCGAATACCGCAGAGACACCAGCCTGCTCCGAGCCCATGAAGGCCTGCTCTGACGGCCATCTCCCTGCCATCTCTCCACCCGAGCCCCACCCCGCCCCCACCTCCCCCTCTCAGGGCCAGGCCGGAAGGGGAGCCTCGCCTGGCCCTTCCGGCAGCTGCAGGGAGCGGGGAGCTACCATCCCCAGGGGCCGGGCTCGGTGTTGACCACTGACCATCACTGTCCTAAACGGCTGTTCTCCCGGCGCCCTCGGGAAGAACTCAGAGGCCTAGAATGGGCCTGGCCGGAAGCTCCAGGCTGAGCGTGGACCTGGCAGCTGGTGGTCTGGGCCCCTGGGCCTGAGAATCAGCACTGCGAGCGAGCACCTCGGCCAGATGAGCGTGGGTGTGAGCACTGCAGTGCCCCCCCCCATGAGCACCACGACCATGGAGGATGACCCTGTCACCCTCCATCAGCGATACAGAGGGCGGGCGGTGGGAGTGAAAACCCACGAGGCCCCGCCCACTGCCGAGGCCCCGCCCACTGCTGAGGCCCCGCTCACTGCCGTGAACCCCCAGACCCGGCCTCACTGAGGGGGCAGCCCCGGGGGAAGGGCCACGTAGGACAGACTCGGGTGTAAGACGGAAGGAAGACGCACTCTGGGGGGTCAGCACCGGCCCAGCCTGCACCCCAGCGGGCATCTCCTTAGCTTCCAGTCCCAGGAGTGGTGGCGAGGGGAGCCCCTACCAGCACCCCCATCTCCCTGCAGGGAAGGCTGGAATCCCGCAGGCGGCATCCGAGACCCCCAGGCCCCCTCCACATACCTGCTGGGTCTCCACAGGCGTGCTCTCGGGGGCCTGGCTTGGGGGCTGGGCAGCCGGGGGTGTCGGGGGTGTCGGGGGTGCGAGCTCAGGGGCGGGCGCGTCGTCATCGTCGTCATCATCATCGTCCGATTCCCCCTCCAGGCTGGGCTCCCGGTCGCTGTCGGGGGTCCGGTCCTCGTCCTGAACCCCGCGGCCCTGCACACGGGCCTCCAGCGCCTCCAGCCCCCCTTCCTCCTCCTCCTCTTGCTCCTCCTCCTCCTCGTTCCGCACGTCCTCGGCGCCCTCGGCGTAGGCCTCCAGCACGGCCGACAGGGGCACCTCGTAGTGCGGGTAGTAGAAGAGGTCGTGGGGGATGACGGAGATCTTGGACAGGGGCGGGGAGCGCTTCAGGTCCAGCCCGTCCTGGCTGCGGCTCTGCAGCGTCTCCAGGCTGGCGCTGCCGCTGGGCGGCCCGGGCTCGCGGGGGCTGCCGTCCTCCAGGCTGTGGCGCCAGCGGCCTGCGGACTTGCACTTGGCCTTCTCGTACACCTCGGCCTTCGGGGCCTCGGGCGCGGGCTCCTCGGGGTCAGGCGTCTTGTGGGCGGACTTAAAGATCCTCTTGCCTGGCTTCTCCACGGGCTCCTCCTCCTCCTCGTCCTCCTCTTCCTCCCTCTCTTCCTCCTCCTCCTCCTCCTCCTCATCCTCCTCCTCCTCCTTGGCGCCCCTGCCCTGCTGCAGGGGTGCAGACTCATCCCCGAAGGCCTGCTGGCTGGTGCAGGCGTAGTCGACCAGGTCGCTGTTGAAGCTGGAGGCCTTCAGGGGGATGCCCTCGAAGCCGTCCTCGTCCGCCAGGGCCTGCGTGGTCAGCAGCGGGACCTTGAGCTCCAGGGTGGCGGCCAGGACGGGGCTGTCCCGGGCGGGCGAGCGCGAGCCACTCTCTTCCCCCGGGCTGGCCGTGCCGTTCCAGGGGGGCGGGCTCGGGGAGCCCTGAGCGAGCCTGTCCACGGCGGCCACCGGAGACCCGTCCCTGGGGATAACGTCGTCGGAGGCCACTTCCGGTTTAGGCCTCCTCTCCTCCTCCTCTTCCTCCGCCAGCCGGGCGGCCAGCCCGGGGGCGGTGTCCGGCGGCCAGCCCGGGCACGGCTTCCGGGCCTCCGGGGGGCTCCCTTGGAAGCTCAGGCTCTGGCTGTAGAGCGAGTCCTGGCTGCACGAGCTGTCCTTGTAGAAGTCGGCCTCGAAGTGGACGGTCTTCTTAATGGGCAAAGAGCTGGACCTCCGGTTCTCCTTCCTGCAGGACAGGATGGAAGGTTCTGGAAGTGGCTCGCTGCTGCTGCTGCCGCCGCTGCTGCTGTCCTTCCCCGCCACTCCCGAGAGGACCTGGCAGAGGACCCGGTCCACGATCTCGGGGGGGCTGTCGGCCATGAGCATGTCGCTGTCGCTGCTGTCGGGCGGGGAGCTCTCCTCCACGCTGGCTGCCTGGTCGGGGACGAAGACCCGGGAGGGGCGCGGGTGCACCGTCTCGCGGCTCACGGTGCGGGTCTGCTCCCCGTTCTCAGACACGAGCAGGACTTGGCTCTCCCGCTCGGCCCGCGCCTCCTTGATGCGGACAAACGTGGACTCGATGGGGGCTTCCCTGTCTGAATCCACAGCCTCGTCCTGCGGAGACACGGGGCGAGACGGAGTCAGAGGCACGTGCAGGCGCGGCGTGGGTGTCCCCTCCCCCACCCCACAGACACCCCGAGCCTCCCTGGGCCTGACGGCAAAGATTCTGCTGAACCACAGGGACGCGGGAGCCACCAACTCGGGGTCTCACACGCCACATCCGTGATGAAAATGCTTAAAGTTACGGCGCAGAGAAGTCTCAATGCACTGAGATCTTCTCTCGCTTCTTTTTTTTTTTTCTTTTTGGGTCACACCTGGCGATGCACAGGGGTTACTCCTGGCTTTGCACTCAGGAATTACTCCTGGCAGTGCTTGGGGGACCATATGGGATGCCGGGGATCGAACCTGGGTCGGCCGCATGCAAGGCAAACGCCCTACCCGCTGTGCTATCGCTCTGGCCCCGAGCTAACATTTTAAACTTTCAGTTGAAAAGGTAACATTCGTTTCTATTTGGTTATTATTATTTTTTTTTTTGGTGGGGGCACAACTCCCAAGCAGTGCTCAGGAGGCCTGGGGGTCATTCCTGGCAGTACTCATATCTGCGTAGTAGCTGGTGTGCCATGTTCAGACCCAGCGGTGTCACATGGGGACCATCAGGGTCACTCTGGCGGTGCTCAGGCCTTGGGGTCACACCCTGCGGTGCTCAGGATGTCGTCTGGTGTCGGGGATTAGACCTGGGTTGGCACATGCCGAGTGTGTCCTAACTGCTGTGTTAGCTCCCGGCCCCCAACTTAAAAATGTGAAGACGCACAGAAGACCCACACGTGACCTGGGTTTGGACGAGCACGCAAAGACCCCAGCAGAGCATCAATGCCCACGACAAAAGCCACGGGACCGCCTCTTCGCAGTGGAGAAAGGAGTCAGGATCGTCAAGGGAAGGGGGGAAGGAAGATGGGCCTGACCTGGTTAAGTTCCAGGGTCGTGACAAAAGCCCATTTGAAACGTTTTCTTCGAAGTCTTCCTGTTCACGAGGCCAGGTGACAATGCAGCAGGCAGAGGGCTCACCCTGCATGCGGCGGAAACGGGTTCAGCCCTCCGCACCCCACGGGGTCCCCCGAGCCCCACCAGGAGTGATGCCTGAGTGCACAGAGCCAGGAGTAAGCACCCCGGTGGTAACCCCCAAACCCAAACAAAAGTCTTCCTTTCAGGGCCAGAGAGAGCTCCAGAGGCCTGGGTTGATCCCTGGCGCTGTGTGAACCCCAGAGCGCCACCAGAGAGCAGCTCCCCAGCCACGAGGGCCACCAGGCACGCTCCAAACACAAGACAAGGCAAAACAACAAAGATTTCCTGCTTGAAGCCAAAAAGAAGCCGCAACCCTTAGGGGTGAAAACAGTTGCAGGCATGTAACAAATGCATTTCCTATTATTTGCTTGAACAATACCTGAAGAACTGAAAAACAAGAATTAACAGGAATCAGGGGGCCGGAGTGATAGCACAGTGAGTAGGGCGTTTGCCTTGCACGCGGCCGATCCGGGTTCGATCCCCGGCATCCCATATGGTCCCCCAAGCACCGCCAGGAGTAATTCCTGAGTGCAAAGCCAGGAGTAACCCCTGAGCATCGCTGGGTGCTTTTTTGCAAAAAGCAAAAAAAAAAAAAAAAGAATTAACAGGAATCAGTAAAAGTCAACCTGGGATGGAAAATCAAACGCACAGCGGTAAAGTGACACAAGCGCAGAGAAACGGAGGAAGTGACGGGATGCAATTGTGGGGTACATAAGCACTTCGAGATACGCATCTTCCTCAGTGATTCGGGGCAGGGCGGCCAGGGTGAGCGTCATTCATCACCCCGAGAACTACTAGAACTACTGAGAAGATGCGGCACGCGGGTCGAAGCAGGAAGCCAATGAAGGAGATTCATGGAAACGGGAAAAGAAACCAATAATGCAACGGCAAGTTAGCCAGGAAGGACAAAGTAGCTGAGGCGAAACAGAACCCATGAGAAACAAGAAGAGGGGAGATGACACCTTTGCAAACGATGGCGAACACGGATTACATGAGGCATGAATGAAAGACCAGGGGCTGGAGCAAGAGCACAGCAGGTAGGGTGTTTGCCTTGCACGCGGCCAACCCGGATCCGAGCACAGAGCCAGGAGACAGCCCTGAGACCTGCCAGGTGTGGCCCCAAAACACACAAGCAAAAACAAAACAAGAGAAGAGCGAAAGAGCAGACCCAGCCGCGCTGTGTGCAGAGCACTGAGGGACGGGCATTCGACAGTGACCACGCCCACACCAAAGGCCCAGAAATCTGCGAGGTGGACTGACCCCCTCAGGAGCCTGGGAGCCACGTTGGCCCTGACCTCAGCTGCACGAGCTGAGTGAGACCCCCAGAGCCCCCCCTCTGCCATCCGGAAAGGAAGGTGAGAGAGAAGCTCTCGCATGCAGAGGAAGAACTGCACGCACACGAGAGGGGTCGGGAAGGGGGCTGCGGGCCTGTTCCCGGTGTCCCCTGCGTGGCTAGTCCATGATCCCCGCCTTATCGCGATAGCCGTCCTCCTGGGTGCTTGGCCAGAACTGTCCCTTCCACCTCCACCGGGAAAACGGAGATCGGAGAGGGAAGTCTGTGCAGGGCCACTCGGCTTACAGTCAGGGCTGCAGGGGGCCTAGCCTGCAAGCTCCTTTCCATGACCTCGAGGGCGCAGGGATCAGAAAGGACATCCTGCGAGGATGCTCTTGGTGCCAGGGTGTTGGGTACAAACGCGCAAACACACACACACACACACACACACACACACACACACGGAAAAGGGATGCCTGTCTGGCTCTATTCTTCCCACAAAAAGTTCACTTTTCAGATACAGCAACTGCGCCCAAAAAGAACCAGGGACAGGGCTGGAGCGATAGCACAGCGGGGAGGGCGTTTGCCTTGCATGCAGCCGACCTGGGTTCGATTCCCAGCATCCCATAGGGTCCCCTGAGCACCGCCAGGAGTAATTCCTGAGTGCAGAGCCAGGAGTGACCCCTGTGCATCGCCAGGTGTGACCAGAAAAAAAAAAAAAAAAGAACCAGGGACAGAACCAGGGCATCACCGGGAAGGGTCGGCGGTGAATGGGGTAGTTCCCCACTGTGCCGGCAACACCAACGGACACAACGGAAGCTGCACTGGGGCAGGGAGCCCCGAGGCCCAAGTGCAGGCTGAGTGGATGGAGGCCTGAGCTCCGTCTCCACCAGCACATGGTCCCAAGCACCGCCAGGCACTGTCCCCCCCAAACAGGACGCCCGGGGGGCGGCTCCAACTTTCCCCAGCACCCCCCAAAATAAAATAAGCTCCGTCCACAGAGCTGCGGATTTTGACCTCTTCTCTCCCAAGACGGAGGCGAGGGGCGGGAGAGGGAGCACGGCAGCCACGAGAGCGGGCGGGTGGCTTGAGGCAGCCCTGTCTCTCCATTCAACGAGACACAGTCACCATGCACGAGACAGTTATCAGAGTCAGGCGGAAGCCGGGGGCGGGGCCGCAGAGTGTGGGCACCTTGCCTGGCGCAGGGAGCGCCTGGTGCCAGCCTCGCTTACGGCGCTGAGCTGCGAGGACAGGTGGGGACGGTCTGGACGCGTCTGCTCTGCGGCCTTACCCAGGTGGGGCTTACCGGCCCAGGGTCCTTGCCCGGCCGGCCTCTGAGCCCAGCGTCGAGCTTAGCCTCTGCCCCCGTGCCCACAAGCACCCCACGGCTGGCTGACTTCACAGCCTGGCTACAGCTTCGCTGAGCGCTCCTGGAGAGGCCAAATGCAGAGGCTGGGAAAGGGAATTCCACCGTGATGGCGATCGCCCCCCGCCCCCGTCAGTGAACAGCTTCCGGGTCTGGCTGGGTATGTTGATCGGCTCTTCCCGCACCCCTGGAGGAAGGGTGCGTTTCCACTCACAGAGGAGTCGAGAGCAGCATGCATCAGAGAGGGGCGGCAAGCAGCCGGAGCTCCCCCAGCACCCAGGGGCGGCAGAAGAGGCATTTCTGCTCATAGAAATGGGAAAGTGTGGGGGCTGGAGGAATGGCACAGCACGGAGGGCATCTGTCTTGCCGGTGCCGACCCGGGTTCAAATCTCCAGCATCCCACAGGGCCTCCTGAGCACCCGCCCAGGAGTGACTCCTGAGTGCAGAGCCAGGAGTCAGCGCTGATCATCGCTGGGTATGACTCAAAATCAAAACCAAGAAAAAGAAATGGCCAAGTGTGAGCCCCCGGGCGTGAGCTGGGAAGCGGCGTGGGGCCGTGCAGCAGGGGACACTCAGTGTGACAAACAGCAGAACCTGGAGTTTTTTCAGCCTTGTGTTTTAAGGGCCCACAGAGACGGGGGTCAGGTTATCCCCACTGGGAAGCCGGGGAATCTCTGCCTAAGCGGCCCCGGGGGCGGGCGGCCGTCTGAGCAGCCTGATTGGCTCCCGCCACCACCACCACCAGCTCTTCCCCACCCGGCTCTTCACTTCACACTGCCCCAACCCGGGTGTCAGCTGACGAGCCAGCCGGCTTCTCTGCAACGCCGGGACAGGAGGTCCAGGGCCTGCCCGTCTCCTCAGGGCTGGCCCCCCACCCCCGAGCCAGCCCTGGGCGCTGGCTAAACTGCCCACGGAGCTACAAAGGGGTCATCGGCATCATCACCACCATCTCAGGGTACCCGGGCAGAGGGGCCCTGGCACCCGCTCCCCCAAATACTCCAAGTACATCGGGGGCCTTGGGGGCTACAGGGTGGGTTGGGAGGGTCACTGCCTCCTGCCATCTTCAATTCTGGTGGGACGGTGGGTGGGAGCTGCTCAAACACTCTGCCGGATGATCAGGGGTCCCGGCCACTGTGAAGCGGAGGGGCAGGCCAGGAGGGAGGGCGGCTGCCTGACTTCCAGGCTGCATTGGTGGGTTCCGTTTGGGGGCCTCACCCAGCAGTGCTCAGGGCTGACTCCTGGCTCTGTGCTCAGGGAGCATGCCTGGCCGGGCTTGGGGGACTACGTGGGGGCGGTGGGGATTGAAACCGGGTTCGGCTATAGGGAAGGCGAACGCACCCCGCCCCCCCCGCCCGCTGTCCTTTCTCTTCAGTCCTTCAGGGGCTGCATCTCAGCATCACTCGCAGCAGACGGGCACTTGGAACACACTGTGATGAGACTCGGGCCTTCTCAGCACACGGGACACGCGGCCCCCGGCACTGCCGCTCCCGGGTCCAGTGTCAGAGAAACACTTACGGGCTCCACCTCCGGGAAACGCTCAAGAAACTGTGCCACGTACGTCACGATAGATTGCTCATCCGGCGTGTCCACCATGATGTCTGTGAAGGGACACAGGGGTCAGCAGGACACGGCAGGGGTCCCACCGCTCGCAGAACCACGGGGCACGGTGGCCGGGGTCCCACACACCACCACGGGGGACACGCTCATCTCACACTTGCGAAAAGCTGGTGATGGTGGTGGTAGGGGAAGGGACGACGGCACAGCTGAGCCGGGTGGGCGAGCAGGGAGCGAGAACCCTTCCCGACCTTGCCAGCTCCGTCAGCCGGCTAGATGCTGAACCGGAACCCCACCTGGCTGCCGGCAGGACCCCCCCAGTGGCCGCACCCCTGTGGAAAGCGATGGCCCGTCAAACGCCTTCAAAGGGGCGTGTGTTCCCCAGTCTCGCTCTGTTCTGCTGCTGGGCCTGGCCCTGGCAGGAACCATCTGGAAGCCTGGCTGAGCCTCAGGCAGTCCGGGACCCCTGCAGTGCTCTACGAGAGGGACTAAGTCGGGGACACCCTCGGCGTCCCGCGGACGCTGGGTGAATTCTGCAGACCCCCAACGTGGGCGACTCACGCAGCCCCAGCAGACATGAGGAAGACACGAGCCACGTGCCAACTACTTAGTCTCACGTTGCTAAGTGCAAGAGACGCAATACTTCCGCTCCAGGGAACGGCCCCACTTCCGGAGACCGTGATTCGGTGCATCAGAAACTTCTGAGAGATGGCCTCAGAACGGGACCGGGCGAGCAGTGGACACGGCCGCCAGGGGGTGCCGAGGAAGCTGCTCTCGGGGCGCAGGTGCTGTGCATGCAGGAGTCCCAGGATTCTACAGGGTCCCCGAGCACTGAGCTAGGAGCAGAGCCCAAGCACCAACAGGGGAAGCTCGGGAGTCCCCACGCCCCCACAGCCCCCCAAATAGCCTCCTGGGTTTTTCTTCTGTGATCCCGGGGTCGAGTCCGCGCGCAGCGTCAGCCTGGGGAGATACCTTCGGGCTCCAGGAGCCGGGGGATGTGCAGGGCGGCCTGGGCCACGCTGAAGGCCTTCTCCAGGTTCTCCCGCATCGGCAACTCCAGGGCCTGCTTCATGTCCACCAGGCTGGGGTCGATGGCCTTGATCACGGCCAGGAAGGCCAGCCCGCTCCTCCAGCTGCCCGTGAAGTCCTGCACGGCCACGCCGTACCTGCGTGAGAGCGGGGGGTCAGCTGCGGGGAGCCGAGCACCACGGTTACCCCCGTGCCCTTCCCAAGTGCCTGAAACAATCCTGGGGCGCTCAATGGAGAAGTTGGCACTGGGGGGGCCACCACCTCTGCCTTGCCCGGGGGAGGGGGCTGTATTGGGGGCTGCTCCTGGCTCTGTTCTCAGGGGTCTCCCGCTGATGCTCGGGGGACCCTCTGTGGTACTGGGGTCTGAACTGGGGTCTGCTGCATGCAAGGGAGGTGCCTTAGCCGGGGGCCTGACCAGCCGGGTGCCGGGCCAGCGCCTCCTCCCGTGGGAACTCCCCCTTCTGCCCCTTCCCATCGCCCACCCCAGGAATGCCCCCCCGCCCCCGAGCCCTGCAGACCACCCGGGGTGGGGCTCACTTCCTCGTCTTCCGCTGCACCCACGCCAGCAGTGTCCTGATGGCCTTCCTCTGGTCCTTCACGGACAGGCCCGAGGTCTCGGCCGTGGGGGTGGGTGGGAAGGAGGAGTCCGAGTCGGTGCCCCCCGAGCCGGGTGACAGGCTGGAAGGGGGCGAGTTTCTGCTGAGGTTGCCCGTGAGCTCTTTAATCTGGAAGGGGAACAAAAGCACGTCAGCCCGGGGCCGCCCGACCCGGGCCGGGCAGGCGTCACCAAGGGGAACGAGACCCTGAAGTCACCATTGGGCGCCCCGCGGCCACCGACCTGCATCTGTCAGGGGGGAAACCAAGGAGCGGTTCGTCCCTGCTCCTGGGCCGGCCCCCCCTGACTCCCCCAGCTCCGCGGAGGACCCTCTCCCCAGAGCGACCCTCTGTGGAGTTTCCATTTTGCAACACGTAGGATGAAACTGTGTTTTCAAAGTCCCTGTGGAACCCGGCAATTCCCCAGTGGAGGGGAACAGGGCTCACCCAGCCTTTAAAACTTCTGGGGGGACCCCCGCTCCAGCTGAAGCCTCGCGAGACCCTGCTCAAGGCCCTGGTTTCCCAGCTGACTCCCAACACGGATTAGCGCCCGACAGAGATGTCTCCGGACCCCAACCATTTACAGTCTCAGAACTCTCTCATATCCAAAGTGAGCAACAGAAAATAAATTCGCGTCTGGCCCTGACAGGCAGGCTTGAATGGTGGTGGGGAAATTTGAGCAAACTATGATGCCCCAAAGTAGAGTATTGGGGAAATTGTCTGCCATAGAGGCAGGGTGAGGACTGGGATGGGTCGGGGTGGGGGGGGGGTAGGGGGATACTGGGGACACTGGTGGTGGAAAATGTGCATTGGTGGAGGGGTGGGGTTCGACCATTATACGGCTGAAGCTCAAACATGAAAGCTTTGTAACTGTATCTCATGGTGATTCGATAAAAAATTTTTTTAAAAAAAGTTATGTGGAGTTCATGCCCAATTCAATCAGCTTAATCAATGGCTGAATAGTATTCCTACATTAAAAAATAAATAAATAAAATCTCCGGGGGCGGGGGAGAGAGAGAGAGAGAGAGAGAGAGAGAGAGAGAGGAGATGTCTGCCATAGAGGTGGAACCTGGAGACACTGGTGGTGGGAAATGTGTGCTGGCGGGGTGGGTGCTGGAACATTGTATGACTGAAACCCAGTCATGAACAACTTTGTGACTATGTGTCTCGAGTCCTTCAATTTTTTAAAATCTCCTTTTTAAAAATTAAAAACATAGGGGCTGGAGCGATAGCACAGCGAGTAGGGCGTTTGCCTTGCACGTGGCCAACCCAGGTACGATTCCCAGCATCCCATAGGGTCCCCTGAGCACCGCCAGGAGTAATTCCTGAGTGCAGAGCCAGGAGTGACCCCTGTGCATTGCCGGGTGTGACCCAAAAAGAAAAAAAAAAAATTAAAAACATAAAATCAAATCTCTGGGACCTGTAACTGGGAACAAGCCAAACCGCCCAGTGCCGTGGCAAACACTCGGGTCCCAGCAAGGGCCCCGTCCGCGCCCTCACCTGGAAGAAGACGATGATGTTCCATATCAGCCCGAGCACCAAGGAGGGGTTGCCGTCCGCGATTTCCGCCGCATCGATGCTGACCAGTTTGACCTGTGGAGAAGCAAGAGTGGGCCAAGGAGCGTGGGGTTGATGGGTTGGGCTCGGGAGGCATGACAATGGACTGATTTGGGGTGGGAGAGGGGCCACAGCACCGCCGCTAAAAGCTACTCCCGGCTCTGTGCTCAGGAGGGAGCCCTGGCCAGGTGCTGGGGGGCTTAACAGGGGCCCCGGGCAAGACGGCAGCCCATGTGCTGTCTCCTGGGCCCAGCATTCCGAGGCTCTTACCCCACCCCCCACAAACCCTGGTCCTCCCCACTGCCACCCCACTCGGAAAAATGCATGTTAGCCAGGGGCGGGGGGAGTTCAGAGGCCAAACCCAAGGTGCCCGTGTCACCTGCCCTGCCCTGTCGGTGCCACCTTGTTGGGCCCTTCCCCAGCTCAGTGTCTCCGAAGCACAGGCTGGAGCCCCCGCCCACCCGGCGTCCCCCAGTGCCCTCTGAGCACCCTGACCGCTGTCCTATCTCCCCCATCTGGAGGGACAGGACCCAGGTTCAAAGCTGACGGGGGGTGGGGGGCACTGGAGTGATAGCACAGCAGGGAGGGTGTTTGCCTTGCATGTGGCCGACCCGGGTTCGATTCCCAGCATCCCATAGGGTCCCCTGAGCACCGCCAGGAGTAATTCCTGAGTGCAGAGCCAGGAGTAACCCCTGTGCATCGCCAGGTGTGACCCTCCCCCCACAAAAAAAAGCTAATGGGGGTCTCAGTAGTTGTATGAAGGAATAGGGTGGCTTCCCCCCACACCAGCCCCGGCTTGGAACTCCCCCCCCACCCACTGCTCCCCAATTCTGGGCTCTAAGAGAAAGTCCTCCCCGAGTGGTCACTGCGCTGTGTGTCCACCGCAGCCCGCACGAGAGAGCTCAAGCGGCTTCCCCTTCCGGGGCGGGCACGGGGACCCGGGGAGATCTCCATGGGGTAAGGGGTGGAGTAACAGGGGGGCTCCAGGACACACAGGGGGTGCAACGGGGGCCGGAGAGGTGCCCGACTCCCTCCCCCAGGGCCAGCCCCGAGTCCTGCCCGAGGGACGGCGGGCAGCAGGGGCCACTCACGCTGCTCTCCTCCAGGAACTGAAGCGCCTTGGCGATGTTGTTCAGGCGGAAGATGCGGTGGGAAGAGGGTTTGTACTCGTGCAGCTGGAACACAGGGGCGGGCGCGTGAGGGCCGGGCGCGTGAGGGCCAGGACACCCGAGGGACACGGGGGCGGGCGCACCCGAGGAACACAGACAAATGGATGGACAGATGGGGATGCACACACACACACACACACACACACACACACAGAGCAACACAGGAACAGAGCGAGGGAGGGGGTGAGACAGTGAGAGCGTGAGGGAGCGTGCAAGAGAGACTCGAAGAAGCGAAGCCTCCGATGTCTTCCTGCCCCTCTGCCCCCCCATCAGGATGTGGTTCCTGGACCCCCGTGTCACGGTGCCTGCCCGGCTGGAGGCCGCCAGGGCCCGGGGGGTGTTGCTCAGGCAGGAGTGAGCACCGGGCAGGGAAGCAGAACAGGGAGGTCCCTGCACCGAGGGGTGGGGGCTGTCACCCCCAAGGGTGTGCCCAGGGGGTCCCTGTGTTCGGGGGGCACATGAGACAGACCACGCGGGGACCCCTGTACGTACCAGGCCGCGTCCCGACAGCACTTCTAACAGGGCCATGAGGATCTTGCCATCCTGGATATCGACAAACAAGTCTTTCACCTCCAGGGGCGGGTCGCACTGGGCACAGGGAGAGAAGGCGGCAGTGAGCGGGGCGCGGGCACCCGTCTGACCGGCAGGCTGGGACACCCACATCTCTCGGGACCCCCGGCCCCCTCGAGGCTCCCCAGCAGGGCACGAGGAGTGGCGGCTCCAAGCAGGCCCCTGAGGGGTGACGGAGAGTCAGGTGGGCGTGTGCGGCCAGGAGGCATCTGAGGTCCCCAACATCGCAGCATGAAGGGACTCTCGGGTGCTGCTCCGTGGCCGCACCGCCCATTGGTAGGGGCCGTGAGTCATGCTGTGAATGCCCAGAGGGGCCTTGGCCGGAAGAGGGCTCCCCACCGAGGGCCGCCCACCCTCCCACCTGGGTCCTCTCAGACCGTGGGCCCACTCCGCGCGGCCGGTCCACATGCTGAAGGCTCGAGCCAGGGCCAGGCTGGCCCCACCCTCCACGCTCTGAGGTGGCCCTTGTCCCCCCCCAACCTCCAGGCCAGGCCTGGGCGGGAGCCGGTCCCGGGGGGAATCCTGCAAGGCTGCTCATGTGCGGAGCCAGCAGTGAGTGGAGGTGGGCACAGGCTCTCCTGGCGGACAGCAGGCGGTGGGCCCCGGGGGGACCTTTAGCCTCTCCGAGTCCCCGGACTGCCGATGCCTCAGAGCGAGGGCCTGGTGCGTGTATTCATGCTCATCTACCTCTGCTCGGAAAGTAACGCCCGCCCACACAGACACCGCCACGAATTACACTGTACAGACAAGACCCACGGACTACACTGTACAGAAACACAACCCACGGATTACACTGTGCAGACATGACCCACGGATTACACTGTATAGAAACACGATCCACGGATTACACTGTACAGAAACACGATCCACGGATTACACTGTATAGAAACACGATCCACGGACTACACTGTACAGAAACACAATCCACAGATCACACTGCAAAGAAACACAATCCACAGATTACACTGTACAGACACCCACGAATTACACTGTACAGACACGACCCACAGACCACACTGTATAGAAACACAATCCACAGATCACACTGCAAAGAAATACAATCCACAGATTACACTGTACAGACACCCACAGATTACACTGTACAGACACGACCCCATGGATTACACTGTACAGACACGACCCACGGACTACGCTGTACAGAAACACGATCCACGCATTACGCTGTACAGACACAACCCACGGACTACACTGTACAGAAACACAATCCACAGATCACACTGTACAGACACGACCCATGGATTATTCTGTACAGACACAACCCCCACAAATTACACTGTACAGACATGACCCACGAACTACACTGTACAGAAACACAATCCACGGATTACACTGTACAGACACAACCCACGGACTACACTGTATAGAAGCATAATCCACAGATCACACTGTACAGAAACACGATCCACAGATTACACTGTACAGACACCCACAGATTACACTGTACAGACACGACCCACGGATTACACTGTACAGAAACACGATCCACAGATCACACTGTACAGACACAACCCACGGATTACACTGTACAGACATGACCCACAGATTACACTGTACAGACATGACCCATGGATTATTCTGTACAGACACAACCCCACGAATTACACTGTACAGACATGAACCACGGATTACACTGTACAGATATGACCCACAAATTACACTGTATGGAGACACAATCCATGAATTATACTGTACAGAGACAACCCACAGATTACACTGTACAGACACAACCCACGGATTACACTGTAGAGACAAAAACCCACAGATTACACTATACGGACAGACAACCTACAGATTACACTGTACAGAGACAACTCACAGACTACACTGCACAGACACAACACATGGATTACACTATAGACACGACCCATGGATTACACTGTACAGAGACAAATCCCACGATTACACTGTATGGAGACACAACCCACAGATTACACCAGAAACAACCCACAGATTATACTGTACAGAGACATGACCCACGGATTACACTATACAGGCACAACCCACGGATTACACTATAGACACAACCCACGATTATACTGTACAGTCAAAACCCATGGATTACACTGTACAGACATGACTCACAGATTACACTGTATAGATATAACCCACAGATTACACTGTACAGAGTCACAACCCATGGATTACACTGTACCCCACAGATTATACTATACAGACACAACCCACAGATTACAATGTATAGACATGAACCATGGATTACACTGTATAGAGACAATCCACAGATTACACTGTACGGAGACAACTCACGGGCTATACTGCACAGACACAACCCATGGATTACACTGCACAGAGACATGACCCACGGATTACACTGTACAGACACCACCCACGGATTACATTGTACAGAGACAAAGCCCATGATTACACTGTATGGAGACAAAGCCCATGATTACACTGTATGGAGACACAATCCACGACTATACCATACAGAGATAACCCACAGATTATACTGTACAGAGACATGACCCACAGATTACACTATATAGACACAACCCATGATCACACTGTACAGACACGACCCACGGATTACACTGTATAGACACAACCCACAGATTACGCTGTACAGACATGGCCCATGGATTACAATGTACCGTCATGAACCACGGATCACACCGTACAGAGACAACCTACAGACTACACCCACAAAGACTACAGAGACGACCCACAAATTACACTGTATGAGCATCGCTGCCCCCAGCCCCCATCAGCTTACACCCATTCACGCCCACACAACCCACCCACTAAGGGGCCAGGGGAGTCCCTGCTCCCGACCCCCTGCCCAGCGCTTCCGCCTGGCCTGGGCCTGGGCCTCTCCCTAAGGAAAGGGCCTCAGAGTCCTCAGCTCTGGAACTGCCCCTCCCCACCCGGGGAGCAAGGGGTGGGCGGCAGCAGCCCCCCCCCCCCGCTGCCGAGCCACACAGGCCTTTAGCAGCCCATGGGGGTGGTGTCCCCCCGGAGTCTGGGGCTCGCGCTGGACAAGGCACGTCACTGGGGGGTATCTCGGGGCCTCTGCTCCTCATTGTCCTCTTCCAGTCACGTCCCCCACCCCTGCTTCTCTTTGGGGCAAATGGTGGCACTGGCCCCACCTACCCAGCTCTGGCTCTCCAGAGGGGGGCTGCAGAGTACCCCAGAGGCTGAGGGTAGCTGGGGCAGGTCGAGAATAAACTGGCCCACAGCGCCCCCTTCAGGCCGACCAGTGCAGCTGCTGTGGACCTGTATTCAGGGCTGGGGGTGGGGTCAGTACTGAGGAAGGGTCTCTCTAGTTCTGTCCACTACAGAAGGGCAACTGGAAGGGCACTGTCCACTGCCCACTAGTTCTGTCCACTACAGAAGGGCAACTGGAAGAAGGGACTGGAGCGATAGCACAGCGGGTAGGGCATTTGCCTTGCATGCAGCTGACCCAGATTCGATCCCTCCGTCCCTCTCGGAGAGCCGGCAAGCTACCGAGAGGATCCCACCCGCACGGCAGAGCCTGGCAAGCTCCCCGTGGCATATTCGATATGCCAAAAACAGTAACAACAAGTCTCACAATGGAGACGTTACTGGTGCCCGCTCGAGCAAATCGATGAACAACAGGATGACAGTGCTCCAGTGCTACAGAAGGGCAACGATGCCTCCAAGGCAGCCAGCAGCGGGGACCAGCAGCCACCGACTCTCTACAGAGACTACAGGAGCACGGAGACCCCAGCCAGACCACATTTCCGTTCACTCATGTGGGCCAGGAGGGAAGATGGGGGGGGGGTCCCTTCACCCTTTGAGCCCCCCCCCCGACCTGGGAATGAGAATACAGGTGACACCACCCCCAGGGCTGCGGGAGACGCTTTGCTCTCAGGGCCTCTGACCCAAAAGGAAACTTTTTTTTAAATTTCACTTTGTTTAGGGACCGGTGAGGGCTTGGGGTGCCAGGGATCGAACCTGGGTTCCAGGAGGCAGAGCAACTACTTCAGTCCTTTGAACAAGCTCCCTGGCCACCGGAAACCCATTCTCAGTGCAAACGCCCAGCGCTGGGGTGAGGGGGTGGGGTGGGGGGATGAGCCTCTTCCTGCTAATGTGCGACAGAACACACAAGACCCCTGCCCACCCCCACGCCCCCACCCAGCCGGCCTTGCTCAAAGAACAAATCGACATTCCAGTTCCCAGGCCTTGCCCATGTTCCAAGGGGGACCGTGTCCACGGCCAGGGTTGGGGCGTGGGGGAGGGGGCACGGGCCCTGGCCTTGGCTGGAGGCCAAGGAAGGTGGAGGGAGGAGAAAGGGAACCAGCTCCAGGGCAAACAGCCCTCAGGGCCCCACGCTCCACCCTGGCTGCAGGACCTCGGGGTCTGGCCCCGCCAACAGCGCCCCGGGGCATTCTGCAGGATCCAAGCCGTGGGGTGAATGAAGGAATTTTTCCAGGAGCCAGAGCCTCCGTAAATATTTCTGACAGCCTTCAAATTGCAGTTAAGCCCAATTCCCGCCGGAGCTCCTGGGTTTCCTTCACATGAAAGGTGGTTCTTGAAAGGCTCAAGGTTGGAAACATGGCTGTTAATTTCGCCCCGTTTATTAGGCGGCGGGCTCAGGTGCCACCTGATTTATCTTCCGAGTGGGCACAGCCGCGGGCCCCGAGAAGGGGCAGGAACGGAGCCAAGAACAGGCCCGCCGTGATAAACGCTCTCGGGGATCACTCGGGGCGCTGGGCCAGTGCCGGGCTGTGCTCTCGCCCGCTGGACTTTTTTTGTGGTGCTTATTTTTTAACTCGGAAAAAAAAAAAGCCCCAAGAATTATGCCTGGTGACAGTCTGTCCACCCAGAAGAATTTCCAGGTACCCTGACACACATCAGACGTTCACCGAGGAATTCGGCCGACCGCGGCTGAGGGAACGGGTTTCCTTCTTTGCCACCCCACACCTCCCCCCGCCCCCCAAAACAACCCAAACTGAAAAAATAAAAACACTGGGCCCTGGCAAGGAAATGCAGCAACGTCAAAGGCAGCAGAAAAGGGGGTTGGGGGACGCTCGGGCTGGTGACCCCCAAAGCAGAGAGGGGTGCGCTTCAGGGGGGTGCAGGCTCGGCTCAAAGCACTGCTCGGGTTCTCCAGAACCTCGGCTGTGCAGAGGAATCAACGACCACTTCCGGCCGCAGGGAAGGGGAGGGAAGTCACTGGGAATTCATGAAGGGAGGCGGCGGGTCCAGCAGTTAGAAAGGAAATGAGGCGGGTGGGTGCAGGCGGCCAGAAGGCAGAAGACTGGGGGCCTAGGGGCCCGAGAAGCTGCTCCCACGTGTCATGGAAAGTTTCTCCTCTCCGATTCTGTGGGCCAAGTGGTGGGGGCGGGGGCCCAGGGGGTCACCCAACCAACCGTGTAAGGCCGCCCACAGGGAGGGAGCCTCTGCTGGGCTCAGCGGTCACCCACATGACCACCGGCCCCCCTTTCTGCCCATCCTGGGTCACAGGGGCAGCTGCTTGGGCTGGTTCGGGCTGCAAGAGTCTGCACCCAGCCACAGCGAAGGGGCAGGCGCCGGAGAAGGACCACCCAGGGGTGCATGCGACAAGCCGGAGAAGCCGGTTTGTTCATGGGTAACCAGATAAAAGGCTGGACAGAGTGATAGTACAGCAGGTAGGGCATTTGCCTTGCATGTGACCATCCCATATGGTCCCCCGAGTACCGCCAGGGGTATTTCCTGAGTTCAGAGCCCAGAGTCACCCCTGAGCATCGCTGGGTGTGACCCAAAAAGCAAAACATAAATTAAAAAAATATTCTTAAAAAACAAAACAGGGGCTGGAGCGATAGCACAGCGGGTAGGGCGTTTGCCTTGCACGTGGCCAACCTGGGTTCTATTCCCAGCATCCCATATGGTCCCCTGAGCACTGCCAGGGGTGATTCCTGAGTGCAGAGCCAGGAGTAACCTCTGTGCATTGCCGGGTGTGACCCCCCCCAAAAAAAAAAAGTTGGGGGTAACTGGGCCCGTCCTTAGGCGATCAGAGCAACGTGCGTGCTCAGCAAAGGCGCTGACCCTCTGGTCAGGGTTCCGAAACCCCATCGAAAATCTCAAACGTCCCCCCGGACTCGCGCCCCCATCCCCCAGCACACACACTCCCATGCCGGAATGCGGGGCACCCAACCCCGCAGCAGGGCGGGAGGGGATGGAGGGCGATGGGGGGCCTGGGCCGGCGGGTCTCCCTGGCCCCTCTCCTCCCCGGGAGATGCTCACGCCACAGAACTGAGCCCGAAGACTCAGCTCCGAGACCCCCGCCCCAGGGGCTCCCCCGGCGCCCTGCCGTGAAGGGGCCCCAGGTGCTGGGAGCGAGGAGGGAAGAAGCTGCCCCTCCCCGAGCCCGCGCACCCCTACCTTCTCCAGGTGGAGGTTGATCCAGCGCGTGAAGGTTCTCTTCTGCACGTTCTCCCGCTCCACTGGGAACAAAGGCACAGCGTCAGCTGGCGCCGGCTGGGGCCACGCGCCAACCCCACCTGGCCCGCCCTGCCCGGTGGATCCCTTCCCAAAAACAGGCTGGCACAAGGCCCCCAGGAATCCATCCCCCCCTCGGTCCACTCCAGGGGAGCCAAAGCAGACGAAGGGCCCACAAATCCAAACACGGAGCCAAATGGCCCGGCAGGAAGCAGCAGGGGGAGGGCGCACCCGGCCTGGCCTGGCCTGACCCCGTGCCCACGGCTCACCTGCCCGCCCGCCCAGCCCCCCGCCCTGCCATTGCGCCGGGAGAGTCCGGAGCTGTGGCACACAGCAGGCAGGGACAGAAGCCACAAGGGGTCCTGTCCCTGGCACAGCATCCCCGGGGAACTGCTTAGAACGACGCCTCCTTCCCGCAAACCCGGCTTCCATCCCCGGCATCCCACAGGGCCCCCCAGCCGCACCCTGCGGGGACAGATCCCGCCCTGAGACTGCCCGGTGCGGCCCCAAACCAGAGAGGAAACCTCCTTCCAAGGGTGTGCTGCGGAACTGCGACCCCGATACTTTGTTGCCAAGAATCTTTTCTCCCCTATGGGGGCCGTTGAAGGTGCCTATGGCCCTCCCCCAGCCCTCACGTGAAACCCAAAACCCAGAGAAGGAACCGTTCCTTCATTCCGATTTCCCAGAGGGCGACCCTAACGCATGTTTGGGGCATGTTTTCCAGGAGAGAATCAGGACCGACGAGGCAGGTGTCCTCCCCTAGAGCCTCCCTCCAGTACAGATGGATTCAGGGGGGTCCAGGAGAAAACACCTTCCCCGGGGGGCCAGCAGCAGGGGGCAGAGGTGGGCATCCACCCCCAAGTCCATCCGACATCCCCCCCCCATTAGCTGGCATCCTGGAAACCGACAGTCTCAGCACCTCCTAGAATGGCAAAGGTGGGCTCGGGCGACAGCACAGCGGGGAGGGCATTTGCCTTGCACGGGGCCGACCCGGGTTCGATTCCCAGCATCCCATATAGTCCCCTGAGCACTGCCAGGGATACTTGGATAATTCCTCAGTGCAGAGCCAGGAGTGACCCCTGTGCATCGCCAGGTGCGACCCAGAAAGAAAAAAAAAAAAAAACCAAGAATGGCAAAGGGGTCTGAATTGTGCAGAAACGCACCCAGACGTTCACCCAGCGCTGCCTCTAGGGCAGGTCTGTTTCGCTGACTGTCACTTGGCTCTGCAGAACATTCCGATGGTTGTGGCCCATTTGAGCCGTCTGCCCCCGTCAGAGAGGGACTGTGCCCATTTTACAGATGAACAAAGAGAGGCAAGTGCCAGTCTGCAGCCCCGGTGGGACTTGCTACTCCCCATGGACCTGGGCCTCTGCCCTGGAATTCGCTCGCTCGGTAGCTGAGACCCACTGGGCGCTTCGAGGGTGGCGGCACCCAGGGGGGGTGGAGGGAGGTTCTCCACGGCGCCGGCTGCAGCTGCCCCTCGGAAGGGTCCCAGGAGCGTCTGGGCCCGGGACAGCCAGACGGGTGGGTCCTGGGCCTGCCATGGGGAGGAGCCCATCCCGACAGCCAGCTCACGTTTCTCCCACCATGAGAAAATGTGAGGCAGTTTCTCCCCTGGGGGAGGTAACAGGGGGGGCGGGGGGTGCCGAGACTGCTTTCTCTAACGACTCTGGCTCTTTCCTCTCCCACAGCACATTATTAGGCTGATAGGGAGGCCCATAAATCAAATTTTAATATTGGGCCTTTCAATCTCTTTAATTGAAGAGCCAGCAGACAGTAATTGCGCCCGTAACTGCCTCCCTCCCGTGGCCGTCTCCTCTGCAAGCCAGGCCCTTGGCAAGCGGGCTGCCGGCTGCAAGAGCTCCACGGAGCCAACTCCATCTCCAGCTCGGGAGTGGAGGAGAGGCGGGAGGAGTCAGAGGAAGGTTCTAGAAGTTTCTAGAAACTTCTAGAAGACTGGGAGGCTGTTGCTCGGCAGCTTTCTCCGTGGCTGGCTGTTTCTGGTTTCTGCCTGCACCCCCCTGCACCCTCTCCCGCTCCCCGTGGCACCGGGCTCCACGGGGTGTGAGCTGGGTGGGACCCTGGCACGGTCTGATGCCCCGCGGTGGGTCCAGGCACATGAGAGTGGCGAAAGCCCCCTGGCGCTAGACCCCCACACAGGGCTGCCGGGGTGGGCACGCCCCAGACTTTATTTGCTGCTTCCAGGCTGCCCTCCCCGAAGGCCGGCCACGCACACGCCCACCCCCACCTGTCTTTAGCCAAGTTTATGGGGGCTGTAAAGTATTTACACGCCCACTCAGACAGCCTGCCTGCGCCCCATGGCTCAGGGAGCAAAGGAGACCCCCGAAGCAGCAGTGAACGAACTCGCCGGCAGGGCTCAGGGCACGTGAGGGGGCGCCAAGGGGTGGACAGGAGGAAGCAGGTGCTGGTCAGTCTGGACAGACCTCGTTACCCACCATCCTCCCATCTGTCCACGCGTCCTTCCACCAGCCAGCACCCACTCACCCACCCCCTCACCTGCCCACCCACCCCCTCACCTGTCCACCCACCCCCTCACCTGCCCGTCACTGTACACACCTTCACCTGCCCATCCACCCACTCACCTGTCCACCCACCCCCTCACCTGTCCGTCACTGTACACCCCCTCACCTGTCCACCCACCCCTCACCTGTCTGTCACTACACCCCCTCACCTGCCCACCCACCCACTCACCTGTCCACTCACCCACTCACCTGTCCACCCACTCCCTCACCTGCCCACCCACCCCCTCATTGTCTGTCACTGTACACACCCTCACCTATCCACCCACCCCCTCACCTGCCCACCCATCCACTCACCTGTCTGTCACTGTACAACCCCTCACCTGTCCATCCACCCCCTCACCTGTTCGTCACTGTATACTCCCTCACCTGCCCATCCACCCACTCACCTGTCCATCCACCCCCTCACCTGTCCATCACTACACCCCCTCACCTGCCCATCCACCCACTCACCTGTCCGTCACTGTACACCCCCTCACCTGTCCATCCACGCACTCACCTGTCCATCACTATACACACCCTCACCTGCCCATCCACCCACTCACGTGTCCATCAGTCATACACCCACTGTTCCCTGGACCTACCCCTCCTTTCGTCATCTCCTTCCTTCCACCCCATCCGCCCTTCCACCTTCGAACCCTTCCCTGCCACCCCCGGCAGTACTACTGACCCCGGGAACCCTGCCAGACTCTGTGTCCAAGAGGAGGGGTGAATTCAGCGTGCAGGGAACCTGCACCCCAGAGTCCACGGCATGCCGGAGACAGCACACACGTGCAGGAAGAACGAAGCCACAGAAGTCAGAGCCAGGGGGCTGGGCGGGCACGCCCAGGGGCAGACGAGGACCCCACAGTAGACGCGGGTCCGGGGGGCTGTGACGGTCAAGCCAATGTCCGCCCCTGCCACCCAGGCCACGTGGGAATCGGCCTAAATCGGTTTCGAGGGCTCCTCGGGCCCCAGGAGGGCAGGGCCGGCTGAGGACGCGGCCGAGTCACCAGCAGCAGCAGGCGCGACTGGGCTAAAACAGGAAAGGGGGACAGTGCCTCGGAGTCAGAACTGGGGCGCCTCGCTCCCACCTCCAGGGACAGACAATAAAGCAGGTCCACCCTGACATGTCCACCCCCCTCCTGGACCACCGTGGCCAGCTCACGGCTTCCTGCACACCCACTTCAGTCCCCCCCCTCTGCCCGCCCCACCGGGCACCCCCACCCCCAAGCTGTACCCAAGAAGACCCCCTTCCCGGGCCTCCCCACAGCGGGGCTGACATTGTGAGCACGTGACCTGCTGGGCAGCTCTTCCTGGCCATCTCCACTGGGGGACCCCACCCCCTTTGCAGGCCTTCCTCCTCCTGGCCGGCTGGGACCCCCATAAACTTTATATAGTTTCCATAAAGCCAAGGACGCCTTTTCTCCACCGCCTCTCGCACGTTGTAAAGGGGTAGGAAACGGCACGTCCAAAGGCCCGGGTTTTCTCCCCGAGGGCTGCCAGGGCCCGGCGGGGCTTTACGGGGCCACCAAAGAGTTGTGGGTACAGGGAGACCCCCCCTCCTGGCTGGCCTCCATGACCGGGAGGGCGGCAAGTGGCTCACCTGGCCCAGGACCTAGGGAAGGGAGATTTGGGGGGGAGGGACCCAGAAAGGGACACAAGGAAGAGGGCTGTGGGTTCCTGCAGGGAAAACGGATTTAGACCTGGTCCCTGGCACCGGAAACCTTCGTCCTCTATCAGGTTTCCTCGATTTTAATCCCACCCAGGAGAGGGAAGCGACGCTTTGGAGGCCGGAGAAGTAGTACAGAAGGTAGGACACTGAGCGACCCAGGTCCAATCCCCGGCACCGGACATGGTCCCCTGAGCAGCACCAGGAGTGATCCCTGAGTGGAGACGGCCCTGAGCACCACTGGGCATGGCCCAACAACAAAACAAAAAAGAAAGGACACTGAAAAGTCACAGGTCTGGGGCTGAAGAGGCAGCGCTGCTTGCCTTGCCTGTGGCTGACCCCAGCTCAATCCTTGGCTCCCGTACGGTACCCGAGTCCATCAGGAGAGATCCCTGAGTGCAGAGCCAGGAATAAGCCCTGAGCACAGCCAGGTGAGGCCCCACCAAAAAAAAAATTCACAAGTTTGGGTGTGCAAATATAAGTATGGGGGCTCTGGGGAGACCAGGGTTCTATCTGCAGACCACATGGCCCCCAAGTATTGCCACGGGTGATCCCGAGGCTCAGAGCCGGAAGTAAACCCTAAGCACCACTGGTGTGGCCCCCAAACAACCATCCCCCAAATGTGGAAATCACTCCTAAAGAAAAGCAAAGAGAAACATATTCAAACCCTTAAAATCTGTGTGTCCACCTGCACCTGCACACACCTCTGCACCTGAGTGCACACCTGCACACACACCTGCACCTGAGTACGCACCTGCACACACACCTGCACCTGAGTACGCACCTGCACACACACACCTGCACCTGAGTGCACACCTGCACACACACCTGCACCTGAGTACACACCCGCACACGTACCTGCACCTGAGTACGCACCTGCACACACACCTGCACCTGAGTACGCACCTGCACACACACCTGCACCTGAGTACACACCCGCACACGTACCTGCACCTGAGTACGCACCTGCACACACACCTGCACCTGAGTACACACCTGCACAAACACCTGCACCTGAGCATACACCTGCACACACACCTGCACCTGAGTACACACCTGCACACACACCTGCACCTGAGTACACACCTGCACACACACCTGCACCTGAGCACACACCTGCACCTGAGCACACACCTGCACCTGAGCACACACCTGCACCTGAGCACACACCTGCACACACACCTGCACCTGAGTACACACCTGCACACACACCTGCACCTGAGCACACACCTGCACACACAGCTGCACCTGAGTACACACCTGCACACACACCTGCACCCGAGCACACACCTGCACACACAGCTGCATCTGCACACACAGCTGAGAAGACAGATTTCCTGGGGGGACCTTGGCGGTTCCTCGGTCAGCCCTGGGCAGAGCAGAGACGGCCGTGGGCAGCCTCGTTCTGGGCGGGGAACAGGCTCTGTGGAGGGGCGCAGGGCCCCAGCAGGGGGCGGTGGGGAGCGGAGCCCCTTTACCATCTGGGCAGGAAACAGTTCTTGCCCTCGGTGCCTGCCGGTGGCCAAGACGCTTCTCCCCTGGGGCGCGGGGTGTGCCACTCCCGCAGGCAAGCTGCCGCCCCTCCCCAGCACGTCTCCCTCCCACAGGAGGGCCCCAGGAGAGCTGCGCACCTGCATGCACGCACATGTGTGTCTTTGTGCACACGTGCATACTGCCCGTGTACCTGTGCGCATGCATGTGTGCAGATCAGAGTGTGTGCAGATCTGTGTTAGTACTGTATATCTGTGATAGTGTCGCATGTATGTGTGTGCACATGCATATCTTCTGTATATGTGTATGTGCTTACTGGCACACGGAAGTGTGTGTGTGTATGTGCATTTCTGCGGGAGTGAGCATATCTGTGCATGCATGCATGTGTGCACGTGTGTACCCACGTACCTAGCGCAGAAAAGTACTCAATACGCCTCCCAGCTCCTGGACTCTCACACACATGTACTCCCCCAGATGGCCTGCACGCGACTCTCCAAAGCCGCATTCCTGCCCAGCCAGGGAGCCACCCAGCTCTGCACCACAGGGGCGCTTGGGAGAGGGCAGAAGGGGACATGGGGGGAGGTGTCCCACTTGGAGCCCATGGGGGCTGGACATCTGGACGGGATCACCCCGGCATGGAGAGGCGGGACTGCCCCCTAGGCTGGCGGTCCCCCACACCTCTGGCCTGCACTTCTACACCGGGCAGGTGGTCTGCAGAACAAGCCTGGGCAGCTCAGACTGCCCGGGGTCCCGCTCCTCGCAGCCCTGGGAGTGGGTTCAGTGGACGGACAGTCTTTAACGGAAAACTCTCTCTGTCCCGCAGCCTGGGGACACCCCCCAATTCAGACCTGTCACCTCTGAATTGGGCAGAGAGACTTTTCTCCATGCCTCTGGGGTCACAAGGGGTGACCCCACCAGTCAGACCACACCAGGGCCCTTACTGCTCCCACCGGCAGTACCCACAGAAGCCAGCAGGGGGCTCCACCGGCCCCCACCAGCCAAGGTGCTGCGGTGCTCCCGGGAGCCTGAGACCAGGACTGGGGCGAGGGGTGGGGGGTCTCCCACACAGCCCGGCCCTCCTCGGCGACTTCCCTCCTCTCCCCTCGTCTTTCAACACCTCCCAGAAACACGGCCTCATTACACGGCCTCACGCTGCTTCACTCGAGAAATAAAACTCAGAAACAAATTAAACGGCAATTTCTTTTTAAACGGGAGAGGGGCCCAGGCTGCAGGCAGACAGGGGCCCTTGGTTCCGACTCCTGGGGGCCACATCCCTCCCCCCCAACCCCCCCGCGCCCCCCCCACCCTCCGCTCGGCTCTGGCGGTATTAAAAGCCCAGATCTCCCCGGGCTTCACACCAGCCCTGATCCTGCATTTCATTTCCTCTGGTTTTTCTCCCTTGCAAGTTCCCCCATCCACTTGAGCGAGACGGCGGTAATAAAACGAGAGCCCCTCCGTGGGTACGAGAACGCAAGCAGCGTGCGAGGGCCGTGAGTCACAGGGAGGACGCGCCCGGGGCTCCCCCAGCACCTGGCGCCCACCAGGAACAGCCCCCGGGGTGCCCAGAAGGAGAGGACGGAGCTGGCACAGACCGGGGGTCTCCTGCGGGAGCCTCCGCGGAGATGCGCCAGGCTGCCCCGGGCCTCCAAGCTGGGGACCTAAATCCGCTTCTCTCCCGGCCCCCCCTACCCCCATAGGCCAGCAATTAACATACCACGCCTGCCCCGAGGCCCAGCTGCACCAGACCACATGCCCCGGGGCGCCAGAGAGCGAGTCCCAATTACTCACCAAATTAAGTTTTATGCTGTATCGGGGGAGGCGGGTGTCGTGCGGGTGCGTGAAATGAAAAATAAACCTGCTCTCACTCTCCTCTGTTCAGTGCTCACCCCCGGCCACCTTGATTTACGACACCTGCCGCCCGCCAGCCTTCAGAATCTCACAGAGGGAAACGGGGGGCAGGGGAGGGTAGCGTGCACCCAGAGGGGTCGAGGGCCCACTCGAGGCTGCCCGGGTGTGTCCAGCTGACATGGACGTGGCGTGTGGATCACTGGTGAAACCCGCTGGGAGGCGGGGAGCGAGACCGGCCTAGGCTCCAGTGGATGGACAGGAGGACGGAGGCAAGCGGAGGGACATGAAGGACCCCCAAGATTCTTCCCGGGGGTCCTGCCCCTCTTGTCCCGCTGGGCCCATGTTTGAGTGACTTGTTTCATGTTTGGTCATACTTGGCGGTGCCTGGGGGTTGCTCCCAGGTGTGTAGGAGGGCGGGGGGGGGGGCGGCGGGGAAAGAACCATGTGGTGCTGGGGATTAAATCTGGGCCTCTTGCATGGAAGACCTGTGCTCAGCCCACTGTGCTCTTTCCTGACCTCGAGAATGATTTTTTTTTCCAATTCCAATATTTGCCACAAAGTTTTCTGGCTCCTGAAAGGTAACTAGAAAAACTTTGAAAGAAGTGCTGTCGACAGTCCCTTCTGCAGAACCCTAGCACTGAGGGCCTTAGGGCTGATCCTAGCTAGGATCAGCAAGAGCCAACGCACTGATAAGTCCTGCAGAGAAGAAATTAGTTTCCGTTGGTCCAAACCCAGTTCCCTTGTAGCCAGACCCCCTTTGCAGTGTAAAACCATCACCACTGCCTTCAAGAGACTGAATGGGAAACCCAGCCACCAAGCCCTGGGACAGCCGTCTCCGGGGGTCCTCAAGGTGGGTCGGCTGCAATGCCAGGACAGACCACCCCAGGGCCACTAAACACCGTTTCCTTTCCTCTGGGTGCACAGTAGTCAAACTACCCTTCCCAGCCTGCCTTGCAGGCGCCGCCGGGATGCATTCCAGCCAGCCATGGGTGCGCCTTCTTGGCCTCCACTCCGGGGGCCTCCACCGGGAGGGAAGAAGTCTGACTGCCGAGACCCCCAGGAGGGCGCAGGGGCTGACGTGGGGGTGAGGGCCCTGCTCTCCCCCGGCTCGTGCGGTTGGAGCAGCTACTAAGGGTGTGTGTGTGGGGGGGGGGAGAGACTTGTGTGTGTGTGTGTGCGCGCGCGCATGTGTGTATGTGTGTGTGTGGGCGCTCGCGCATGTGTGTGTGCGCGTGCGTGCATGTGTGTGTGTGTGTGTGAGACCTGTGTGTGTGTGAGAGAGAGAGACCTGTGTGTGTGTGTGTGAGAGAGAGAGACCTCTGTGTGTGTGTGTGTGTGTGAGAGAGAGACCTCTGTGTGCGCGTGCGTGTGTGTGTGTGTGTGAGACCTGTGTGTGAGAGAGACCTGTGTGTGTGTGTGAGAGAGAGAGACCTGTGTGTGTGTGTGTGTGTGTGTGTGTGTGTGTGTGTGTGACCCACACGAGCGAGGGAGGGCGGGAAAGGGCGGAGGTGACACGTGCATCCCTCATACCCATCCCAGGGAGCACGGCAGGAGCCCTGCAGAGGGGTCCAACGAGGAGGGGGCTTGCCTTGCACGCAGCTCGCCCGGGCTATAGAACCCCCGCGTCCCCTCTGGTCCTGAGTGCAGAGCCAGGAGCAACCCCTGAGCATCGCTGGGCTCGGGCCAAAACCAAAACAAAAGAAGAAAACAGCCCCGCCGAGAGCAGGCTGAGAAGGGGGTCGGGAGCAGGAGGACCAGCACCCCGCGGCGGGCAGGAGGGGAGCCCGGCCTCAGCCATGAGCTCAGACCCTCTCGAGCCCCACAGGGACCCGTCCAAGCCACCGGGGCACTGAGGAGCTTTCTGGAAGAGGGTGCCTCTGCCCGGGCCGGCGCCACGGCGTGCCCGTGAGTGGGTCAGGCCAAGTTCTCCCTCTTGCCAGAACCTTCCGGCTGGAAATCCTGCGGCTGGCAAACCACAGTGCCCTGGGCTTGACGTTCCTGTTCAGACTGGGACCCCGGCCCGCACCCCGGCTGCACAGAACCGTCCCCCCCCCCCCCGTGACCAGGAACAACCTGAGGTGCCGGGCCCGCTCTCCAGACCCCCCAACTCCGAGTGCCTGGGCCGAGACCCCGCATCTGCATTTTTAAAGCCCCCCAGGTGCGAGTGACAAGAGCCAGGGCTGAGAACCTCCCCCCGAAACCAGGGTTGGCAACGCTTCCTGCCGAGGGCCAGAGTCTGTCGTAAACCTCGCAGGCCATGTGGCGACGAGGCAGCTGCGGCTGTGGTGGAAACATGGCCCAGACCAGGCATAAATGGTCGTGGCTGTGTTCCAATAAAACTTTATTTATACAACCAGGCAGGGGGCCGCGGGTCAGCCCAGCCCCTGCTCTGGACGCCCAGGCCCTGCGGTCTGATTCAGGCAGCCACGATGAATCCAGCAGCGGCAGCGGGAGGAAGCTTTGTGACCCAACTGCTGAAACTAAGGTTTGGGTTCCAGAAATAGACGCAGTTTCCCTGCAAGTCAGAAAAACCCACTGGGTTTCCTCTCCCTCGTTGCCAGAGCCACAGGAAAAGTCCCATCTGGGCAGCCTCGCCTTGAAGGAATTCTCACCTGCCTTTCCCTGCAGCCCGTAGCTGTCTCAAAATAGCCCTCACTCCTCCTAAAAGACCCTCTCTGTCTGAAAAGAGCAGAGAAGAAAAACGCCCCCACCCCAACAATGATCTCTGGTGTTTTTCCTTCTTTCTTATAAAGTTGAAATGGAAACAGGCAGGAAGGTATATTTATATTTAACATCGGTACCAAAGAAGGCTGCGTGGAGGTAACGTTTCTCCGCAGATCCAGCCCTGATCGGGTGAGTAATCCCCGCCTTTCTCAGCCGCACGGGAAGCCAATTCCGCCCGGGTGGGCACTCACAGTCCTCCCTGCCTGGGCGCCCCAGGTCTCAGCCCGGCCCCAAATGAGGCCAGTTGGGGCCGCGCCGGCCCTCGGGAGGAACGAGGCGCCAGGAGGCCGGACATGCTCCCCGGCCCCCAGCCCACTCTGGCCGAGCTGCTGGGGGCTGCCTGGCCTCCTCTTTCTTGGGGCTGCAGAGCCCCTCGGGGGTCCTACTGCGCCAGTGGGTGCCCCCTGCATTACAGATGCCTCCTCTGGGACGCTGCTCCTTCCTGGACCCCGTGGCTCAAAGACCCCATCCCAGAAGCATCAATGGCAGGATGGGGGGGGGGTCCCAGGTCTCTTCCCGGGAGTCACAGCGGGCGGCGGCAGCCAACCGCGGTCAGGGGCGCTCAGGGCCGAGGGACGCAGAGACGGGAGGCGTGTGAGACGCCCAGCGGGCTCAGCCCCCTCTGCCCAGAGGCCCGCCTGGATCACCGGGACCTCGGGGGGCTTTGAAAGTGAATGACGCAGCTTTTGCGCTCAGGGGCTCCCGAGGGCTACCAAGGACAAGCGAAGTGAGCCCAGGGGCAGGAAGAGAGGGGGACGCTGCAGGGGACGCCGGGTCTGGCTGCCACTTAGATCCCGGCTCCAGCGGGTGACCTGCAAAGCCATCGTTATTCTGCCGGCGAGAAAATATCACAAAGACAAATTCCTTCAAAATATATAACATCGGGGTTGGAGTGATAGCACTGCGGGGAGGGCATTTGCCTTGCACGCGGCTGACCCGGGTTCGATTCCAAGCATCCCATATGGTTCCCCGAGCACTGCCAGGAGTGATTCCTGAGTGCAGAGCCAGGAGTCAGCCCTGAGCATTGCCGGGTGTGACCCAAAAAGAATATATGTATATATATATATATACATATATATATATACACACACACACATATATATATATATATACATATATATGGGCTGGAGCCACAGCACAGTGGTAGGGTGTTCGCCTTTCACGAGGCCGACCTGTGTTTGATTCCTCCGCCCCTCTCGGAGAGCCCAGCAAGCTACCAAGAGTATGGAGCCCGCACGGCAGAGCCTGGCAAGCTCCCCGTGCGTATCGGATATGCCAAAAACAGCAACAATAAGTCTCTCAATGAGAGACGTTACTGGTACCCATTCGAACAAATTGATGAGGAACGGGATGACAGTGACAGTGACAGTGTATAAAAAATATAGCCCCGGGGCTGGAGCAATAGCACAGCGGGTAGGGCATTTACCTTGCACTCCGCCAACCTCGGTTCGATTCCCAGCATTCCATATGGTCCCCTGAGCACCACCAGGAGTAATTCCTGAGCAGAGCCAGGAGTGACCCCTGAGCATCGCTGGGTGTGACCCAAAAAGGAAAGAAAAAAAAAGACGACCCTGAGAAACATGGCCCCCTGGGGGGCGGGCGCGAAGGCTCCCGGGACTGGAGCCCAGGATTTGCATGCGGGGAGCCCCAGGCTTGAGCCACGGCGCCACATGGTCCTCTGAGCACCACGGGGGGAGGCCACAGGCGCTCCCCACAAAGCCAACATTTGGGAGCAGCCGGGAACTTAAAAGCATCCACACATGGTCTGAACCCAGAGTCCTGAGTCACGGCCCCAGGTGCCCATTTTACAGACTGAGAAGTGGCAGCTGGTGGCAGTTGGTGGCATCCTGGGCTCATGCCATCCAGGCTGGTGCCCGACACACACAGGCCGCGTGGCCCTGGCCCTGACCAGGACGCCAGACGCTGATTCGCAGACAAGAAGGAAACCAGGAGAACGAGCCTATGTCACTGTCCCATCCCAGGGCGGCCGCTGCCCTCGGCTCACTGGGGAGGGGGACAGGGGGAGGAGACAGATGCGGCTGCTCCCCACACAGTGCTCTGTGAGCGGGGTCTCCAGGGCTGGGCTCGGTCCGACACTATACACCCTCCCAGCACCACGTTCCCTTTGAAGCCCACCGACCCCGCTCCCTGGCTCCCCACAGCACTGAGGCAGCAAGGTGGCCCCTCGGCATGGGGCCCGCCCCTCCTCACCCCTCCCCTCCCCTCCCCGGCGCTTTCCTGACCACCTCTGCCCTCCGGCCTCCTTTCACTCGGTCTCCTGCGGCCGGGCTGAGGGCGACCCCCCAGTTCCTCGGCGCCTCTGTGAATCGTCTCTCTCCTCTGGTCCCCAACACCTGCTTCGGCACCGCAGTCGAGCAAGAAATGAGAAACGACCCCCGAGGCTCCGGCCAGGAGCACTGCCGGGCTCGCAGGGGGTGCAGGCAAGAGATGGGGCACCCGCCAAGGGCTCGGCGAGTTCCAGATACTGCCGGGCGGGGGCCACTGAATGGCAGGGGGGCTGGACAAGAGACCCTGAGCATGGGCCCTTGCAAAGGTGCGGGGGAGGGCCAGTGCTAAGTGACCACGCGGGAGTCTACGCCGGGGCCAGGGTGACCACATGTGGCCCCCCCCCCCGGGTCTCCGGAGCAGGCTGTACGTGCCCGCGGTGCCCACGTGTGACCTGGGGGAGCGACACGGGTCAGAGGCAAAGTTCCTGCTCTCAATGGTGACGGAGCCGAGCCAGCTGCCGGGAGCAGCCCCAGAGGAAGCAGAGGGAGGGACACCCCTGCCCGGGGCTGCCCCGTCCAGGGCACCTCTGCACCCACCTCGTGCCAGGCCACACGACTCCCACCAGGCCAGCGCTCCCGGGGCCGCCTTCCGAGCCAGTGTCCTTCCAGCTGGGCCTCTGGTCCTGCACCGCGTCCCCTCTCAGATGCGAAGGGCATCTGACATCCGGCCTTGGACCTCCCGGGGGTGCCGAGCACCGGGCCTCAGAGAGTGCCGAGGGCACTGGGCACCGGTGGGCATGAACATCGCCAACAGGCAGATGAGGAAACTGAGGCGTGGGAAGGAGGACGTGGGGCTCAGGACTGGCAGGAACGTCTCACGCCCATGCCTGCACATTCCAGGGCGGGTCCGCAGACAGGGTGGGTGGCATCCGGGAGCAGAGCATGGGTACCCCCGGCCCCCGGACCCCAGCCCCTGGCCCCCGGCCTCTGCCCCCGGCCTCTTCCATCAGTGCCGCTGGCCCGGTGCGTCTCAGAGACGCGCTCCTGCACTCTGGCTTCTTCTCCCCCTTCAGGCCCAGCTTCTCCGTCTGGGGGCCCCTGGGTCAGAGCCAGAGACCTGGGCTCCTGCTGCCGAGAAGATTCAGGCCCAAGCCCCTGCGGAGGGGGAGGATTACTCGGCAAAGCCGAAGTTGATTGAAAAATAACTTCCCCGCAGGCCGCCGCGGCCTGTCCCGGACCCCAGCCTGGGACCCGGCTGGCTTCCGGCTCGCGCGGGCCCGGGGCGCGGGCGGGGCCGGTGGGGAGGGGGCCAAGCAGCCAGCTGCTCACTGAAGTCCTCTACGTTTCGGGAGGGGGACACGAGGCCACCGGGGGAGGGGAAGTGGCTGCCACCGAGGCGGGCCGAGAGCCGGGGGTAAACGGGGGACCCTGCCGAAGGGAACAATGTCGGCAGCCATGGGCCTGAAACTCCGTCACTAACGTCTTTGCAACTTTGTGATTCTAGAGAAAGAAAGAACGAAAGAAAGAAAGAAAGGAAGAAAGAAAGAAAGAAAGAAAGAAAGAAAGAAAGAAAGAAAGAAAGAAAGAAAGAAAGAAAGAAAGAAAGAAAGAAAGAAAGAAAGAAAGAGAGAGAGGGGGGGAGGGAGGGAGGGAGGGAGGGAGGGAGGGAGGGAGGGAAGGGAGAAAGGAAGGAAGGAAGGAAGGAAGGAAGGAAGGAAGGAAGGAAGGAAGGAAGGAAGGAAGGAAGGGAGGAAGGAAGGGAGGGAGGGAGGGAGGGAGGGAGGAAGGGAGGGCGGGAGGGAGGGAGGGAGGAGGGAGGGAGGGCAGGAGGGAAGGAATGGAGAAAGGAAGGAAGGAAGGAAGGAAGGAAGGAAGGAAGGAAGGAAGGAAGGAAGGAAGGAAGGAAGGGAGGGAGGGAGGGAGGGAAGAAGGGAAGGAAGGGAGAAAGGAAGGAAGGAAGGAAGGAAGGAAAAGGAAGGAAGGAAGGAAGGAAGGAAGGAAGGAAGGAAGGAAGGAAGGAAGGAAGGAAGGAAGGAAGGAAGGAAGGAAGGAAGGAAGAAGTGTCAGGCAGACAGCAGCCCCCTGAGCCACTGTCAGGGCCCCAGCCGGCGATGCTCAGGGTTTACTCCCGGCTCGGTGCTCAGGGAACCCTCCTGGCGGTGCTCAGAGGACCATGTGGGGTGCCAGGAATCAAACCCGGCTTCGCTGCGGGCCAGGCACGGCCGCGGGCTTCTGCCAGGCAAGCACTCCAACTGTGACACACGTGTGCCCCCGCGCAGGGCCGGGACCCCCGGAGCTGGCAGAGCAAGCGAGGGGCCGGGGGCTGACCAGGAACCAGGAGACAGGCCCGAGCAGGACAAGCCCGCCACCCACAGACCTTGGTCTTCCTCCTGCTGCTTCTCAGCGCCCACGCCTGCGGCAACCGGTTCCTGTCCCCCAGGCCCCCTAACACCACCTCCCCCCCGCCTTGACTCCCATCCCCCAAAACAAGACAACCAGGCACAGAGAGGTTAAGGAACTTGCCTGGATCACACAGCTAGAAGGGGCAGGGAGGAACTACACAGTTCTGCCTAGGAAGTCAGGCTCAGAGGGACGCGGGGTGGGGGGCGGGGATGTGGGCCCCCGAAGGCTCCCCTGGGAACCCCCCAACCCCCCACACACGCACACACACACTCCCACTCCCAGGCCCTTTAAACCAAGCTTTAGTCCCTGAAGAACAGAATCGCCGGCCCGGCTGAGCACCTCGGCACGGAGCTGGGCTCATGTTTCGCACCGTCTGGCGACTTCACGGCGGGCTCTGCCCTGGACGGAGCCGAGCCCTGGATGGAGCCGAGCCCTGGACGGAGCCCACCTGAACGTGGATTTCACGGCAGGAAACCACAGCTGGTGGCTCTGGGCTTGGGCCGGTCACTGCGGCGTATAACAGTGACGGCACTGCCGCCGCGGGGACAGGCTTGCGGGCTGGGCAAAGTGGCCTCCCAGCGCCCCGCCCACCCACCGGCCAGCCGCCGGCCAGGGACTGAGACGGGCCCTCTTCACTGGCCAGGCCCGAGTGGACAGAGAAAGGCCGAGGGGCCCCTGGGCGCTGTCCCTGCACTTGAGCCATTTCGAAACAACACCACAGTGCTCAGTGACCGGGCCAAGAGGGGAGGACTGAGTCCAGCCGGGGCCAGACTCACCTGGCCGGCAGGACGCGGCCCACGGTGCACCCGGCCAAGAGCCGAGTTCAGGCAGGTTTGCTTTCGGGAGCTGGGGCTAGAGCAGGAACCGGAAGACCCAGGGGGTATCAGCGGCGGGGAAGCAGAAGGCATTTCCGGAGAGGGACAGGGACCCCAAGGGAGGACAGTGTGTGACAATGACCGGTAGGCTCCCAGGAGTGAGGCCCTTTGGCGGGGAGAAGGGGACACCAAGAGGAAGAAGGACGGTGGGGGGCGGGGCAGAGCGGGGAGGAGAGAGGGGAGGGGCAGGAGAAGGGGGAGGGGCAGGAGGAGAGGGGAGGGGCAGGATAAGGGGAGGGGCAGAAGAGGGGGAGGGGCAGGAGAAGGGGAGGGGAGGGGCAGGAGAAGGGGAGGGGCAGGAGAAGGGGAGGGGCAGGGGAGGGGGAGGAGAAGGAGAGGGGGAGGGGAAGGAGAGGGGGAGGGGCAGGAGGGGGGAGAGGCAGGAGGGGGGAAGAGGCAGGAGCAGAGGCAGGCGGGTCACCCCAGGTTCCTCCGGAACAAGCGGCGGCGGCGGCGGCTCTGCAGCGAGTGCTCCCTGCGGAGCGTGGGCGCGCTCCTCGGCCGCAGTGCCCACACACCTGCCTGCGGGAAGAGGAGTCGCCAGGAATCCTCCCAGGTCCCGCAGCTAAGCCCTGGCCCGCCCTGGGCTGCCCGGAGGCCTTGTTCCCTCTCCCCCATTCCCTCCCCTGACCCCGCCCCTCGCAAACAGCAGCTCCCGGACGGACGCTGTGGATTCACTGACGAGGGCCCAGCAGGAGCCTCAGGCCGAGTGCGGTTAATAGAACCCTGGCGCTGAGCGTCAGAAATATTTTATCTGCAAGCCATTAAGTCCAATTAATCTTCCGCAATTAGTTAGCTGGCCTGGGGGAGGGGAGCGAGGGGAGTCTCTGGGCCAGACCGAGGCTCCCTCCCCCTCCTCACCCCACTGTCGCGGGACACTTACACGGGCCCTTCCAGGTGCTGCCTCCCCAGCTGCTCCCTTTGCTCCCGGGGGTGCCCCGCTGAGAGCCCCAGGGGTGCCCCCAAACCCTGGCAGGGGGCTCAGCTGCACCTGCGACCAGCCAGGCGTCCATCGGGACCCTTCGCTGGAACCCATTCCTCCTTGGGGTGCCTGGGTTTGTTCCGGTGACGTCTGTGCCACCTTCTTGTCACCCTGAGTCCCTCCAGAGAGGCATCCCCAGCCCCCCTGAGGAAGCCCCCTTGGAAGAGCGGATGCAGAGACAGAGTAACCGACCCCCAAATCTCCACGGCACGCACCAGGGTGTGCGCCAAAGCCAGAGCCTTCTCCGACAGCCAAGCAGTCCCCTGGGGCCTCCGGACCCCCAGGACTTGGCAGGGAGGGCACACCCAGCAGTGCTCAGGGTTACCCCTGGCTCTGCACTCAGGAATTGCTCCTCGAAGGCTCGGGACCGTATGGGGTGCCGGGGACTGCACTTGGGTCAGCTGCGTGCAAGGCAGGTGCCCTCCCCGCTGTGCTCTGGCTCCGGCCAGGGCTAGAAAGGCCTGAGGGGTGGGCAGGCTCAGCCGGCTCCAGGTCTCCCGGGGGCAATGCTGGGGGGACCCCGTACCCTCTCTGCAGTCGGTGCCCCCAGCTCCATCACCCAGTGGTGTGGCCGGGGTCATCGGCTCCAATTCCCTTATGGCCCCAAGTCCGGCTCCTGGCTCTGATCCAGTCTGGGGAGCGGGTCTTCACGGGGGTGGGGGTTAAAATGAGGTGGTCCTGGCCGGATCGAGAGCACAGCGGGGGAGGGTGTTTGCCTCACATGTGGCGGAGCCGGGTTCGATCCCCAGCATCCCATAGGGTTCCCTGAGCACCGCCAGGAGTAACTCCTGGGTGCAGAGCCAGGAGTAACCCCTGAGCATCGCCAGTGTGACCAAAAGAGCCAGAAAAAAAAAAAATGAGGAGGCCCAAGGTTGTGCGGCCACCCAGGTGACCTGCGTCCTGTGACACACCCAGGAAGACAGTCCGAGGGGAGAAGCAGGCAGAACCTCCCGCCACCCCCAGAAGCAGGACCCTCGGTGCCCCCACCCCCCTGCCCTCCTCGACCATGGACTTGACCTTGGACTTGAGTCTGGCTCGGGAAGAGCAGGTGGAAAGGGGTGTGTGGGGTGGGGCCCACGGCCGACGCACAGACAGACTCGGGGGCGCCCCTGGGCTCTCACGGGGCCCCCGGGTGCCCAGCACCCCTGCAGCAGCTCCTTCTGGGCTGCGCTTAGGGCTGACGCGGCGACACTGCCCGGCCCAGGCCTCTCTCTGCCCTTCACTGCCCTCCGTGGGAGCCGTTTCCTTGACAACAGTTCTGCAAGGGGGACGGCCCCGTTTCTGATCACGCTGCCTCTCTGAAAGGCTGGGGGAGCCACGCGGGTTCCCCGGCAGGGGGGTCTCCTGGTGCCGGCTCAGGCTCATGAAGGGGAAGGAAGGGGTCACTGGGGACCCCCAGAGTCCGCTGCGTGGGAATGGGGTGAGCTCCAGGCTGGGGGTGCCTGGAGGCCAACCCAGACATGGACTGGCCAGAGGCCTCCCTGGCCTGGTTCAGAGCCTCTGGCCCAGCTCCCCGGCCAAGGAGCCAGGAATAAGGGGCGGCAAGAGGAGGAAAGGAAGTAGGGGTGACACAGGGGAGGTGCGGGAGGGGCACGGCACAAGGGGACGGGGTGCAGAAACACCAGCACTGTGTGGCCAGGCGGCCTACACCATACTAAACTGCACGATTAATTTATTCAAAATGAGGCGGAGGGTCCGGAGTAACAGTTGAGGAAGGCGCTTGCCCTGCACGCGGTCAACCTGGCTTCAATCCCTGATGCCTCAGAGGGTCTCCAAAGCCCCAGCAGGAGTGAGCACAGAGCCAGGAGTGAGCCCTGAGCACAGAGTCAGGAGTAAACCCTGAGCACAGAACAAGGAGTGAGCCCTGAGCACAGAGCCAGGAGTGAGCACAGAGCAAGGAGTGATCCCTGAGCACAGAGCCAGGAGTGATCCCTGAGCACAAAGCTAGAAGTGATCTCTGAGCACAGAGTCAGGAGTAAGCCCTGAGCCCCGAGTAGGGCCCGAAAAAATAAAAAAGAAGAAAAAGAGGTAGAGGTGAGAGAGCGGAAGGGACTGGTTTTGTGGGGGCAGGGCTGCACCGACGCGCAGGGCGAGGGGCACGTGAGTACCGTGCATGAGGGGCCTCAGTCTGCATGGGTGTTATGTGAGAGCACAGAGCGTGTGGGGTGTGGGTGCCTAAGGCCGGTCACAACTGCACAGCCTGGGGTGCACACATGCTGCACCCACATGTCGGGGGGGGGGGGGGGTTTCCGTGTCGGGCGTCCATGTGCTGCGTACGTGTCTATGTGGTTTATGTGTTCCGTGTGCTTCCCAAGCCTGCATGTGACTTTAGACTGTGTTTGTGGCTGGGCAGGGGTGTGTGTGTGTGTATGTGTGTGTGTGTGTGTGTGTGTGTGTGTGTGTGTGTGTGTGTCTGCGTGACAGGGGTCACTGACTTTAGACTGTGTTTGTGGCTGGGCAGGGGTGTGTGTGTGTGTGTGTGTCTGCGTGACAGGGGTCACTGACTTTAGACTGTGCTTGTGGCTGGGCAGGGGTGTGTGTGTGTGTGTGTGTGTGTGTGTGTGTGTGTGTGTGTGCGCGCGCATGTGTGGGCGTGTGTGTATCCGCGTGACAGGGGTCACTGCTGGCCAGGGAGCCACAGGCAGGCCCAAGTGCTGGGACAGGGCTGGCTGCTGGCCGCTGGCCAGTGCCCCCCACTGCCCTTGGGCTTCACCTCAGGCACAGCGGCCGCGAGGAAATGCGGAAATGCCTCGTGGACACACCTTGCGGGTGCCGGGACGCCCTTCACAAGGACAGGGACCCCGCCTGGCCCCGCCAGGCTCCCTGGGGAGGAAGGAGACAGCTGGGGGTTACCACGGGACATCGCGTTCCCCACGGTCACTCGGGGGCTGCTCTCATGCCTAGCCAGCGCCGGGGTGGGGTGGGGTGCAGGAGCCACTTGGCCTCCTCGGCCCCCTTCTGGCAGATGCCCCCTGGCGACCCCCGCTGGCACTGCTGCACACACCTCGGTCAAAGGCATCTCCGTGCGCGGCCTGGTGTGCAGGACGCCCCCTAGCGGCCACGGCCGCCCAGAGCCCCCAGCCTCAGCCCCTCAGCCCGTGTCAGCGCCCAAACCCACCAGCTCACCACGCCCCAGGCCTCCAGGCACACCCCGCATTCCTCCACCTGCCGGGCCCAGTGCCCCCTGGGGACACCCCCAAGATGGGGGAGGGGCCCTCCTCTATGCACCCCACACTGCAGCACCACGGAGAAACAGGGTCTGCTGGGAACAGAAACAGGGCAAAGCGGCCTGCGCGGTGAGGCACTGTCCGCAGGGGGGGGGGGCGGGGGCGGGGGGCCTTCACAGCATCTGCTCCGTCTCGGGTCCGTCTGTGCATCCAAAGAATGAGCCCAGGAAACCGGGGACCCAAGTGCTTGTGGAAAGAACCCGCCCTTGTTTGGACCTATAGATGCAGGACAGGGAATTCCAACACATTTCCTGCTCTTGCCACACAAGAAAACTCTACACAACACGCAACGGTCAGCTTGTGCCGTGGGCAACATGACATGTACTGTGAAGATGGCATGGCGGGGGAGGGGGGGTGAAAAAAAAATTTTTGGAAGCTAGGTTTTCACAGGTGGCTTCCTGGAGGAGGCGGCTTCTCATCAGCTGTGTCCCTCTCTGTTTTCCAAATGAGCAGTCAGGAAATGCAGCCCCGTCACAAGGGCTGTCCTAGGGAGGTGGCCTGTGGCTCAGAACCCACAGCCCAGGGCCGAGCTAGGCTGAGACAGCAGGGCCGGATCCAAAGCCGAGTGAAGGCCCAGAAGCAAGAGATGCACCGCAGACACCCAGGAAGTGCCGAGTGTCACCCAGGAAGTGCCAAGTGTCACCAGTACTATCACCTTCTCTGCCGTCTTGATTCCTCCACTTCCTGCGGCTTTTGCAAAGGGAAACCAGCCTCGATGGAGCACGTGCCAGCAGGGCCAGCCGGGGCCCTTTCAAGGCCACCACACTGGCACGCATGGGCCATGCCACACCCCTGCCAGCAGGGCGAGTCGACCGCTCCTTGGCCGTCCTGAAACTCGGGAGAAGCCTGAGTCCACGGCTTGCTCAGAGCAGGAGCTCACCCACTGGCTTCACACAGCCACCGAGACTCAGAAAGGGGCAGCGCTGCCCCCCAACCCAGGGGGAAAGGGTCACTGCTCAATCCCCCTCACTGTGCAGCTCAGTCCACCGGCTCCAGGAGCACTGCGAGGGGATGAACACAGTGAGTGAGAGCGTTTATCCTGCGCACACGCCACTCGGTCACGCACCCTAGCAGCGAGTCAAACACTTTTCTGGATGTTCCTGTGAATGTGCTTTTACTTATGGTGAAGGTGGGGCGGTGAGCTGAACGTAGAAATCACTAAATTCTAAGTCAAACTGTCCTCCATCGTGTGGGTGGGCCTCGTCAAAGCAACTGGCGTTTTTATTTTATAAATAAATCTCTCTGGCTTTTTATTTTATTTATTTATTTATTTATTTATTTTTGCTTTTTTGGGTCACACCCAGCGATGCTCAGGGGTTACTCCTGGCTTTGCACTCAGGAATTACTCCTGGAAGTGCTTGGGGGACCATATGGGATGCTGGGGATCGAACCCGGGTCGGCCGTGTGCAAGGCAAACGCCCTCCCCACTGTGCTATCGCCCCGGCCCTATTTTATTTATTTTTATTTTATTTTTGAGTCACACCCAGCGTTGCTCAGGGGTTACTCCTGGCGGTGCCTGGGGAACCATAAGGGATGCCGGGGACTGAACTCAGGTCTGCCGCTTGCAAGGCAAACGCCCTCCCTGCTGTGCTATCACTCCAGCCCCGCAACTGGCGGTTTTAAAAGAACCCAAACCCCCCTCCTCGCACTCGGGGCTTCTGCCAGCACAGAACCCTCGGCCTTGGACTGCAAGGTGTCCAGGATCTCGACCTGGACGGCCCACCCTAAGGACTTCCGGGTGTCAGCCTGCACAGTCGACTCCATGAGCCGTTCCTGGAATGAGATCGCTCTCCGCCTCCTGCGGGCCGTGTCTCTCTGGGCTGTGCCGGCAGAGGCTGGCAGGTAGCAAGAGCGGCACGTGTGCGTGCAGAGCGGGGAGACACTGCTCTGACTCAAAGCTCCCATCCGGGATCACCTGGAACCGCACCAACCTGATCGATTTCTGAGTTTGCCTCCGTGACTCATCACTGGAGCAGCCGCCTGGGATGGGGTGGGGGGACAGGACATTCTTTACATGCTCAGACACAGCGCCAGGGGACACCCGCTCTTCCGAGAGCCCGAAGGAGGCAGGAGGCGTGGGTCCCTCCAGGTGGCATTCGCCAGCCTTAGAGGAAACGAGCCTTCTAGTGAGCCGAGAATCCGATGTTCTCCGCAGTAACCACCCCGTGTCACAGTGCTCCTGGCAGCTGTGAGCTCCGAGCAGCTGGCACCTGGGAAACTGCTTTGGAGGTAGGGGACAGACACCAGAGCCTCGCAGGGGACAGCCAGGGGACAGAGGTCTCTGCACTGGACCACGGGAGCGAGAGCAGGCACGGCTGATGGGTCTTCACTGGGATACGGGGTCAAGTGCTCGCGTCAAAACTATCTCCCCCTCCGGACTCCCAATTCTTTAGGCTGCCATCTGGCTTGTCCCCCACGCCGATGGCCTCCAAACAGGGGCCTCCGGTGACCCCCTGCAGCCCCAAGGCCAGCATCCACAGCCGCACGCCCCTCCTGCGCGCTTCACCTCTGCAGCCCTGGCACAACCCTGGCCAGTGGGACGGGGAGGAAGGATGTCACTTCCGGCCTGGAGGACACGCCCCCTCGCTCTCATCCCACCTATCAGCGACAGGGGCGTGTCTCGCCCCGGGGAGGGCGTGGGGCTGGTGGATACTTTTTTTTTTTTTGGTTTTTGGGTCACACCCGGCGATGCACAGGGGTTACTTCTGGCTCTTCACTCAGGAATTACCCCTGGCGGTGCTCAGGGGACCATATGGGATGCTGGGATTAGAACCCGGGTCGGCCACGTGCAAGGCAAACACCCTACCCGCTGTGCTATCGCTCCAGCCCCTGGTGGATACTTTGACTGGGTCCAACCTTGGCCTGGTCCCTCGCCTGGCCCTCCCCAACACACACTTTCCGCTTCAGACAGAAAACAACCAACTGCACCCCGGGAGCCGTCAAACAGCAGCGTGGGAGTCTGTGCGGAGGCGGGGGCGGAGCGGACGCAGCGGGACGGGGACAGCCCGGATTCAGGCACCCTTGGGAACTCACCCACCATGCTCTATTATCACCTTTGTAACACCCACCTACAATCCACCACCTCCCAGAACATGTCATTCCCTTGCAGCCCCCTGGCTGGCTGCGACCGCCGTGCGCCCTGAAGGGAACCAGTGAATGCCAAGGCCCTGGCGGAACCCACCCCTCTCCTCTGCCGTTTCAGGATTCCCGACCTGGAACGGGGCCGGTCTGGAGACACCAGTGCCACCCGGGCAGGGGACTTGTAAATCACATGGCCCATCCACCCGGCACGCGGGTTCAGCAAAGGAAGCAAGGATACGCAGCACAGAGTGTCCAGGGATGGGCCATCCGGGCAGAACGCTCTGCAGTGAAAGGCAAAACACCGAACACACAGCTCCTCGCATTTCAGCATCCCAGGAGCACCCGGCCAGGACAGGGAGCACCGTCATCACCCAGGAAGCCCTCCCGGCCACCCCCACCTCCGCTCTGCAGACTCTGACCACAAGATCCACTGGCCCCACTTCTAAACTTCATCCACGTGGGTTCACATGACAGGCCAGCGTTTGTGTCTTTTTTGGGGGGAGGGGGGTTCCCATTCATGAGTTCAAGCTTCGAGATTCGCCCACGTTATTTGGGGAGAGGTCTCTGCAGTCTGTGAAGACCACTCCGTGGTGATTCTGGAGTGACTCGAGAGATGGGGGGAGGTGGGGGCACGGATGGGCAGAAATATGGCGCTGTTGGAAAAGAGAAAATGACAGAAAGTCACAAAGGATCTGGCCGTGCTCAGGGGCTTGTGGTGGCAGGGACAGAACCGGGTCAACTGCCTGGAATCGCACAGAGCCTCGCCCGGTGCTGTGTCTCCGGCCCCCACCTTTACTCATCTGCATGCAAGCTTAAACAGAAGCCGGTCAACAGCATCTCCGGAAAAGCATAATAAAATTGAAGAATAATAAACAAGGGGCAATAACGGTGAGTCTCACCCCTCTCCTGCTGCGGGCCAACGTCCCTCCTTCAAAGCAAACAATTTGCTCCTGGTTTATAGGCGTTCTTCTAGAAAGCTCTCAGACTTCCGGGGACACAAGGATATCAACACACACACACACACACACACACACACACACACATCCTCCTCACCAAATTCACACCCTGGGGTGGGCTGGACCTGCAGCAGGAGGGAGGAGTCAGCCTGCAGGAGGGGTAGGAAGATGGACCCAGAGAGCGGGACCAGTGTGTCAACTGGACAAACAGGAAAAGGCCCAGAGGACACTGAGGGGCTCCACGGTGACCTTGAGCCCTGCAGAGGCTGGGGGTGGCGACCCCGTGCATCCCAGCAGAGGCAGCTGGGGGAGACTCAGCCCTGCAGGGCGGGACCCCCGCTACCCCGGCTCGCTCCTAGGAGGGCGACTCCACGATCAGCAGCAAGGAGGTGACCAGCTCACGCCGCCCCTAGTGACAGGGAGCCAGTGTGGTGGCTGCAAGGTGGCACCGCATGGGGTGCTGGATGGGCCTCAGTGAGGAACCGACCTACTCCCGTAGGGTCCTCTCAGCCGCAGGGGGGCGCCGGGGAGGGCAGGGGTGTCTCCCCAGTCCAGCATTACCAGTCCACGAGTGACCCAGTGGCCCGGCCCGGAGCCCTAGTCAGTCTGGTCAGTTTGACATCGGGCCGTCCCGGTCCCGGTGGCCTGTGGCTCACAGGTCACTGAGCCTCACCACCCCCCTCTGTGGGGTGATCGAGGCTCTGCGGGCCCCTCTGCCAAGCGAGGCTCTGCACCCTGCCCACCTACGCGGCCCCCACTAGCCACAGCAGAAGTCCAGGCCGCCGCTGGACACGTTCCTGGGATCTCCCACGATCACACAGGATGGCGACGCTTGGCCTGAAATTCAGACGGTCCCACTCAAGTCCCTCTCGGCTGAAATCCTTCCACATCTGGGAAACTGGAAGCACGTGGCATCACCACCAAGCCCCTGGGCCCCTGGTGCACCCTGAGGATTCTCCAAGATGAAACCCCCACAAGGCTGGCAAGTGAAGGGGGAGGGGGGAGGAGGGCAAACAGGACCATCCATCCTCATCAGCCACGAGCCACATCTACTGCCTGAGGAGGGGAGATCAGAGAACCTGGGTTCTGAAGGGTGAATAGGAGCTCGCCAGGGACATATGCCAGAACAGGGAAACTGGGCTCTGAAGGGTGAATAGGAGCTTGCCAGGCACAAATACCACAGAAGAGGATGTCCAGGGAAGAGCAACGGTGAAACACACGGGCAGTTTGATTTGGCAGATGGGCACCACGGACAGCCAGCAAACACTGGCTCGCGAATGACCTTTCTTGTGAGCTGGACCTCAGGAGAACCTTTTGGTTTTATGAGTCACACCTGAGAGTGCTCAGAGGTCATTCCTGGCAGTGCTCGGGAGTCTGTAAGGTGGTGCCAGGGATTGAACCGGGGCTGGCCGTGTGCACTCATACTTTCTATACTGTTGTCCTGGCCCAGACTGCAATGTGTAGAACAGGGCTCTGGCCGCTTGCGGGGACTGAAAAGAGGACGACGCCCGTGCTGACCGAGAGGCCGGAGGAAGCTGTGTGGACTTAATCTGGGCGTGGGCAAGAGCCGGTGCCGGAGCATTGAGGCAGGAGGGCCAGATCCAAGGAAAGGACCCCGTCATATGCTCAGCATCGACCACGAGACAGCGGCAGTGGGACCAGCAGGGACCGTCCCTGGGGACCGGGGTCGGGCAGACGCAGAGACCTCTCAGCAAGCACCGACTCCGCCAGCACTGGCTGGGCGCTCGCACCTCCTCAGCAGCCGGAGCCCTTCCCCCGGGCCGCGGGACCACCGGGCGGGCTCAGGAGAGCTGCTGGGTGCACCCAAAAACACCCACCACCCTTTCACGCAGAAGCCACCCACACTCCGGCCCACCACCCACGGCCCGGTAGCACAAAAGAGCAAGAAACAGCCCATTTGCCCAAGCATGGGGGGGGGGTCGAGATACTGCAGTCCCGGCACCCGGGGAGACCCCTGCACCCCGGGGGCCAGGATGGATTTCAGGGAAGCACCGAGCAAGGCAAAGACCAAGTCTGGGAACAAGCAGGGCCCATCCTGGCGCCCGGGACCAGGATGCTGGCTGGGCGGGGAGTGGCGGGGAGGGAGGGGGCCGGGCGGGCCTCACGTGACCGTGACAGTGGGGTCGTTTTAGCAGGGGTCCCACTCGGGCGTGCTCAGAGGGGAACTGCGGCAGGCGGACACGCAGGAAGCGGTGGCCGCTGAGGAGGAAGCAGCCAAGTCCCGTCTGGCCCAGAGCCCCCCCACCCCCACCGGTCACACCGCCCGCTCCCAGGGCCACTGTCTCTGCGCACTGATCTCTCCTGCCCACCCCAACCCCGAAAATCAAAAGGAGAAAGATGTTCCCTCCTCCCACCTGCCCACAGCCCGAGGACAAGCAGATGGGCGCCGAGGAGGGAGAGGAGGGGGAGGAAGGCAGGAATCAGACAGTTAAGGGTCGCCCCCGCCTCCCCTGCGGTCAGCCACGGGCCCCGGAACCTGCCCCCCCCGCCCAGGGATCCTGCCCCCCAGCCGCCAGCCCCCAGCCCTGAGCCAGGCCCTGGCAGGCTGCAGAGACTGCAGGGGGTAGGCGATGAGGGAGCCAGCCCGAGCCCAGAGGTCAAAGCGTGACAGTTTCCCAAAGAGGGCGAGGCCCGTGAGACCCGAGAAACCATTCGGGCCAGGGCGCAGGGGCGGGCCCGGCGCACACTCGGCGCCAGGGACCCACCACAGGGCCTGCCAGGTGCGTCTCGGGGACTGGCCCACCGCCAGGCACCTGCCAACCCGTTTCTTCCCAGCCAGGTCACCCCGGGTGAGCGGCCCCCTGGGGAGAGACCGGAGGCAGAAAGGGCCCCACGCGGAGCGGCTTCCTGCAGGAGGGCAAGGGGCAGTGTGACCGCAGGCCTGCGGGTGGCTGGGACGACGGCGCTGCCTCTTGGGAGACGTTTGGGGGGGTTCTTAAAAAAATGGAAGGTGGAAAATCTACGTGGTCCTGCAGGGCCACCTCCACAGTCAGGAACAGACTCAATTGAAGGGCACCGTGCCCTGCTCCAGGCAGCATCAGCACCGCTCAAGCCAGGTAAGGCAGCAGTGGCCTCGACTCCCCGTGGAATATGACGCAGCCATGAAAAAGGGGGTCGTGCTGTGGGGAACCGCAGAGGAGCAGGAGCAAACGGATGCCATTGGGGCAGTCGGGGACCAGGAACAGAAATGACCGAGAAGGATGCAGGGACCCCTCAGGAGACAGGAACTCTTGGACGCTGGAAGATTCGACAGTTCCGGGGGGTCAGGGAGCGAGCGGGCCATCTGCTGGTGTGACAGCTCCGGGGCCTGGGTGGGGGGTCTGAGGTGCTGCTGGAGCTACTGCAGCGCCAACACCCAAGGGGGGGAAACGAGGCACCCTAAGGAAGAGTCTGGGAATAAAAAGAAAGCAATGGGGCCAGAGCAATCACAGCGCAGCAGATAGGGCACTCGCCTCGCACCGGCCCAGGCTCAATCCCAGTATCCCATGGGGCCCCCCAACACTTACTCCCCAGGAGCAGTTCCTGAGCTCGGAAGCCAGGAGTAACGCCTGAGCAGTGCTGGGTGCAGCCCCCAAACAAGACAAACAACATCTATGACAAAGGTGGGGTGTCCCCCCACCGACTCACACCCAGCAGAGGCTGCGTTCCCGGGCAGCCTTGTCCTTGGCCACTTGCATCCAGCATGGGGGGACAGCACGATGGGGTGGACAGGGGTGGGCGCCTCGCCCCTGCGCCTCCCCATGTTGGCCAACACAAGGCTCTGGTCTTTGGGGGTCCCCCCCTCTTCGCCTTGTTTGTCAGCCGGAGTGGGTGTTTCCTGTGCTGCCCAGTGGGTAACCCCCAGCAGACGGGGGAGCTGATCAGGGATATCTGCCGCCCTGGCCTGAGGGGGTCACTGTGGGCTCATGAATGAGTCTGGTGCCCAGGAAGGGGGCAGTGACCATCCTTGGGGGGAGAGGGGGCGTCAGCGGCCCAGGCACTGACTACAGAAGGGGGAGGGCGGGCCCGACCCAGCGGCCAGGACCACGGGGTCAGCGCGGGTCACTGCGCGATCCTTCACCGAACAGGAGAGGAGGCGCAGTGGACACAGCCCGCCCGCCGGCCAGTGTGTCGGGGCTCCCGGGCTGCCCTGGGAAGCCCACAGCCTCGGCCGGGGCTCCAGCTGTTGCATTATTCAGGAGCTCTAATAAGCACCATTTCCATCTGAATTCCAGTCCCCGCGCTGCCCACGCGGCAGGCAGGCCGCCACCAGCCCTCGCTTCCCCGCAAACACTCAACCGTCAGCTCCGGGCAAAATCGGGAAAGGCACCTAAAGGAAAACACCCCGCACCCCACCCGAGGCCTGGGGTCCACCGGGCACAGCCCCCTCCTCCCACCCCCGGGTCCAGCTGCACCCCCCCCGGTGCCCAAGCTGGGGGCGCAGCTGTGCTAAGGAGGAGGGCAAGGGCCAGTGGTCAGCAGGTCGGATTGGGCGATCCCACCCCGACCGGGCACAGGGCTGGCCACGCTGCCCACGAGCCCACAGCCAGGCCCGGCTGTGCCAGGAGAGGCACGGCCATGGGGTGCCAGGCACTTGGTGTGTGGTTCTCACAACCGCAGAGGCCCCGGGGGCTGGGGCAGAGCCAGGCAGATGCCCAGAGAGGCCTCTCGGGACAAGCCCAGCTGGCACCAGGGCCCCCGGCCACCCTCCGTCACCCACATGAGTCATTACCCAGGATGCTCCAGCAGCTGGAGGGACGAGCGCCCTGCCCCGTCCAGGCTGCTCCCCCGCCCCCCCTCCCCTCTGCCCGGTGAGGCCTCGGGGCTCCCCGTGTCTCCCGAGGGGCTTCGATGCTTGCAAGGGGGCACCCACCCTGGGGTCTTGATCTCGCACGCCCCCAACACTGTGCCATGCAAAGCGGAGAGAGCAAGGCCGGCCCACACTGGCCCCCCAGCCCCCCTCTCCCTGGCTGGTGACCCGGGACATGGATCCCCCCCTCCACACTGGATGACAACAGGACGGCCCCATGGGACATGGAGCCGGGGGTCCTCAGGGAAGGGGGCGCCCAGTCCTGTGCAGCAAACAGGACTGAGCACCTGAGTTCGGGGCGTCCCTCCAGAGATGTCCCATGAGGACATCAGGAACCAGAGCCTGTCCATGCTCTGGCGAAGTTTCCAGAACACACCGAGGGGGGAAGGAGCTGCCGGGCCCTTCCCAGACGGGGGAGAGAAGCGCGAGCAGATCTGCGAGCAGGGATGGCCCTCAGGGGCCGTTTCCGGCCGGCCACAGAGCCACTCACTTCCGCAGAGAAAGCAAAGAGCCTTCTCGAGTGGGCAACGGCTGAGAACTTTCCAGAATCCCCACGGTTCATAGTAAACAGGTGACCACGTGCTGGCCAATGAGCAGTGACACACTGCTGGGCTAATTCTAGAAGCTTCCACGAGCAGGGCTGGGCTCGGTGGTAGGGCACTTACTTTGTGACGTGAGGGCCCAGGGTTCAGTCCCCAAATCAAAACAAACAAGGACGGTGGGAAACTTCCGGGGGCAGAGAGTCGGGATTCATCCTTTGACCCTGGGTTCCGGTGCCAGGGAAGGCTCAGCAGCACCGGGCCAGGCGGCCACCGGGGAATGAACCCGAGTGTGCAAGACCCAACACGAGTGAGCGTGGCGTGGGGGTCAGGATGGCGGCCCCCACGCTGCCACGGGACTTTAAGGGCTCAACGAGACCCCAAGAGCAAAGCAACCGCCTGAGGCTGACCCGGGGCCGTGCCAAGGGCTTCGTGCCCGCGACCCACGGCCGGGCGCAGGGAAGGGGGCACTCACCCTCACTCGCGGGCTCTGTTCGCAGCCAGGACCCCGAGGAGGGACCCCGCCCTCCCCTGCCGCACCCCTGCCACACCCACAGCGTGAGCACCCCAGACACCGTCTGAGATCTCTGACCCTCCCCCCACCAATGCCCAGCCCTGGGGCTCCCTGAAGCTCAGGACCCAAGGGAGAGAAGATTCTGGGTGTGCGCCTGGCCATGTGCTCCTGCGGTCCCCAGCCAGGCGCTCCGGGTCTGACCCAGGCCTCCCAGCCCCGCCCTGGTGCCCAGGGGCGGGGCAGGGCAGGGCAGGGCAGGGCAGGGCAGCGGGGCCAGGCAGCGGCAGGTGCTTCATTTGCGTCCGCACACTTTGCTAAGGAAATCACCGCCTGTCTCACTGTGTCAGGGCCAGGGAGTGCCAGCCCGCGTGTGCGGCACGGGACGGAGTCCGGGCTGGGGGCTGCGGGAACATCGCTTCCCCTGTGCCCCGTGAGAGGGGACTATTGACAAACCTCTGGGGACAGACGGGAGGAAAGATCGGGCCAGGGGTCAGGTGAGCCCCAACCATGGACAATCCCCCCGCGGGGGGCAGGGGGGTGCTGCAGTCAGGCAGGCCTTAGACACACACACACACACACACACACACACACACACACACACACAGGGCGGGGCTGGGGGCTCTGGCAGCCCGCACAGGAAGGGGTGAGCAAGCCACCCATGAGGGCCCTCTGGGCGCAGATTCTAGAAAGATCCAGGACAGAGGGGCCGTCCCCTTAGGGGTCAGGTGTCCATTACTCGGCAGTCAAAGGATTCTGGGGTCTGCCCCTCCTCCGGGGGCACAGTACGTATGTGCCCCCTGGAGATGACGTCACCCCAACCTTCCCACGGAGACCCTGATCTCCCCGTGACCCCCCCCCAGACAAGGGCATCTGACACTCAAACACAGGGAATGACAGTACAGCAGGGAGGGCGTTTGCCTTGCAGGCGGCCGACCCAGAGTTCAGTCCGTGGCATCCCGTGTGGTCCCATGAGCACTGCTAGGAGTATTCCCTGAGTGCAGAGCCAGGAGTAACCCCTGTGCATCACTGGGTGTGGCCCCCCCAAAAGCCAAAATACAAACGACAAAAAACAACACCAAGAATGCTAAGTGACCAGTTCCTTTGTGCCAGTCAAATCCCACCTGATGCCATTAACCCCCCGCCCCCTGCTAATCTTTTACAGAAAGAGTGCTCGGGAGTAACCAGGACCCAAGGGTGCCGGCGCTCAGCTCCCGAGACGGATGTGTCTCCTCTCCACGGCCCCCAGTGGACAGGACCCCCCTGCCCTTTGTGGCGCGGCACACCCCAGAGGGTCTGGCCGTGTCCTGGGGCCTCGCACAGTGCACCCCCACCCGCCAGCGCCCCCAATCCCCCCTCCCCAGAGCCAAGACAACCCCCAGAAGTCAGCGCACACACAGCCTTGGACTTGGCCACAAAAATGAAAAAAAAAAAAAGCTTCTGTGTGTGGGCGCAGCCTTGAGAGCCGGGACACGGGCGGCCATGCGGGCCCACCCGGTGCATTCCACTCTGCAGCTCTCTTCCCCTCCCGGGGTGCCTGTGTGCCCTGCAGGCCCACGCAGCCCACAGGCAGCAGCACAGGCCACAGCTTGGAAACAACCACCCCCAGCCCGGGCTGAGCACTGGCCGGTGTTCTGACGGCGAGTCTGAGCGGCGGGAGGAAGTCCCGCCCTTTCAGAGCTGCACCCCGGGACCGGGGCCTCCAGGGGCGACCGGGCTCCCTGCCTCCTCGCCCCCGACCGCTCCTGGGGAATGGAGCCAAGCCAGGGTCTTCATTCCTGCGACCGGCCTGGGCCACCGCCTCCTGGCCAGCTGTCCCCCGGGTGCGCGGGAAGGTGACAGCCATGTGTCAGAGGGGGACACGCACCAGCTGCCTCTCCAGGCCTTCGTCGGAACATCCACTGAAACCGAGCCGTCGAGGGCTGCCCTCCGCTGCCCACGGCGGGCGTCCAGACGAGACCCTCAGGGGAGGGCAGCGCCAACGGGCCGGCGGAGGCCCCAGAGCTCAGTGGACGGGGAGAGAGAGAGAGAGCGCCGTCGGGAAGGACAAAGGAGTGGGGACAGGTGTCCCCGCAGGGCCCAGGGGGACCGATGAAAGGAGCGGTGGGACGCCCACGTCCCCTCCCATATGGCTCCTGCCGGCGACGGTCCCTCTGTGCCACCCAAGGCTGCAAGCTGATTCTCCCCAGACGGTGAAACGGCAGGTGTCGGGGCGGACGCGGACAAAGGGGCCCCGTGAAGGGGGCACCTGCCCGCCCCCGGCCCCAGTCACCGCATCCTCTTCCCGTCGGGAAGGAAGAGCCTCCGGGGACAAAGCCCAGCCCAGCAGACCAGAACCAGAGAAGCTTCTGGACAAGGGGCTCCACCCCCGGGAACAGGCCTGCAGCACTTCTGTATGCGAGACAGACACAGAGATAGAGACAGAGAGACAGAGAGACAGAGAGAGACAGAGCGTGACCTGGAGGTTGAACACACGGGCAGGCGTCCTGCCATGGAGCCGTGTCCCTGATTTTGCTTCCAGATCTTCAGGCCCATAAGCAGACACACACACACGCACACACACACACACACACTCTCTCTCTCTCTCTCTCTCTCTCTCTCTCTCTCTCACACACACACACACACACTCTCTTTCTCTCTCACACACACAGACACACACACACACTCTCACACACACAGACACACACACTCTCTCACACACATACTGACATCTATACACACACTAAAACACACGCATGCGCACACACCTCATACACCTATGCATACACGCCCACTCACACCCACTTGCTCATATACTCACACATTTGCACACTCAAGTACACATGTGCAAACTCACACATACAGTCACGCATGTACGCACGCACTCACACATACGCTCACACCTGCACAGTCACTCGCTCGCACACAGAGGCCAGAGGCCGCCCCAGGGCACAGCCCACAGCCCAACTCGGCTGCCAGCCCCGCGCTGGGCAAACTCCTGGGGCCAAGGCCGGCGCCTCCCTCCCAGGGGACCCTTCAGGAGAAGCTCGGTGAGGGCAGCGGACATGTGCGAGGCACGGAGCTCCCAAAGGCTCCCCCAGAACCTCTCCCCACTCTGTCCAGCCTTAACACTCCCCCGCAGAGACCCCCGGCCCTGTGAAGAATGAGGAAAAGCTCCTCAAATTAGAAACGGGAGAGATTAGAGAAGGACGCAGAAAAGGGGTGAAAGTGCTCCGAGAGAAAACCCAAGGCGCCGAGAGAGAAACAGGAGCCAGGAGGGGCAGCCGGGCTTCAGCCGGTGGCGGGAAGGCCAGAGCAGGGTCTGCCGAAGACTGTGTCCAGCACGGGGGCCGTGACGGCCGAGAGACCCGCACTGAACTGGGGCACCCCAAAGTCTCGGGGCTCCGGACACCCTAAAAGGCCAGGGTGCAGGGCATCTGTTCATACGGGAGGTCCTGGTTTGAACCCCAGCAAGGAGGAGAGAGGGAGGAGGGGGAGGGGAGGAAGAGGAGGGAGAAGGAGGAGGCGGCCACAAGGTTCCAGCAGAACAGCTCAGGCCACACGGGGCCGGTGCGGGGAGCATTTCTCTCCACCATTCTCAGGGCACCCCCAGAAACCAAGGGGCTTCAGCCCCAAAGTCTGCCCAGCGGCAGGTCCCAGCCCTTGCCCAGTCTCCCAGCACCCACCCCGCCTCAGGCCGCCTGCAGGCGGCTTGGGACCCCCGGGAGCAAGGCAGGAGAGGGAATGGGGCAGCAGCCCTGGGGCGGGCAGAAGACCCCCGGGGACAGTGACAGAGGATGCAGGGACAGCCGTGCCCCACCCAGGAGGTCAGAGATGGAAGGCAGAGCTCGGAGCTCCCAAAGGGCCAGAGGAAACCAGAGACCCCTCGGCAGAGGACCCGCAGGGCAGGGCGGGAGAGAACAGCCCATGGGAGCCGCCCCTCTCGGGAAAGTGGGGTACAGGAACGAGCTGGGGTTCGAGAGGTCGAGAGGAGGCACAGGGTGGGAAATGGAGCCGGAACCTAAGGAGGAAGGAGCTCAGGGGTGTCACTGACCCACCGGGAGCCGGCTGGGGCGGGGCAGGCGGGGAGGGGCAGTCCCGTCCTTCCTGGGGACAGGCCGGAGCCCCCAAAGCAGTGACAAAAACACTTCCCCAGCGTGTCCCAGCCCCAGAGAGCCCGGGACTCCCCCGGGCAGCTCAGGAGTGAGGGTCAGAGCAGCCCCGGGCCAGGCACTCTGCCCACAAGCCCACGTTCCCCGAGCCGGCGTGGACGGGCCGAGTGTTCCCTGGGCTGGGCTGACACGCAGACCCCGGGCACGGCAGGGGCCAGGACAGACCCCGGGCACGGCAGGGGCCGGCACGCAGACCCCGGGCACGGCAGGAGCCAGGGCAGACCCCAGGGGGGGTGCAGCCGACGGGGCTTCTGGTCTACCAGCAACAGCCAGGCCAGAGCTGGCTGGGCCCACCACCCCCTCACCACCTGCTCTGCCAGCCTGTGACCCCGGACCCTGCCCCGTGTCCCCCCAGGTGACCCCTGATGTTTGCCCCCCCCCACTCAGGTCAAAGGCAAGGCCCAGCCCTCCCTCTGGCTGGAAGCCCGTCACACTCTGCAACATCAGTCAAGTTCAAGGGCCACCAGGTCCCCGAGGGGCACTCTGGGGCATGAGTGCCCGGGACACTGGCCTCCATTGAGGGGGAGCGGGGGGTCGTGGCCCCGGGGGGAATCTCGAGATAGGGGGGCACAAAATGACGCCCCCAAGCTGTAGCTCCCTGGCTCGGGGCTAAGCAGAGCAGCGGCGTCCCTCCGGGCCTCGGTGACCATGTCCATAAAGTGGGTGAGATGCCAAACTCGGGGCGTGACGGTCAGCCCCAATGGCGTCAGGGAGGCCAGGGGCAGTGAGGACGGAGACGGCGCCCACGGCCACCTCCAGTCACCTCTGCAGGAATGCAGGGTCCAGGGGGGAGAACACCCAGGAAGAATCCAGCCCTCCTGCCTGCGGCAGCCCCGGCACCAAGGCTGACCCACCCCTGCCCCCCCCCACCCCCGCCTTCTCACCAGGCTTCATGCTGGCCCCTAGATCTGTCACTCAACAGCCCCGTGGCGTGGCTCGACTGATGCTCTCTGGGTCTCAGTTTGCAGAGGGGGAAAGAGATTAAACCAACAGGAGAGGAAGGGGGTCTTTGGGGGTGACGTGGCCGTGTCCCAGCCGGAACTGTCTCCCCCATCCCACGTTTTCTCCCCAATAACCAGCACACGCAGATTCTTCTTGCCACCTGCACTTGACGCGTCCGGCTAGAACACCCCACCTGATCCCCCGCCCCTCCAGAGGGGTGTGCCCGGGCGACAGCCAGCGCCGGGGACCCTGCTCGGCCATCCTGCCACCTTCACTGGGTTCAACCTCCGCACGTGCAAAAGGCCCGGGGCACGGCGTTCCGCTCCCATTTTACTGAGACACACAGAAAGCGACAGATGGAAAGTGTCCCCGTCGGTCACCAGCACTGCCTTCATGAAGCGGGACGGCGAAGGCCACGGGCCAGACCTTCACCTCAGGCCGGGGAGCCCCGTGGCAATGCGGGAAGTGATGGGGACACGGGCAGAGCTGGCACAGAGTCGCCGCCCAGGCCACGCTGTCATCCGAGGAATCCAAGTTCCCGGTCACTGGGACTTTCCCGGGCGGGATCTGAAGCCCAGAGCAGGGGACTGCGAGAGGCCTGGAGATGCTCCCCGGGCTTCCAAACAGACTCTGATGCCGAGGATCCGACTGTTTATAAAAACATCCGGGACGGACGTGACTTGCTGGGGAGGAGAGGTGGGGGGGGCAGGGAAGGAGACGTGATTCCAGAATCCAGGCACCTCATCTGAAAGGACACAGGACCGAGACCTGATACCCCCGGACAGGGCATGGGCTGAGAGGTCACTGTCGCCTCCTCGCTGCCCCCTTCGGGCCACACAGCGGATCGCAGACACCCCTCCCTCGAGTCCCGGCCCTGCCCGAATCCCATCCCGGTCACACCCTTACTCCGGGATGGGGTTGGTCCACCAGGCCCGATCCCTGGCCCTGCACCCCCAAATCTCACCGTGTCTCCCCCAGCCCCCCCACTCCACGGTCCAGGACCCTGCCCTTGAGTTCCCGCCAGCCCCCGTGTCCATCCGAATCCAAGGGGACCCGCAGGCCAGTGCTCCCAGCAGAGCCTCTTCTAAACAATGCAAATCTGCTCTCGCGTGTTCGGAGGTCAGGAGCTGGGAAAGGCCTCGGCATGCTCAGCTCTGAGGTCATGGGCAGGACCCGAGAACCTTCTGGAGAGTGCAGGGAGCAGCAGCCGGCGCCCAGGGACCCCTTCCTGTCATGGCTCAGCCCGGCCTCGGCTCCCCTCCGTGGGCAGTGCGCCCGGCCGGGTGCAGGGTGCAGGAGGGATTACAACCCTGCCGGGGGGGCGGGATGTAGGTGAGCCCCTTCGAGGTGACCTAGGGGTCCGGGAACCCGCCACCCAGAGGGCAGGGAGCCTGGAGCGCACCCCCCACCCCGCCCCGTCCCAGTTCCCGGCAGGTCTGACTTTAAGTATGTCAAACCATCGAGGATTAAAAATAGTTGAAAAGAGGGGAGGGATATAAATACCGCAAAGTCTCCGGGCCACGGCAGAGCCCCCAGGAGAGGGGAGAGGGGAGCGGAGCGGGACAGCCTGTACCCCGAGCCTGAGGGGATGAAGGACACGGAAACGAGCCTGGCTCGCGCGTCAGGGCTCGGGCCGACCCCAGGGGGCAGCGGTGGGTGGCCGTGCTGAAGAGGTGCAAGGGCAAGGGGGGCTGGCGCTGACGGGCTCTGGGGGTCCCCAGCACCCCCACCAGCCCAGCCGGAGCCTCACGCCACCTGTCTGAGCCAGCACCTCACAGGCCATCTGGGCCCACCCTTGGTGCTCTACTGTAACCCTGCACTCGCACCCTCAGTGCTCTCCTGCACCCCTGCACTCACACCAGCAGTGCTCTCCCACACCCCTGCACCCGCACCCTTGGTGTTCCCCCACACCCCTGCACTCCCACCCGCGGTGCTTTCCCGCACCCCTGCACTCCCACCCTCGGTGCTCCCCCGCACCCCTGCACTTGCACCCTTGGTGCTCCCCCCATACCCCTGCACTCACACCCTCGGTGCTTTCCCGCACCCCTGCACTCGCACCCTTAGTGCTCTCCTGCACCCTGCACTCACACCTGGGTGCTCCCTCGAACCCTTGGTGCTCTCCTGCACCCCTGCACTTGCACCCTTGGTGCTCTCCCACACCCTGCACTCGCACCCTTGGTACTCCCCCACACCCCTGCAGTCACACCCTCTGTGCTCCCCTGCATCCCTGCACTTGCACCCTCAGTGCTCTCCCGCACCCCTGCACTTGCACCCTCAGTGCTCTCCCGCACCCCTGCACTTGCACCCTTGGTGCTCTCCCGCACCTCTGCATTTGCACCCACGCATGTCAGGCATGGCCCTGGCCTCTGTCCAGCTCTGGGGACACCCCACCTCCCCCTCCAGACCGGCTCCAGTGGGTCAGGCAGACCCAGTTAAGTGTCCCTTGACCAAAGGGCCAGACAGCCCACCACAGCTGGGGGCAGCCACCCGGAAACGGAGGCCAGGAATGGACACACCCCCTGTCCCGTGGCTCCCCGACTCCCTGGCAGACCCCCCCAAGCCCCATGGCAAGCCAGGGAGTGAAAAAGTCCAGTCTGCAGGCTCCGCCCTCCACACAGACCACGTGCAAAGCAGAGGGCCCTGCGAGAGCCCTCCAAAAAACTTTATTCCCGGCGAGTGCCTGCAAGGGGCCATGTCCGGGGTGCAGCAGGAGGGGTGCAGACGGCAGCCTGGCAACCCGGTGCGAGAAAACAAAGGAAGCGCGGGAGAAGAGGAGGGGAGGAAGGGTGAAGCCTCCGGATCTGAGTCTGCTGGTTCCTCCTTCACCGGCTCCAGCTTACCAGCGGCAGGGGGGGGCGGGGTGCGCGCGAGGGGGCGGGCCAAACAAGGAACGGTTTCCATGGGAACGGCGGCAGCTCACTTCCAAGGCTGCCACCAGCCCAGACAACCACGTTCTGTTTCTCCCGCCCCCTCCGGCCGGCCTGACCTGGGGCCGCTGCCCGCCCGGGGGGGACCGGGTGCAGGGCAGTGGGGGGCAGTCGGTGGTGGCCAGCCGTGACAGGGGTCAGGGAGGGCAGCCGTGGGCGGCCGCAGGGGCGGGCTGACGGAATCAACTGCCATTCGGCCTGGAAACTTCTTCCAGGCTCAGCTGCCTCCGGGACCGCTAGCCAGTCCCTGGCCTCTGGGCAGCTTTGGGGACACGCTTGGTCCTGGTGCACGGGGCCACGGAGGTGCCCCGAGTCCGTCACGGGTGGGGAGGGCAGGGAAGAAGCCGCCCCAGAGATGCCCACTCTGCCCTGCCAGACCAGCTGGTGGGAGCTGAAACCTTCCCCCCAGACGGAGCCAGGAGGCCCCTCGGCCCCTCCGGCCCCCCAGCCTGAACCCCACCCCACCCCCACACGCAGCACACGGGGGACTGGACAGTAGGCAGCTGAACAGGGGCCCGCCAGCTCGGCAGCACACCCACCTGTGGGTGGGCGTCGGGGAGACTGACGTGGAGGGATCACGTGACCGTGCTCTGCCGGCCCGCCCCCGTATGCCTCTTTCCAAAGTGCCCCCCGCGGCCCCCGGCCCCCCCCCCCTAGCCCAACCAAGCATCTTGCAGATAAGGAAGGCGACACGGCTGCGGAAGGGACACCCCAACAAAGCCAGGACTCAGACCCGGGCCTTCAGCCCCCCCTCCCCTCCCCTGCCCCCAGTTAGGGAAGGGCCTGGGAGGGGACAAGGCTACTGCCTGCAAAATTCGGCAATTTGGGAAAAAAGTCCCAGGAGGGCCCCTCAGGGCGGGCAGGGAGGCAGGAGCTGAGGGTGGGCCCTGATACCCATCCCCCCAACAGCGCACCCCAGTGGGGCACAAACAGGGCGGGTTCAGGGGCGGGGTCTCGATCTTGAGAACTTCCTTTGGCTTCTAAAACCTCTGCAGGGGCCCAAGTGACAGTCCAACGGGGAGGGCGCTTGCCCTGCGTGCAGTCGGCCCAGGTTCGATCCCCAGCACCCCCTAGGCTCTCCTGCACCCACCAGGAGTGATCCCTGAGCACTGAGCCAGGAGGAAGCCCTGAGCACCACCAGATGGGGCCCGAAACATAAATACACACAGAACCCCCCTGCACCTCCCTCACGTGTCTCCGAGAAGAGGACTGAGGGACCCGGGCAGTAGGGGACAACTGTGGGAGGGACGGTCACTGTAGCAGCCTGAGCTGGACCACTCAGGGCCTCCAGGGGCAGCCTCGGGCGCCTGACGCTGACACCAGACACCTCTGCAGGAGGACACGCACGCCTTCCAGCACGGGGGACACACGGCGATGCCCCCTGGCCACAGACTGGCGGTGAAGGGATGAGAAGGGACACAGGTGGTGGCCAGGCAGTCAGGGCAAAGGAACAGGTGTCCCCTGGCCTGGAGCCATAGGTTACGGCCAAGGGCCAGCGGGCATGTCTCAGCTGTGGGAGCACACACACACACACACACACACACACACGCACGCACGCACGCACGCACGCACGCACGCACGCACGCACAGTCATTGCAGCCTGGGTGAGAGTCCAGGAGAAGCTGGCCAGGATGGTGCTTACGTAGAGACCCCTGCGAGCCCCTTGGCCATGGGTGCACCCCTTCACTCGCCCCCCGTGACATGCACCCACCGCCAGCAGGACACCGGGCCGACCACCCCACAGTCCTTGCAAGCAAACACCTCAACCTCCAGTGGCCCAAGCCCCGGCTCCCGGCCAATCCCGGCTGGGGCAAACGGCTCAGGGCAGCGGGCAGTGAGCCCACCTTTGACCTATCCCCCTCCCCCAACCCATGCACGGGAGCCCCAGCCTGTGAGGCAACGCGGCCTCCCCAGCACACGGCTGGGCCGGGAAGGGCGGGCTGGGGCAGCTCCTGCAAACCCCAGCCCCTCACCGCCGCCTCTGCCCCATTATCCAAAGACCCTCTCCAACCCCCAGGAAAATGCAGCATTGTTCGGCCAGACGCTGAGGTCACGGCAGAGAGGGAGAGGGCAGCCGCCGCAGCCCGGTCAGCAGAGACCGGCGTCACTGCCACCCACCCACGGGCGAGCAGAGAGCAAGGGCAGGGCCCCCGACCCCAGCTGGGGCTTCCCCACGGGCTCCACGGAGAGGCGGGGGGAGGGGAAGCCCCCATTCCACTTGTCCCATCTGAGAAGGCCGACAGTGTGGGCACCCCTTTATCGCCAGGGACCCCGTGTGTGTGCACCCCGGCTCACTCCTCACCCCAAGGCTGGGGGGGGGGGGCGAGAGCTGACCTCACAACCCTCAAGGTCGCAGCGACAGCAGAGCCACGGCCGGGGTCGGCTTCAGCGGCAGGATGGAGAGAAGCAGAGCTCCCCAATATTCCCCCCCTGGGGGTGGGGGCTGGACCACCTGGTCCCGGACAAGAGCTGAGGCTCGCTGGGAAGAGCGGGGCGCAGGAGGTCAGTGTCCACCTCCGAACCAAGGCTTGGAAGCATCCATCCCTCTGATGAGGATTGCTGCGGCCCCGGGCCCCAGCCCTCGCCCCCCCACACCCCAGCAGACCACCTAGGATGCACAGCTCGAAGCCCACCCGCCACCTCCACTGTCAGCGCCTGCACCAAGTAGTGGCCGAGCAACGGATGACCCAGACGATGGCCCAGGGTCCGTGGACGCCCCGCTGCAAGCTCCCCTGAGGCTCACCATCTCCTCTGCACTTTTCGGGGGTCACCACGGTGACTCGAGGAAGTGTGTGCTCAAGCACTGGGTCAAGACATGGCGAAGTCGAGCAGGAAATGGGGAGCAAGCATCCCCCCCCACCAGCTCCCACTCTGCGGTCCTGGGCAGAAGGGACGAGCTGCAGAACGCCCAGCGCCTCTCACAGATACACCCACGGGCTGCACGAATGGGTCATCCTGGCGAGGGCAGGAACGTGCCGGGCTGGCCCTGGGAATTCCACGCGGCCGGGGCTGGCAGCTGACAGGGCCGGGGATTGTTCCCAGATCGTGAAGACTCGCCCTCCGTGGACTGTGCTAGCCACAGAGTTCTAACCCTCTAACAAACGACCGAAACCGGAAACAGCGGAACAGGGCAATCATATGACAGATTAATTACATGGCAGTCATGCAGGGGACTTTTCGGATTTTTTGGGTCACACCCAGCAGTGCTCAAGAGCTACTCTTAGCTCAGTGCTCGGGGTCCATGCAGTACCGAGAACCAACCCCAGTGCCTGACCCAGAACCTCACATCTTCAGGGCAAGTGCTCTACCCCCGAGCCACATCCCCAACCCCAATAATGCAGTTTTATGAAAGAAATATTTGGGGGGGGGGAAGTGCTCAGGGGGCTTTGGGGCCACTCAGCCTGGCCACTGAGGCCAGGCAGCTCAATGCCAGAGACCACTCTAGCAGTGCTCATGCGGACCTAACCGATGCCCCATCCCTTTTCCTCAGCCTCTAAAACGCCTGCTGGGGGGCTGGAGCAATAGCACAGCGGGGAGGGCGTTTGCCTTGCACGCGGCCGACCCGGGTTCGATTCCCAGCATCCCATAGGGTCCCCTGAGCACCGCCAGGGGTGATTCCTGAGTGCAGAGCCAGGAGTAACCCTTGTGCACCGCCAGGTGTGACCCAAAAAGCAAAAAAATAAAAAATAAAAATAAAAATAAAATAAATAAAACACCTGCTGGTGGGAGCCAGAGAGACAGCACAGCAGGAAGGCCTGGCCTGGCACATGGCTCGGCCAGGTTCGACCCCCAGCACCACAAAGCGGTTCCCTGAGCTCCGCCAGGAGTCATCCCTGAGCACTGCCAACTGTTGCCCCCAAACAGACAAGCACACAAAGACCCTACAGGTACCAGCAGAACATGGATGGTTTCCCCCAACCAACATACCCCAATTTACACCGACACAGTGAGCAGATAAGGTTAGTCCAAGCAAATGCTTAATGCACAATTCCATTTTTTATATAAAAATAAATGGGGTGACTCCCCCCCCCCCGTCATGGTTAAGAGGTCAAGAGGTGACCAGGGTCTCCCCAGCAATTCAGAAATTCAGAGGAGTGAATGTGGTGCCGGGGGCGTCATACCTAAGGCCAGTACTCTACTACTTGGTACCTCCCGGGGCCCACAAGTGAATTTTCCAGGAAGTGCTAGAGGCAAGACTTGGTCATAAAGACCAGAACAGTAGTTACCTTACGGCAGGGTGGAGGTGCCCCTAACTGGGAAAAAGGTGAGACCTGGAAATCTACTTCCCGATCTGTGTGGTCACACGTGTACCCATCTGGAAACATTTATTGGGCTGGCACCTAAGATTAAGGCACATTTTCCATACACCTGAAAAGTCTTATATAACAGATATATACACATCTTAAAGTATAATTCAAACAGCAAAAGTCTATCAAGCCCTCAAATTATAACCAGCCTTGCCTAAAAGGGCCAGTGGTCACTGGGAGTGGAGAAACCCAGCCATCGAACTCCTATTCTACCTTCGGCACCCGTCTCCCATTGCCCTCGGGCTGAGAAGCTTTCTCTGACTGCTCCAGGAATAAACTAGCTGCTCGTATGTCACCCGTGAGAGTCCATTTCTACAGCCCGAACAGATCCCAGAGACGGACAGGAAAAGTGACACCAAGCATCGGTTAGTGTGCACTGATTAAACACCCACTGATAGTCACACAAGCCCTGCCAGACCGGCTGCCATCCCCGCAGACGCTAACCAGTGCACACCCTCCAACAGGGCGGCCGGGCTGGGGTGCAGGAGGGAGCATCACCCAAAGGCCTAACCTAGGTCCTGTGTGTGTCTCTGCCTTTAGCCCTCTTCGCCCAAGTCCCAGGGAAGCGATGGGCAACCAGGAGCCTGCTCCGGGGCCGAGCCGGCCACTCTAAGTCACCTCTGCTTGCACCGTCCTTGCCCAACCGAGGGGTGGAGCCCACCCACGTGGGTGCCCAGGAAACCTCCTGCCAGGTGTAATGTTTAAACTTGACTGCTCCACCCCCACCCGCCGCCTCTCCCGGGTCGGCCCCGCGGCGGCTGCGGCCAGGGCTGGACACCTGCTGGACACGGCGGCGCGGACACGGCGCCCTCCGCCTCCCGCCGGGGCCTCCGGGTGTCCCTCGGAGCGTAGGATGGGGGGCACTTGGGGGGGACCGGGAGCCGGAAGTGGACGCAGGGCTGCAAGGCGAGCCCCCATAGGCAAAAGGCGGGCGCTGTCACCCGGGTCCCCACACAGCCGCTTTCTCTAGGGGCGCGGGGGGGGGGGGGACCGGGGCGGGCAGGTCTCCCCTCCGGCCCCCCCACCCCCCTGCACTCTTCCCGGGCTGAGTTTGCACCCCGAACTCCTCCTTCGAGAGGCAGACCCACCTCCCGGGGGCCGGAGTTTCTCTTTCACCTTAACGAAGTCCAGGTGGACGTGGAGCCGCGCACTTTCGGGGGAAGGGCTCCCGCCCACCGGGGTGTGTGTGGTAGGGGGGGGTCTCCTCCAGAAAGGACAGGCCGGCACTCCACCCCTCCCCACGAGAAAGCTGCAGCCCCCCCTCCACCGCCGCCCCCTGGCCTGCTCCTCCCAGCCCGCCCCCCCCGCCCCCCCGACGCCCCCAGCCCCAAATGCACTTGGGCCGTGTGCGCGCCCCGCGCCCCGCGAGCCCACGCCCGAAGTTCCCCGAAGTGGCCGCCCGGGCCGGGGGGCAGCGGGGGGCGGCGGGGGGCGGCAGCGCGGGCGCCCCCCCCGGCTCTCCCCCACCCCCCCGGGCCCCCGGCGGGCGCGGCGGCGCTACCTTGCAGGTTCTGCACGCGGATGTCGCTGATGTGGCCGATGAGCTCCTCGCGCTGGAACCAGTCCCACTCGGGCGCAGCCATGGAGCGCGGCGGCCGGCGGCGGGGACGCGGGCGGCGGCGGCGCACGCACCGGGCCGGGCGGCGGCGGGCGGGGCCGGGCGGGGCGCGCGCTGCGGGGCGCCCGCGCGCTCACTGCCCCGGCCGGGGGCGGGGGCCCCGGGGGCGCGGGGCGGGCCGGGGCGGGCCGGGGGCTGGGCTGCGCCGCTTCTCGCTTCCTCTCGCTCTTTCCCCGCCCCACCCCCCCCCGGGGCGTCCGTGGGCCGGGATTGTTGGGTCGCGAGGGCGCGGTGATGAGGCGCGCGGACCCGGCCCCCCTCCCCAGATTGTGATGTGGGGGGGCGCTGGTGACGCCACGGCGGGGCGGAGGGGCGGAGGGGCCCGCGGAGCCCAGCGCGAGGATGAGGGTCGCGGGGCTGGAGACCCCTCCTCCCCTCTCCCCTTCCCACCCCTCCCGGGGGCCCCCCGGGCTCTGTGGCCCCGTGGGAACCCCCGACCCACGGAGCACCTGGGGGCTAAGAGGGGGTGCTGGGTGCCAAGCAGTGTGGAGAGAGTTGGGGGCCAGGGGGTCGATGCAGAAGGATGGATTTGGGGGAGACGTGCCGCAGAGATCCTGCCCAGGGGTCCCTAGGTTGGGGGGAGGAGGGAGAAGTAGCTGCCAGGATTTGGGGTACTCATTGGGGTACTGAGCTATGGTATGTTTAATGAACACTAAGTGTCTCACGCTCTCTTCTTGCGGCTCTCTCTCTCTCTCTCTCTCTCTCTCTCTCTCTCTCTCTCTCTCTCCCCCTCCCTCCGCCCCCTCTCTGAGCCCAGTGCCTCTCTGTTCTAGCAGAGGTCGAGTCCTTTCTCCCCTTCTCCCCAGACTGAGTCGGGGTGACCTGTGAGGCCGAGCCCTGGAATTTGCCCCAGGCTGCAGCTCTGGGTGGGGGTAGGAAGCCTGGCTCACAGCTCCGATCCCCTCCTCACACATTTTAGGAGGGGGGTGGCCCAAGAGGAAACACAGCCGACTACAACCCCACCCCACCCCACCCCCCCACACACACAAGCCCCAGCCTGGGCACCCTCGTCAGAACTCTCATAGCTGCGCTGAGATTCCAGAACCTTCTCTACTGTTCCCTTTCGACCTTGGTGGCATAGCCAGAGCATGGCCCACGGGGAAGGAGCCCCCTCTGGTCATCCACGGAGGGGCTCAACTAAGGGACAGGGAGCTGCATCTCGAAGGGATTGGGAGGGAGCCGGCCCTTGGGGGCAGGTTCCCATCTAGGGCTGAGCCCCCTGCGAGCCCCCGCAGGAGACAGCAGTGGGGGGGTGGGGGGTCAGCAGAGATGGCTGGGGGCTAATCCGGGGGCCCTAGGGTGCTGGGCCCTCAGCAGGCTCAGGACGTGGTTGCCTGTGGGCACTGCCACTCTGGGAACTTTCCAGAATCACAAAGGCAAAGGCGCCTGCATTCACAACCAGCAGAAGAAAGTGGGGTGTCATTCCCCACCCCCTGGGATCCTTTCCAGGACCCCCACCCCCTGCCCGTCTCATCTGAGAGGCCCGAGGCCCCCTGCCTGCGCAGGTGCCCTGGGGCTGTGCCGATTTCAACTGGGATTTGGTTCCTAAACTGGTCCTCTCCCATCCGGGGACAGGCCCCTCGTCCCCGCAGAGCTGCTACTCCCTGCCCTGGCCATTTTGTTTCAAAACTTCAGTAACTTCCCGAATTGCCAGGGGGCCCGGTTGGACTGAAGTCCTTTTCCTCCCAGAGCACAGTGCCCGGAGAATCAGCCTTTCTGTGCGGAGAGGCGGGCCTGGGAACAGAAGCGTCACACAGGCCTTGGATGTCAGCTGTGGGGAGGGGCTGTTTGTCACCATCCCAACATGCTGCTCCTGGTCAGGAACACGGCGTCTTCCGGGGGGGATCATGGCACAGGCTGTCACCACCACCCTCACCCCCCCCCCCCGCCTTCGCGAGCATCAACGATTGAGTGCCAACTGTCTACCAAATCTGGATCAGCACCCCCCAGCCTGCTCTCTAAAGAGTCCTTTCCTTGGCCCTGCGCGGGAAAGTGCATGTTTCAGGACGGCAGAATCAGGAACCAGAACCAGAACCCACAACAGCCCCAAGCGCGGGGATCTTCTCTCAAAGGTCCAGGGGCTGAACCAACCTGGGCTTTGGCCTTCCCTGATTGGCCCTGTCCTCTTCCCCTCACTGTCACTGGGCTTTGGGGCGTTTTCTGATTGGCCCTGAACCATCCCCTAGCTTGCCCACCCCCTGGTGACTTTCAGGCCCTGCCCCGATGCTGCCTTTGTGCTGGTTCCCTTCCCTGCTCTTCCTCTTGGCTCCTCCTCCTCCCAGATCACCTTCCCCGACAGCCGGGGGGCCACTGAGCGCTCACCTGACACCCTCCCTTAGTTTGTACCATCTCCTGATAGCCCCCAGCCCCGCTCTCCTGTTGCCTCGTGGGGTCCCCCCTGAGCTGCCTCCCGGGTTGTGTCATTCCTTTCTCCGAGTGCTTAGCAAGCGGGCTCCGTGCTGGGTGACCGTATGAATGGGTGACTCCTTACTTGCCAGCCCCGACTCCAGAGCAAGGGCCCACTGGAGCCCCGTGACCTGGAAGCCGGGAAATCGCTGGCCTGTCGCCCGTGGGCAGAGCACATGCCACACACTGGCACACAGCCTCCTCCCTGGGGGCTGTGCCCACCCCCCACCCCCGGGTCTGTGGGTCCTGATGGAGGGTGGGCTGTGACCTCCCCATGGGGGGCGGGGGGGAGAGTTATTCGGCCTCTTGCATGAATGAAATGAACCATCCTGTTTTTCTGTTTACACTTTTACTGGAGGGAAGGAAAAAGTCCTCTTGGCTTCCCGGGAGTTTCCAGAAATGGGTTTTCTCGGCGCTGCCTGATTCTGCTTGAATCTTTGTCCGACTTTTAAAACTCGGCTCTGCCCAGGAAAAGAACTTGGAATCAGGAGGAGAAAAGCAGCTTTGGACGGGACTTCCCAGAGCTTGGAGCCTCACATCCTTCCCCGGGGAGGGAAGCAGGTGACGCTGGGAACCAGCCCCCCACCCCCCCCAGCCCTGGCTATGCGGGGGAGCGGACGGCTCTGAGCAGCATCTGCAGGCTTGGGAGATATCCGGGACCATGAAGCTCTACTTCCGGCACGGAGTGGGGTTTGACGGCCCCGACAGTGACTCCCTCCTTTGAGTGCCCCTGTAACCCTCCTGCGTGCACAGACACTTAGAGTTTAGCCTGTCAGCCTCCTGCCACCGTGAGCTCAAGTGGTGAGCGAGGAAGCGGCACTTCCCGTGGGCTTCGAACTGCAGCGGCCAAGGCCACGATGTCAAGCACATGCAGATTCTGTCCAGTCTGTCCCCAACACTCACATGAGCCCCCTCACCCCACAGCTGCCTCCCTCATCACCACCCCTCTGGGGCTCAGCAGGCTAATACCGCGTGTTTTTATCTTTATTTATTTATTTATTGCTCTTTGGGTCACACCCAGCAATGCACAGGGGTCACTCCTGGCTCATGCACTCAGGAATCACCCCTGGTGTTGCTCAGGGGACCATATAGGATGCTGGGATTTGAACCCGGATCAGCCGCATGCAAGGCAAACGCCCTACCCACTGTGCTATCACTCCAGCCCCTAATACCGCGTGTTTTTAGGGCTGGGAAGGTCGCACAGGGTCAGGGGTGCAGGCCTTAGAGTGAGGACATGAATTTGCTCCTGGCACCACCTGCCCTCCTAGGGACACTGCCAGGTGTAGTGCTGGTAGCCCCCAGGATAGAAATGCCCATCCCCAAATTTCTGAGGGTTCCTTGAGCACTGTTTGTGAGTGTCCCCCCCCTCCCTATCAGTTAATCGAAGCCTTCTCTCTGGCCCGGTTGAGTGCTACCGGGAGTTTACAAAGGCCAGAATTTCTGCTGAAACCAAGAAGCCGAGAGCCAGGCAACTGGGCCAGATTAAACTGGATTAAGCCGAGTCTCTGGAGTCAGCAGCTTGGCTCCAGGTGGCGACCTGCATTGTGATGTCACAAGGCCACCCTGCAGAGGACACCGCCCGCTCCGGGGTTTCATGACCCTCCCGTCCCCGCCTACACCAGACACAGCCCTGTGGGGAAGCGGGTCGGCTTTGGGTATCAGGGTTAGGACTGGCCCCGGGGGCAGAGAGGAACCTTCTAGAACTAAAGCGAGAGCTGGTGATCCCATGGGTGCTGCTGTGGAGAGGGGGTCGGAGGGGAAGGCAGGAGCTGGGGACACCCTGTTGGTCTTCGTGAGGTAGCTGTCACAGGTGGCCTGTGGGTGCCACCAACCTCCAGCCACTGCTGGGCCTCCAACGACACAGGAGGAGGCCAGGTTCAAGGACCAGGATCAAGGGAAGGTGTTTGGTGGACAGTGGCCCCGGGAGGGTGACCCCAGGCAGATTCTGTTTTGGGGGGTGGAGATGGGGTGGGGGGTCACATCAGCAGTGCTCAGGGCTTTCTCCTGGCTCTCAGAGATCCCTCCTGGTGGAGCTCAGGGGACCCTATGAGGTGCTGGGGATTGAACCTGGGTCAGCCACATGCAAGACCAGAGCCCTCCCTGCTGAACTACCGCTCTGACACCCCCCCACTGGCAGATTCTTAACCTCTTTGGACTTGGGTGCATCAAAAGGGGCCGAGACTCTGAACCGGCTGCAAAATCAAAACTATGCCATCGTGATCACGGACTCTCTATTCTCTAGGGAGTAAGAAGAACTGTGGGGGGAGCCTTGAGAGTTTTTTTTTTTTTTGCCATGCAAAGAGCTGCATTCAGATGCAGAGTTTTCTGGAAACTGGGGAGGTTACCTGAAATGTAAAATATTAATGTATTCTCTAGGATTTGATTCCCTGGGAGTGGGAGGGCGTGTGGGGGTGTTGATGGTGGTTAAAAAAAAATTTTTTTTTTTTGCTTCCCTACCTAGATAGCACCGGATGTCCCAATTTCCACAAATAAAACCCTTCATTTCTTCCAGGTTCCAGCAGTCAAAGGCTGCTTCCCCGGAGACAGCCCTATTCATTTTGTCTTTCCTTTTTTTTTCTCCCAAGCAGTAGAGCACTATTTGAGGAGAACAGATTTTCCAGGGAACAAATGAGAAAAACTTTTCCTCCACATCATGCAAGCTGCTGGCACTGTGAAGATGTGGAGAGACGGAGATGGGGGTGGGGGGGTAAAAACACTTGGGGGGGACAGTTTGCAGAAACGCTGCAGGAAAAACGCTGGATTTTTTTTCTTTTTCTTTCTTTTTTTTTTTTAGCATTTTGGGGGAAGCAAAAAGCAAAGTTGATTGCAGATCAGCCCAGGAAGGAGGGGTTTAAAAGTCAAAGCTCTCGGGGGCTGGAGCGATAGCACAGTGGGTAGGGCGTTTGCCTTGCACGCGGCTGACCCGGGTTCGATCCCCAGCATCCCATATGGTCCCCTGAGCACTGCCAGGAGTAATTCCTGAGTGCAGAGCCAGGAGAGCCAGGAGAAACCCCTGTGCATTGCCAGGTGTGACCCAAAAAGCAAAAAAAATAAAAAAATAAAAGTCAAAGCTCTGGCACTGGAAGAGCTAGTACCGCAGGGAGGGCGCTGGCCTGGCATGCAGCTGACCTGGGTCCTCTCCCCACACTGCAGAGGGGCCCCTGAGCACCTCCAGGAATGAGCCCAGAGCCAGAGATAGGCATGTCTGGGCTGCTCTGAACAGGACCGCCATGAACAGAGGGTGCAAATACCTTCACAAATCAGGGTGCCCTTTGGACGAGAACCTGCGGATGGCATTGCGGAGTTAGGGAATGTCTTCTTTTTATTTTAATGCTTATATATATATATTTTTCTTGGTCAAAATTTTATTGTATTAAAGCACTGTGAATTGCAAAGTTATTATTCATAGTTGGGCTTTTGACAGACCATGTTCCATCACCCCCCCTGCCATCAGTGTCAACTCCCCTCCACAAGTGTCCCCGGACCCCCACCTCCCGCTCCACACCCCAGTCTGCCATCTTGACAGGCGTCTTTTAAATTTGGTTGTTAAAGTTTGTGTCTAATTGGTGAGGGGAAATGTACACTGGTGAAGGGACGGGTGTTGGAACATTTGACTGAAACAATCTTGCAAACTGTGTATCACCCTGTGATTCAATTTTTAAAAAGTGAAAAAGGGGAAAATGCCATTTTTATTAAAACATTATTTCTGTCAGCCTGTAAAACAATTTTTGTTAAAGTAGGATGTCAAGGCAAAAAAATTTTAAAAGTTTGGGTCTGAGTAATTGTTGGGAATGGCCGTTCTGGACAGGAACCGAGTGCTGAAAGTAGGCAAAGGGACAGACATGAAAACCTTTCAGTACCTGGATTGCAAACCGTAACACCAAAAAGGAGAGAGGGAGAGCAAGAGAAGAAAAGTGCCTCCATAGAGCAGGCATGGGAGCGGCGAGGTGGGAAGGTGACTAGGAACATTGGTGGTGGGAACCGTACATGGGCGGAGGGACGGGTGTTGGGACATTGTACGACTGAAACCCAAACATGAACAACTTTGAACTGTAGCTCACAGTGATCCAATTAAAAAATAATTTAGATCTTTTTGAAGACTGGAGCGATAGCACAGCAGGTAGGGCATTTGCTTTGCACGTGGCTGTCCCGAGTTCGATTCCTCCGTCCCTCTCGGAGAGCCCGACAAGCTACCGAGAGTATCCCGCCCGCACAGCAGAGCCTGGCAAGCTACCCGTGGCGTATTCGATATGCCAAACACAGTAACAAGTCTCACGATGGAGACGTTACTGGTGCCCACTCGAGCAAATCGATGAACAACAGGACGACAGTGCGACAGTGCAGATATTTTTGAAAAGTTGGGGTCTTGCGATTTCAGTGTTGTTGACTCTGGATTGGCTATTTAGCTGTAGCGTTTCTTACTCCACCAAGTAACCTCAACCCCTGACCATTCTCATGGATGCTCATTTGCATTCCGGCCAAGGGTGCCACATTCCTCTTCCTTCAATCTTTGCCGACACGTTTCATCTGGGAACCACCACCAGTGGTGGTTGGGGTCACTCAGGTGCTCAGGGGACCCTGTGGTTCTGTCATCGTAACCTCCGGCATCTTGCATTTACAAGGTCTGCTCTCAGCCTCCCGAGCCCTTCCTGGACCCTGTGACCTCTCTCTCCCTCTCTCCCTCCCTCCTCTCTGTCTCTCTCTGTCTCTGTCTCTCTCTCCCTCTCTCCCATCCTCTCCCTCCCCTCTCCTTTCTCTCCCTCCTCTCTCCCTCTCTCCCTCCCTCTCCTCTCTCTCCCCCCCTCTCTCTCGGTCTCTGTCTCTGTCTCTCTCTCTCTGTCTCTGTCTCTCTCTGTCTCTGTCTCTGTCTCTCTCTGTCTCTCTCTCTCTGTCTCTCTCTGTCTCTGTCTCTGTCTCTCTCTGTCTCTCTCTCTCTGTCTCTCTCTCTCTGTCTCTCTCTCTCTCTGTCTCTCTCTCTCTCTCTGTCTCTCTCTCTGTCTCTGTCTCTCTCTCTCTCTCTCTCTCTCTCTCTCTCTCTCTCTCTCTCTCTCTCTCTCTCCTCTCCTCTCTCAGTTTTGGGCCACACTTGACTGTGCCCAGGAGTTACACCCAGCTCTGCTCTCAGAGATCACTCCTGGCCGTTGGCTGTGTGTGGGGGACCAGAGGGGAGTCAGGATTAATGCCCAGGCTGGCGCGGGGCAAATGGAGGGAAGGCAAGCGTCCTCTTTGCTGTACTACAGCTCCGGGCCACCACCCTCCGGCTTGTCGGGCGATGCCACCCTCAGCCTCGCCAGGAAAGCGCATCTCGCAGCCAGGTGTTTGGGCTGCAGCTTGCGGGAAGCAGCTGGTGAGTGTCCAAGGCTGGGGTCGCCGTTGCTTCTCCCTGAATCCTGGGGGGTCTTTGCAGAGTGGGACAGCACGTGTGTTCCATGCTGTCCAGACAGACTTTAACATGCAGAAACCAAAGTAGAAATAAAGGGCCGAAACCTCTCTCCCGGCCATCTCAAGACCTGGCCGTCCCCCCTGAGGATGCCCAGCCTGCCCCCGGTCACCATGTCCCGGCACGGCCAGCAGCCCCCCCCTCACCCCAAGTCGCTGCTCAGACTCTCTGGATGGGAGACCCAGGTGACGCAGGGACTCGGCCAGGCACTGCTTGGTGCCTCGGGGCGGGACCGTGGGGCACCCTGAGCTCTGGCTTCTAGAACAGTTGTCCTGGGGGAGCTACACGAGGTGCGGGGGACCAAGCTGGCCATGTGGGGGGATGGGAAGAGAGGAGAGAAGCAGAGGGGAGGAGGGGAAAGGAGAGGAGGGGACGGGCAGGAGGAGAGGTCCAGCCACATGCGTGCAGGATTCAGCCTCACTGGGGTGCAGCCTCCCTGGGGTCTGGCCTTCCTCAGGGTCTGGCCTCGCTGGGGTCCGCCTCGCGCGGGTGCCACGGGAGAAGAGAGCCACACTTGTCCCCGAGCCGCCCTGTCCTCAGGCTGCCCGTGGGATCCCCGAGGACGGAGGGGTCCACCTGCCTCCCGCCTCCGGGACCAGAGGCTGGTGCCGCCGTCCCTCTGTGTCTCCGGATGGACACGTGCCGTCTGGGTAACTCGACATCATCATTCCGTGCGAGCAGCAGAGCAAACGAGGCCCCCAGGCCCGGAGGAGTCGCGGAGCCGCTCCCAAAGGTGGCCCCCTCGAGGAATCCAGCTGCGGAACAGTCTAGAAAGGCAAACGGTGGGGGCAGAGAACAGACATGTGGGGTGTAGAGAGGGACATCTGGGAACGGTGGAAGCTCAGGGTGGGACTCTGACACAGACACGTGCCGCTGGACCCGGGACCAAGCCCCCGGGAGGCACCCCCAGGGGACTCCGACATCGACATGGACTTCGGGTGAGAGTCGTCTGTTCACATAGGGCCACTGGCTAAACGAACCCATCACCCCAAGGGGGCCCAGGTTCAAGGGCCTGGGGCAAGGGGTCCTGGGAAACCTCTTTGGCTATGAACCTAAATCTGCCCCCAGAGTCTGTCTATCAGCGGGGGGCTCCCAGGGGGCCCCTCTGGGTGATATTTATGCCCAGGCTGGACACTTCAATTCACAACTCAAGGACTCAGAGCTGCCCGGGGCCTGGGGTCCCCACGCTCGGTGGGGTGCTCGCGAGACCATGCAGTGCCCAGACGGAACTGAGAATCTGTGTCCCAGACCCCCGCCCCCGCCCCCAGCCAAACCAGTCACTAGAATCTCGCGGGGACCCTCATGTCCTGGGGAAGAAGCTGGTGTTGGGAGCCCCACGAGGCATAGCTGGGCTCCAGGAACCAGTGCTCGCTGCGTGGTACGGGGGAGCCCAGGCCTGGGGCACGGGGGCAAAGTGCCCCAGAGTCCTCTGGCTTTTCCACTCCACAGCGCCTGCCCGGAGCAGGCCCTTGCCCGCCCCCAGGCTCCATGCTTGGCTCAGACTCCCAGAACTCCCCAGCCCTGTGTCAGGAAGCAGCTCTGCTCACCTCTGCTCCCTTCACCCCTGCAGCATCCACCCACCAGGTAAACAGCCCCTGGCCTGCCCCGGCCCCACTCACCAAAGAGAGAGGCTGGTCAGACCCGCTTGCGGTGCCCCCTCACCTCGCCACACTCTGCTGTGTGACCTGCAAGATGTGACTCAACTTCTCTGAGCCTGAGCCGCCCTCCTGGGCACAGTCGGACAGGGCTGCCTCCCTCAGGGTTGCTGGACGGGCCAAAGAAAACGCACCTGACACACCCCACGGTTTGGAAACTGCCTGTGCTTTAGAAACGCTTCCTGACCTTTTCCCAGTCAACCTGGACACGGCACTGGACCACGCCATGCCTGCAACATCCCAGCGGGCTCCCTGCAATGAGAAACCTGCTTATAACTTCCCTGCCTGCCCCAGGGCCTTAGCACTTGCCCCAGCTGAACTTGGATTTGTTTTGTTTTGTTTGGGGGGTCACACCCAGCATGCTCAGGAATTACTCAGGAATTACTCACACCCAGCATGCTCAGGAGGTACTGGGGGACCGTTTTGGGACGCCAAGGATCAAACCCCGGGCCGGCCGTGTGCAAGGCAAACACCTTCCCGGCTGTACTATCACTCCAGCCCATTTATGTTTTGTTCTGTTTTGGGGGCCATCTTGGGTGCTCTGGTTCTGTGCTCAGGGGCCTGTTCTGGTGCCCTTGAGGGACCAGGTGCTTGGTGCTGGGGGTCCTGCCAAGTGTGCTCTCCTGCCCTATTTCTCCGGCCCCAGGGGTCTCGCTTTCTTTTCCTCTTCTTTTTGCAGTGCTGGGGGTTGAACCCAGAGCCTTCCGCGAGCAAGCGTTTCAGACAGACAGAGCTACACCCCCAGCCCCCCACCCAGCCCCGTCAGCAGCCGTGTTTATTTGCTCCGTTCCTTCCCGCCCCGCTCCCGCAAGGCCACGCCCCCTAGAGCACAGGCGGAGGGCAGGCAGAGATCTTATCTCTGGCCTAACAGGGACTCCAGTGCTTGGAGAGAGATCTTGATGCCTCTCCCTAAAGTTGACAGGGGAAAGAGTGAATGAATGAGAGGATGAATGAATGACTCCATCCTCATCCCCCCCCCCCAGTTAATCTTATTCTTCAATCTGTTCTCAGGTTTCAGCACCCAAGTGGCGGGACAATGTGTTGGCAGAATGAGCTTTCTTTCTTTCTTTCTTTCTTTCTTTCTTTCTTTCTTTCTTTCTTTCTTTCTTTCTTTCTTTCTTTCTTTCTTTCTTTCTTTCTTTCTTTCTTTCTTTCTTTCTTTCTTTCTTTCTTTCTTTCTTTCTTTCTCTCTTTCCTTCTTTCCTTCTTTCTTTCTTTTTCTTCCTTCCTTCCTTTCTTCCTTCCTTTCTTTCTTTCTTTCTTTCTTTCCTTCTTTCTTTCTTTTTCTTCCTTCCTTCCTTTCTTCCTTCCTTTCTTTCTTTCTTTCTTTCTTTCTTTCCTTCTTTCCTTCTTTCTTTTCCTTCCTTCCTTCCTTTCTTCCTTTCTTTCCTTCCTTCTTTCTTCCTTTCTTCCTTCCTTTCTTTCTTTCTTTCTTTCTTCCTTCCTTCCTTTCTTTCTTTCTTTCTTTCTTTCTTTCTTTCTTTCTTTCTTTCTTTTTCTTTCTATCTTTCTTTTCTTGCTTCTTCTTTCTTGTCTTTCTTTTTTCTTTCTTTTCTTTTCTTTCTCTTTCTCTTTTTCTTTCTTTCCTTTTCTTCTTCTCTTTCTTCCTTTTTTCCTCTCTTCCTTTCCTTCCTTCTCTTTCTTTCCTTCTCTTTCCTTTTTATTTTCTTCCTTCCTGTAATTTTTCTCCCTTTTCCTCGCCTCCTCTTTTTTCCTCCTTTGCTGTGGTCAGGCAAGTGCTCTACCCCTGATCCTCATTCCCACTCAGAATGATTTTTCTCTAGCCACACTTAGATTTTGCACTTATAAAATACAGCAATATCACCAATGCGTCAGGACATCACAAAGGAATTTTCCATGGAGCGCACGCAGAACTGAGGGGCGCGTACGACTTCCCTTTCTCCATTCCGAGCTCGCTAGAAACACAAACGCATCCATCTCCCACCACCTCTTCCCACGAGTCTCGGCTGAAGAGCTTTGGCAGAGCTCTCGTAGCCCAGGAGAACTCTGAGCTCCTTTCCAATGTCCAACTTCTCAGCTTTGGCACGGTGTGATTTGCGCCCAAGAGCTGCAAGCTGTTGAAATTGCTGCTGAAATTGCCTAGTCAGGAAATAGTGGGCAAGGGGGGAGGGGGGGGGAGGAATGGGGGAGGGGCTGTGGTATTTCCCAGGGTCCAGGCGACTTCTCCGTTCTTAAAAATTCTTCCCTTGCACCCTTGACCCTCCGTCAAGAACCAATAAGTGGCTCCCTGCTTTGTCACCGGCTGGCTTGGCCAGGAACCCAGGAGCTGAGGAGAGAGTCTAGCCTGCAGGAAGCCCCCCCAGCCTCCCCAGGGAGCACCCTGGGCACGTGGCCAAATCCGTGTCACCTGCCCACGAAAATTAATCTTCCTGTTAATCAACAGGGATAAGGGATGACAACTGTGGCTCCAACGCTGCTCAAGGCGGCGTCAGGGCCTGCGCGAGGGGGCGGGGCTCTGGCTAATTTCCTGCTGGCATGTTCCGGTCCACAGACCCAAAGGCTCCGGGGCAGCCTGTACCTGGTACCCGCAGGGTCCTCTTTCCCGAGTTGGGTGGACCAGCACCTGGAAACCAACATCCTTCTTTTTTAAAATTTATTTTTATTTATTTATTTCTTCTTATTATTATAAAATAATAATTCTTATTTATTTTTATTTATTTTATTAATTTATTATAATTTTTATAAATTTCTTATAAATAAATTTATAAAATTTATTTATTTTATTTTGTGTCACACCCAGCGATGCTCAGGAGTTATTCCTGGTTCTGCACTCAGGAATCACTCCTGGTGGTGCTTGAGGGACCGTATGGGATGCTGGGGATCTAACCCAGGTCGGCCGCATGCAAGACAAACACCCTCCCCGACCCTGGAAACCTACATCCTTCTGCCCGACACCATATCCCCACCCATGTCCCTGGAGGACCCTCCTGCCCCAGAGACAGTCCCGTTGTAAGACAAGCACAAATGAAGGTGTCAGAGTTTCCAGAGGTGGGGGGAGGCGAGATCTGACCCCTTGTTCATCCCCCAAATGATTTCCTGTGAACCCACGTGATGCTCTCGGAAATCAGAGCCAACTGGAGGGCCATAGAGAACCCTTTCTAGGTGCGAGAGAGGGGGGTCGTGCCTCGGTGGACGGCAGTGCTCTCTGATCCCAGCTGTGGCGGCTGAGGGGACCTCAGCCCCTGCCCGGCCATGTCCAGCAGTGGCTGCCCTCTGCAAACTTGAGCATCTCTGGGCTCTGTTTCCACTCGGAAGACCGGGCGGCTGGAGGCATCCACCAGAATGAAGGTCCAAGGGTCCCAGAGCTAGCCTGGGCTCTGAGGTGCCACTCTAGGTCCTCACTGGGCTCTCCCTGAGCGACTCCCGGACCCGTGTAACCGTCGAGGACACAAGGGGTGATTCCAATACTGTGTACGCCCGTGGGCTGTGCCAGGAACGAGGACTGTCCCACATCCTGTGAGCAGGGCACCCTTGGCCATAGTCTCCACCGTCCGGCGGGGAGGCTGCAGGCAGGGGTGGGAGTCAGGGGCGGTGTGTTTCCCTGTCTGACACTGACCCCAGGCCTTCTGCCGAGAGCCTGTGCGGCTGGGGAGGCTGCGCGTGAGGCTGGGCCCAGGCTGGCCCCTGACTCAGCACCACTGGGCCTGAGCAGTGACAAACACGGGCCAGGGCTGGCGCTGTAGACAGCGGGCAGGGCACTTGCCTTGCATGCGGCCGACCCGGGGTCAGTCCCCGGCATCCATAGGATTCCTCAGACACCGCCAGGAGGGATTCCCGGATGCAGAGCCAGGAGCATTCCCAGGTATGACCCAAACAAACAGAAAACGAAGGAAACAAAGAGGGGAGAACAGGAAAACCATACATAGGCCAACGCAGCTAGTTGGAGGGTCCTCTGGGCCCCTGAGCGTGGCTGGGGGCTCTCCCCTAAAAGAGAACCCCCTAGGGCTGAGAAATAGAGGTCAGAGGGAGGCTCTTGCTCTGCACACAGCCAGCCCGGGTTCAATCCCTTGCAGCACACAGGGGCCCCAGGGCCCCGGCAGGAGCGAGCCCTGAGCCCAGGGCCGGGAGTGAGTCCTGAACACCACTGGATGTGGCTCTCCCCCCAAAAGAGCACCCCTGGTGGCTGGAGAGATAGAACAGCGGGTAGAGCATTGGCCTGGCACGGGGCTCCGGGGCTCTAAGCCCCAGACAGGAGCGGGGGAGCCAGCAGCCTAAAGCAGCTCTAGGTCCCGGGAGCCGACTGCAGCTCGTCCCTCTAGAAGTCAAAAAATGCTCCAGGCTCACTTCCCAGACTCCTTTGCAGCGCCCAGTGGTCACATGACCCGATCTGACCAATGAGATCATTGCAGAAGTTCCTCTCCTGGTGACCTCGAGGCTGGGGACTCTAAGGACATCCTTCCCCCCCCCCCACCTCCCGGGAAAAGGGCGAGGGGCTGTGGCTAAAGGCCTTCTCTTCCTACCAAGCTGGGAAGCCTGGAGCTGCCCTGGGCGTGTGGCCAGGGGTCTCCTCTGAAGGGCGTCACCTGGGGTTCAATGCTCTGTCATCACCTAATCATCTGGGGGACGGGGCATGTGGCCTCAGGTGTAGACGGGATTGCTCCCTGGCACCACATGCCTCCCCGAGTACCCCCAAGGGGCTCTGGGTACCCACACAAAGCTGCAGTGACCCCTCCGCCATGCACAAGCCCCATTATTCCATCTCGGAGTTGATGTTTGAGGAGTTGTGGGGGAGGGGAGCATGGATCTTGTGCCTCAGTTTCCACAGGCCCCCGACTCCTCCACCTCCCTCTCCCCAGGAGGGGTCCCCGAGCCCCACTTCCCAACGGGGTCACACACAGTGAGCTGCGGGGGGGGCAGGAGGGGTGCTCTCAGGGAGGGACCCCCGTTGCGCAGATGACGCTCCCCAGCGAGGAAGCAGGAGGCTGGGGAGAAAGGAAAACACTTCAGCTGGGTCTCTGGGGCCTGTTTTTCCTGATTCTCAACAAAGGGCCTTTCTGTGCAGAGCCCTGCAGCTGACCCCCCGACTGGACAGAGAGGATGGGGAGGGAGGATAAGGAACCGGATCCTGGTTTGGGGCGCCTTAAACCAGCCCTGGGTGCCCCCCCCCGCCCCTGCCCCCCCTCAGGGCTGCTCTCGGCTGAGCTCATAATTAGCTTCACAGCTTAGCCACCCGCAGGAGCTTTTGTTTCCTGCAGTGCCGAGTTGGGAGGCGGTTCACGGCAGGGACAGGGGCATAGCGGACCCCCCCACCAGCTGATCACAGCACAGACACCGATATGTGCTTCTTACTGACCTGAACAGTGCGCAGGGCCGAGGGGGTTGCTGTGGCTCTTCGTGGGTTCTCGGAGCCCCTTGGGGGTAGTCAGGGAGGCAGGTGGTGCCAGGGGGCAGTCCCTTCTACACCTGAGGCCCCATGCCGGGTCCCCCACAGACCGCCAGCAGCAGCAGGAGTGGGGCCTGGAGACCCCCCCACACAACGCCCTCCTGCACACCCCACTGACATCATTGTCAAAGCTTATTCCTTGCCGGCGTCTTGGACGATCCTGGTGTTCGTGCCCCTCGCTTTGCAGGTGTGGTTGTTGAGGCTGAGAGGTAGAGTGACTTGGGTAAGGTCACACAGCTCACAGGGAGAGGCAGAGATGGCCTCCCAGGCATTGAGTGACCCAGAAGATAATGGTCTCTCCATGGCATCTAGCTGTCTTTAAGAAAGAGCTTTCTCCTCCACTGTCCCTTCCTCCAGGGGGTACGGCTAGGGCGTTTGCCTTGCACGTGGCCGACTCGGGTTCGATTCCTCCGTCCCTCTCTCTCGGAGAGCCCGGCAAGCTACTGAGAGTATCTCGCCCACATGACAGAGCCTGGCAAGCTCCCCGTGGTGTATTCGATATGCCAAAAACAGTAACAAGTCTCACAATGGAGACGTTACTGGTGCCCGCTCGAGCAAATCGGTGAGCAATGAGATGACAGTGACAGTGGACAGACAGTCCCTTCCTCCAGTCCCTGGAACTTCCTGAAATTCAGCCTTGTACCCTGCATTGCTCTGGGGAGTGATGGGGGGGTCACTCTCTGACTTTCCCTCTCCTTAGCCCCCCTGAGCCCAATCACCGACCAGACTAGTGGACTCAGACCCACCTGTCTGGTCCTGGTGTCTGGCCCTAGTTGCTTGGCTTGGCTCTCATCACTCTGGCTGTGCTCACTTTTGGGGTTGCAAGCTCAGCAGGCTCATGGCCAGCCAAGTTCAAGGCAAGTCGCAGCCGATGGGAGCCAGCCCTTGGGAGCTGGTGGTTTATTTCCTCACTGGTCCCTAGAGCTTATGCAGGTAGGGTGTTTGCCTTGCACACGGCTGACCCAGGTTCCAATCCTCCATCCCTTTCGGAGAGCCTGGCAAGCTACCAAGAGTATCCCGGCAGCATGGCAGAGCCTGGCAAGCTCCCCGTGGCATATTCGAGACACCAAAAACAGTAACAATGAGTCTCACAATGGAGACGTTACTGGTGCCCGCTCGAGCAAATTTATGAACAACAGGACGACAGTGCTAACGTGCTTATTTTCCAGCACCCCGGCTTCCTCTTCGCCCAGAGAGCATCTCCAGGCCCCTCTTTGCTCATCTGGGGGCCAGTAATCCAGGGTGAAGCCCACATGAGGGCCGGTGCAAACGCTGGGAGTTCTCTTTGCCCTCCCTCCCAGCTGGTCAGGGCCCCCTTGGCCCCCAACCCTGTCAGAAAGCCTGGCGGAGGCGGGGGACAGCCAGGCCCCTTCACAGTGATGGCTGTAACTGCAGTCAATTTCGGTAATTGGTGGCATTTGCTGGATTCCCGCCCACGGCAGCGGCCCTGGGCTCTGCCTTTGATCTCCACTGCTCTCGTGAGACCCAAAATACTATTGTCGCCTCCAATTACTCCACGGGCCAGCGTGGCCCTGACCTTGCCATCAGACACCGCCAGTCTGGAAGAGGCAGTGGCGACTGAGGAGCGTTGTGGGGCGGTGAGCAGGGGGAGCCCCCCAACCCGGGCCCACTCCTGGGGGGTGGAACCCTCTGGACCCCCCCCCCAGAAGTCACGTGTGAAAATGGAGCTCCGGCTGAGGGCTAGGTTGGGCACATCAGAGAACACTGCTGCGTTGTTGGTTTTGGTTTGGGGTTTTCTTGGCTTCTTTGGGGGGTCACACCTGGCGATGCACAGGGGTAACTCCTGGCTCTGCACTCAGGAGTCACTCCTGGGGGTGCTCAGGGTACCGTATGGGATGCCGGGGATCGAGCCTGGGTTGGCTACATGCAAGGCAAACGCCCTACCCGCTGGACTACCGCTCCGGCCCCTCGCTGCATTTTCGTGCTAAATCCTGTTTCAGGGGCTGGAGTGATAGCACAGCGGGTAGGGCGTTTGCCTCGCATGCGGCCGACCCGGGTTCGATTCCCAACATCCCGTATGATCCCCTGAGCGCCAGGGGTAATTCCTGAGTGCAGAGCCAGGAGTGACCCCTGTGCATCGCCGGGTGTGACCCAAAGAGAAAAAAAAAATCCTGTTTCCTCTTGTTCTTCTGCCTTCTCTGCCAGGATGTAGAACCCACCCCACTTGCCCAGGGGGCGGCTCTGAGTTTTTTGCCAATGCACACGGCCCCCTGGATCTGTGGGTGAACTGTCCTCTCCCCTGCAGGGCTCTGGGGTCCTGGTGCACGGATATTGGGTCTTATCCGCGTCCATGTCCGTCCACTGCCCCAGGACCGAGCCGGCCCCGGGCAAGCCCGGCTGTCGGGCCGAGGGGGTGAGTTGCTTTGAGCCCGACTCTCGCTTCCCCTTCACCTCTACTCCCTGGCAGCGCCGCGTTTATTCCTCAGATGCCCAGCCGCCCGCTCGCTGTCACTCCTGGGTACGTAGCGAGCATCTCAGGTTCAGCGTGTCCCGAGGCGACCTCCCTGTTCTTCCTCCCAGACCCTCTTGCCCTGCAATCTTCCAGATCGGGGCCAGCCCGGCAGTCTTGCCCGAGAAGTAGGGCTGTGATAGAATCTCGCCTCCTACCGTCGCGGACACCAGCGGCTCCTGCCGAGATGTGAGCACCAAGGATAGCGATCGCTTCCTGAGTGGCCTCCCTGCCGCCTTCCGGCCGTCCACCCGGCTCCCCTCTGCCGGCTGGGTGGGGCTCGGCCCGGGAGTGGGGTGGCTCCTTTGCCGCTTGGTTCTGAAGACGATGATGCATCTGTGCTTCCAGGGGGTCCTTCCTCCCTTGGGGACACCCACCGAGTGACCTCGTGCCTGGCCTCCATGAGAGAGGACCCCTATGGTCAGAGGGATAATAAAGGCCCCCTACAGGCGTGAAGGATGGGGAGGGCCCCTCTCCAGGAGAGAGTGCCATTGGTCGTTCGCTCCTGTTGTGAGGGGGAAACTGATGCCAAGACAAGTAGCAGCCAACATGAAGTCTCAACCAGGCCTCAAGTTTCTGTTTCCCCAAAACAGGACTTGCAGTTCCTGGTCAACTCCCAGCTGAGTAATTTGCCGAGATAAGGAATTGGGCAGTTGGGTCTGGTCGGTCATGAGGGGTCTCTGCACCCTCCTTAGAAACGGTTACTAACCATTGTCTAATTGCTGACCACTGTTGTAATCGGGCCAAGGCTAAAAAATAGACCAGTATATAAATAGCTTCTTAATTCTGAGCCCTATACACACTGCTTGTGATTCGGAGTCGGGGCCCTTCTCAAGACCCCACTGCATCAGGTGAGACTTGGGCCCTAGCTCGGGCCAGGAATAAAGTTCCTTTGCTTTCGCGTTATTGTGTGTGGACTCGGTCTCTCCTCGACTAGGTACCTGCAACTCGGGCACAACAGTGTCAGCCACAGAGAGGGTCTGCCAAGGGCCCGGCCCGGGAACCTTGTCATGCTTCTGTCCCTGCTCCCGCCCCAGCGGGGTGGACAACACTGACTCGGCAAACGAGGAGACTTGGCGGGAACAGACGATGCTTCGTTAGTCTGTGACAGCATGTGCAGTTCCAGCCCTTCCTCCCCCCATGGGGGCTGGCTCAGACGATGCAAATCAGTTTTCCACACCAGCCTCCCTGCCAACCACGCCAGTTGCTAGAATCACTCTCTCACTGTCTCACTGTCATCCTATTGATCAAGGATTTGCTCGAGCAGGCGCCAGTAACATCTCCATTCGTCCTAGCCCTGAGATGTTAGCAGCCTCTCTTTACTCGTCCTTCCCAGCGGTGCCGCGTTGGAGGCTCCTTCAGGGTCAGGGGAATGAGACCCATCATTGTTACTGTTTTTGGCCTATTGAATATACCACGGGGAGCTTGCCAGGCTCTGCCGTGTGGGCAGTTACTAGAATAACATGCTAGAGAATTCCAGTGTTCTACTGGCCACCCTGGGGCCATTCTAGTGTGCTGCCCTGAGGGCTCGGGGCTCAGGCCTGGAGGTGCTGGGGCTCAGAATGGGGTCTCACAGGTCAGGCAGGGGCTCAGAGCTTTGAGCCACAGACCGAGCCCAAGATACAAATTATTATTTTTTGTGTGTGTGCCTATTGGGTCACACCTGGCATTGCACAGGGGTTACTCCTGGCTTTGCACTCTGGAATTATTCCTGGCAGTGCTCAGGGGACCCTATGGGATGCTGGGAATTGAACCCGGGTCGACCGCATGCAAGGCAAATGCCCTACCCGCTGGGCTATTGCTCCAGCCCCACAAATTATTTTTTATTTGTTGGTGGGGGGAGCCACACCCGGCTGTGCTCAGGGCTGACTCCTGACTCTGCACTCAGTGATCATTCCTGTTGAGCTCCGGGGGATCCCTAGGGGGGGAGCTGGGGATCGAACCCAGGCTGGCTTCAAGCTATTCTCTCTCCCCGGCCCCCAGATGCAATTGTTTCCACACGAGGAGCATCCTTGGCCCCCACGTGGCTGCGGGCTGCTCGGGCCGGTGGGGTGGGCTGGGCTGGGGTGGGGTGGGGTGGGGGGGTCCTCTCTACCCGGCTGCTCTGCTGGGCCCTGTGCAGGTAACAGGGATCGTCTCGTGTCGTCCTCACTAGAACCCCCAAGGTGGCTGCGCTGTCCCCACCCCCGGAGTGAATCACCTGCACCCGGAAACACGCAGCCTGCCAAGGGCCCGGCCTGGTTTGAACCAGCTCTGCTCCCCAGGGCCTGTTCTCCGCCCCTGCCCCGGAGCCTGGCAGAGCCACGGCGAACTCACCTAAGGATTTCACTCTGCGGACCCAGGAACCACCCCCCAACCCCCAAAACCTCCCAGCGCCCAGACAGATAAGTGCCACCTGAGCAGGGGTGTGCCCTGCCCCTCGCTGCCCACTGCCCGGCCCACGGCTGCCTCAGGGCCAGGCACACCCAGGGACCTTTGCCCCGGATCGTGGGAAAGTGATTCGACTTCTCTGCATCCTCCTTGTCCTCCTTCCTGCCAGACTCGGGGCACGTTTGACGCTGCCCACAGGCTCCTTCCTGGTCCGTCACCCTGGTTTTGCTTCTCTTCCTTCTCTGCCCGTTCCCTCTCGTCAGAGCTCTGGCCACTTCCGCCTCCTTTCACAGGATGGCATAACTTGGTCGCCGGGGCCACGCTCGGGCCCACACGGGCGCTGCCCCTGCCTGCCTGCCCGGGCTGGATGCTGACGCTCGCGTGGCCTGTTGGGCCTCCCGGGTTCAGAGTGAGGAGGCGGGAGCAGGCCAAAGGGTGGCCCTGGCGAGCCCAGCATCATCGGGCCCAAGCAGCGCCACATCCTTCAGCCCCTGTGTTGAACCTTTGGCCCAGCTGGCCAAGAAATGCTAGGAGAGATCCCTAGGTCCCCCGAGCACTATTTGAGAGTCCCCCCAGTAAACTCAACTAAAGGACTCATACATGTTGCTTTTTTTTTGCTTTTTGGGTCATACCCAGCGATGCACAGGGGTTACTCCTGGCTCTGCACTCAGGAATTACCCCTGGTGGTGCTCAGGGGACCATATGGGATGCTGGGAATCGAACCCCGGTCGGCCAAGTGCAAGGCAAACTCCCTACCCTCTGTTCTATTGCTCCAGCCCCTCCTACATGTTGCTTTAAGAAATGTTTCAGGGAGGGGGGCCGAAGCGATAGCACAGCGGGTAGGGCATTTGCCTTGCACGTGGCTGACCCGGGTTCGATCCCCAGCATCCCATATGGTCCCCCAAGCACCGCCAGGAGTAATTCCTGAGTGCAAAGCCAGGAGTAACCCCTGAGCATCGCTGGGTGTGACCCAAAAAGAAAAAAAAAAAAAGAAATGTTTCAGGGAGGGGGGGTGGCAGCGGCTGGAGAGACAGTACAATGGGGAGGGTGTTTGTCTTGCAGCTGGTGGACCCAGGTTCAATCCCCAGCATCCCGTAGGGAACTCTGAGCCCTGCCGGGAGTGATCCCTGACCACAGAGCCAGGAATAAGTCCTGAGTATCACCCGATGAAGCCAAAAAATAATAACAAAAATGTTTGTGGGGCCAGAGAGATTATATACTGAGCCCATGTTTCGCATTCAGGAGCTCTAGTTTGAAGCCCTATACCACATGGTCCCCCAGCACGGCCAGGAGGGACCCCCAAGTACCAAGCAGCAGCCAGGAGCCCCCCCAGGTGTGGCTCACAAAGAAACAAAGGGAGAAAAATTCCCCCTTATTAATTTTTCAATGACAAGAATGACCCCAGGTTGGAGAAACTCCAAATCAATAATAGTGAGTTTTGTGTTGAAATATTGAATGTAATCAAAGTAAAGTGAAAGTAAAGTGAAATTTACCAGTTACACATGCAGGGTGGGGGGCTGGGGAGGTCGGGGGGAGTGGGGGAGTTATACTGGGATTCTTGGTGGTGGAATATGTGCACTGGTGAAGGGATGGGTGTTCGAGCATTGTGTAACTGAGACTTAAACCTGAAAGCTTTGTAACTTTCCACATGGTGATTCTATAAAAGAATAAAAAAAATTTTTAAAAATGACCTCAGGGGCACATCTGCCTCAACACACAGGTGTAATATGGGAGGGCCGTCCCCGTATTATGGGGGGCCACTCCCCGGCCCCCCACAGAAAAGCAAGAGAGGAATATGGTCCCACAGCACGACTGCAGACCCAGGAACATGAGGCAGGTTCCCTGAGCCGATCTGAGGATGTGGGATTCCAACGTCGGACAGTGGGGTACCCCCAGGTACCCCCCCCTCAGTACCCAGGGACCCTAGAACGAGGTGGAATCCCCCAGCAGGATCAGGGCTGCGTCCGTTTCCTCGGAGGTCACCCTGACAAGAAAGTGCGGCTTCCTGGGTCAGCAGTGACAGAGATGAGCTTTCCCGACCACCGGGTCCCAGAGGCCAGAGGAGCGAGCACAGGTTTGTGGCCCGACTTGGCCAGACTCCTGAGGGGGCGGGGTGTGGGGTGGGGGTGTTGGCAAAGGCACGGGCCATGGGGCAGGTGCAGGCTTCTGCCTGGAGCCTGTTCTCTTGCTTTTGTTTGCTTTGTTTTTTGTTTGTTTTGTTTTTGTTTGTTTTTTGTTTGTTTTTGTTTGTTTTTTGTTTATTTTTGTTTGGGAGCCACACCTGGGGGTGCTCAGGGCTGACTCCTGGCTCTGCACTCAGGGGTCATCCCTGCGGGGCTCAGGGGACCAGGGAAGGCGGAGATGCAAAGGAGGGGCAGGGATTTGCTTGTTCCATCAACATACAGGGAGTTCCGAGTGTCAACGGAAACCGTCACGGCTGGGAAGCAAATCCCAAATTCCGCAAGAGGGAGGCTTACTCAGACGGCTACTCAGAGCCCGACGAGGCCCACCAAGCTCTCGGAGTGACCCCGAGATCTGGTCTCGGTGGAGTGGGGGGTAAGGTGGGAGCGCACAAGGAAGGCGTTGCTGCTCTCTGACAAAGGGGAGATGCTCCCGGTTCCTGTCTGGCTAGACCTGCTTGGATGCTGCTGAGTGTCTCGAAGGCATCGAAGAGAAGCATCATCCAGGGTTCCAGACCCTTGCCTGGTCTCACTCTGTCTGCTCCCCTCTCTCCCCAAGGACACCCCCAGGGCCAGAGAGCACAGGAGTTGAGGCACTTGCTTGCCTTGCATGTGGCCGGCCCCAATTTGATTCCTGGCACTGAGAATTCCCCCTTGTTAGCGCTCCCACCCCCCACAGACACAGGAGATTGAAGAGAGCGTGGCGCCTTCTCAGGCCACCTAGGCCCGGGTCTGTTCCAGAAGCTTCCTTGACTCTCATCGTGAACTTCTCCACGACCAACTTGTTCTGCTGATTTCGGCCTCCCCGGAGGCCCTGACCTCCTGCCAGGACACGCCCCCACCCACCCCCAGGTGCTAGAACATTCCCAGTTGATTACAGAATCCTCCTCCTTTGAGTTCACAAGTGCCAGCCACTGGGGTGACAGTCACGAGGTGGGACGGAGCTTACCTGCTCCAGAAGCCTGAAGGGACAACCCCTAAAGCGCTAACAAAAAGGCAGCAGTGAAGAGACTGGAGCCTGGACAAAGGCCAAGAGAGGGGCCGGAGCAATAGCACAGCGGGGAGGGCGTTTGCCTTGCACGCGGCCGACCTCGGTTCAGTCCCAGCATCACATATGGTCCCCCGGACACTGCCAGGAGTAATTCCTGAGGGCAGAGCCAGGAGTAACCCCTGAGCATCGCTGGGTGTGACCCAAAAAGCAAAAAAAAAAGAAAATTACTGTATCACTCTATCACTGTATCACTGTCATCCCATTGCTCATCGATTTTCTTGAGTGGGCACCAGTAACGTCTCCATTGTGAGACTTGTTGTTACTGTTTTTGACATATCGAATATGCCACGGGGAGTTTGCCAGGCTCTGCCATGTGGGCGGGATACTCTTGGTAGCTTGCTGGCCTCTCCGAGAGGGACGGAGGAATTGAACCCGGGTCGGTTGTGTGCAAGGCAAGAATGCCCTACCTGCTGTGCTATCGCTCCAGCTCAAATAAAAAAATAAAGAGCTTGGAAAGGGAAACTGGGTAATTAGTTTCCTTTAAAAAAAAAAAAAGGCTAAGAGGAAGGGTGGCTGGCATGGGGAAGGTGTCACTGAGGAAGTGAAATTTATAGGAGAGACAGTTCAAGGGTCGAAATACACGCCTTGCATGGGAGTCTGGGGGGTGAGGAATGGGTTTGAGGTGGCAGGGTCCCCCAGTTTATAGTGACCCCCAGTTGGGTCACTATAAATGACCCAACACAGAGCCATAAGTAACCCCCAAATACATCTGGATATGCCCCCCACTACACACACACACACACATGCACACACACACACACACACACACACACACACACACACTAACAAAGAACCTTGAAGTGACATATGTCATGAAGACCAGATGCGGTGACCCTTGAAAGTTGGGGGGATGGGGTCACAGGAAGTTCTTCCCGCAGCAGAAAATTACAGCTTAAAGCCGAGGTGTGTTAGTCAGCTGCGACCACAATGACGCGGACACCCCCAAACTCGGTGACTTAAGACCGTTAGGTATTTTGAGGGCTGCCTCTGCAGGTCAGCGGGCGGGTGGGCTGTCTCGTGGGCTCAGGCGCCCTCCACGCCAGGCCAGGCTCTGCCTCTCGGCCCCCCTGTCAGCCGTTCCCAAGTCGGAAGCAGAGAAGCAATAGGGCAAGCAGGTAGAGGTGGTCCCCTGGGGTCCCGGGCTGAGAACTGGCACTCAGAGGCCATTCAGCCATGTCCCATGGACCGGAACGTCGAGCAGGAACTCATTGAACCCGGAGGGGCAGAGACTCATGGACTTGACCTGCAGTGAAAGAGGCTGCAGAAGCAGGTGGCCGAGGAGGTGGCTGGACCTGGTGGTGGTCGGGTAATTCACAAGTGGGAACTAGCCAGGGGGTCCAGGAGTGAATGAGGCGGAGAGGCAGGGTTGGGGCCTTATCACCCGCTTCTGTCATCTGGGGCCTTGATAACAGGGACTGGATGACTTCTCCAAACCCAGAGGGCAGCCTCTAAGGCTGTTTGTCTTCCCCTTTAATTACAGTTTATTGCATACTCGGGCACACGTCAGAATTACACAGCAGCGAGATGTTTTTACAAAGGGACGTCAGCGTCACCTATGATTGAACCTCACATAAATGGAATTATATGCTTCTATTTCTCGGTGCTTGTCCTCTTTCATCTGCCTTGTCACAGATTCAGCCACATCCTTTATGTGGAAGGATGAGGTTATCCACCACCAACCCCCCCCCCCCATATCTCGACAGTTAGTCTACAGTGTCATTATATGACAAAACCTTAATATTTATCCACTCTGGGGTCAGAGCGACAGTACAGCGCGTAGGGCATTTGCCTTGCAAGTGGTCAGCCTGGATTCAATCCCCAGCACCCCCTAGGGTCCCCCAAGCACCGCCAGGAATGATTCCTGAGAATAGAGCCAGGGCTTCGGTCAGCATTTGGGTAATTTTCAGGTTGAAACTATTCGCAACCCCAATACTCATATTTTGATGCACATATATAGTCATCCTGTTGGTGTATCCCCAGGAGCACGTATGAATCTGTCGACAAACTAGATCACTAATAAGCATTCATAGGCATGGCCCCCAAAGGTCATTGTTTTATGTGTGCATGTTCCCTGTGCATGTGTGTGTGCGTGTGTATGTGCACATGTGTGTATTTGTGTGTGTGCATGCGTGTGTGTGCATGTATGCATGCGTATGTGTATCTTCTCCCACTTTATGGTTTGCCTTTTAGTGTCTTCTGCTTAACAGAAGGTCTTACTTTCAATGTAATTCAATTTATAGATCGTCTCTTGAATGATTTCTGAAACTCTTTTAAACATCTATATAAATATCATACAGATGGCGACTCTGAGAAGCAGGGATGCCTCCTTCACGAGAGTGAGGCCCCCCTCCCCCCACACACATCCCTAAAGCAGCCCTGTCAGGCCTTGGCATAGGAAATAACCTGTCGACTCCAAGAGAACCTTTATTTGACGCTTTCCTGGCCCTGCCCGGCCCCAGAGGTCCATTATCTGGTGAAAACATCAAAGGCATCTTGGCAAGCAGTCAATGTCTGCACCACTCACAAGCATGCACAGCTTACTAGAATCAACTGGGGGTCACACCCCACAGTGCTGTGGGGCCTCCTGATTTGGGGTTCAGGGACCCCCACGCCAGGGATTGCATCTGGGACTCCTGCATCCATTCCAATCCCCGGAGCCTGCCTCCTTGGTCTACTGACAGTGGTCCTAGGGTTGCTGTGAAGGAGTTCTGCAGCGTGTGGGCTCCAGCCCGGAGCAGGGGTGAAGGCATTCTGGAACTTTCCACAATCTCTGTGTGTCCCCAGGGAGCAGAGTGATTGAGGGAAGCCGAGTCAGCCCAAGTCCTGCCCAGGGCAGATCTGGCAGATACGCTCATGTTTGCTCTGGTTGGTTTGCTTTCTGCCTCATTGTCCACATGTCAATCTATCCATCTGTTTCCGGATTCATTCTTTCGATTGGGAGGGGACCGGCCAAGCAATACTCAGAGAGACCAGGGGCCACTTCCAGAGAAACTAGGCGTAAGAGACACAAACTGCTCAGACTCACTGATGTTTGGGACCAACGAGCAGTACTTCAGGGGACCCAGGGGTGCTGGGGATCAAACCCAGGCTCTCGCTCATACAAGGGATCGCTCCCCAGGGAACTCTCTCCCAACCCTACCCAGCCGAGTGCCCAGCCACCCTCCCCCATGAAACCCTCTAGGCCCTCTTGTCCAGGAGCATGAAGCGCTACAGGCGGAGCAGGACTAAACACCCAGGGGCTCCTCCCCCAACCTGCCTCCTGTCCAGCATCCTCGCTCCCCCTCCCCTGAGGGACCGCACTGCACGTCGATGGAGCACAGGGGCCTCCACGCCGAGCTGCTTCTGAGAATCAGCCTCCATCCATATGTGTTTCTCGGACACCCAACCTTCCCTGTAAACCTAACCCGCTTGGAAAGCCTTTGAGAGAAAATGTTCCTGTCCCACTCGTGGATACGGACGTTCTCCGAGCTCTGACAGACTTGATTTCCAACACCAACGATTGCTTTGAGATGATGTCAGGTCCACCTGGCATCTCCATAGAAACAGGGCCCTTGTCCCGACTATATGCCTCACACGCCTGGGTCTCACGGAGCCAGGGCCCTGTTTATTAAAAAGAATGTTGAGTGATGAGATTTGGAAAAAACCTTGAATTCCTACAATTAACTGCTGGATCTCTGACACCTCGCACAATCAGTGCCTGAAATCTCACAGGGACTCAGTCCTGGCATGGACTTTGCGGATTCTGTGCCAATTTTTAATTTTTTTTTTTTTTTTTTTGCAAAACTGTGCAGTATGATCATTGAAGCTTAAAAAAAAACTGTCTCCGGAAGCCCCGACAGTCACGCCCACCTCCCACAGCTGCCCCCATGTCGACTCACCCACCGGCCCTGCTCTCCCAGTCACAGCTGAATCTCCAAGGAGATGCCAGCCAAGCAGCTAAAAATCATGGGCACACGGGTCCCTGCGGCTGAAAGCTCTGGGGCACCCTCAGGAGGTGGGTGGGTGAGTATGGACCCTCCTGCACCCCTCAAGTCCCGCCCCCCCCACCACTGCAGCCACATCCAGAGCTCGACTCCACCTCCCCGCAAATGGCTCAGACCATAGAACCCCCAGACTGCATTTGCAGCCACGTGACACCTCCACATTTCTCAGTATTGGAATTCCAAATGAGATGGGCAAGTAACAGAGAAGCCAGCTCAACACAAGAAATGAAAACAGTGACACCGAAGATTCAACGAGCAACAAACAGCTCTGTATATTCTAGACGAGGACTTAACATCACATAAAAGATCCATTTTTTTTATACTTATCAATTTTAATATTGGAGGTCTGTTATCTAATCAAGGTCAGCACTAGAATTGCATCAACATTTGTGCTTTTGGGGCTGGACTGATAGCATAGCGGGTAGGGCGTTTGCCTCGCATGCGGCCAACCCGGGTTCGATTCCCAGCATCCTATATGGTCCCCCAAGCACCGCCAGGAGTCATTCCTGAGTGCAGAGCCAGGAGTAACCCTTGAGCATCGCTGGGTGTGACCCAAAAAGCAAAAGCAAAAAAAAAAAAAAACCGAAACATTTGTGGCTTTTGTCTACATTAAAATTTACCCCCCAAAATGTCTGGGCTGGAGCAATAGTACAGCAGGGAGGGTGTTTACCTTGCACATGGCTGACCTGGGTTCGATCCCCAGCATCCATGTGATCCTCCCAGTCCACCAGGAGTGATCCCTGAGAGCAGAGCTAGGAGTGAGCCCTGAGTCCCGCAGGGGGTGGCACCAAACCAGAAACAGCTGTGCAATATTACTTAAAAAAGGATGCAGGGATTATTTTAGTGAAGTTATTTGAGAAGTCTTGGTGAAAGAAAGTAATATATCTGTACTAGATGACATTTCTTTGTTAGCCCTCTCAGAGGGCAGGAGCAGGAGACTTTGTGACCTAAGACATTCGGGGTCCAGAGAAATTATCTCAGCCCTGAGCTGGGCCTTCCTGCTGCTTCTAAAACCAGTTTCAACAGGCTGAACTTTGCAAGTCTTTTGCCCATTTTCTCCCATCTGTCAAGGATAGGAACTGAAAGCAGTTGTGGTTCTTTCTTTCACTCTTTCTGGTGGTAAACTGGATCGATTCCCTCCTTCTCCTTTATCAACCTGACTGGGGATTTATATGCTTCATTAATCTTTCCAAAGAAACAACTTTCGAGGGGTTGGAGAGATAGTCTAGCAGGTAGGACACTCACCTTACACACAGTTGACCAGACTTCAATCCCCAGCATCCCGTATGGTTTCCTGAGCACTGCCAAGGGTGATCCCTGAGTACAGTGCCAGGGGTAAGCCCTGAACATCGCTGGGTGTAGCCAAAAACCAAACGGTTCAACTTTCGATCTTGCTATGTGTGTGTTTAGTTTTTCTTTCATCATTGTACTCACCATTATTTCCTAAGAGAGATCCTTTTGCTTTTTTTGGGTGGCACCCGGCAAGGCACAGGGGTTACTCCTGGCTCTGCACTCAGGAATTACTCCTGGTAGTGCTCAGGGGACCCTATGGGATGCTGGGAATCGAACCCAGGTCAGCCGTGTGCAAGGCAAATGCCCTACCCGCTGTGCTATTGCTCTAGCCCCTGTACTCACATTTATAATGGGTTTTGTGAAAGTCTACTTTGATCATTTCCCCCTAGCCTGTGTGTGTGTCTGTGTGTGTGTGTGTGTGTGTGTGTGTGTGTGTGTGTGTGTGTGTGTGTGTGTGTGTGGCACATCAGCGGTGCTAGAGGCTATTCCTGACTCTATGCTGAGGAGTGAGCTCTGACAGGGCTGGGGATCAAACCAGGGCTGGCCGCATGCACAGTGAGTACCTAAGCCCTATACTGAGTGATAAGTACCTCAGACCCTCCTTTAGCTTTTCAACAGGAGACCATAGATGAGTATTTCTCAACTGGTAACCATATGGGCACCCTGAGGACCTCTGAATCAATCCAGTGAGACCACAGGTGAATCGTGTACTTCGGGGGCCATGGCCCAAAACGAGGGGCGCACCAGTAGGACTGGGAGGCTACAGGAAGGAACCAGTTTGAAAGGGGGCCACAGTCTCACAAAGGTTGAGAAACATTGTTTTGTTTTGTTTTGATTTTGTCTTTGGGCCATACCAATGATGTCCAGGTGTTGCTCGTGACTCTGCACTCAGAGATCACTCCTAACAGTGCTCAGGAGACCACATGGGATGCCGGAGGTTGAACTTGGGTTTGCCACGTGCAAGGCAAACCTTGCACAGTGAGTTACCCACTGTACTTTCACTCCAGCCCAAGAAATACATTATTCTTTTATTTTATTTATTTTATTTTATTTTTGCTTTTTGGGTCATACCCGGCGATGCTCAGGGGTTACTCCTGGCTCTGCACTCAAGAATCACTCTTGACAGTGCTCGGGGCACCATATGGGATGCTGGGAATCGAACCGGGATCAGCCGCTTGCAAGGCAAATGCCCTACCCACTGTGCTATCGTTCCAGCCCCTATTCTTTTATTTTTATTTATTTAGTTAGTTAGTTTTTTGCTTTTGGGGGGATCACACCCAGCAATGCTCCAGGGTCACTCCTGGCTCTGCACTCAGAAATTACTCCTGGTGGTGCTCAGGGGGCCATATGGGATGCCAGAGATCAAATCTGAATTGGCTACATGCAAGACAAATGCCCACCCCGCTATGATATCACTCCGGCCCCTATTCTTTCTATAACAGAAGCATTGGCAGGTATGCATTTTCTCTTAAGCAGTGTTCTAGCTGTACCCTTAAATCTCACTATGTTATATTTTCATCTTCATTCCATTTTCAACGGGTTCTGTTCCCTGTTGTGATTTCTTCCATGACTCATGGACAGCAGTGCTGAAGAAAATTCAATAATTTAAGAGGGATCAGTAAAAGTACAGATTGTACTGAGCCTGAGGCACAGGAAAATAATCAAACTGATTTCCCTCGTTTTCAAAGGGGAAAAGGAAATATTGGTCTTGTCATTATTTTTGAATGATGTTTTTCATCATGTGCTTTTTGCATCACTCCTGATTTTTTTAAACTACTTGCATTGAAATATTAGTTATCTTGATGAAAGCGTTGTCAGTATCCCCCTTAAATTTTGCACCCCGGTTAACTACCCCAGTGGCCTCCCCCTCATCCTGACTTACAAAACATGCTGTCTTGAAGTTACGACGTCTGTAACGTTTCGGGTTTCCTGTGTACAAGGCCATCAATCCGTGCCTTGCAGTGTGGATAGCATTCTATTCCCCACGGAAAATCTAATTTCAGGCTTCACCATACCATGAACTCCTATCTGCCCTAATTGGATTTTATCATCTAAACGATCGTTGGTGTTTAATTTAATTCATCTGTGCGAGTGAGCGCACAGAACGATTTGGGGACCCTCTTCTGTCTGACAGTTCACTGACCTCAAACCCCTTCAGCCTGCAGGCTTTAACCACGGGGCCAGGGGCCATGCTGGTTCTCAGGTGCAGGAAGTTTGAAACCCACGGGCCTCCCTGCTTGGTTAGAAGGCCTGGGCTGTGGAGCAGGGTGCAGGACAGGAGTCGGCCACAGCTGGAAGAATGCTGGTCTGGGTCCATCCAGTGGCAAGGTTCCTGCCGTTTCCGTAGCTGAGGACTATCCCACTGTGCCTCGGATTGTGTCTTTTATCCATCCATCTGCTGATGGGCACATCCATCGATGACTGACAGAGGAATTGCTAAGACTCTAGTTGGTCCATGGGGTTCAGAATCCAACTGGTCTGTGGAATTTCCTTTTTCTCCTTTTATTCTATCCGTTTTACTTCCCTATTGTTAAACTTCCCTCGTCGTACATTTACAACCAGAATTATTTGCCTTTCCCCCCCCCCAATGCTTTGATCCTTTTAACATTACACATTGTCCCCCCCACCTCTCTCTCTCTCTCTCAGGCTTCCTCACTTGGACCTTGATTTTGCTGTTGTTACATTCTCACTCGTTCTTTCAGGCTTGGCGTTCTTATGTGACATGTTTGTTTTCACTCTTTGACTTCGTATTTGATTTATTCATGATATTGAAAGTTCTCTGTGTGAACAGCACATAATTGGTTTTTTGGTTTGCTTGTTTTGAGCTTTGTTTACTCTCCCCCAGGCTGATAGCTGCTGTCTCTTAGTTAGAGTGTTGGCTTTAGACAGGAATTGATCACTGATGTCTTGGACCATGAGCCTCTGCTGTCTATTTGTTCTATTGTTTCACTTTCTTGTTTTCAACTTTATTTCTCCTTTCAGACTTTCTTTTGGGACAACAGAGCTGTTTTGAATGGACCAGAGAGTGCAGCATTTGAACTATTTTTTAGTGGTTACGTTAGGTATTATAATACATGTCCTTCACTTACCACTGTCTTCCTTGAACTAATATTTTACCGTTTCCAGTGAAATGCAACTATTCTGGTACAAACCTATGGATTCACCCCATTGTTTGTGTAGCTGCCGCCGTGCGTTTACTTCTACATATACCATCAACCCTACATATGGTTAGATTTTTTTTCTGCCTTAAGTATTCCACGTTCTCTTAAACTATGAACAATATTCACTTAGTTTGTTTATACACACAGCTAATATTCCCAGCATCCTTCTGCTTTATTTTTCTCTTTGCATCAGTGTTTGTCTCCTGTTACCTAGAGAGTTTCTTTGCATGGCTCTTGAAGTGTGGATCCCCTGGCAATGATTTTCTCAGCTTTTGTTAATCTGAAAATGCCTTTACTGTCTTTATTGAGGGGTGGGGTGAGCCGCACCCATCTCAGTGCTGAGGATGACTCCTGCCAGTGATGAGGGAATGTACAACGCCTGGTATCAAATTCCACTAGCACCGGGAAAGCATGCACTCTGATCCTTGAGCTAACTTCCTAGTCCGGAGTCAACAGTCTATCTATTTTTTTTTTACAGCTTTCTTGATGCATAACTGACATACAATAAGTGACACAGATTAAAGTGCCAACTCAGAAGACTTTTGCCATGTATACAATTATAAACACATAACTACACTGAAGATACTGGGTTTATTTCTCACCTCCAACGTTCTTTGTGCTGCTTGAAAATCCATTTTATCTCACCCTCAGCCCCAGGAGCCTGAGATCTGCCTCCTCTCTCTCTCTCTCTCTCTCTCTCTCTCTCTCTCTCTCTCTCTCTCTCTCTCTCTCTCTCTCTCTCTCTCTCGCATTTTCTAGAATTTCATATAATTGGATTGCCCAGGAATTCTTTCCCAAGTATTCCGCCCACGTGCCAGCTTCTCTCTCACTGTATAAGCAATTGCTTTACACTTCAGCCATGTGGTAGCACTGTCCCTGTGTCATTTTCTTGTAAATGTGAGTAGAATTCTGTGATGGGGAAGCTTTGTTTCTTTATACATCCACTCACTGATGGATGCTTGGGGCATGTCCAGTTTTGACTCATAAATAGATTTGCCTGAGCCCACGAGTATTGGTCTGAGATTGAAAGCTGGTCTGCCAGCATGCAAGGCAAGCACCCGAACCCCTTTGCTATCTCTCCAGCCCCCGTTTCTCTTTATTTTCTTTTCCTGCAGTGCTGGGAATTGAACCCAGTTCCTCACACATTCGAGGCAAACTCTCTGTCACTGAGCTACATCCCCACCCTCTGTGCCTTAGTTTTCTCAGAAACCATCAAACTGTTTCCCTAAACGTTTTGCACTGTCTTTGGTTTTGTTGTTGTTGTTGGCTTTTTTTTTTTTTTTGCTTTTTGGATCACATCCGGCCATGCTCAGAGGTTACTTCTGGCTTTGCACTCAGGAATTACTCCTGGCAGTGTCCGGGGGACCATATGAGATGCTGGGAATCAAACCGGGGTCGACCGCATGCAAGGCAAACGCCCTCCCCGCTGTACTATTGCTTCAGCCCCACGCTGTCTTGTTCCCAGCAGGTCCCGAAGCCCCACAGTTTCAGCCACTGCTGGTATCATCAGTATTTTGAAAGGAGAGTCCTAGGCATAGAAATTTCTGAACAGACATAGAATATATATCTTTCTTAAAAATGTATTCAAATAGAATCTCTTATCCTCTACCGAGGCGATTGTAATATACACAGAACTAAACAGCTGACAAATGAGAGTACAAAGGGGACAGAGGAAATGGTGGTGACAAGAGGTCAGTGTTGATGCCACAGGAGAAATGAGAGGACAGACTTGCAGGAAATTGTGATAAGTTAAATGCACGAGCTATGACCCCCAAGTGACCCTGTGAGGAAGCACAGAATCACTGTCACTGTATCACTGTCATCCCGTTGATCATTGATTTACTCAAGCGGGCACCAGTAACGTCTCCATTCGTTCTAGCCCTGAGATTTTAGTAGCCTCTCTTTACTCGTTCTTCCCAGCAGTGCTGCATTGGAGGCTCTTTCAGGGTCAGGGGACTGAGACCCATCATTGTTACTGTATTTGGCATATCGAATACGCCATAGGGAGCTTGCCAGGCTCTTCTGTGCGGGCAGGATGCTCTCGGTACCTTGCCAGGTTCTCTGAGAGGGAGAACTAGGCTATAAGAGGTTGCGCAACTGCATTTGCTTCCAGGGAGCTTTGTTTTATAGTCTCTGGAACTTGGCCACTGATGGGATTACACGGTGCCCAGGGGCAGTGTGTGGGTGTGGCTGCCAAGCTACTGGAAAATGGGCGGTCTGGGTGGAGGAGGCCCTGTCCCAATCCGAGCAGGCTTGGAGATCTCAGCCCCGGGTCCCGCACGCCTGAGTTCCTCTGCCAGTTCCTTCATGCGAGAGGCTCGTCTGAGCGTGTGGAGAGGGGCCTTGAGCATAGCTGTGGCTGGCTTCCGGAGGTCTTCGACTGCCGGGGCTCTGCTCGGGGTGGGGAGGGAAACTCAACCCGCCCTGCTCCGAGGGGCCCCAGTGAAGACAGCCAGGTGCGGGGGCAAGAGACTCTGCATTGCTCTCTTCCGGGAGCATTGTTTTATAGTCTCTGTATCTTGGCCGTTTATGGGATTACACAGCACCAGGGGCAATTTGTGGTGGGTGTGGCTGCCAAGCTACTGGGGGGGGGTTTGTTTGGGTGGAGGCTGTCCTGTCCCATATATATATACAGATATGTATATGTATTGTATGCATATATCTTATTATATATACAATAATGTTATAAGATACAAAAAAGAGAGATGAAATGGAATCAAAGAATTTAGTTGTTGGCAGGGCCGGAGCCATGGTAGGGCATTTGCCTTGCACGTAGCTGACCCGGGTTCGATTCCTGGCATCCCATATGGTCCCAAGCACCTCCAGGAGTAATTCCTGAGTGCAAAGCCAGGAGTAACCCCTGAGCATAGCTGTGTGTGATGCAAAAAATTAAAAAATTTAGTCGTTGGAGAGATAGCACAGGGGTAAGGCACTCAGCTTGCGTACCACTGACCCAGGTTTGATTCTCAGAATCGCAAAATCATCCCCTCAGCCTTGCTAGTACTGAGTGCAGAGCCCGGAGGAAGCTCTAAGTACTCCCAAACCAAACAGCCAACAAACACAAAATAGTTCAGACCGAAAGGGGGGCCAGGGATGGGGCTCAGCAGAGCACTTGATTTTCCTGTGAGAGTTTCTGGGCCCTATCCCCAGCGCCTCACGCATACAAAATTAAACTGCAGAGAATATAAAGAATATAAAGGAGCAAGAACAACCGCCAGCATGACCTAGCTGCCCCGGGGGACACAGCCAAGAAGGACAATCTTCCCCAACGCCCCAGAGCCTACACCAAGATAGAGGACAGGCCGGATGGGAGAATCTGACTCCGTAAATGCAAAGGGTGTCCTGTTCTGGACGAATAATGGAAATCAATAAGAAATCAAGATCTAAAAGGCACCTAGAGAACCCACAAAATAAGAAATGAAGCCACATTCTTTTTTGTTTTTAGTAACATCTTTTTTTTTTTCTTTTCAGGTCACACCCGGCAATGCTCAGGGGTTACTCCTGGCTCATGCACTCAGGAATTACTCCTGGCAGTGCTGGGGGAACCATATGGGATGCTGGGATCAAACCTGGGTTGTCCCCATGCAAGGCAAACGCCCTACCCACTGTGCTATTGCTCCAGCCTCTCATTTTTTTTTTTTTTAGTAAGATCTTTTTTTTTTTCTTTTTGGGTCACACCGGCGATCCACAGGGGTTACTCCTGGCTCTGCACTCAGGAATTAGTCCTGGAGGTGCCCAGGGGACCATATGGGATGCTGGAGATTGAACCCAGGTCAGCCACATGAAAAGCAAACGCCCTACCTGCTGTGCCCTGAAGTGACATTCTAAGCAACTCACAGACCAAAGGAACAATCAAAAGGGGAAATAATTTGGAAGGAATTTGAACTAATGAAAATCAAAACACACCATATCCACACTTGTTTGAGGCAGCCAAAATGGTGCTAAGAGGAAAATATATAGCACAAATGGTCACTGGGGAAGAGAAAAGGTTACAAAGCAAGGGCTTAAGAACAATCAATACAGAGATGGCTCTAGAGCCTCTTGGGAAAGACTCATTAAAAGAGCACTGTTAATCTAAAAGGGGAAAAAAAGAAAGAAAATACCACATTCAGTCCAAACAGTTGAGAAAAGAGGAAATAATGAAATAAAATAAGAAAGCTGGGCTGGAGGGAGAGCACAGCGGGTAGGGCGTTTTCCTTGCACGTGGCTGACCCAGGTTCGATCCCCAGCATCCCATATGGTTCCCTGAGCACCACCAGAATAATTCCTGAATGCAGAGCCAGGAGTAACCCTGTGTGTGACCCAAAAAGCCAAAAAATAAATGCATAAAATAAAAAAGAAAGCAGAGAAACTGAAAACAAAGTGAGAGGCAATGAAGTGAAAAGCATCTTCTCGGAGCAAAATCATTGACATGTGGTTCTGGAGCCGGGGAGACACTGAACAGACTGAGCAACACACAGGAGGCACGCAGGAGACCCCCGGGTTCAGACTGCAGCCCCCCGTGATCCCCAGCCTCCCACAGGGGACCTCCGAGCACAGAGACACGTGTGGTCCCCAAGCAGAAAAGCATAAATGGTGGCTCTCTTTCTAGAGAGCTCCTCCCTCCCGTTTGGGGTGGTTTCCTGCTGGCAGGTGGTCGGGAAAGAATACGCGGCTCCGCACTCATCCTCACCCCACACGGGCTTCCTCCCTCCCCTCCACTTCCGGGGGCAGGGGTGGGGCTGTTTCAGATGGTCTGCGAGTAAGAAATTCAAGCGTAAGAATTGAAATATTGTTTGGGGGCTGGAGGTCACATCCGGCGATGCACAGGGGTTACTCCTGGCTCATGCACTCAGGACTTACTCCTGGCAATGCTCGGGGGACCCTATGGGATGCTGGAAATCGAACCCGGGTCAGTTGCGTGCAAGGCAAATGCCCCTCCCCGCCCTACCTGCTGTGCTATCGCTCCAGCCCCAATAATTGAAATTTTTTTTTTCAAATTCAGATTTCAAAATGAATCTCGCTTATGGCTTTGTGGTCAGTTTCTGTTATTGTGGGATTTGGGTGGGTCCAGGCCACACTCTCCACGGGTGAAACTCGTGCAACCGCTTTGTCCTTACACCTTGGGTGCACGTGACACAGATCAAGCAGCAGAAAGAACGGTGCTATCCTGGGGTTCCTGGGGTTCCGCTCCATTTCCTCTTAGCTGACACGCAAGGGCCTTCTATGACCACTGTGGCCTTTTGTCCTAGAGGGGACCCTGTCTGGGGTGCATCGAGGCTTCCAGTAGACCCCGCCTCACCCTCCTGCTGCTGAACAGCTGATCCAGTCAGCAAGCACAGACTCCCCGTCTCACCCCTGAGCTGACCCCCTCTCTCACCCCTGAGCTGACCCCCTCGTTGTTCCCCTCCCCTCCTGAAAACTGAATTCAAACACTGCTCCTGGAGGGACCGAGGAATGAACTCTTGTCTGTGCAGAGTAGTGCGTTCTTGGCTGGCAGGAGCAAGGAATGAAAAGCCCGCATGTTCTAGAATCCAGTCTTTTTTTTTTTGCTTTTTGCTTTTTTTGGGGGTCACAACCCAGCGATGCTCAGGGGTTACTCCTGGCTTTGCACTCAGGAATTACTCCTGGCGGTGCTTGGGGGACCATATGGGATGCCGGGGATCGAACCCGGGTCGGCCGCGTGCAAAGCAAACGCCCTACCCGCTGTGCTATCGCTCTGGCCCCCTAGAATCCAGTCTTGAACATGCTCTGGAGACGAGAGAAGCTGGGCGGGGCAAAGTGAGTTCAGATTCTCTCGTACCCGTGTCTCCAAAGCAGCCCTCTGTCCACTGATCGGCCAACCAGTCACTCTATTTGCTCATTCATTCTCTCTATCTCTTTGTCTCTCTGTCTCTGTCTGTCTCTGTCTGTCTGTCTCTCTGTCTCTGTCTCTGTCTCTGTCTCTGTCTCTCTCTCTCTCTCTCTCTTCCACTTCTGGTGCCTCATGAACCCATGAGGTGCAATAATTTGTTTGAAGCGACATCCAAGTGAGACCCCCCCGTGACTTGTTAACCTCAGCATGGTAAACAAGTCTTTCTGGCAGATCATGTCCCGGACATCAAGCCAGAATCTGAGTTACCAAGATATGTCTGGGGCGGGGGGTGGGGGGGGGCGGGTTGCTCCACTATTGTTCTAGCACCTTCCCCTGATTCTGTCATGCTGGTGGACATGTCCTCGTGTGGCCTGAGGTCAACCCATCAATAACTCGCCCCTGAATTTGAATGTTGAGCCGGGGGTGGGTGGGGTGGAAGATGACAAAGCAGGAGTCATCCACGGCCTCGGCACCCAGAAAGAATCCACACCCCTCTGCCACCAGGCGCTCTCGTTCCTTTCTGAAAACGCTGCTCTTGTTCAGGCTTTCAGTTCTGCCAGCTCTCAGCGATCCATTCTGGTCGTGTGGCGGCACATCAGCTCATTTCTGTTGGAAGCAGCCCCAGAACCTACTGTTCCCTGTGCCCCGGGATCTCACTGCCTGGAGGGAGAAACAAGGAGAGATTTGGGTTCGGGACACTCGTTAGTGGTTATTCAGAGAGCTCCAGGCGCCCCGGAGAGCAGCCGTGATAAATATCTTACCCTCCGTTCCCCACCGAAGAGCCTTAAAGGGCAGCCTTGGGTGTTCCAATTATCCATCGCTGTGTGTAAAACTTTCCTCTGCTTCATGGTTTAAAAATATTGGATGAGGGGCTGGAATGATCGTAAAGCAGGTAGGGCAGTTGCCTTGCATAGGATCTGCAACTCATATTGTCTCCTGAGTCCTGCCAGGAGTGATGTCTGAGCTCAGAGCCAGCAATAACCCCTGAGCACCCCCAGGTGGGTCCTATAACCATATGTATGTTTGACGGATCATCCTCAGCGCTGGGATGATGGCTTGCCTGGGACCAGCAGGTTGGTTCTTGTGGAAAAACTCAGTGTGTATATGCAGCAGTGACCTGAGGGCTGGTTCAGGCAGATGACCGTCACCTGCGGGGAGAACAGGTAGAACTATCACAGGTGACTCCCAACATGGGCTTTCCATGTGGGGGCTTCTTACAGCATGGTGGGGTGGTCCTAAGAGAAATGATTCCAAATCAACCCAAGACCTCATTGGGACCATCTGGGTTCTTGGGACATGACTGTCTAGAGTCTATCCTGTCTCTGTGCCTCCAGCCCAGAGACAAAGGGGACACAGAGGCACATCCTGGGAGGGGACGATCAGACCACAAGGAGCAAACATGTGGGATTTTTGTCATGGTCACCTTGGGAAAGTGTCACCTCCCGCATGGCAGATCCGCGAGGACAGTAGCCACGTGACCTCCTGCAGTAGGTCCCTTGGAATATCCTGTGTAAATGGGGGCCACAACAGGAGACTGGGAGGTCAACCAGTAGGATAGGGCAGCCACAGGAAGTAAGCATGGTTGGCAGGGGGCTACAGTTCAGAAAAGATTGAGAATCACTGATCTAAATCATCTCATGAGCCATTAACATGCCCCAAATGGGAGGCAGACCACTGCTGTTTATCTGTGTCAGTGTGACAGATTTCCTTGGAAACACCAGCATGGCAGCCAAAACTTGTCTCCTGACAGGATAGGTGGAAGGATGGCTGGAGGGTTGGATGGATGGACGATGAATAGAAGGAAGAATGGATGGGTAGGTGGATGTATGGATGAGAGGATGATGTATTATGGAAGGAAGGAAGGAAGGAAGGAAGGAAGGAAGGAAGGAAGGAAGGAAGGAAGGAAGGAAGGAAGGAAGGAAGGAAGGAAGGAAGGAAGGAAGGAAGGAAGGAAGGAAGGAAGGAAGGAAGGAAGGAAGGAAAGGTAGATGGATGGATGGGTAGATAGGTGAGCAGATGGCTGGCTGGAAGACTGGAAGAATGGATGAATGATGGGTGGATGGGTGGGTAGTTGGGTAAGTATATGAATAGATGGGCAGAAGGATGAATGGATGGTTGGGTGGGTGAGTGCATGGTTGCTAGATGGATGACTGGAAGAATGGGTGGATGCATGGATGCATGGATGGATGGATAGATGGATGACTGAAGGGTGGGTGGATGAATGGATGGATGCATTGATGATGGATGGATGAATAGATAGATGGATGCATGAGTGTATGGGTAGGTGGACAGAAAGATGGATTGATGGGGAAGAGAAATGAAGGAAGGAAGATGATGGAAGAATGGATGGGTGATTGAATGAATCGAAAGAAGGATGAATAACTGGTTGGATGGTTGGATGAAGACACTAACCAACAACCTGGTGTTTTGCTCAGGACCTTTGCTTCTGGGTCTTTGGAAACCTGATCACGCCTCGTCGTCGTCCTCGTAGCTTCCTTTCCTGCAGTTCCGGAGGCCAGAGTCAGGGCGGGTTTGGACTCAGCTTCCGGGGAGAATGAACAACCTCGCCCCTCTATTCCTCTCGGAGGGTGCCCTTACCGCCTCTCCTTTCCTCCCTCTTCCCTGTCCCTCAAGTAGACGGGGCTCCTGGGTGCACCGTGCCCTGCTCTGGCCCGGGAGTGCCAACACGGGCCCCCGCCGGGACCGCGCCAGCCTGTTCATTCACACACAGCCACAGGGCGCCCGGACTCCCTCGCCAGCTCCAGGCCTGCGGCCGACTGAACCTTGGACCCTGCGGCCGGGGGAGTGTCTGTCCCAGGAGCAGCAGGCTGGAACGTGCTGAGGGATTCCAGAGAACTCTCTGGCTTCTGGCACGTTCTGCTTCAGTGGAAACCGAAACCTTGGCTCGGCGGGGGGGTGCTCGCCACCCCAGCTTCCGGGGGGAGCTGGGTTCAAGGCTCCCTGAAGAATGTGCGGTGTGGCCAGGGCTGGGCAGGGTGTGGGGGCACAGGACAGGTTCCCCAGGGGTGGGGGTGCCTTTCCCAGGGGCAAAGAGGGGCAAAGACTCCTCTTAGAAGTCCCCAGCGGGCCTGGTCCGGGGGCACATTCACGCCCGGGTGACCAGACCCTCAGGCCCTGCCGTCACGGTGCGTCTGGGACAATGTACCCTGGGGACCTCCTCATCCCGGGGGTTCGAGAAGCCGCGTCTCCCTTCCCCCACGGGGAAAGTCCAGCCTGGCCGGCCCAGAAGAAGAGTTAAGGGCCGCGTGCAGGAAGCTGGAGAGGGACAGGCCTGCCCCGTCCTCCAGCGCAGCTCCAGGGACCTCATTGGGGAAACTGAGGCTCTCAGGGATTTGGATGAGGTCACCTGTGGGGGTTGGTCCTGGGAAGGACTAGAGGCCCCTGGGGTGCAGGGGTGGGGCTGGAAGCCAAGAGGAGGATTCTGTGGGCTCCAGAGACCAGCTGGTCTGACACAGGTCTGGGGAGAAGCGCTGGAGGCGGGCCAGGCCCGGGAAAGGCCCCTTCAGTCCCGGGCCTCCATCCGGCCCCTGCTGTGCTGTGTGACCTCAGGCAGCGTGCCCACCCTCTCTGGGCGCCCCCTCACAAGTCGGATGTGGATGACAAGTGGTGCAGTAGTCCGACAGCTGCTTGTGCTTTTGCCCTGCTGTCTCCCCAGGGACCCTCGGGCTTCTGGCACGCGGGGGTCCCCACCCTCCCAGCCAGGCCTGTGCCCTGGGTGCAAGTCAGGCCCCCACCTGCAGAGCACCCGGAGGCTGAGGGCTCGGACCTCAGCAGCCCCCCTCCCCCACCATCATGACTGACTTTGGGGTCACGTAGCTCTCTGTGGGGGTGCCCAGCTGACCTCTGACCCCCAGGCAGCACCCCAGTCCTGGCCAGTGTTGGTGTTTGGAACTGTGCCCACGTGTCACCACGCCCCCGGCCGCAGACGGGGCTCCCTGGGGCAGGGGTACGGGAAGCCCAGCCTGGGCCTCCCGAGAGATGGACACTAGGAGTGGGCGGGTGACAAGCGTCCCCTGAGGCACCCCAGCCCGGTGCTCCCAGGAGACGGTGTGGGCGGAGCAGGGGGCTGAGGGTCAAACAGAGAGAGGGACCAAGCCCCCCCCTATTTTATGCGGCCTCTCCGAAGTGGTCTCCCACCACTGTGCCCCGGAACCCGAGGGCCCCTCTGGGGGCACTGTTGACAGAGTGTGAGCCCCACCAACTCCTGGGGGAAACAGTGGGTGGGAAGCGGTCGTGAGGTAACGGGGAGCAGGGCCTGGAACCTAGTAGATGCTCAAGAAACGGCAGCGGGAGGCTAAGGCCACCCTCAGCCAGGAGGCAGGACGTGCTGTCACACGGGGCCTTCAGCACCGCCCGGCTGTGTGGCCGGTTACCCCAGCACCAAACTGCCGAGGGGCCTCTGAGGGAGAGCTGCACCCCAACCCCAGCTAAAACCCACTCCGGGGTCGAGCCCCGCCAGCAGGAAGGCAACGGCGCCCCCTGCTGGACAGTCTTCAGAGTGGGCCCCAGCCGCCTTAGGAAGCGGACACCCCCCCCCACCCCGTCCCGAGTACTCACCTGGGCCGGCATCTCCTGGGTCGGCCTTCCTGCTCCTTAAGCCACAGCCCCGCTGGCAGTGGGCACCCGGAGTTAGACCCTTTCCCAGGAGAATCCTCTTGTGTGCAGGTCTGCTGGGGTGGGGAGGGAAACTCAACCCACCCCCTCCGAGGGGCCCCGGTGAAGACAGCCAGGCGCGGGGGAAGAGACCCATGAACAGGTATTACAGGCACATTTTATTGGTTTTTTTTTGTTTGTTTGTTTGTTTGTTTTTTTTTTTTTGCTTTTTGGGTCACACCCAGCGATGCTCAGGGGTTATTCCTGGCTTTGCACTCAGGAATTACTCCTGGCAGTGCTTGGGGGACCATATGGGATGCTGGGGATCAAACCCGGGTCGGCCGCGTGCAAGGCAAATGCCTTACCTGCTGTGCTATCACTCCGTCCCCTACGGGCACATTTTAAACCCTTTCTTTATCACTGGAGCACTGTCGTCCCATTGCTCATCGATTTGCTCGAGCGGGCACCAGTAACGTCTCCATTGTGAGACTTGTTGTTACTGTGTTTGGCATGTGGAATACACCGCGGGGAGCTTGCCAGGCTCTGCCAGGTAGGCGGGATACTCTCAGTAGCTTGCCGGGCTCTCCAAGAGGGGCAGAGGACTCGAACCTGGGTCAGCCGCGTGCAAAGCAAACGCCCTTCCCGCTGTGCTACTCGGAGAGCCGCTTGTCTCGGGAATCGGGCGCGGCTGGAAAGGCGGCCGCCCCCTCGCCTGGTGCTAAACCGTTCGTAGGCGACCTGCTTCTGGGTCAGGGTTTCGTCCGTAGCAGGGCAACTCCCTCGCTGCCATCCAGTGAAACCCTTTCTTCACACGGTTAAAAATAAAGCAATTCCCTCCAACCTCCCCACAGCAGCAGGGACTAAAACCCTGAGCCCAGGTGGGTTCTCGGTCAGGGCTGGGGGGTTGTGTCCCTTCTCCTCGCCCAGGTAGAGGGCTGCTGCCCCAGCGCAGTGTCTGGAGGTCAAGTCAAGGTCACCGCTGTCTCTGCTCTGCGCAGCCGGCTCCTAGCACGGTGGTCTCCGTTGCCCAGGCTGAGGGCAGGCAGGACACAGTGAGGGCCCGAGCACTCAGGGCTGAGCCCAGAAAGGGCAGGGGGCAAGCCCAGCCCTCTGCGACACACACCAGCGTTCCTGACCCGGTGGGCAGCGGGAGTTGCTCCCCCACCAGCATTGGCTGCTTCTGGGCCCCCTTGCTGTGTGCCACAGAGGGGCCCTCAATCTCCCCCCGCCCCCCCCCGCCAGACACACACCTGCTTCCCCAGGGCTGGGGGGCGGGGGAGCCCCCCGGGGGCTTCACCATCCACAGGTTCCCAGGAGCTAAGAGCTGGGCTCAGCCCTGCCATTCCGGGGTTGTCACTGCCTCCGTCTGTCCCGGAGCAGCAGGTCCTGGACAGACCCCAGACACAGGCCAGACACACTCGGGACAGACCCCAGACAGGCCCCAGGCAGGTGCTTCACAGGGACCCCCCGCAGGACCCTGCAGGGAGAGGCGCACCTGGTGTCCCTGCCGAGAGGAAGCGCAAGGCCTGGGTTCCAGGGAGGGGTCAAAGACGGAGAGAGCGCGGGGACACCTGGGCAGAGCTGGGCGGGGGTGACCCCAGCTTTCCACCTTCCTGGGGAGCTTCCCACGCCCACCAGGAACCGGGGGTGGTGGCACTCACCTGGGGCCGCCAGCCCTGGCCTGCCCTGGCCTGGGGAGGGGCCCAGCCTCAACCGGCCGTGGACCCCCTTTTCCTCTGGGCCTCCAGGCAGGGACGGTGCTCAGGAGATTAGGCAAGGGTTAGACATGATTGACAGCTGAACCGGAGACCGCGGGGCACAGAGGACAGAGCTGGGGAGGAGGGACAGGCCTGTCCTGGCAGCATGCATATTGCAGCACGTGCCGAGCCCCGGGGCCCTGGGGGTGCCCTGGTGGCCTAAGGGTTTGTGATCGTGAGGACAGGACTTCGGTCCCCAGGGCCCCCACACGCACCGAGTGTGGCTCTGCTGGACCTGGACGGTCGCCCAGAGCGGGCCAGCCAAGAGCACACGAGACCACAGCAGCAAAGGGAGGGTCCCCATGAGCACCACAGCTCAAAAGATGCCAGAGCACTTTAGCCAGGAGTCTCCCGGGGCCAGCACCAATCAGGACGTGCCCAGGTGGGTCTGGAGTGAGAGTAGGACAGCGGGGAGGGCATCTGCTGAGGGCACACAGCTGACCCGACTTGGATCCTCGGCACCCAAGCCTGCAGGAGTGATTCCTGAGCATGCCTCACACGTCCCGGACTCCTTCCTCTCCCCTCTCTGCCCACGCCCTCTCAGCGCTCACTGTCCGGCGCCGACTGGACCATCCTTCCTGGGGCCGGTTGCCCCCATGGGACCCGGGGCCCTTCCTGGCGTCCCTGTGAGCACAGCCCTGGGCGCGTCGGCCTCTCCCTCCTGCCGCTCAGTTCAGGCCTCGCCTTCCCTGGCGGCGTGTCCGTTACCGCTGCCCGGGGCTGCTGGTGTTTCTGGGGCGCACACGGGCTCTCCCCGGTGCTCCTGCCGAGGTTTACAGCCGCAGGCAGCAGGCTGTGGATTTTATGGCCCCCTCCATGGAGATGAGGGCCGGGAGGGGGGCCATGAGCCCTTCCCGGGCGTCCCTGCCGTTGGCCCAGCAGACGCCCGGGGTGGGGGACGGCCATTTGCAGGGAATCTGGCTTCTCTGCGGGTCTTGCTGCCCCTCCGTGTTTTGCTTGGCAGCGCCCTGGCCGGGCCTGTTCTGAGCGTCAGGTTGTGCCGGGCGCATGAGGTCTGTGTGCGGAGGAGGTGGTGGGCCTGCAGCCTCCGTGCTGTGGGGGCGGCGCCAGGCGGGTGCCAGGGAAGGAGCTCAGACCCCTCCATTGCTCGGGACATTGCTCTGGAGGAGGCAGCAAATCCAACTCACTCCCATAAAAGCCGTCTACACCGTGGGAGCCCAGGCTGGCTCGGGAGAGGATGCGATGTCAGGGTTCCATTACCCAGGGCCAGGGGAGCCGGGACAGGCCAAGGGGCAGGTGGGGCTGAGTGTCAAACGAGGACAAACGCTCCGCCTTGAGACTGTTTCCGGGATAGTACAGGGGTTAGAGTGCATGTCTAGCGCGCCTCTAACATGGATTGAATTCCCAGCACCGCACAGTCCCCTGAGCATTGCCAAGGCAAAGCCTGGGCATTCCAGCACCCTGGCTTGGTTTGGGCACCCCAGCACTGCAGGGCACCACATCACCAGATGATGGCATTGAACTACCAGCGGGAGGGGCTGGGGTGATAGTACAGCAGGGAGGGCGTTTGCCTTGCACGCACCCGACCTGGGTTCGATCCCTGGCATCCCATATGGTCCCCCAAGCACCACCAAGAGTAATTCCTGAGTGCAGAGCCAGGAGTAAGCCCTGAGCATCACCGGGTGTGACCCAAAAAGAAAATAAATAAATAAAATAAAATAAAAACTACCAGCGGGAATCACCAGTGGGGCCCCGAGACCTCCTAAGCACTGTTTGAGAGTTGCCCCAAAAGTTTTGAAAGAAGAGGTCAAAGCATTCATGTAATGCCATATATAGAGCTTTCTGACTACAGTTGTTCTTTTTCCACTAAGTGTAACAAACTTCACAGCCGACAAAGTGCAGAAACAGATCCTTCGTTAAAGGGATTTTTATTCTTCGGTCAGCAACAGCTTCTGTTGACTGACTTCATGTTCCCGGTGGACAGTTACCTCATCTGCCCACCACCCAAGTGTCCAGCCCCTCTGATGTCCCTTTGTTCCCTCTAGTCCATCTTGCCGTTCCTCGCCTCCTACCCCACGTCCCCTGGCGTGGTGACGTCAGTTTTGTTGTTCCACGCCAAGAGTTTGTCACTGACGCTGTTGGCTTGTTTTGTCTCTGCACACCAGAGATGAGGGAGATCATCCAGAATTTGCTCTCCCTCTGACTTATTTTGCTTCACACGATGTCGTGCAGTTCCGTCCAGGTCGCGGTGGACACCACGCGCCTCTCTTTCCTTATAGCTAGCTGCATAGTCTTCCAGGGATTGTTTCCCTGTGGTCTTTGGTTCATATCCCAGTGGCCCAGCGGGCAGAGGCTCCTGCCCACCACCTCCTGCCCCAGTGCCGCCTTTTTCAAGGTGGAACTTTGGACGTGGTGAGTCCCAGTCTCCTGTCTTCGCGCTCACAGTATGCACCTTGTGTCTCCAAAGAAACCTTGTCCTGCCCCAGGTTTCCCTCATGTCAATCCCTGAGTGCCATTTACTACGCGGCGTTCAAGGATGGACTTGAGTTTGTTTGTTCCGTTGACACAGGTGCTGCTCCTGAAACGCTTCTGCAGACAGAGCCGGGAGGGAGCGAGACGCCAAGAAGGCGCCCGGAGCCGCCTGCCCTCTCGACGTCAGCGCGGGGCGTTGCGTTCCTTCTGTTTCGTCTGACTTGACTTCTCTTTCCCCTCTTTTCTCTCAAGCCCACGTGGAAACCCCAACTTGTCGAGAACACGAGGGCTGCTACATGGACGATAGCCCTTAATTACACACGTGCCAGGTTCGACGTCCACAACAAGCGTGAGAATCCTGTGGACACAACTGCCACGTTTGAATTATGTCCCCGTCGCTCGTGTCAAGCTATTGGCTACTGGGAAGAAGGGACTTGGATAAGTTGATTCATTTCGTTTTTTCTGACACGATCCATCTTTTAATTTTATGTTAATTAAACCACTGGGAGATAGTTGCATAGTTGTTCGTGATTGGGTCCCAGTCATACGATGTTCCAATACCTGACCCTTCACCAGTGCACACTGCCCACCACCAGTGTCCCCAGTTTCCCTCCTTCTACCCCCAACCCCCTGTCTACATCTACTCTACCTCTACTCTATCGTAGGCACTTCTCTCTCTCTCTCTCCCCCTCTCTCCCTCTCTCCTCCTCCCTCTCTCCCTCACTCTTTCCCTCTTTCTCCCTCTCTCTTTCCCTCCTTCCCTCTCTCTCTGTCCCTCCCTCTGTCCCTCCCTCTCTCCCTCGCCCTCCCTCCCTCCCTCTCTCTCACTTCCTCCCTCCCTCTTTCTCTCTCTCTCTCCCTCTCTGGCTCTCTCTCTCTCTCTTCCTCTCTCCCTCCCTCTCCCTCTCCCCTTCCAGGCATTATGGTTTGTAAAATATGAAAGGCTATCACATCTATCCCTTTCCCTCCTCTCAGCACTCAGTTCTTGTCCAGATTGATCATTTCCAACAACCCTTGTCATGGTGGTCCCCTCCCTGTCCTAACCGCCCTTTGCCCTCCCCATCACTGTGGTAAGCTGGATGAGTTAAGCGTGCTTGGATGTTGGATCCTAACAGAAGACTGCATCCTTCTGAACAACGTGCACATGCAAAATCAACAAATGGTGTGTGTGTGTGTGTGTGTGTGTGTGTGTGTGTGTGTGTGTGTGTGTGTGTGTTGGGGGGCTGGGGATTACAGTAACCCTCTGTGTCTTGGCTTCTGGTTTTAATTTTATTCCCCAGGGCTCAAATCAGATGTGCATTCCTGGAAGCCGGATTCACTTTCCCCGGCCGCTCCCTCCCGCGGGAAGCGTCTCTCCGGGGTGGACACTCGGCCTCCGTGCGCGGCAGGCGGCCCGCAGGGAGCCTGGGCTTCTCGGGGTCTGTGATAAAGGAGGCCGGAGGCCCGCCTTGATTGTCCCAGGGAATGTGAAACCCTCACCGAAACACACTGATGGTCTGAGAACCCGGCAGGATTTAGCTCTGGGGAAGATGAGAAGGTCCCCAGAATTCATTCCCCGGGGCTCCCTCTAAAAAGGGGAGCAGGGGCTGGAGCGATAGCACAGCGGGGAGGGCGTTTGCCTTGCACGCGGCCAACCCAGGTTCGATTCCCAGCATCCCATAGGGTCCCCTGAGCACCGCCAGGGGTAATTCCTGAGTGCAGAGGCAGGAGTAACCCCTGTGCATCGCTGGGTGTGACCCAAAAAGCAAATAAGTAAATAAATAAATAAAATAAAATAAAAAGGGGAGCAGAAGGATTCCCTGGTCAGAGTGCGGCCTCCTGGGGTGCTAGTTGATCCAGCTCACATGGGCTTGCTGAGCTGCCCTGGCCCCGTAGGAGCCGGGAGGGTGCAGATTTGAGGGGGACACTCAGGACTCGGTTTCTCTGGCCTCAAGCAGGTGGCTGCTGCATCCTGAGATCTGTCAGCCCAGCTGGAGGCCCAGGAGAGCGACGCTGTCCCTCCGGTGTGAGTCCAGTGTGAGGGCCAGGGGGACACGGAGAGGGTTCTGGTCCGAGTCTGGAGACAGGGTGGGAGGCCGGTCCCAGGGCAGGAGAGCAATGACACAGACGGGGGAAGGTCCCCCTGCTCAGGCCTTCCTCGGGGGAGGCCCGGCCCAGCTGTGTGGACAGTCTGTTCTCCCGTCTGCTGACCGCGTGTGTCTCTCCCCCAGACTCCGCTCACAGACACACCCAGGGACTCTCTGGCCAAATACCTGGACACCCCGGCCTGGTCAAACAGACACATACAATGGCCTCTGCGTACTTGCGCCCCGCCCCCACGCCTCCGGTCACCTGGCCCGAGAAGGCGTCCTTCTTCCGGACAGGGCTGGCCCGGCCCTCTGTGCTCCGGGCCTTCCCCTCCGGCCCTGAGGGTCCTTCACGGCTTCTTTCTGCCCTCCTCAGAGGAGACGCCTCATTTGTAAGCAAGATAGACCCGGGGTCTTAAACGCTTCCCCCCACCCCCCACCCATTGGCCCAGTGCTGGGCAGCCGGAAGGCAGGCTGGGAGAGGGAGAGGCGGGCATCCCTGCCATGGAGAGGCTGGCGAGGCAGTGCCCGTTCCTTCGGGAAATTCACCCATCACACACACTGTGCAGACTTGCGGGATGCCGAGTCCAGGCACCTAAACCTCTACTGAGACCCAAAGGCTCGAGGGGGCTCCTTAGGCTCACGCATGCCGTGGAAGCACAGGCCGAGACTTGGCATAGCACGCAGGGGCCACTCAGCTGCCGTGCCCAGGCCTGACTCCCACTCAGCCATCTCACTCCTCACCCCAGCAGTATCTGGGGCCAAGTTCTGCCCCTCAAACCCATGAAACAAGCCCAAGCAATAGCACGGCGGGGAAGGCGTTGGCTTTGCACATGGTCGACCCAGGTTCGATCCCCGGCATCCCACAGGACCCCCCAAGCACCGCCAGGAGTGATTCCTGAGTGCAGAGCCAGGAGCAATCTCTGAGCATCACCCAAAAAGCCAAAAGGAAAAAGAACTTGTCTTTATTACTGCCTACAGCCATGCCACCCTGGACGTGCCCAATCTCATCTAACCTGCGGAACGGCTAGTGCTGATCCGGTCCAAGCCAGAGGGTCAAAGTCAAAGGCTTCTTGCTTGACTTAAGCAGAATTGGCTTCTGGTGCTTGATGCCAAAATGCCTCACAGGTGAGTGAAGATGCCGCCGTCATGGCCTAGTTTCCAGAACATTAGCTCCACCCGGCTAACTCAAGGAACAGAGATGTTAATAAAGGACGGGGGTCTGGAGCGATAGCACAGCGGGGAGGGCGTTTGCCTTGCACGAGGCTGACCCGGGTTCAATCTCCAGCATCCCATGTGGTCCCCCGAGCACTGCCTGGAGTAATTCCTGAGTGCAGAGCCAGGAGTAACCCCTGAGCACCACCAAGTGTGACCTCCCCCAAAAAAAATTTTAAAAAGACGTTAGAATCTTCCAGAAAGAAGGGACAGGAGGACAGCTATGTCTGAGTTCGCTGCGGACTCCCATAGGCTGAAGGAAGGGGTGTGACGTGGCCAGGATGAAGCACCCAGAGACTCACTGCGGCCTGTGGGGGCACTGGAGAGGACTGGCCAAGGCAGGAAACCTGGAAATCCTTCCTGGAGGAAGTGACGTTTTAGCTGGCCAGGTAGGATGAAAGAGATCCAGCAGCGGGAGTGATGAAACAAGTGAATAAAGTGTTTTGGGGTGACTGAGGGGAGCACAGGTGACACGTCCATCTGTCTAGCGCAGAGCTCCTATTTTCCCACAAGACTGAAAGGACTTTGGGGGCCCAGATGGGTACCTGGCTTCCCCCAGACCCCGCCAGCTGGGGGTTCTGGAAACCCACTTCCAACGCTTCCTCCGGCGGGGGCAGGGCCACGCCCGGAAGGCACAGTCTGAACCCGGGGACGGGCGCGGGGGGACACAGAGCCGCTCGCATGTCTGCAGCCAACCCCTCCCCAGCCCAGAGCCCGGAGAGCTGGGGGGATGCCAGCCCGCTCCCCCCCCCCCACCTCCAGAGCCGCCTGGATCTCCTTCCACCGGCCGGAAGCTTCCGGCGTGTTGAGGCCGTTGCCATGGGCCTGCCTCGGCGTCAGCCGCGAGGATTGAATCATGTTTTTATTTTTAGGCGTGGGTCACCGGGCCCTTTCACCCGCCCGCCCCCCCAGTTCCAGGCCCAGCAGCGCCTGGCACCAGCGGCTGAGGCAGGAAGTGGGGGTGGGAGGGCGGGGCGAGTGTCCAGCAGGAGAAGCCCCGTCCTGGGCCACTCTGTGTCCAGGCAGATGGGGGGCGCGGCCAGGCAAGGGGTCTCCCGGGAGCAGGCTGGGCCCTGGGAAGAGAGGGGCTGCGGGGGTGGGCATTTGCATCTGGTGGCATGTGACCAGGGTGGCAGGGAGCAAGTCCCAAGGACAAGTGAGGTCCACGGGAGTCGCAGACTCCGCAGGAGCATTTGTGGACAGGAATGAGCCCCCAGGGGGTCTCGGGGCAATGTCCCATGAGGGCCCAGAGACGATCGGGCAGGAACCAGGCTGGAGCCAGGCTTGGGACGGCCCTTCCCGTCCCTCGCCCAGCGGGGCCCGGGCATCTGGGCCGCCCAGGCTACCCTCCCCCCATCGCGCACGAGTCCCAAGGCTGACGCTGCCAAGTGTCCCCAGGGCAGGGGACCAAATTGTCCTTGGCGGAGGCTTAGTGGGATCTGGGGACTGAATAGACTGGGGACTCGGGAGCGGAGGGGGCGGACTTGGGTGCTAGAGGGTAAACAAGACCCAATTATGGGAACCAAGGGTGACCCTGACTTGCCCCGCACTGCTCAGGGCCCTTGGTGGCAAAGCCGCTGCCCCGAGCCCACAGGGCCAACCCGGAACCCGCTTTGATGTTCTCCGTGTCTCGTGGGGACAGGCCTGGCCCCAGCACTGGAACAAACTCATTTCTGTACAGGAAGGAGCCCGGCCCCCCGCCAACCCCTGCCCCAGGACGAGCCTGACCCCTGACCCCTGGCCCCCAGGATGACCCTGATCCCCAACCCCTGACCCCTGACCCCCCAGGATGAAGCCGACCCCCAACTCCCAACCCCAGGGGCCGCAGACAGCGGGCACCGCTCAAGGGCTGCCGGCCGCAGAGAAGCGTAGTCAGAACAGTGGGAGCCAGAGGCAGCCGGCAGAGACCCCCTGAGCCTGGAGTGGTCTGGGGTGAGGGTGAGGGGCCTGGGGACAGCGGGCTGCCGTCAGAGGGGAAGAGAGGCCGGGGCTCATTCTGGGCTAGAAATCCCTCAAGCTGGGGCTTGCGCGATGGTACAACACACGGCCAGCCTGGGCTGGATCCTCCATATCCCACATGCCCCCCTAAGCCCCGCCAGGGGGGACCCCCTGTGTCAGGAGTAAGCCCTGAGCACTGCCAGCTGTGGCCCCCAAAGGGGGGCGGGGAAGAAGAATATGGGATTTAAGATGACTCAGAGTTTTCTGATTAAGAGAAACTCATTTGGGTCTTGGACTGGAGCGATAGCACAGCGGGTAGGGCATTTGCCTTGCACGCGGCCAGCCCGGGTTCGATTCCTTCGCCCCTCTTGGAGAGCCCGGCAAGCTACCGAGAGTATCCCACTCGCACAGCAGAGCCTGGCAAGCTCCCCGTGGCGTATTCCATATGGCAGAAACAATAACAACAAGCCTCACAATGGAGACGTTACTGGTGCCTGCTTGACCAAATCAATGAGCAACGGGAGGACAGTGCGACAGGGCTAATTTGGGGCTTTGGGGCATTCTTCCGAAGCCCACTTCTAATGATTCTCGGCTAAGACTCCCAGGAAGATGCAGTGACGCCTGAGCCCTGCACTAAGACTCCCAGGAAGATGCAGTGACGCCTGAGCCCTGCACCCCAGCCCCTGACTGCAGTTATCGGCAGCATTAACAATCGTTCGGGATCAGCTCTCTGCCACAGCAGCAACAACCTGTGATCCAGGAGCCCCCCGCAGAGCTGCTACAACTCTTCTCCCGTCCCCCCAGGCGGGCTCAGCTGCGTGGCTCCTTGTGTGCTAGTCAGTGTGGCCCCCAAACAAACCAAAACAGGGGTTGTGGACAGCCAGGGGCTGTCGGCTGCGGCAGCAGGCCACGGGTCCGACAGCTTCCTAAGTGCCGGCCCACACGCGTCCTCACGGGGACGGCAGTTACAAGGGCTTTCCCATCTCTGCTCACTGTGGTCAGGGCCAGGGCCAGGGGGCAGCGGGAAAGTCCTGACTAGTCCTGTGCCCAAGAGAGGGGGCGGAGAGAGAGATTGGGAGGAAATCAAGCCATCCACCCCGCTAGCACAAGCCTTATTGACGAGATAACAAAATTACAGTCTTTACCACATTGGATTCCATGAGTGTGTATTATACTTTTAATCAGGATACCAAAAAAAAAAAAAAAAAGTAGCTATTTCCCCCTCTGAAGCAAACAGAATGCTTGGGAAATAAGAGAGGAATATTATGACGGTTACATGAGATTTAAATGTCAACACTTGAAATGTTTTGCAAATAGTGGGGTGGGGGAAGAGCTAGAAGGATGTGTGCCAAGAATCAGGGGGGCTGGGGGAAGCCGAGACGAGCATCTCCCCATCCGGCCTGCAGCTGGCTCTGCCTCGGGCTGAGGTGCTGAGATGTCGCCCGGATGCTCAGATGAGAGAGTGACAGCGCCTCTCGCCCTCTGTGGGCCCCTGCTCTCAGGGCTGGCCAGTCTCACTCTCCCGAGTGTCTCCTTCTCCTCCCTTGCCCCAGGCCCAGGTCACCTTATGCCTGTCCCTTGGGTCCCGCTAGACGGAGCCTCCTGGGAGCTCTGGAGTCCTGGTCTGTAATATGTCATGAGTGCTAACAATCAAAACCAGAGCAACTCCTTTTTCTGTTGTTTTTTTTTGAGCACTGTGTGCCTGGCAAGCATGCTAAACGTGTTCCCTGAATCGGCTCAAGTCATGCTCACAGAGAGGATGTGTGCTAAGCAGCTGTAATAAAGTGCTGTACACTTGGTGGCTTATCATAACACAGATGTGTTGGTTTTTTTTTATATATGCCTGGAGGTAAGGGATCTAGAAGTGAGACCACAAGCCAGGTACCAAGGAAACAGAACCAGGCTATGGGAGATCTATTCCTTAACTTTCTAGAGGTGATGGGGTATATTTTGGCTTGTGGCCCCCTCCCAGGAAAGATAACACAGGATGAATGGCTGGATGTATAGTAGGATGGATGGATGGATGGATGGTGAATGGATGATGGATGATGGGTGGATGGATGGGTGGGTGAAGGCGTATGATGGATGACTAGATTGATGGATGGATAAGTAGATGGCCCTGGTCCATGGGTGAGGGGGAGATAGTAAACGGGTGGGTGAATGGAATGAATGGGTGGATGGACAGATGAATGTTGACGTACGGGTAGATGAATGATAGATGATGGTTAAGGATGAGAGGGTAAATGATGGACAGATGGATGAATAGACAATGGATGGATGATGGGTGGGTGATGAATAGGTGGGGCATGGGTGAGTTGGTGGGTGCTGGCTGGTCAATGGATGATGGCTAGATGGATGATGAAGGGTGGATGGAAGGATGGATGGATGGATGGATGGGTGGGTGGATGGATGGGTGGATGGATGGGTGGATGGATGGGTGGATGGATGGGTGGATGGATGGGTGGATGGATGGATGGATGGATGGATGGATGGACAGGTAGGTGGTGGCTGGTGGATGTGGATATTTGGATGTCCAGAAAGTCCTTTGTTTCCTCTCAGTTCTCAAGTCCTTGACTTTGACCACTGGGAAGCACCCTCCTCTCTAGAACTGTCACGTTTCCTGTCTCCGTCAGCCCCAGGACACCTCCCACTCAGCTGTGTGTCTTCCCACACCCCCCACCTCCAGTTAAAAGAAAATAAGCGTCACTTAATCACCAGCAGTGCCACCCAGAGACGTCCAGTGAAGAGCTTCATTGTCTTATTTGTTGGAGAGTGTGGAGTATTTAATAGCTGTGTAGTGTTTGGGGGGGTGGCAAGATGTCTTTCCAGTTCTCCCCCCTCCCACCCACTGGCAACCCTATCGGAGGGTTTATGGGCTGGCAAGAGGCCACAGGGCTCCTGAGCAGATGCCTCCGGCTGAGCCCAGCCCTGGTGGTGCAGGTTGGGTGGTTTACTGGCGATCATTGGACATGGCACAGTGGGTCCTGATGTCACTGATGCCCAGTGTTTGGAGAGGGGGTGTGCTTCCGCCCTCCATCATTAGGGCCCATGACATCATGGAATTTCCACCCACAAACCCCGAAGCTTGAAACACTCACCAAGAAGGGACAGGTAACTAGGGCTGACTCAGTGCTGTGCCACCCTGGGCAGACCTATAACCTCTCTGGGCTCTTCAATGACGAGGGAGAGAGGGAGAGCAGAGCCAGTTCACGATGACCGTGCTCAAGGGAGACACAGTCTACACAAACCCGGAGGGAGGCACGTCCCGAGCTCAGACTGATCTCAGGCCAGTGGGCGGCCAGGTTTACAGCAGCAGCCCCCGAGAAGCAGACAGGCACGCGGCCGGGTCCACAGGGACGCTTGTTTTGTTGAAACGCCACGATCCCTACACTGTCCGTGGCAGGGTTTCCTGCACACAGTGTCCCAACGCCTGATCAGTCACCAGCATCTGCTTCACCCTGCCACGGCCGCGGAGACCCTTCCCAGACACCCCACGCCCCATCCGCCCGGTTAGCTCTGAAAGGCAGTGCTCAGGTCAGGCTTAGAGTTTTTGAAGCAAAAGGGATCTTGGGGATTATTTATTTATTTATTTGTTTGTTTGTTTTTTGGGTCACACTCAGCCATGCACAGGGGTCACTCCTGGCTCTGCACTCAGGAATTACTCCTGGCGGTGCTTGGGGGACCATATGGGATGCCGGGGATCGAACCCGGGTCGGCCGCGTGCAAGGCAAACGCCCTACCCGCTGTGCTATGCTCTGGCCCCCTCTTGGGGATTATTTAAACCAAAGATACCAAGACCTGGGGACCATATACATCTACACACACACACAAAACACTGAATTTTTTTTTAATGTGGAGTACTCTATTTATTCAGCCATTGATTAAGCTGACTGAATTGGGCACAAACTCCACATTACTTTTTTTTTTAACTGAATCACCGTGAGATACAGTTACAAAGCTTTCATGTTCGAGATTCAGCCGTACAATGATCAAACACCCATCCCTCCACCAGTGCACACTCTCCACCACCTACACTGAAATTTTTTTTTTCTTTTTTGGGTTACACCCGGCGGTGCACAGAGGTTACTCCTGACTCATGCACTCAGGAATTACTCCTGGTGGTACTCGGGGGACCATATGGAATGCTGGGAATCGAACCCGGGTCCGCTGCATGCAAGGCAAACGCCCTACCCGCTGTGCTATTGCTCCAGCCCGTACACTGAATTTCTTAAGTTTTCAAAATTAAAAGTGTTCCTGTGGTTGGCGGGAGTCACGGACATCGGTTGTGGTGCCGACAGACGCCTGGCCTTGTGCCGAGGTCACATGCTTGCTCGTGGCACGCATGGTTGTGGCATGTGGGACCCCGCTTGGCAGAGCGACGGGCCTTGAGCCTGGCCCTTGGGGTGGCACCGAGGCTCCAAGTCATGGCCGCATGCAGGCAGGCAGATACTTTGCTTCTGAGCCGTCCCCATGGCCCTACCATCATTTTTTTGGTTTGGGGCCCAAACCCCAGGTTGCTCGGGTCCGTGTGGTGCTGCTGGGGTTCGAACCAGAGCTCCAGCCCTGTGAGCAAGCCACCCCTACCATTTGCTTTTAACTTTAAGATCCAAAATCATGAGGGGCTGGAGTGATAGCACAGCGGGTAGGGCGTTTGCCTTGCACGTGGCCAACCCGGGTTCGATTCCCAGCATCCCATAGGGTCCCCTGAGCACCGCCAGGAGTAATTCCTGAGTGCAGAGCCAGGAGTAAACCCTGTGCATCGCCGGGTGTGACCCAAAAAGCAAAAAAAAAAAAAAAAAAAAATCAAAAATCATGAATCACGAATCATCTCAAACACGGTCAGACTCTGTCACCCAACGCTGGCTCACCTGCGAGATCCCCGCCGGACGGGACCCCCAAACGCCCATCGTCAGGGGCTCTGAGCTGGGGCGAGCCCATGCTGCCCATGCCTGGTTCTGTCAGCACCAGCGCGTCGGGGCCCAGAGTCAAAACCCCCCTCAGAGAGATACAGAAATGAGGGCTGGAGGGACAGACGTGGCCCTGCCCTCCCCGTCCATGGACGCGGAGGGTCTCTGGAGTCCCTGGGGGAGGGGGCAGGAGCAACTCCTTCTGAGCCCCTCGCCCAGCGCAGCTCTCCCCGAGCCGGGCCCGCCGTTTCCTCAGCTGAGCAGGGCTGCCCCCGTGCTGCAGGTCTGCTGATACGCCGTGACTCTGCGTGCCCGCCCCGTGCCCGCCCCATGCCCGCCCCATGCCCGCCCCGTGCCCGCCCCAAGCCCACCACGGGCCACAGCCCGCTCCCGAGGCCAGTGGAAGGACGCTCTGGATGGACGCGCGGGTACTGTGACGTGGGTGATCATCCAGTGGGGGTGCGTGACCCCCCCCCATACAAGGCTCCTTCCCCGAGGGGCTCCGGCATAAATGCCAGTTTTGGTTCGTGCTGAGACAGTCTGTGGGAGGTATTCTCACACCCCGGGGGCAGCGGGCCTCTCCACCCCGCGGCTGCGTGTGGCAGGGAGCCCGAGGCTTAATTAAATGCAGTTGCTGTCTTTACAGCCCCCGAGTGCCCGACCCCCGCTCTGACCACAGTTGGTGAAGCTGCTGGCCCAGAACTGACTCTGAGGCTGCCTGGACCCCCCCCCCCCGACACACACACCCCATGTGCAGCAGCGCATGAATGCACCGCGGGGGGTTTCCCTCAGCCCCCACTCAGAGAGAGGAAAGTCCCTCTCTCCCCTGCCCAGGGCGTCCTCCAGTGACGGCAATGTCCAGAACGGAGAATGGCCGCCCCCCAGTTAACGTTCTGGCCCACACCAGGCTGCGAGGCGGGGAAGGAGCCCCAGAACTCCAGTACCCCAGAACCATCTCGAAGGAGCGCCAGCCCCATGCGTGTGTCCCCAAGGCCCGGGCCCTGGCATGTGTGCCTAGCGGTCGTGTGTCCATAGGCGTGTCTCTGTGCCATGGCATGTTGACACAAGAGTCTGGTCTGTGGGTGGTACAGACCTGCAGGCACACAGGCTGTGTCTGTGTGTGTCTGTGTGTCTATGTGGCTGTACCTATGTATGCTGTGTATGACTGTGTATGTCTGTGTGTCTGTGTCTGTATCTGTGTGTCTGTGTCTGTATCTGTGCGTGCTGTGTTTGTGTTGTGTAACGATGTGTGTCTGTGTGTGCTGTGTCTGTGTGTGCTGTGTCTGTGTTAATATGTGTGTCTGTGTGTGCTGTGTATGTCTGAGTATGTCTGTATGTGCTGTACCTGTATATTTGTGTGTGTCTGTATGTTCTGTGACTGTGTGTCTGGGTGGCTGTATCTGTGTGTGCTGTGTATGTCTGTCTGTGTGTCTATATGTCATGTAACTATGTGTCTGTGTGTGCTGTGTATGTCTGAGTGTCTGTGTGTGCTATGTGTGTCTGTGTGTGTCTACATGTGCTATGTGTGCACACAAAGACGTGTGGAGTATAGGTCTTGTATCCCCTGGGTGGGAGGTGTGTGATCCCATGTGTGTTTCTTTCCTGTAGGTTTGGTTTTTGGGGCCACACCCAGCGGTACTCAGGGCTGACTCCTGGCTCTGCCGGCAGGGATTGAAGCTGGGTCAGCCGTGCCAGGCGAGCGCCCTGTTGTATTGAAAGCAATACACCTCTTCGGTACACCTCTCCCCCCCCCCCCGCCCACTGTGGTTTCCATAGACACCATCTCCTCCCTTTACCGCCACCAAAAAGTCACAAGACCAAGTGTCCTGTTTTTGTTTGTTTGCTTGGTTTGTTTGGGGGCCACACCGGGCGATGCTCAGGGCTTACTCTGTAAGGACAGAGGTTATTTGCTCTCTGTTTTAACCTGGTTTTTTTTTTGGGGGGGAGCTTGAGGGGGCTTTTTTGGTCACACCGGGTGATGCTCAGGGGTTACTCCTGGTTCTACACTCAGGAATTACTCCCAGCAGTGCTCGGGGGACTATTATGGGATGCCAGGGATTGAACCCCGGGTTGGCTGTGTGCAAGATGGATGCCCTCCCCACTGTACTATCCTGTGCTGATGGTATCATGGTGGGCATAGCTGCCTCCCACTGTACTATCCTTCCGGCCCCAGTTATTTGCGTCTCCTGTCCTAAAAGCACCCCTAAAGATTTGGGAGCTCAGACAGACTGTTGTTTCCTCTAGTCGATTACTTTTAGGGATTTCCCCAGGACCTACCAGGGGGCCAGTCTGTGAAACTGCTCTAAGTCGCCCTCATTTATCTCCTCCTCATCTTTCCTGGCTCCCAAGAGCAGCTCCGGGGGCCGGAGCAATTGTACAGTGGGGAGAGCATTTGCCTTGCATGTGGCCGACCTGGGTTCGATCCCTGGCTTCCCCGAGCTGCCCAGGAGTGATCCCCAAGTGCAGAGCCAGGAGTAAGCCCTGAGCATCGCCCGGTGTGGCCCCCAAACAAACCAAGCAAACAAACAAAAACAGCTCCTGTGTTCCGGGCAGCCGCCACTAGCCCATGTGTGTGTGTGGGGGGGGGGGGGGCAGTGCAAGGAGCCCCCTTGCCGCAGAGCCCAGGAAGACTGGGCAAGCAGCTCCAAGATCCGAGCTCCGAGGGGATTTCCAGGTACCACCTGGAGCCTGGGCTGAGCTAGTGTCTGTGAAGGGCTGATGGGAAACGGTTCCAGCCTTCCTAGGCTAAGAGGGGCCGGTGCAGCCGCGACTGTGCCACTGAAAACAGCCACTTGGTGAGCAGAGAAGATCATTCCCTTCCTCTAGGGCTGTCGGCAAAGGGGCAGGTGCTGGATTTCCCCCGCAGGCCAGCCCCGGTCCTGGAGGGCAGGAAGACCAAAGTTCCAGAAGTCTCCGTCTTTGTTCTGGAGCCAGGACGGGCGCTAAGGGCACAGGCCCAGGGGCGCGGCTGGCCTTCGGCAGCAGACAGGCGTGTGTGAGAAGCCGGAGGGGCTCACCTACAGCAGGAGCTCCGCCGTGGGTGCTCGGAAAACATTCCTGTCAAGCTGAGTGTTGAGTCTTGAAACTCAGCGTGCTCGACTCTTGACATAGCTTCAAGATGACCAGATGGGGGCCGGAGAATGCTCCGGGCACATGCCTCCCAATGAGGGCTTGATTCCCGGCACCGTAGGGTCCCCCGAGCACAGCTGGGTACAGCCCTGGAGCCCAGCAACATCCAGGCGGCCCAGGTGGGCCATTGCACCACGGGACCAGAGCAGCTTAGAACCACTGGCCGGGTTGACTGAGAATTCCCGTGGGCACCCCTCCCCCTTTCTGAGCACTGTATGTGGAGAACCCTCCAAAACAACAGAATGACCAAATGCCTGAAAAGAGCAAGGTTGCTGGCACAGGAGAGATAGTACAGCGGGGGGTAGGGGGTGGAGGGTGTTGGCCTGGCACGCAGCCAACCTGGGCTCCATCTCCGGCAACCCACATGCTTCCCAGTGCCTGCCAGGAGTCAACCTTGGCTGACTGACTGACCTTGACCTTGACCGACCTGGTGCTGACCAGGTGTGGCCCCAAAACAAACAAAGCAAAAAGTTGTAGATGGGGGGCTGGTGCGATAGCACAGAGGGTAGGGCGTTTGTCTTGCACACAGCCGACCCGAGTTCGAATCCCAGCATTCCATATGGTCCCCTGAGCATCGCCAGGAGTAACCCCTGCGCATTGCCGGGTGTGACCCAAAAAGCAAAAAAAAAAAAAAAAAGTTGCAGATGGATAACAAGGAGAGGCTGGGGAGAGATTTGTGGGTGACCCTTTTGGGGAGGGCCTGGGGAGCAAGGATTGATGTTAGGGTCCCCTACCCTCACCGGAAGCCCTTCTATCTTGATAATAAGGGGGGCACACCCCATGGGCCCCTGCTCTCCCAGCTGCCCCGGTGTTTGCTCAGGAACAAAGCGTGCGCCGGGGGGCAGAGATGGGACAGCGGGTGTCCGATGACTTTGTGCAAAGGCTTCAGGCGAAGGCTGAGCAGGGGGCAGAGGAAGGCTCATTCGTCACCCCTTAAGCTCCCCAAGTGTCTCCGCATGCCGCAGAAGAGCTGGGCGGGAACCTCTTTCCCCCCTTTGTGCCAGTCTCCGCGGTGCCCCTCAGTACCCCGTGGCAGCAATAACTACGGGGAGGTGCCAGGGGACAGCCAGTGGGCGCGCCTGGCGGGGCAACTCTCGCCCCTGAAAGAGGCCAAGTGCCCTGGGTGTGGAATCTCAGGCTCGCTTGGTGCCCTCAACCCTTCTGAGGCTGCTGGGCACCCCTTAGTGGCCCTTAGGACGTCCTCTCGCTAAGTGGAAGGTCAGCAGCAGAGGCCGGGTGGACTCTGGAGTCAACGGCGATTCGTATCCCCAGGGCCCACGAACGCCCTCAAGGGACACTCCAGGCCCATCACAGTAGCTCAGGGCGATACTCTGGGGTACTAGAGCCCCAGGGCTCAGGGGGATGGGTGAGAGGCCGTGCTTCTCCAGATCCCGTCAGCAGAATCTCGGGGAGAGCTGGGGCGGGAGGTGACTGAGTCGGGGGTCTTCACCCCCCTGTCCATGGCCCCGTGCCAGCGCCCGGGTGGAGGAGGGCTGGAAGCCCTCTCCACGTGAGTTCTGACTGCGGCCCAAAGACAACCCTCTGAAGGCCAGACAGCACCCACAGGTGTGAAAGGCTGAAGGATGCTGAGCTAAGTCGCCCTTGATGAACTGGTTATGATGAGCCTTGTGCCAGCCCTCCGCCCACGCCAACCCATCTCCCCTCAGCTCCACAACCCACGGGAGGTGGATGTGATCCAAGAAAATGGAAGAAATTCAGACGAGGCCCCAGAAAATGGAAAATTGTAGTTGTCTCGCTCCCGAGGTCACACACGGTCCTGCGGCACGAGCCCAGGGGGAATGGAACCGATAGTGAATCTGCATCTGGAACAAGTTCCCACCCCCCTACACACACACACACACACACACACACACACACACACACACACACACACACGACACACACACACACCCCTGGCCCCTCATTGTTCAGGGGCAAGGCCAGGAGAGAACCCCTGCGCCTCTCCTTGACACCATAACACAGTATCTTTTATAAAAAGGTCAAAAACCTTAGGGGAGGGGCTAGAGCGATAGCACAGCGGGAAGGGCGTTTGCCTTGCACGCAGCCAACCCAGGTTCGATTCCCAGCATCCCATATGGTCCCCCAGCACCACCAGGAGTAATTCCTGAGTGCAGAGCCAGGAGTAACCCCTGTGAATGCTGGGTGTGACCCCAAAAGAAAAAAAAACACTGTAAACATGTAAACATTGTCATCCCGTTGCTCATCGATTTGTTCAAGTGGGCACCAGTAACGTCTCTCATTGAGAGACTTACTGTTACTGCTTTTGGCATATCCAATATGCATGGGTAGCTTGCCAGGCTCTGCTGCGTGGGCTCGATACTCTCGGTAGCTTGCCGGGCTCTCTGAGAGGAGCGGAGGAATCGAACTCAGGTTGGCCGCATGAAAGGCAAACGCCAACCACTGTGCTATCGCTGGGGGCCAGAGAGATAGTACAGTGGGTAGGGCATTTGCCTTGCATGCAGCCAACCTGAGTTCAATCCCCAGATGGTCCTCAGAGCCCACCAGGTGTGATCCTGGAGCACACGGCTAGGAGTAAGCCCCGAGCACAGCAGGGTGTGGTCTAATTACTTGAGAATACATTGTTAAAAGGGATTCCCCCAAGCACAAAGCTCCCATACATTTGTACCCCTAAGATCAGCCTACCACATTCGTCAATCCCAAGAACTAGCGTAGGTCCAGTGGCCGTTACTGAGGACACTGCCAGCTTCCTCCGAGTTTCCTTTTTCATTCACGTGCTTGTACCCTGCCGGGATTCCGTCCAGGAAGGCACCTGGCATATTACCTTAGTATTCTTTTCATCTTCCCCTTTGCTCATTCCGAAGCAAAGGGGCCTTCACGGCTTGGCCATGTTCATGGAAAGGAAGTGGCCCCACCAGGCAGAGTGGCAGGACTGCTGGACAGACCCCTGGACTTTCTGTCCCTCGGCAGAGAAGCCCCGCGCAGACCAAGTGGGAGCTAGGAGCAGAGACCAGAATCTGTGCCGAAACAGAGCTAAACCTGGAAGCTACGAGTGCTGGAGGCCCCCAGAAAGTTGGGGGTCTCTCCTCGGCAGAGAGTCACTGCAAGGGCAGAGTGAGCCGGGCTGGTGTGGCAGGGACCCACGGGTGAGCAAGGCGCCACCCATCGTGGGTTTTCCACATGGGGTGATGAATCTCGCCAATTAAACATGTCACAGCTGGGCTTGGGAGCCACAGATGAAAACAGGAAAGATAATTACTTCCACAGCACGCCTCCTCAGGAATAAAAAGACCAAACCTACATAGCCAGAAAAATGAATGAATCACGCAGACACAAGCATGGGAGAGGACAGGGGGAGAGAGAGGAGAGGGCGAGAGGGCGAGAGAGAGAAAGAGAGAGAGAGAGAGAGAGAGAGAAAGAGAGAGAGACAGAAAGAGAGAGAGAGAGAGAGGGAGAGAGAGGAGAAAGAGAGAGAAAGAAGAGGAGAAAGAGGAGAAAGGAGAGAGAAGAAGAGAGAGAAAGGAGAGAGGGGAGAGAGGGAGAGAAAGAGAACTTTATAGATTTGGAAACCTTGTCTTATGTCATTTTCACCCAGACTGGTGAAACATGTGACAATCACATGTTTAGCCATGCCAAACATGTGATTGTCAAAGAAAGGGAAGTGGGGGCTGGAGTGCTAGCACAGCGGGGAGGGCGTTTGCCTTGCACGCAATCAACCTGGGTTCAATTCCCAGCATTCCATATGGTTCCCAGAGCACCGCCAGGAGTGGTTCCTGAGTGCAGAGCCAGGAATAACCCCTGTGCATCGTCAGGTGTGACCCCAAAAAAGTAAAAAAAAAAAAAAAAAAAAAAGAAAGGGAAGTGGAATTGGTCTTTCTGCTCAAACCAGGGGTTCATTTCTCTGATTTTTGCTTTTTTGTTTGTTTGTTTTTACCACCCTGAGGATGCTCCTGGGCTACTCCTGGCTCAGTGCTCAGGAAACTGCATGGTGCTGGAGTTGGAGGCTGGGCCTCCCACATGTGAAGCCTGTGCACCGGCCCTTTGAGCATCTCCCCAGCCCTGAAAATGGGGGTTTGGGGGATGGTGGGGGGCGTGAAAGATCCTGTCATCTAAAGATTCATTTGCAGGAATGGACAGGGACCCTGCGTTGGTCCGTAAATGACAGCACTGCTATGACGCAGATTGAGGCTTCTGTGACCAGCTAACCAGGGCTCCCGCGAGGCTGAGCACCTCGGGGAAAGTCTCTGCGGAGTCTACACTATTTGGGGCGCGACTAGATAGGCGAGGGCCTGACCCGCATGGGACCCCAATATGCCAGCGGGGCTCCCTTCTTCCTGCTGTACGGCCTCCTTGCAGCAAACCAGCCTCCTTACCGAGCTCTGAAGCGAGTATGTGACAGCTAACAGGCCCTGGCTCTTGGGGACCGTGCATATGACTAGCATGCTGGCCAAGCTGTCTGCAGCGTCACGGCTCACAAGCCGTCCACAACAAGCAGGACACCGGCCACCCGTCACTTCTTTGTTTTCTAGGACTATAATTGACAGCAGCCGGACCTGTGCTTAAGAATGAGCCATGGCCCCGCCCCTGGTGCCTGATTGGCCATTCCCGGAACTAACCCACCACTCTGATTTGTTACACAAGAAAAGCGGATATCCTAAAGACCAATCAGATCATCTCTGATATGCACCGTCGGATAATATATATAGAGGTCCCTGCCCCACTTCCCAGAGAGAAAGTGACTCTTGTGTTTTGATGTGAGCATTAACACAGTGGTGACATGAATGACTGTCGTTTCACCTGTTGGATCATGATCCCCCTGGTGGGGGCAGGGACCCCGGAACCCCTCACGGTCAAGTCGACTTTTCATCCTCGCCTCTTGCGCAGTGTAGCGTGAGAAACTCAGAGAGCGCCCTGAAGGCTGTAGCATCAGGGGGGTTTGCCCCAGCCTGGACCCCGATTCTAGAATGTTCTCTCACGTGAAAACCCTGTGAACGTGGTATCTTAAACCTGCTATCTACCTATTACCAGTCAGTTACGGAAGGAGGGACCCCAGCTGCGTTCTCCTCCCCACAGTACAAAGGGCTTCTTTGTGCTCTGGCCGGGGGCACTGTGCTAGGAGCGTCACGCCCAACAATGCCTGGGGGAGGATGCGGTCCAGGGATTGGATCCCGGCTTCCCACATACTTTGCCTGTGATCAACACACTGAGCTCTTTCTCGGGCTCTACGCAAAGGATTTCTTAGAATAAACAGATTATGAAAAGTCCACTATTTTGTTATTAAAATAAAGGTAGGTTTAGGGGCTGGAGTGATAGCACAGCGGGTAGGGCGTTTGCCTTGCACGCGGCCGACCCGAGTTCGAATCCCAGCATCCCATATGGTCCCCTGAGCACCGCCAGGGGTAATTCCTGAGTGCAGAGCCAGGAGTAACCCCTGTGCATCGCCAGGTGTGACCCAAAAAGGGAAAAAAATAAATAAATAAAAAAATTCTATCCTATAAAAAAAAATAAAAAAAAATAAAGGTAGGTTTGTAGTTTTGTGGTTTCTGCCTTGAGGATGAGGTGGTTCCTGGTCCCTCTCTTCATTCTGGGGCAGGGACCACCCCCACTTTTTCAGAAACCAACACTGTCCTCCCCTCGCACCTGCAAGGCACAGCGACTTGGAGGGGGGAATGCCCCAATCTGGGTGCTGTGTCATACAGGTCCTGCAGGGACCTGATCTGAGGGCTGGGGGGGTGGGTGCCTCGGGAGGCCCCTGATCCGGGCCTGTTTGCGGACCCCCCTGTCTACTCAAGGTGCAATTTGGAATTTTCAAAGCCCACTTGGCCTGTCTCCCTAAGTGTGTCCTGGATGTCTGGGAGACACCGCCTGTTTCCAAGGCTCCTTTCCAGGGGATGCTGATTCTCAGGCTGGGGTGAGGGGGGCCCCCACTCCTTCGATTCTGCCTAAACTGCGCCCCAGTTCCGCTGCTGCCAGGGAGTTTAAATCAGCTCTAATTTAACAATCAGCGCATCTGAGCACACAACTGCCATCTCCTCGGCTGACAAACCCCACTCCTTCAGAAAAAGGATTTCCAAAGCTGAGCAGTTCGTTGATCAAAAGAGTTTTCTTTCTTCTTTCCAAAAACAAAGTAGCTGAAACTTTTAAAAATCCTTGAGGACAGCACAGCCAGCCAGAGAGAGAAGATGAACCTCAGTGGGATCTTCTCGGGCAGAACCCGGCGGCTGCCAGCAGGGGGCCCCGGCGCCCCACTGAGCAGTCTGGGCTTTTGAGAACCGAGATAACGAACACTCACCTTCGCAGATGTCACTGGGCTCCACGCTGTTCGCCTTCCCAGAAAGTTCTCGCCAGCACGTTTCCAATCAAGAAGAGGACAGGCATGGCGCTGGTGCCCATGCATTGGTGAGTGCCCAGTGTGCCCTGGACACTGGCCCCACAGAAACACACAGTCACACACGCACACCTACTGATACCACACACTCATACACACATATGCTCACACACACATTCATGCACATGCTTACATACATACACACACACTAAGACAACACACACATACATACACTCTTGCTCACACGTATTCATGCATGTGCTTATATATATGTACACACCCTAATGCAACACACGCTAACACTTAACATTCATGCACATGCTTATATACGTATACACACACTAAGATAACAAATGCATACACTCACATGCTAACTTGCGTATATACACTTACACATGCATACAGACTTGCTCACACATATTACATGCTTACATATATACACAAATACAATACCTGCACACATACACTCATGCTCCCATTCATATGTATAGTTATATACATTTATACACACTTCTACAATACATGCATACATATATTCATATGCTCACACATACATTCATGTGCTTACATACATATACACTCATAATACACACACGTACATACACTCACACACATGCAGGCATACATGCACACACACGCACACATGCACACTGTCAGGCCCTTTGGCTCACACTGCATGCATGAGACCCCAGGGACAGTGAGCAGAGGGTCAGTCCCAGGTCAGCACACCAGGTCTTTAGGGGGCCCTGATACGTGTTTGTGTCTGATCTTGGCTCGGGTGCAGCAAAAGCTGCAACACTCTGCAGGACCTGGGGGGTGGGGAGGTGGGGCCCTCAGCTCCTGGGTTCCCCCTACGGGAACAGCCACAGCCCCTCCTTCCCCAGCAGGGTGGAAAGGAGGCTCTAGGCCATTCCTGAGAGGGGTCTGTCCCCTCTGGGGAATCCGAGACCCCTGTGAACGACTCCGGCCACTCTCTGGACAAGGCAGTTGAGCACTGACCAGAGAGCAGCTGTGACACTGCCATGGCACCATGATGAACAGAGCTGGGATGGCCTGTTCTAGAAGGTTCCAGAGGTTCTGGCTGGTCTGTTGTATGAGGGTTTTAGGTCATTAGCTGCTCAGGGTTTGTGAGTGCTTTTAAATTTAAAAACAAATCACTCTCTTTTCTTATGGAAGGGGTTTCTCTTGTGGCTGAAACCCAGGAAGAAAAGTTTTCATCCTTCGAATCCAGCCCTTGGGGGGCAACACCTGTGAGTTCTGTTGATGGCAGCCTCCTTCATGCCGGCCTGTCGGAGGCTGCATTCAGCTGTGAGTCTTAGAAACCCAAAGTCAAGGGGCAGGAGCAATAGCACAGCGGGTAGGGCATTTGCCTTGTACACGGCCAACCTGGGTTTGATTCCCAGCATCCCATAGGGTCCCCTGAGCACCACCAGGGGTAATTTCTGAGTGCAGAGCCAGGAGTAACCCCTGTGCATCGCCGGGTGTAACCCAAAAAACAAAACAAAACAAAACAAAGAAACCCAAAGTCAAGGCTCACACAGGGCCCCTGAGAAGTGGTGGGTAGTTTCAGCTCATCAGGTGAAAGAAACCAGGGCCATAGGTTCTAATTCTGACTCCACGAGCACAGTGCAGCTGCCAGAGCTCCAGCCACCGCAGGTCTAGTCCAGCAGGGAAAGGAAGAAGGGCACAGAAGAAAAAAAAATTGTGCTAGCTTCAGTCTCAAAAAGCAAAGGCCCCCCCCCCCCCCGCCTTACCAATCTTCACAAGGCTTCCCGTTTGCGATTCTCTGAGTAGAGTAACGCTTCAGGGACCCAAGGCAGGGCGACAGGGGAGGGAGCAGCCAGGGCATGTCCCCCACCACAGACTCCCGATGCGACTTCAGAGGAAGCCGGTGACACCTCCAGATTCACAGAGCAGGCGGGGCCTTGCCCTCCAGAGCTCTGGGCTGGCCCCCACCCAAGGGCCCAAATACACCACCCACCCAAAAACTGGCCAGTGGGGAAACGTGAGCTTCGCAGATAGGAATTCCCTGCCAGAAATTAACGGGGCCCGCCCCACTGCCCGGCTCAGGGCCGCCGTGGCACCCAACTCCTCTCCTCAGCCAGAGTGGGGCACCCACTCTCCTCTAGAAACCCAATCCACGTCTGGGTCTGCAAGCCTGAGAGACAGGGGAGTGGAGGGACAGCCAGGCGGGGACCCCGGCTTCCAAATCTCACACCGGTCATCCTACACTCCACCTGCTTCCGCCTCCAGTCGCCCTGCGACCTATCCCCACCTTTGTGTGTGTGTCAGACTTGTACACACGTGTGCACACACACATCACATGCACAAGCACGCACACACTTACACATGCATGCACACAGCACATATGCAAAGCATGTGTGCAAACATGCTCTCAGGCAAATACACATGTGCACAAACACACATGCAAGCACGTACACCCGTGAGTACGCCAGATGCCCACAAGCACGCACACATGCATACACGCATGCACACACAGACGCAGAGCTGAGGCGACGCTCTGGGGACAGAACCCAACATCTGAGAGTCGCCGCTGTGGCACAGCCCCCGTGGAGTCTGCAGCTGGGGCAGCTGTTCAGACCCACAGTCGTGGTCACGGTCCTTGCCGGCTCCCCGTTATCGGAATGATCACGCTTGGAGCCCAGAGGGTCGTTATATATTACAACTGTATTTATACGAAAGTAATGAAAATATCAATTCTCTCTTTTTTAAAAAAAATGTTATGCAAAAAGCAAATTATATGGCAGCAATATTGTTTTTTAAAAAAACAAACACAGAAAGACAGATGCTCCCACGCCCCACCTCCGGGGGGGTTTCTCCCTCCCCGAGGGCCCCCACCCCAGGCTGCCTTCCCCAAAGAAGGGCTAAAGTTCCAGGCCTGGGCGAGGCAGTGCTGAGTGTGAGGGCTTCGGGTGGCCCTGGGCGAGTCACCTCCCCTCTCTGAGCCTCAGTCTTTTCTCCTGTGAAGAGGGAGTGTGGCAAAGGCCCCACTTCCACCCCTCCAGGCCAGCGGAGCACAGGCAGGGCCACCCCGGCTAGGCCAGGGGGCCGGTTATGACTGGCCAGTGACCAGCAGGTCTGGGGGCTGAGTTCCGTACTTCCACAGACGTGCCCCAGAAGGCGCCTCTCCCCCGACTCCGGGGGGGGGGGGGCGGGTGACACGTCCCAGGGCATGGTGAGGGCCAGCCCATGCGGGGCAGGGCTCTCCTCTGTGGAAGGACCTTTCTGCTGTACCAATGACTCCAGTGTCCAGTGGCCCATTTGTAGCGGAACCGTTAAGGGCATGGCACCGTCTCTTTAAAAAGAAATGTGGCCTCGGTATCGGCAGGACTGGATCCTGGTACCAACCTCGGGAGCACCCCCCATTTCCCAGGGATGGGGGCAGAGCTGCCCGCCCCCCCCCTTGCGGGGATCCAGAGAGATCTGTGGCCCCTCTGGACTTGTGGGGGACATTTCAGAGGACCTGCCTCTTTCCACCGTCCCTCTGAGGGGAGGAGGGGACAGAAGGAGCTTGTCCACGGACCCTCACCCAACAAGGCAGGTGCCCCCGGCCCAGCTATGAACCCCAGAGCTGTGCACCCGGAACGTCCTGGGGTTCATCTGGATGCACCGGAATGGTGCATCTTGGTTGGGAGTGCCTCTCCGTCACGGCACACAGAAGCGATGGCTCAGTCCCGAGGCCTGGGGGGTCACTGCAGATGGTCCTCACTGATCTGTCCCGTCAAAGCTGAGCAGGGGTGCAGGGGCCCCCCACCGGCCGAGTCCCGAGTCCCGAGCCCCAAGCCTTCTCGCTGGTCTGAGCCGGCCCAGGGTGAAACAGGCGCAGGGCTGCGATGCCCGCGCCCTGGAGGTCTTCTCTCTGCTCTGACACGGGACGGTGAGTGGATGGTGGTGGGCGTCTGGGCCAAGAGGCGGTTACAGAAGGGACGCGACTCTCCCTGCTGTCCAGGGCTGACCACAGACCAAGGCAAAAGTGCGAGGAACCCTGAGGGTGGGCGAAGTGGCAGGAGGCGGCGGAGCCCCCCAGCTTCAGAGAGGACGCGGCGGCGGCGGCGGCGGTGGCCTCTCCACGTCCAGCGTCCGTGCGTCCCTGGCGCACGCCGTCCGTCCGCGCGGGCAGCAGCATCGTTGGGCGAGAGGAGCGGCCGCGGGTCGGTGGCGGGCGGTGCGGAGGGGCCGCTAGGTGGGCGGGGGCCCGCTGTAGTGGAGCATGAGCCGGAAGGAGCGCGCGAAGTTGTTGGCCCGCGCGCAGCTGCGACGCTCGTCCCCGGCCGGCAGCAGCAGCAGGAAGAGCAGGAAGAGCAGCAGCAGCAGCTGCAGGGGCAGCGCCGCGCACCACACGCGCTGCGAGAAGGAGCCGACGCCTCGCGGCCGCCGCGCCTGCAACACCGAAACAGCGGGGTGAGCGCGCGAGGGGGACCCCGGGCAGCGCGCCCCGCCGGGAACCCAACGGGCAACGCTCTAGGGCGGATTTCAGCAGGCATCGTTGTAGGGGGCCAGTGGGAGATGGGAACGTGCAGTTTCCGGGTGCCGGTGGCGCGTCCTGGTGACTCGCACTCGGTGTGGGTCCATGTGGGGTCCTGGCACCTAAGAGGTACTGGACGCTGCTGCCACCACGCTGCGCATCCACAGCCTCCTGCAGGGACTCAGGCTTCCCAGTGAGCACCCCCCCCCCGCCCTGCGCCCCTCGCCCACATCCAGAGGCCCAATGGGCTTGGCTGCAGTGGGGCTGCCCCGCTGTCTCGAGGGTCCGGCTGGGCTGTGGCTGCAAGCAGCGCGGGGACAGAGGTGACCGCTCAGAGACGGGCAGTGCAGCATGAGCGGGCTGGGAGACCGGACAGGGCATGGTGCAGACTCTAGGGCCACGGGACACCGCTCGGGAGCCCGAAGGCCTGATTCGCAGCACCCCTCAGTGTGCAGTACAGTCGGAGGGCTCCCTCCAGAGCCCCCGACGCTACACTCGAGTGACAGAGACGGTGACCAGGGTGGGCATGGTGGTATAGCCATGACAGTGAGGTTGGCGAGGATGGCGAGAAGGATGAAGGGAACGATGAGGAGATATGGAGGAAACGGGGGCACCTGAGGCCACGGTGATGGCAGCGCTGGTGGAGGTGAGGTGACAAGGATAAAGACGGGGACTGTGGTGTGGGGCCGGGGCTTGCGGACACGGTAACACAGGGTCCGCGGGAACCGCCCGTGTGTAGACAAGGCCTCCGGGATGCACAGCGCGTCTGCATCCCGCGCACAGAGCAGTGGGGGCGGGGGGAGGGCTGCGGTGGGGATGGTGATGGAGAGATGCGGGGAAGCCGCCAGTGTGACCATGGAGAGGGTGATGACGACAATGACGGTAAGGGTAACGGGGGCACCGGTGGGGAGGACGGGGAGGATAATGCGAGTGATGGTGGCACTGATGGTGTAGACGGTGGTGTTGATGGTACAGGTGGTGGTGGGATTTTTGTTGTTGTTGTTGCTTTTGGGGTCACACCCAAGGATGCACAGGGGTTACTCCTGGCTCATGCACTCAGGAATTACTCCTGGAGGTGCTTGGGGGACCATGTGGGATGCTGGGAATCGAACCTGGGTTGCCTGCGTCCAAGGCAAACGCCCTCCCTGCTGTGCTATGGCTCCAGCCCCAGATGGTGGTGTTGAGAGTAAGGATGGTGGTAGTGGGGGGCGGGGTGGGATTGAGGGAGGTTCTGGCCAGAGCCCTGCATGGCCTCTCAGACCTCATCTATACTCATGCCCCCACCCTCTCCTCCATACCGACAGCTGCAGCCTCTAGTGCTTCCACACAGCACGGCCCTTACATGTGATCTTGGAAAACACACATTGAACCCTCACAACATTGCTTCTGGCTGCATCGATTTTGGCAGTGGCCCCAGGAGAGAGGGATGGGGTGGCGGCAGCATGGGAAGGCGCGTCAAGGCTTCAAGCTCTCCCTGACACCCCCACCCCTGAAGTGCGTCCCACATGGACTCGGGGGCCTCCCCACCCCCCTGCCCCTGCACCTGGGCAGGTCCCACATGGACTCAGAGGAGGTTTCCCCTGCCTCCCTCGACACCCGGCAGCCAGGCAGGTCACACGTGGACTCAGAGGTCCCCCAAGGGGCTACTGATCCCACTCAGGAGACAGGAAGAATACACCCCCCCTCCACACACACACACACACACACACACACACACACACACACACCCCTTACAGAGGAAGCAAGGACAGTCTGGCCTTTCCGGGGGAAACACCCTCGAGGTCCACAGGCTGGGCAGCCAGGCCTGGTTGGTGCAGCCCAGGGCAAACGGTTGGAATTAGAGGCCCGGGGCTGCCGTGTCCTGGTGGAAAAGCCGAGCCACACTGCTGTGGCGGGAATGAGGTTGCAGTGGGACCCGCGACCCCCTTAGGCCCTACACACTAGGGTCCCTGGATATCAGCGCAAGGAAAGGCATTCTCCACTCGCTCTGCCACCTGGGCTGACAGCCCGGCCAGCCACACCAGCCAGTGCCCCGGGGGCCTTGACGCTGCCCAGGTGCCCCTGCAGGACGGCCGCCCAGCGAGGCCATCTCCCTGCTAAAGCTCCGTGTAAGGCGTGTCCCTGGGCTCCGAGGCCATCGCGACAGGAAGAGCAGTAACAAGCTCCAGGTCTGCGCCCTGCGGGCTGGCAGAGCCAACGGTTCTGCACAGCCCATGTAGGCAGCTGCAGGCTGAATCTGGATTATTCCGTGTATGCAAACGCGTGGGATGACGCAGGAACATAGCTAAAGCTCTCAATGGCTGGCTGCCCGGGGAGCAGAAAGCCTGCAGTACCCACTGCTCCGTTGGCAATTAGCGAGGGTGAGTGGCCCGCACGCCCCCTCTCCAGCCCTTTCAGCTCCGGACTGAAAATAATATACGGAATGTACTTAAATTGGCAAGATTACAGCCTCTGCAGACAAGCACCTACGCGCTACCCGGGAGGCCCGCGGGCACTGTGCAAACAAGCAAGTGGGCACTTATGCCTATGCGCATGCGCACATCCCAGCCAGGGCAAACACAGGTGAGTGCTTATGGCTACACAGGAGCGAATGTCCTATCCCGGGCAAACACCTGCTGATGCGCCTGCCTACGCGCATGTGCACATCCCATCCACAGGGCAAACACCTGCGGGCGCTCCGGCCTGTGCGCATGCGCACGTCCCATCCTCTGCAATCACTGGGCCACTGCGCACAGTCGGCCCCCAGCTGCATCTCCTTTGCTCCTAAAAGCACAGCAGGGTCGAGTCTGCGGGTCCTCCGTGGCAGGGCAGGGGGGAACCCACTACGCACAATCCAAAACCGGTCTTGCGACCCGTCCTCGGGCCCTGTGACCCGCCCTGGGGCCCTGTGCACGCCAACGCGGGAGCCAGGATTGGAATCCCAGTGACAGCTGCGGCGGTTCTCAAAGCACGGCCCCGCCCGCAGCCTCGGCAGCCCCGGGCATCTTGCTAGAAAGGCGGGTGCTGGACCACCCGAGGCCTGGATGGACCCAGGCAGCTGGGCTGAGACCCGGGTCCGATCTGCGCTTTGGACAAGTTGGTCAAGAACCGGTTCCCGGGGCTGGCGGCCAGGGGCCTTCCACACCAGCCAGGACCCAGCTCCGGGGTCTTCCCAGCGGAGCCCCCGCAGCTGATTTCTTTAGCCACTGACGCTGGCCTGCTCTGCGCAGGCTGGGGAGAGGCGCTCCTGTGGGCCTCAGACACCACGGACCCGGAAGCTGTGAAGACCCCCACGCTGGGGCACCCAGCACCCTCAGAGCCGGACACTCCACACAGTACTGAGCAACGCCCCCCACACGTGTGACCCCTCACTGCCCCAGTCGGGCTGCAGAACCACCCAGGTGCTACTCTGTTCTCTGAACAGTGCTGGGACAGACAAGAGAAGATGTTTGGGGGTAGTCAGGTGGGTGGATGGACGGATGGATAGATGGGGGAGTGAATGGATGGAGAGATGGTGGATGGACAGATGGGCGGGTGAATGGAAGCATGGATGGACGAATGAATAGGTGGATGGACAGAAAATGGATGGATGAAGGGACAGATGCGTGGATGGATGGAGAGATGGATGAGTGGGTGGATGGATGGAGGGATTGACCGACAGATGGATGAAGGTTGGACCCAGGGCTTTGAACACCCTCCACGGACCCCTCCCCAAGCCTGTTCTGGGGGCCAGTGCCTACTGTCCCGGCTCCCTCTCTCAGAAATACTCCCTGAGCACTGACTGCATGCCTGTAGGCGGGGCTCCCAACCGGAGCGGGGCTTGGAGCGTGGGAGCTGGAGGCAAGCGGACACTCAGTCCTGGACCCCACGTTTCCCCAGGAACCCCAAGGCTCTTCCTCGGGGGAAGCACAAGGCACTGGGCACCCGTGGGACCTGCACACGCAGCAGTGCCCAGGCTGGAAGAGCCACAGGGCAGCGCCACGGCACAGGTGGGGAGGCCGCGTCCCGACAGACAGAGGAGCTGGCCAGCCAGAGCAGCCATCCATGAGCACCCTGCCCGGCCCAGGGAGCATGCGCGACACAGCACCCGCTGCACCCCAGGGAGTTTTAGTCAGAGGACAAGAGACCCCACGGGGGCCAGACTCTGCTGTGTGAGCCATTCAGCAGAGGCTAAGGTCTGGGAGAGACCCCGCAGGGCCGGAGTGTGCCGGGTGAGACCCCTCAGGGCTGGACTTGCCATGTGAGCCATTCAAAGGTGCCTTCCCCAGCTTCCCAGGGGCCCCTTAGAGCTGGGGGTCCTTTGATGCTGGGGCCCTTTAGTGATGGGGGCCCTTTAGAGCTGGGGCCCTTTAGACCTGGGGGTCTTTGGTGCTGAGGGCCTACTAGAGCTGTCAACTGTCCGTCCCTTCCGTCTGGGAGCTTCTGCGCGGGCCCTGCTGAGACCTCTGTGCCCCACACCTGCCTCTTCGTCCCCACTGAGCCCCGGAATCACGCCCTGCTCTGGGTCCGCCTGGGATGGCCCTGGGGCCTGCCACACCAAGAGGACCTTGTTTGGGACGCGAGGCCCCGGCCCCTGTCACCTGCACCACTCTGGAACTCCCGGGCTGATCCCACCAATGTTCTTAGACGTCCCGGAACCTTCCAGAAAGCCCAGGCATCCTGCCCAGCGCCCCTCTGACGCCCACCCCAGCGGGCAAGCAGACAACACACACACACACACACACACACACACACACACACACACACACACACACGTACCTTCTGCGTCGCCTGGAACCCGGCCGGCTGCCCTGGAGAATCCTGCGTCTGTTATTTTAGGGAAGGAGAGGAAAAGGGGGGGCGTGAGGCGAGGGGGCCGGTCCCCGCAGAGCCGTAATGGAATATTCATGTGCTCGGGTTTCCTTCCCCTCCAGTCTGCACAGGCCACAGGTCCAGCCAGCAGGTACCGTTTTAATGAGCGTCCCCGCTGGGAAGGCCAGGTGGGCCCCGTCTGGGAAGGTGGCTGGGCCGAGGGACTGTCCACCTGGCTGGGGCCGAGCTGACACCTAGTGGCCGATGAAGGCCAAGCAAGGCGGCTGTACCCAAGCTTCGGAGTTGGGGTTGCAGGTCCTGGGGAGGGGGTCCTAGACTAGGGGGTCCTTGGGGATCACGCCCCCGCCACCCTTCTGTGCCTCAGTGTCCCCTCACATCCCAGGAAATCAGCACCTTCAGGGGGCTGGAAAACAGCATTCATGGCGACAGTGCCTATTAATTCATTTCAGGGTACCCCTGCTACTCCTGCCGCAGTGCTCAGGGGGTCCAGAGCCCGCTGCCAGTGACACTCGGCCTCCCTGTGTGGGCCTGACAGCTCGGTGCTGAGCCCAGGGAGGCGGTGGACTCGGGGCCTCTGAGAATCTGCAGAGCGTGAAGTGCTGGCCCGGCACACGGCCACTGGGCTCGGAGTCAGGAGTCAGACCTGAGCACCACCGGGTGTGGCCCCCAAACAAACAAACCTGGCTCAGGGCCAGGCAGTGCTCCAGCCTCGGGGACCCGTACTGGCCCCTACGGCCCCTCATTGGATGTTACTGCTGTTCCGTCTGGTCGGACACAGGCAGAGGGGGTGCAGAGAACCCGGGGGAGGGGGCCTAAGACTTCCTAGCTGCCCTCTGGGGGCGGAGCCACTGCAGGACTCAGCGGGGACCCCCACACCGAGGCCTCAGCGCAGCTGCACCCAAAGGTGTTGTCTCTAGGGCTCATCCCCCAGGGTGGCAGGGGGCGCCCTGCTAAGCCCCCCGCCCTGGGCGCAGCACCCACCAGCAGGTGGCCGGCGTCCTCCAGCTTGGACTTGTACAGCATCCACTGGTAGCGCAGGTCCTCCAGCTCCTCCCGGGAGCACCCCTCGGGCCCCAGGCGAAGGAGGTTCTCAAAGAGCTGCTGCCCCTCCAGCACCCTCGTCTCCAGCTCCTGCCGAGAAACGCAGACTGTGAGCCCCTCCCGCGCACCCCAGGGCCCCCAGCTCAGCGGAGCACGTCCAGGCCAAAGCAAGGCCCGGGCTTTCCGGAATGTGCCAGCAGCGGCACTGCGGCCCTCCCCGTGGTCACTTCCGGCTTGACGAGGGCTCCGCATCTTCTACCAAGGCGCTGCCAGCTTCCAGGCTGCAGGAAAAGCCTGCTGGGGGCACTTTGTTTTCCTTTTTGGGTCACACCGGCGATGCTCAGGGGTTACTCCTGGCTCTGCACTCAGGAATCACTCTGGGCGATGCTCGCGGGGACCATACAGGACGCCGGGGATCGAACCTGGGTCAGCCGTGTGCAAGGCAAATGCCCTCCCCGCCGTGCACTCCGGCCCCATGCAGGCACTTTTTAAGCAGGACGCACAGGGCTGAGAACATGCTGCTGTGCCCCCCCGGTTCAGAGTCAGGCCTCGAGAGGGGGTGAGGCGTGGGCATGTGGGTGTCACTGCTTGGCACCCCTGGCTCCGCCCCTGCCCCCAGCTGTGCGAGGGGGCCAAGTCGCTGTGGTACTCGGAGCATGCACAGAGCGCTGGAGTCGGTGCAGGGGCCGAGAAGGGAGAATCTGAGCAAAGAGGGGGTGGGAAGGGCATCCCGGGGCCAGGCTTCTCCCCAGGACAACACACTGAGAACGTCTCTCCCTCACTGGAAAGCTGCATTGAACAGGGGGTGGAACTCCCACACCACCCAGCTACGCCACTTCTCGGCGTCTCCCCCCAAAATACAAAAGCATTCATTCCAGAGGATCTCCAATTCATCGCAATGTTTAGCCAGGAGCAGAAGCAATGCAAAGGTCCAACCATGGTTGAGTGGATACAGAAATTGTGGTCTAAAGACACAATGGAATACTACGCAGCTCTTAAAAAGGACAAAACCTGGCATTTGCCATATCATGGAGGGAACTAAAGGATGTGCTGCCAGTCAGAAGGAAAGGGAGAGGCACAGAACTCTCTTCCCAAAGGTGGGACTTAAACACAGCACAGGGGCTGCAGAGATGGTCCAGTGGGTAGGGCACTTGTCTTGCATGCAGCCAACCTGGGTTTGATCCCCGGCACACCTTATGGTCCCCTAAGCTCCGCCAGGAGTGATCCCTGAGTGCAAGCTAGGTGTAAGCCCTGAGCATTGCTGGATGTACAACCCCACGAAAAAATATAAATCACAGAAATAAAGGTACCAGCACAGGAGCAGCAAATGGCCAAAGCAACAGAACTCAGGAGCTGGTCCACAGAACTGAACTTGGGTCACGGGTGGAAAAGAGGGGACCTCTGGGACCTCGGTGGGGAGGAAGTGGGTACTCTGGGGGGAGGCGTGTGGAATGATGTATGCACGAAACCAGCACCAACGGGATTATAAATTACAGTGCCAAATAAAGCTTAAAAATAATACTTAAGGGGCTGGAATGATAGCACAGCGGGGAGGGCATTTGCCTTGCATAAGGCCGACCCGGGTTCGACTCCCAGCATCCCATATGGTCCCCTGAGCACCGCCAGGGGTAATTCATGAGTGCAGAGCCAGGAGTTACTCCTGTGCATCGCCAGGTGTGACCCAAAAAACAAAATAATAATAATAATAATAATAATAATAATAAAGCTGGGGAGATAGTACAGTGGGTAGGGTGCTTGCCTTGCACATGGCCGACCCAGGTTCAAATCCCCAGACCACATATGGTCTCCCGAACACCACTCGGTTGATCCCTGGGCTCTGAGCCAGCAGTCAGCCCTGAGCACAGCCAGGTGTGACCAAATGCCTCCCCCCAAAAAAAAAATTTAAAAAAATCTTGCTAATTTCATAAGAACAGATAAGAAAAGAAAAAATATTTTAAAATTTTAAATGGAGGCTGGAGCAATAGTATAGCAGATAGGGCACTTATCTGCCTTGCACACAGCCGACCTGGGTTCGATCCCCGGCATCCCATAGGGTCCCCTGAGCACTTCCAGGAGTAATTCCTGAGTGCAGAGCCAGGAGTAACCCCTGAGCATCACTGGCTGTGACCCAAAAAGAAAAAAAAATGTATATATATATATTTTTTTAATTTAAGCTAAAATATTTTAATGTATTTCAAAAAACCACCAAGACCCCAGAAAGGCCTCCAGAGCCAGATGACCAGGGAGCCCTCTCAGGCCCAGCCGAGGGCAGCACAGAACTGGGAGCCCACCCACTGGGGGTGCACCGTGGGAAGATCAAAGCTCTGGGTAGCTCCCGGGGTATGGGGCACAGAGGCCACCTCCAGGTTTGGCCCCGTGGAGCCCGGGGACTGCTGTCCTTCTTCGAGACTCCAGGGGACTGAGGCCAGGAACTCAGGCTCAGGGGAACTTGCCCGCTCCAGCCCCACAGCCCCGTGGCCAGGACTCACGTGCTCTCTGCAAAGGGGTGACCCCGGGGTGGGGGGAATGACTGACGCCCCGCTGGGTGAGACGCTCTCCCATGAGCCGTCAGAGCAGCTGCCAGACACGGGGCAGCAGACCCTGGGACCACAGCCCGGCCCCCTGGACAGGTGCCACGGGGCTCTCAAGACTCAGGAATCAGCTTCAGAATTGACGGACACAAGCGCCACTGAGATGGGTTCACAGGACAGTGCAAAAGCAGAGGAGACGCAGCTAAAGAGAGAATCAGGTGAACGGAAAGCATGACGACGAGACAGGGCTGCGGGGATTCTCGGGGTGCTGGCTCCTGCTCTGACCGTAAATGGGCCAGAGAGAGGGAGAGAGAGGGGGAGAGGGAGAGAGAGAGAGAGAGAGAGAGAGAGAGAGAGAGAGAGGGAGAGAGAGGGAGGGAGAGGGAGAGGGAGACAGAGGGAGGGAGGGAGAGAGAGAGAGAGAGAGAGAGAGAGAGAGAGAGAGAGAGAGAGAGAGAGAGGGAGGGAGGGAGGGAGGGAGAGAGTGCAGAAAGAGTACCAGGGACGGGTACTTGCACACGGCCAACCCAGCACCACACATGGTCCCCTTGAGCACTGCCAGCAGTGATCCCTGAGCACAGGGCCAGGGGGAAGCCCTGGGCACTATTGGCTCTGGCTCCCCAAAACAATGAACAAATAAAAATGCCTCAGGCCCTGCCCTGCGCCCTCGTAGCCGGGCCTGCCACAGGCTGTGTGGTACTTGGCATGATTAAGGGTGAAGATTTCCAAGCTGGGGGATGGAGGGGAGGAGAGGGGAAGGGGAGAAGAGAAGGGAGGGAGGGGGCGGGGGAAAGGAGGGGAGGAGGAGGGAAAGAATTTTTTAAAATTTCTTCCAAAATCTTTGAACCCCCAAATTCAAAAATACATATATTATTACAGACAGGAGAGAGTCGGGAGGACTCCAGAGGGACCTCCAGTGCTCCGTGCGCTGAGGGACTCCCCAGTGGGGCCATTAAGCTGGGGCCCTTCCAGGGACACACTGACCTGCAGCCTCGTCCCCTGGGTCCTCATGTCCTTGGCTGTCTCTGACCTCGTGGTGGCAATTTTAGCCAGCTCGGCGTTTTCCACCTGCAGCCACTGCTGGAAGCTTCTCAGGAGCTGGGGGAGACCCCCACAGCCGTCGGCGTCTTCCCGGAGCTGGGGCAGCCTCTCGCGGCCATTGGCACGTTCCCGGAACTGGGGGAGCCCCTCTTGGCCACTGGCGTCTTCCCGGGGCCAGAGGAGCCCCCCTGGGCCACTGGTGTCTTCCCAGGACTGGAGGAGCCCCCCACGGCCACTGGTGTCTTCCCGGGACTGGGGGAGCCCCCCACGGCCACTGGTGTCTTCCCAGGACTGGAGGAGCCCCCCACGGCCACTGGTGTCTTCCCGGGACTGGGGGAGCCCCCCATGGCCACTGGCATCTTCCCAGGACTGGAGGAGCCCCCCACGGCCACTGGTGTCTTCCCAGGACTGGGGGAGCCCCCCACGGCCACTGGTGTCTTCCCGGGACTGGGGGAGCCCCCCACGGCCACTGGTGTCTTCCCGAGACTGGGGGAGCCCCCCACGGCCACTGGCATCTTCCCGAGGCTGGAGGAGCCCCCCACGGCCACTGGCATCTTCCCGGGTCTGGAGGAGACCCCCACGGCCACTGGTGTCTTCCCGGGACTGGGGGCGTCCCCCATGGCCACTGGTATCTTCTCCGCATTGGGGGAGCCCCCCACGGCCACTGATGTCTTCCCGGGACTGGGGGAGCCCCCCACGGCCACTGGTGTCTTCCTGGAGCTGGAGGAGACCCCCACGGCCACTGGTGTCTTCCCGGGACTGGGGGAGCCCCCCATGGCCGCTGGTGTCTTCCCGGGACTGGGGGAGCCCCCCACGGTCGCTGGTGTCTTCCCGGGACTGGGGGAGCCCCCCACGGCCACTGGTGTCTTCCTGGAGCTGGAGGAGACCCCCATGGCCACTGGTGTCTTCCCGGGACTGGGGGAGCCCCCCACGGCCACTGGTGTCTTCCTGGAGCTGGAGGAGACCCCCACAGCCACTGGTGTCTTCCCGGGACTGGGGGAGCCCCCCACGGTTGCTGGTGTCTTCCTGGTGCTGGGGGAGCCCCCCACGGTCGCTGGTGTCTTCCCAGTGCTGGGGGAGCCCCCCACGGCCACTGGTGTCTTCCCGGGACTGGGGGAGCCCCCCACGGCCACTGGCATCTTCCTGGAACTGGAGGAGACTCCCACGGCCATTGGTGTCTTCACGGGGCTGGGGGAGACCCCCACGGCCACTGGTGTCTTCCAGGGACTGGGGGAGCCCCCCACGGCCACTGGTGTCTTCCCAGGACTGGGGGAGCCCCCCACGGCCACTGGCATCTTCCCAGGACTGGGGACGTCCCCCACGGCCACTGGTGTCTTCTCCGCATTGGGGGAGACCCTCACGGCCACTGGCATCTTCCTGGAGCTGGAGGAGCCCCCCACGGCCACTGGTGTTTTCCTGGAGCTGGGGGAGCCCCCCATGGTCGCTGGCGTCTTCCCGGTGCTGGGGGAGACTCCCAGGGGAGCCTGCATCTTCCTGGTGCTGGGGGTTTGCGGCAGGACCCCCTGCATCTCCCCAAAGCCAACCAGCCTGCAGGGACATGGGTGAGAGTGAGCTGTGGGGTGCGCCCCGTCGCTTCACTCTCATCCTCTGTGCGAGTTACATGCTCAGGGGCCCCCTACCACACCCGTTCCACAGCTCTGAGCCCCAGCCCGGCGTGGGGCACATCAGTACTCCTGGGGGCGAGGGACCCCGATGCCTGGGGGGCGTCTCTGCCTCTGGGGACACGGGCAGGGGTGAGTGGTGGGGCAGGGCGGGGCGCTGTGGGTCCCAACACTCACCCGCCCAGCGGGCCGGGGCACGGGCCGGACCGGGTCCAGGAGAAACCCATCCTTGGGGATGCTGTTGGTGAAGATGGTCCTGGGCGGCCCCGCCCCCGCGCCCCGCGGGGGGCTCGGGTTCCGCAGGAGGCTGAAAGACACGCGGCGGCTGGGTCAGCGCCTGCCCCCCTGGCGGTCCCATCACTCACTCGGGAACGTTCCCCGGGCCCCGCCCCGCGCGCCCGGCCCCGCCCTCACCTGAGCAGCCGCTCCTCCAGCATCCTCAGCGCATCCCATGCCTCCTGCAGCTGCCGCAGCTCCTCCTGCACCAGCGCGCCCCCTTCCGGCGAGGACGAGTCCACCACCTGGCGGCCGAGCCCCCAGAGCAGCGACAGGTGCGCCTCCTTCTCGGGAAGCTTGGCCAGCAGCCCCTGCGGGACATGTGACCGTGAGGACCCCGGCCTGGGGCGGCAGGGGGGAGGCTCCGTGACCCCGGGGACCCGCCCTTACCTCGACCTCCGCCTCTCGGGGCTCGGCACCCCACGCCTCCGTGTCCTCGCTGTGGGACCCCAGCTTCTGCGTGGCCACGGCCACCCACTGCCGCAGCTCCTGCAGCTGGTGACTGAAGGTGCAGTGTGTGCGCACGATCTGCTGACAGCTGTCCACCAGGCCCTGCGCGACAGCCCCGCCATCCTGAGATCCTGGCCCACGCCACCCCACGGGCCCCCACACCTGCCTAGGGGAGGATCCCCGGGAGCAGCCATGATGCTCCCGTCTGCTTGAGGTGCTGGTCCCCGGTTGGACGTTCTTTAAAATACAGACCCCCGGGGCTGCAGCGATAGCACAGCAGGGAGGGCATTTGCCTTGCACATGGCCGACCCGGGTTCGATTCCCAGCATTCCATAGAGTCCCCTGAGCACTGCCAGGAGTAATTCCTGAGTGCAGAGCCAGGAGTCACCCCTGTGCATCGCTGGGTGTGACCCAGAAAGCAAAAAAAAAAAAAAGTAAAATACAGACCCCTGGGGCTGCAGCGGTAGCACAGCGGGGAGGGCATTTGCCTTGCACATGGCCGACCCGGGTTCGATTCCCAGCATCCCATATGGTCCCCTGAGCACTGCCAGGAGTAATTCCTGAGTGCAGAGACAGGAGTAACCCAGTGCATCGCTGGGTGTGACCCAAAAAGCAAAAAAAAAAAAAAAAAAAATTAAAAATAAATAAATAAAATGTGGCCCCAAGGTGTCAAGGGATGATAGCACAGCCAGGAGGGCACCTGCCTTGCATGTGGCCAGCCGGCTTTGATGCTCAGCACCCCACAAGCGCCAGGAGTAACCCCTGAGCATTGCCAGGTGTGGCCCCAAAACAAAACAAAACAGACCAAAATAAATTTTAAAAAAAAGGGCCCAGGGAGAGAGCTGAAGTCTGGCATGTGCAAGGGTCCCAGTGGCCCTGCGGCTGTTTAACCCTGAATTAACGAAGGAGCCAGAGAGATAGTTCAGTGGGTTGAGTGTTTGCACACAGCTGATTTGGGTTCAGTCCCTGGCATCCATATGGCCCCCCATAGGGTCCCCCGAGCCTGCCAGGAGTAAGCCCTGAGCACAGAGCCAGGAGTAAGCCCTGCCAGGTGTGGCTCAAAAACTAAAAAGAAAAAAATAAAATCATGGCTCCAAATTGGGGCCAGAGAACGTGGCTCCGGTGGTGAAGGGTGCGTTTCATACATTCCAAGCTCAAGGCTCCCTCTGGGAGCACCGAACTCTGAGTGTGGTCCCCACGCCACCACCTCCCTGTCTCCCTGCTCAGGAATCACTCCTTGTGGTGCCTGGGGTCGAACCCAGTCCGCTCTGTGCAAGGCAAGCACCCTTCCCGCTGAGCCACCGCTCTGGCCCTGGTCACGCTCAGTTCACGCTTTTTCTTTTTTTTTCTTTTTTTTTTTTTTTTTGCATTTTGGGTCACACCCGGGGTTACTCCTGGCTCTGCACTCAGGAATTACTCCTGGCAGTGCTCGGGGGACCCTATGGGATGCTGGGAATTGAACCCGGGTCAGCCGCGTGCAAGGCAAACGCCCTCCCCGCTGTGCTATTGCTCCAGCCCCTCATGCTTTCTGATGAAACGGTGCATCTAGTCCAGGAAGCCCGAGGGCTGAGCCGGGGCTTCCCGCATCTCCCCTCTGCCGGCCGCCCCCGGGGCCCCTCGGCTGATCAGTTCCAGGGTGTCGCCCCCTGCCAGGCTCGGCACGGCACCGCAGCGTTTGCTGAGCCAACGATGCTGCGAGAGCCTGAGGCGCGCCAGGATGCGAGCACCGTGCTCCCACAGAACCGAGATGCTGCGAGCTCAGCGCACGGCCGCCTGGGGGGTGCAGCTGCCTGGGGCGACGGGAGTTGACCCCGGCCCTCCCTGTGCGCAGACGCAGAGGATCCTGCCGTTTAAATAACCCGTGCACGGCGCCTGTGGAACCCCAAGAGTGCTCTGTGGTTCGCAGCGGACCCCTGTTCCAGAACCGCCTGTGAGGGCGGGGCGGGCTCCTCCTTCCTCCCGCCTGAGCCGCTGGATTGTGCGGGGACCTTTTTTTTTTCTGCTTTTTTGGGTCACACCCGGTGATGCTCAGGGGTTACTACTCCTGGCTCTGCACTCAGGGAATGATTCCTGGCAGTGCTCGGGGGGACCCTATGGGGTGCCGGGGATTGAACCCGGGTCGGCCGCATACAAGGCAAACGCCCTACCCGCTGTGCTATCGCCCCAGCCCTTGTGTGGGGAACTTACCCTACCTGTGAGTTTAAGGATTGCCACGGGGAGCTCAGGGGGAATTGTTAGCCGGCCGCCGACAGGTGGGGAAATATTTATCTATCTATCTATTTATTTATTTATTTATTTATTTATTTATTTATTTTTGTCGGGTACACAGCCAGCGAGACTCGGGGGTTACCCCTGGCTCTGCACTCAGGAATCCCTCCTGGCAGGCTCAGGGGGCCTTTAGGTGGTGCCGGGGATGGGACCCAGCTCAGCGGACTCCCCTTCGCTCCGGCTTGGAGGCTGGGAAACTCTTAGACCAGGCTGGCTTGAGGCCGAAAGCCAGCTCTGCAGTCCCAAGCCCTTGACTCGCGAGAGGACCGGGGCCTCCCTCCAAGTCTGCAGGCGCACACGTGAATGTGTGCATGCATGCATGTGTGTGTGTGTGAGAGAGACGGAGGGAGGGCTGGAGCCAGCCCGTGTTCTCAGGCCAGACTGGAAGGAGCCTCCAGTTTCCTGGCCTCTGCTTGCACACAGCGGTCCAGTGCGGACAGACGGCAGAAGGCGGCCACCAGGGGGCGCTGCAGATGAGGCCTAAGCCGGGCCTGAGTGGACCCGCAGCGCTCGGACCCCCATGGCCTCAGCTCCCGAGAACCCCGTATGTTCACTACCCATCCGCCCTGAGAAGGGCACCCCAGGGAGGGCAGGGGCGCAGAGGCCGAGCTGCCTGCTCCTGCACCTCCATCCTCAGCCCTGCTGGGGGTGGGGGGCTGTGTCACACAGGACTCAAGTAAGTGCTGGATGGGCCGGGGCAGGAGAAAGAGGCAGAGCAGGGGGCAGGGGCGGGGCTCCAGAACCCGGGCACCCCGCGGCCGGAGCAGCGGGCTCACCTCCAGAGATCTCTGCAGGGCCTGGAGGTCTATGGAGAGTTGGTCCAGCTGGAGCTGGTGCTGGCGGTTCCCCTGGATAAAGGGTCTGGTGGCCTCCACCTGCACGCTCAGGTCCAGCGCCTCGTCCCGCAGCCCCTGCGGTCGGGAGGGAGTGAGGGGACGGGTCCTTCCTGGCTCTCGGGGAGGAGTGAGGGGACAGGGTCCTTCCTGGCTCTGTGGTGAAGGCCGGTCAGCCTGGGGCAGGTGGGAGGGGGTGTCTAGGGAGGCTCACTCCAGGAAGGCGGGGTGCCCTGACCCAGCGGCCACACCCCATGCAGCCCCACCCCCGACCCGGGACACCTGAGCTGCTCTGGGCAGGACCCTGTTGCCTCGTGTGCATCAGCAGGGCAGCAGGCCCCTTCTCCAGGCCGCAGGCATTTCCAAGTGCTCGCTCTTGGGGGGCTCCCAAGCAGTGCTCAGAAGATCTGGGTGCCTCACTAGGGATTCTTGGCCAACCAGGCCGTGCAAAGGTCCGAGGATATGGTGTGGCCGGGGCCCTGCAGGGCCGGAGAGACCCAGGTCCCACCTCTGGGGCTGCACACCAGCAAGGCTCGAGGGACCACGTGGTGTCAGGACTCAAACCCCAGCCAGGGCCGAGCCTGCACCCTGACTGCTCTAATATGTCCCAGACCCACATTTATGTTTAAGCCTCAATTTGGGACCTCTCCCTGCCAAAGGCCATCTGGGTACTTGTGACATCATGGGTGGGCCCTGCGCTCCAGGGGACAGGCCACGGCGGCCTCGGTGTCCATCCTGCCACGCACAGGACCAGGCCATGCGGACTCGAGAGCCTGACACCGCCCACAGGCCGACACAGCCCCAGGCGGGACGGAGGCCTCTGGTTCTGGAGGGGAGGCTGGGCCCCCTGAGCAGAGTGAGACGGGGGACGCACAGCACAGGCCAAGGGCAGCGTCTGACTGGGAGCTGGGCAGGCTCGTGCAGCGGGTGTGGGCTGAGCGCCCCCTCCCCCCCAGCGGTGGGGCTCGGCCCCTGGGCAGAGGCTGCGGGGAGGAGGCCAGGAACCAAGCGAGCAGGCAAGCCCCTGGGCAGGCGCTGCCCGGCGGGCTGTTCCGGAGCGGGCCCCTGTCTCTAGGCACCGGACCCCACAGCCGCCCTCACCTGAAACTTCAGAAGCTGGACCTGCTTCCCAGGAAGGTCCCACTGAAGCCCCTTGTTGGCTTGGATCCTGGCCTGGAGGTCCAGAAACTTCTCCTTCAGGGACTGAAAAGCGGCTGCAAAGTCTTCGTGCTGAGCAAGCACACTCTGCAAGACCCCCGGGCCGCACGCGGGTGAGCTCTCCGCAGGGACACCTGTCCGCACAGCCCGACTGCTCTCTCCCCGCTCGCTCCTGGCCAGCTCGCTCTTAGGTGCCACCTCCACCAGGCAGGCCTCCTGGAACCCTGGAGGAGGTTGAATGCCCCTCCACAGTGTGACCAGTGTCCTCACAGAACAGTTGTTCTGGCTTCTTCCATGCTGCTTCCCAAATCCCTACCCAATACCAGTCCTGTGAATAAAGTTTTATTGAGACATGGCCTCATGTCACAAGGGCAGAGCTGAGTCGTGCGATGGAGACCCTCTGCCCTGCAGCCCTTCAGTGAGCTCCAGGCCTTGGAGACTCAGATTCGATGCGCTCCCAGGTAGGATACGCCCACAGCAAACCCCCGGCCTCGTGACAGCCCCAAAGATGAGAGCTCCCATCTAGGAGAGCAGCTAGAAAGTACACGGGAGTCCCACCCAGTCTGCAGATGTCAGGGGTGCTGGCAGGTCCCCACAGTGCTGAGGCAGGGAGCTGAAATTGGGATGCAGGACCCAGCCTCGCCAGGAGGGGGCACAGCTGAGACAAAGAGTGCAGGTCAGATCTGCTAGGAGGGGACACAGCGGAGCCAGGGAGTGCAGGGCCCAGTCTGACCAGGAGGGAGCACAGCTGAGCCAGGGAGTGCAGGACCCACTCTCACCAGGAGGGGGCACAGCTGAATCAGGCACACAGAATCCAACTTTGCCAGGAGGGGGCACAGCTGAGTCAGGCATGTAGGACCCAGCCTTGCTGGGAGAGGGCACAGCTGAAGCAGAATGCAGGGCCCAGCCTCTCCAGGAGGGGGCGCAGCTGAGGCAGGAATACAGGGCCCAGTATCACCAGGAGGGGCTTCAGCTGAGGCAGGTATGCAGGGCCCAGCACCACCAGGAGGGGGCGCAGCTGAGGCAGGAATGCAGGGCCCAGCCTCTCTAGCAGGGGTGCAGCTGAGGCAGGAATGCTGGGCCCAGCATCACCAGGAGGGGGCGCAGCTGAGGCAGGAATGCAGGGTTCAGTATCGCCAGGAGGGGGCGCAGCTGAGGCAGCAGGCAGGGCCCAACCTCTCCAGGAGGGGCCACAGCTGAGGCAGGAATGCAGGGCTCAGTATCGCCAGGAGGGGGCGCAGCTGAGGCAGGAATGCAGGGCCCAGCATCACCAGGAGGGGGCGCAGCTGAGGCAGGAATGCAGGGCTCAGTATCGCCAGGAGGGGGCGCAGCTGAGGCAGCAGGCAGGGCCAGTGCCCTGGGCGGGCGCCCCTCACCTGCAGTTTACTCTTCCTCTGCAGGAGGCTGTTGTGCAGCAGGTCCCGGTCCCGCATGGAGCAGGTCACGAGCTCCAGCAGGAATCTGGCTCGCTCCGGGCCAAACACGCTGTCCAGCAGCTCAGCCTGCAGTGGCAGCATCAGCAGCCGCTCCTTCAAGTGGCAGCTCTCGGCCAGGCTGGCCTGTGGGTGACAAGGCGTCCTGAGCCCCTGGCCAGCAGGTCCGGGCGCTCGGTGCCGTGTCTGGGGCGCAGTAAGGGGCAAAGGCCGCCGGGTTCCGCGCCCACCGGCACTCCCCGCCGAGCCCGGAAGTTTCAGCAGGGTCCTCTTGTCTCCATGCCCTCTGCCACCCACCCTGGCCCACCTCTGCCTCGCCCACTGCGCTCAAAGACACTGACCAGTGGCCGCCGCCTAGCACTGACCTTCTGCATCGCAGTGGACCCCAACAGATGGGTCTGATCCCCCACTCCAGGGTCCCCAATGACCACCATCAGCGGCACTAACTCCCTCCACCCAGGGGGTTTGGGGACCCTGGGGGGGGGGTAAAGGTCTCTGAGAGCACAACCAGGGGGCATTTGTAAGGTTCCTCGGAGGAGGGGCCGTGTGCAGAGGCGCACCAGGCCCAGAGGGGACCCGGTGGGATCATGTGTGCAGCGGTGTGCAGCCCAGCGCCAGCTCCTCCAGGAAGCCGGTCCTGACTCCACTCCCCGCCCACGCCAAAGCGCCGGCCAGCCTCAGCTGTGCGGGGCCGCGGGGCCTGTCGATGGCCGGCTCTGGCCTTCCTTCCCTGGACCCGGAGAAGGGCCCGTGCACTCAGCAACGCCCGGAGCCTGGCTCCCCTGCCCGGCCTGCGGCTGAGAGATCTGGGCGCCGTGCAGTCGCCTTCTCTGCTTAGGGCCTCTTTGCACCTCTGCAAAATGGGGCGTGCGGGGGACGGCGAGGATTCTGCACGGCGGGCACGGCTGAGCAGAAGTTATGGTGCAAACCGTCGGAACAGGGCTGCTCAGTGGTTTGTGCCCCGTAGAAAGCGGTGGCTAGAACAGGGGCCTCCGATCAAGCGAGCCTAGCGTGCTTAGCCAGTGATTGGCTGAGGGCGGTCATGTGACCGGACCTGCCCAATGGAGGGGCAGCAGCCTGGCAGCAGGTTTCCGTGCAAAGACATTTGCCTCGCTGCTGGGCATGGCGGGCGGGGAGGGCCCCTGGCCCCGCGCAGGTGCGTCCTGCAAGAGATGCTGCTTGCCGGGGGGCCGAGGCGTGCGTGCAGCGGGGCAGTGGCGGGGTGGCAGGGCTCAGAGTGGACGCGGCCGGCTGTGGATGACAGCGCTGTACCGCTCGGGAAGGACCGAATCAGAGCCCCCAAGTTTTCTGTTAATTCTGTTGCTTGTCACGTGCCATCTGTTGGGGGGTGATGGCCCGAGGCTGGGCAGCACTGCCCCTGCTGCCAAAGCCAGGGCAGGGAGGCAGTGCCCGTTCCTGGGGTGCCACCAGCCACCGAGACCTACAGCTGTAGCGGGAACGGCAGGCGGCCAGGTTACCTCGATCTGGGGCAGGAAGGTGTGGATGGAGGCCTGGTCGGGCAGGCTGGCCGTGATGTCCAGGAGCTTCTGGGCCAGGTCCTTCCACGGCTGCAGACCGTCCAGGTGCCGCTGGAAACGCTCCCACAGGCCGCAGGCCGCGATATTCCGCAGCTGCGTGCCTTCCCGCTTCAGTCTGGAAGCACCAGGGAGAGGGGGGTCAGGGGCGGGGGTGCGGGGGCTAGAGGGCGGGGCGAAGGCTCTGCAGAGAGCCCAGGTGGCTGGAGGTCTCCCCTCCCTCCCAAGCAGCGGGGTGCATCCTGCAGTTGAAAGTGCACAGTGGAGGGAGCAACCATAATAAAACGGGGATGGCGTTTGCTTTGCACCCCGCCAAACTCTGGCATCCCATAGGGTCCCCTGAGCACTGCCAGGAGTAATTCCTGAGTGCACAGCCAGGAGTAAGCCCTGCGCACCACCAGGTGGGGTCCCAAAGCCAAAATAATGATGATAAGGTAATAATAAAAGCACGCAGCTGGTAAGGAGGGCACACAGCCTGGCTTCACGACCTCGAGGCTCCCCGAGCACTTGGGGAGTACCCAGGCTGGTTCAGTCCGCCCCACACCCCCAGACCTAGAGGAAAGGGACCACACCCCTTCTCCAGTGAGACCCTCGTGCCAGGGCAAGTGGTTTCTACATGGAAGCTTCCAGCACCTGGTCCCAGAGGGAGACAAACTGACTGGGTCCCACCGTCCCACTGTCAGCCCACCCCAGCCCTGCAGCTCTGCACCCCTGCGCCCCTTGACGACACAGCGGCTGAGTAGGGGTGGGGGAGGAGGACTCCATAAGGGTAGGCCCCAGGTTCGTCTGTCCCCTGCATGAGACACTTGGGTCCCTGAAGTGCCGGGTCGCTTGGAATTGCTGCGTCTCGGGAGCTGCTCCCAGACCTGCCCCCGGCTCAGGACCACGTGGGGGGTCGAGACTCAGTGGCCCGAGGCCCAGGCTGGGGGACAGGCGTGGACAGGAAATGGAATCTCTCCCTCCCCCTTCGGGCCCCTCCCTGGCCGGGACCGAAAGGAGACTTGGTAAAAATAGCGCGGAGGAAGTGAAGGCCACGCCACTTCCTGGGCACCTGCTACACCGTGGACAGGGCAAGTCCCCGGCCGGGGAGTCCCTGGCCCCGCCGGTGTTGGCGAGGGGCAGTACTGTACCAGAGACAGCAGCCCCCCACGCTGGAGACCAGGGGCGGGGGCTTGGCGTGTCCATCCATGTACCTCTCGAACTCCTGGACAACAGTCACCACCGCTTTGGAGAGCGACTCTGGGTCCAGGCCGTGGGGCAGGCTGGCCAGCTCCTTCAGCTGGACCTGCAGCTGCTGCACCCGGGGCTCCTCGGCGGCCAGCGCCGCCCGCAAGGTCTGCAACACACAGGGCAGGGCTCTGTGCACGGGGGGAGCGTGGCGACCAGGGCCAGCAACTGCCCCTCCGCCTGGAGCTCGGACTTCACAACTCCCACCTGTCCGCGACTGGGAGACTGAGATTCCCCACCAGGAGAGCCTGAGGGCGGGGCCTAAATCGGTGGGCGGGGTCTAAATGGGGAAAGGGGGCTAAGACGGGTGAGAGCTAAGCCAGAGGGCGGGGCCTAACACAGAGGGCGGGGCCTAAGCAGAGGGAGGGGCCTAAATCAGAGGACGGGCCTAAACTGGGGCGGGCCTAGCTCAGAGGTGGTGAGTGGGCGGAGCCTAAACAGGGCGGGGCCTAGACGGGGCGGGGCTTAAGCCCTGCATGACCTACCCACCAGGGAGCTGCAAGCGGCGATGTCCAAGGCACGCACAGTGCTCGTGACAAGGTGGGCCCAGCTCCTTACCGAGAAGTGTCTCCAGCGGGCCACCAGCTCGTCCTCGGAGCAGGCCTCAGTGTCGGGCTCTGTGGTCCCGCCGTCCGTGGCCTCGCGCTGCAGGCCCTTCTCGGCCAGCCTCTGCAGGACCTCACTGAACTCGGCCAGCTCGGCGTCCAGCCGCCGCGCCTGCCGCTCCCAGGCTTCCTCCGACTCCAGCACGGCCCGCAGCCGGCCCTGCTCCTCCTCCGAGAGGAGAAGCAGCTTCTCCAGAAGCTTCCGCATCCTCTCCAGCTCTTCAGTGATCTTCTGGGCGCCCAGGGGGGAGGTGTTCCGGATGACCCCCGCAGCCTGCTCCTCCAGCCTGCTCAGAGACTCCTCGCCACTGGGGAAGCCCTTGGCGATGTCCTGTGGGGCGGCGGAAGGAAGCGGATGAACCCCGGGGAAACAGCACACTGAAGAGGGGGTCTGCTTCCCAGCCTGCACTGTGCTGTACGACGCCCACCTGCGACCACAGGACACTGGCCCCTGCCCAGTCTGTTCTGTGTGAGTGGCACCTGCTGGGAGGGCCTGTGCTCTCCATCAGGCCACAGCCCGGGCCCCCTCGCAGGTCCCTCCTGGGCAGCAAAAGCCAAGGACCAGCCGCTGCCGCCCGCGAGTCTCTGGCCAGCCTCAGCGGCTCTGCACAGAGCTGTCACTGGCAATGTGCCACGAAGCAGCGAACAGCCACCGTTAATGGGTCAGGGTCGCACAAGGAGTCAGGGAGGTCACAGTGCCTTCCCCCTGTGGGCCGGGTGCCACCTCCGGTCACCACAGCCAGCGTCTGGGGCCACTTTGTGCCGAGCCGTGGGGTGTCCTGTGCTCTGGAGAATTAGCAGTGAGTGTCCCTGACCCCACCCTCTGACAGCACCCCCCCACACCCACAGCTGCTCCACTGCAGACCCGCTGGTCTGGACCCTGCAGCTTCAGCTGCCCAGCTGCCCACTGATGCCCGGAGGGCAGCCGGCCCGCCACCACTGGACTCCAAGCCCCCACTCTGCGGGCCCTGCCCATCCTGTGCCCCCACAGCATCTTAGGAGAGGACCAGGGGCGCGCCCCACCCGGCAGAGACCCAGCGGGGCTACCTGCAGTGCCAGGAGGCGGTCCTTGGTGGTCAGCTTGGAGTCGGGCCCCAGGTAGCTGCTCGCCTTGTCCACCGAGGCCTTCAGCCACTGCTGGAACTCTTCCACCCCGGCCTGGAAGCGCGCGTGCTCCTGGGCTATCCGCTGCAGCACCTCCACCCTGTCCTGGGGGGCGACAGCACCAGCCGTGAGGGCCCAGCCGGGCTGCCGCCGGCCCTGGTGACCTGTCCATGTGCATGTGGCCATTTCTGTGCGCACGTTTTGCCTGCTTGTGTGTGCACAGGTGTGCATGCTTCCGCACAGGGGTGTTTGTGCACACATCCATGCCTGTGCACACACACGTGTTTGTGTACATGTCTGTGTACAGTTGTGTGTTTAGGTCTGTGTGTGTTCTGTGAATGAAGTGTGTGCATCTGTGTGTGGGGGCTGTAACCCGCCCTGATCTCTTACTACAGTAACGCAAGAGGGAGGAGCCCTGAAGCCCTCAGCAGCCACAACACTGTGCTTAAACCCTCCCCCAGGCGCTGCCACTAGCGTTCCTAGCCCTATGTGCTTCCCTGGCCACCCACCAGGTGGCGCCCGTCAGACCCAGTTTGACCAGCGCGGGAAGCTGCTGGCTCCGGGCGGCAAAGCCACTGGCCCAACAAACATCACCGGGAGAGGCAAGCACGGGGCTGTCCCCGGGGCGAGGCAGCTGGCGCAGCACCAGTGTCCTGTGACCAGTGACACTCAGCGCCTGCAGAACGGGGCGGCGATGCCGCAGTCGCCCCTGGTTTCCCACGATGCACTGCGGCTCTAAGCACAGGCCCGGCCAGTGCCCCAGGGTGGGATTAGCGTCTCTGGCAGGAGACCCACCCTCGCCCAAACACACCCATCACAGTGTTCCTCCAGAGCTTCCCCTGCGCCCAGGCTGGGGGGCGAGGACAGCCCTCCCCCAGCCCCTTCCTCCCCCATCTGTCTGGGGTGGGTGACTGGAATGAATCAGCCGCCAGCGCCCCATCAGCACCCGGCCACTAGGAGGCACGGAGGCACCAAGCCCAAGCCAGGGCGAGCCCATGTTTACTGCCGCTGCCCTAGGGGGCTCTGTCCCACCCACAGAGTCGGGAGCGGGTGCCCCTTAGAAGCTCTCATGGAACTGTCACTCCCTGGGTCACCAAGAGGACCCGCCAGCCAAGGCTGAGGGGTTTCCTCTCCTCGGAGGGCAAAGGGGGACAGGGCCGGGGGGTCCCCGTGCCTGGGGCGTGAGGGGCAGCACTGCGCGTCATCTTTGCGATCGCAAACCCTTTCTGCAGAGCGTGCCGTGTGCCTGGTGTCGGCAGCCCCGCCCCTTACGTGCCCTTTGCACGGGCATCCCAGGCAAGCAAGTCAAGACTTGGGCGTCCGCCTCTCAGACATGAAACTGAAACGTGGGCTCTGGGAGTTGAATTTTAAATGGCACCAAATTGCCCGCTGCTGCTTCTCCTCCCCATCGTTAAAAAATGTCAGAAATGTAAAAGAAGACCCTGGAGTCCTCAGCTCCTGCAAAGGCTCCAGGGGGCCGCAGCTGGCCCAGCGCCTGGGCGGGGCCCGGAGGACAAACCCCAGCCAGGCGGCTGGTTCTCGAACAGTCATGCAGGCGGGACCTGCCTGTCCCACTCCAGAGACAGGGACAGGTGGAGAAAAATGAACCCACTGGGCTAACACATGCCACCACCGATAGACAGGCGGGGGTCCTGGGGCCGGCAGACCTCCCCCCACACGTGTCAGGAGGGACCTGCAGAGCTCAAGCCTGACTGGCACTACAGTGACCCGCGGGGGACTCGAGCTCCGCAGTGATGTCATGCACACGTGCGTGCACGCACACGTGTGTGCATAAGTGCACACATGCGTACCACCCACCAGGATGATACCTCGAGGGCCCCATCTGAGGCCATACGGGCGTCCAGGAGGGCTGGCCCAGAATGCGGAGGCTGGCCGGAGGCCGCCCGCCCTGCCCTCCCGCACTGGCAGGGCTGTCGGAATCCTCCTCCGCGCCCTGGGACACGCACTTTCACCCTTTCGCAACGGGCCTGGAGGCGCCCTGAGCAGGGCGGGGCACGGGCAGGCGGGATTCCAAAGCATGGACGCGTCTGTGGATTTGAGGCAGAGGGAACACACAGGCAGGCCTCCTGGGCCCTTGGGAGCCCGTGTCCAGTGTCCCCGACTGGGCCTGCACTAGCTCCTGCTGTCCGCGTCTCCCCGCACGGGGCCTTCCCCGCTCCACGGTCCTGCGGGGTCCACGCAGGCGGTGAAACGCGGGGTCTGCTGGGCACAGGGACAGCAGCGGGCTCTGACAGGAGTGCCAAGGGGTTCCCACGCTCCAGGGCCCGGGCTGAGGCCCCTCCTGGGGTGTCAGGTGACAGGAGGGTGGGGCCCCGGGGGATTAGCGGTGGGAGGAAGAGTCTCCAGGCTGCCAGCAGGCCCTGCCCAGCCCATCACCAAGCGCCAGGGAGCAGGTGGCCACGGGTCAGCCAAGAAGAGGCCTCCCAGGAGCCCACTAATCGGCACCCACATCTCAGCCCTGAGCCCCCCTTCCCGTGCGAGACACAGAGCCCTGTGGTCAGGCCACCCAGCTGCTTTGCTCTGGGGACCCGAGCCGACCCAGATGATCTGGGGATGGACCTGGCCTGGGGGGGGGATCTGAGCTGTTGGCGTGGGGTGTTGGGGGGGCCGGGGGGAGGCATGTGCCTGGGCCACTCCCGGCCACCTGGCTCACACCCAGCCTGCTGGTGCAGCGCTCAGGGGACACTGGGGCCAGTCAGCAATGCTTGGGGGTCACCAGGGACACAAGTCGTGATGTTGGGGGGTGCCCAGGCCTATGCCCAGGGCTGCTCTGGGGGCCACTGAGTGCGGTGGGGGGGACGAGTCTGAGTCAGGACATGCAGGGCGTCTGCCCTCACCCCTGGGCATTTGCCTCTCCCCAGCCCTGGGGGAGAGACAGAGACAGAGAGAGACAGAGAGACAGAAAAAGACAGAGACAGAGAGACAGAAAGAGGCAAAGAGATAGAGAGACAGGGACAGAGACAGAGACAGAGAGAAACAGAGAGACAGAGAGAGACCTAAAAATGGTCCCAGAGCCATGCCAGAATATTGGGGGCTGAAGCGAGAGCACAGCGGGGAAGGCATTTGCCTTGCATACAGTCGACCCGGGTTCAATTCCCAGCATCCCATATGGTTCCCAACCACCGCCAGGAGTAATTCCTGAGTGCAGAGCCAGGAGTGACCCCTGAGCATCACCAGGTGTGACGCAAAAAGGCAAAAAAAAAAAAAAAAGAGCATTGAGAGGATAAACCAGGACAGAGCTATGAGAGTCTGGGAAAGACGGCCCAGGCATGAGGAAACAGCCGAGGGCGATGAGAATCCCCAGGCCATCAGCCCCCAGATGCCCCGCCCGAGCGCACACACGGTCCCAGTGTCCACTCCTTAGAGTACTGACCCTCCTTGCAAACTCCAGGACCCAGGGGACTCCCAGCTCCAGCCTCAGCCCAAGGAGCCCCAGGGCCTTTCCCTCGGCAGCTGCTCAGGTGCCCACTGAGGGCGCCCTGGAAGAAGTGGAGGGAAGGAGCAGGGATGGCAGCGGCTGCCCGCTTGGGGTGACTTCCGGCATTGGGGGGTGGCGACAGCTGCAAAGAGGCAGAAGCTTCCAACAGCCACCCCCACCCAGAGGAACCAAGATCTACCATCAGCACCGGGAGGTCAAAGAGCAGTGAAGTGCCACATTCCGGCACGGCAGGACCAGCGCCGAGCTCCGCTGGGGGGCTCGGGGTAGGACCCCTGACTCTGGAGCCGAGAGCCAGCACTGACAGACAGCCAGACGGCAGAGACCCACGCCAGGAGCCAGCACAGCTGCTGCGAAGGATAGCACCCCACACACAGACACACGTGTACAGAAACAGACATCACACACTCAGACACACACCCCACACACAGACACACCTCCACACACACACACGCATGCAGAGATACAGCCACACACAACACATGTCATACACTCAGACACACACACCACACACAGACACACCTCCACACACACACACACACACACATAGCCACACACAACACATGTCATACACTCAGACACACTGCCCACAGACACACCTCCACACACACATACAGAGACACAGCCACACACAGCACATATACACTCAGTCACACACACACCCCACACACCTCCACACACACACACACAGACACAGCTGCACACAACACGTCATACACTCAGACACAACGCCCACAGACACACCTCCACACACACATACAGAGACACAGCCAAACACAGCACATATACACTCAGTCACACACACACCCCACATACCTCCACACACCTCCACACACACACAGACACAGCCACACACAACACATGTCATACACTCAGACACGCCGCCCACAGACACACCTCCATACACACACATACAGAGACTGCACATATACAGTCTCTGTATACACATATACAGTCTCATATACACCACACACAGCACATATACACTCAGTCATACACACACACACACCTCCACACACACATACAGAGACACAGCCACACAAAACACATATCATACACTCAGACACACATACACCCCACACAGACACACCTCCATACACACACACACACACATATACAGAGACACAGCCCCACACAGCATATTATCTTACACTCAGACACATACCCCACATCCCACACGCAGACTCAGACACTCACGTACAGACCCACCAACACACATAGACACATACCATTCACACAGAGACATTCAGGTACAAAAGATACACACAGAAACTCACAAAGACACACACCCCAGACCCACAGAAATGAAGGAGGAAACCTCAGTTTCACCTCGGCAGCGGCTGACCCCATCCTGCGTTTTAAACATTCCTGCATTCCTGCACTCCTGCATTCCTGGGCTCTTTCTGAGACTGGGGAACTTTGCAATTTCCCGAGACCATAAAATTCTACCCCAGACTTTGGGCTCATAGGAGATTAAGAGGTAACTCTGGGCAGATGGTGAAAAATAAAACCTAAGCCATTTTAAATAGATGGTCCCCACCCGCCTGAGTGGGAATGAAAGATGTTAATCTCACCTTAGCAACACGGCAGAGTCTCCTGCCCCCGCGCCTGGCTGTCTTCACCCGGGCCCCTCGGAGGGGGGCGGGTTGAGTCTCCCTCCCCTCCCCAGGCAGAGCCATGGCAGCCGAAGACCTCCGGAACACAGCCACAGCCATGCCCAAGACCGCTCTCCACACGCTCGGACGCGCCTCACCCATGAAGGAACCAGCAGAGGAACCAGGTAGAACCAGCAGAGGAACCAGGTATGCGGGACCCGTGGCTGAGATCTCATCAACGGCCAAGACCCAGAGACTATTAAACCAAGCTCCCGGAAGAGAGAGATGCAGAATCTCCTGCCCCCAAGCCAGGTTATCTTCACCAGGGCCCCTTGGAGCGGGGCGTGTTGAATCTCTCTTCCCGCCCCAAACAGAGCCCCAGCAGCCAAAAACCTCCGGAGCCCCGCCACAGCCATGCTCAAGGCCACTCTCCACACGCTCGGACGAGCCTCACCCATGAAGGACTGTCAGACAAACCCAGGTATGCAGGATCTGTGGCTGAGATCTCCAAGCCTGCTCGGATCGGGACCGGGCCTCCTCCACCCAGATCTCCCATTTTCCAATAGCTTGGCAGCCACACCCACAAACTGCCCCGGCGCCATGTAATCTCATCAACAGCCAAGATCCAGAGACTATGAAACAAAGCTCCTGGAAGAGAGCAATGCAGAATCTCGCACGGCAGAGCCTGGCAAGCTACCCGTGGTGTATTCAATATGCCAAAAACAGTAACAATAATGGGCTTATTCCCCTGGCCCTGAACATGACAGGGACAAGTGGAGACATTACTGGTGCCCACTGGAGCAAATCAGTGATATAGTGATACCTTAGCAACACAAATGGGCCATAAATTAAGAAGCCATCTCTGGGAAACTAGGGGAATCTGCTGATACTTTGTATTTAATAAGTAACAAAACGACCCAGTTTTTCTATAAACCCCCACAAAACCAGCCATACTTAGTTCTTGTCTTGCTGGGGAGTTTCTTTTCTACTCTTCAATAAACTTGTCTATTTTACCACTCTGACTCTGAGTCTCCTTACTACTCAATATTGTCATTCATGTTTGATTTGGTTTGGGTTTTGGGCCACACCCGGCGATGCTCAGGGGTTACTCCTGGCTCTGCACTCAGGAATTACTCCTGATAGTGCTCAGGGGGCCATATGGGATGCCGGGGATCGAACCCAGATTGGCCGCAGGCAAGGCAAGCGCCCTCCCCGCTGTAATAGCTCTCCGGCCCCATTTGATATTTTCATTCTTGAAAATACTGAAGAACCAGGGAGCCGTGGGTGTACACAGAGACCCACCATCGCGCTCCTGGGGCAGAAACACAGACGTATGCCACACACAGACAGACGCTCGGACACCAGACATACGGGGGTCTGCAGAGAACTGGGTAAGGGGAGCTCACAGCCCGACCTCATAGTCCACACCCCCCCAAAAAAATGGTCCACATTTGGCACTCAACAGACAACAACGAGAGACTCCAGGACATCAGCTATTCAAACAGTCAGATGGAGACGGTGCCACCGAGAGTCGGTGTAACCTGCATCTGAAAGGGATGCGGACCGGAAGGGAGCAGGCAGATGAAGAGTGAAGGCGGCAGGCAGAAAGAGCCAGACCGAATTTTAAAAAGAACTGAATGTCGCAACACAGGGGACTGTGTACGAGTCAACGTGAAAGCAAGCTAAGGGCGTGGGGACAGAGGATGGGTGGACAGAGGGGAGGGGAAGGGCCAGGCAGAGGCGAGGGGACAGAAAGGCCAAAGCAGAAGACTCGAAGGGAAGGTTAGGAGGCAGATGGATGGAAACTTCTAGACCCGGCCGGTGGTGAGCACTCACGGGCTGGGGGCCATGCGTACTAAGCACCGAGCAACTCTGGGCGTGGGAGTGCTTGTTGCGGGTGGGGGTAGGTGGAGGTGCCGGGCAGACAGAGACTTGGTTGGGGGGGGTTAAGTATCTGGGGTGCCGGAGAGTGGGCGGGGGCGGGGAGGGGGTGAGGGCTGGGGAAGGGTGAGCAGAGCCGGGCGGGGGCCTGGGGTGAGTGGAGGTCTGGTGGAGGCAGGAGACAGAGGCTGGCGGCCCGCGGGAGGGCAGCGGCGGGAGGGTCAGGGGCCGCGGGCGTGGACAGCGGTGGCGGCGGGCGGGCGGAGGCTCACCTGGGCCTTGGCCTTGATGGCGTCGTACTGCGCCTGGATCTGCTTCTGCGCGCTCTCGTCCACGCTGGGGTCCTCGACCCTGTGGAACAGGGCGGCCGCCTCGTCCAGCAGCCGCCCCAGGAGCGGGGCCTGCTGGCGCACGTGGTCCCGCAGCACCAGCGCGTGCTCCAGCTGCCACTGCTTCTCGCGCAGGCCCAGCTGCAGCTCGGCGGGGGGCGCCAGCAGCACCTCCGTCTTCTGGAACCAGCCGTCGAACTCGTCCCGCGCCAGCAGGTACTCGCGCCAGTGCAGCCACACCCACTCCAGGCGGCTGCGGACGGGCGCGGCGTGAGGGCCCGAGTCCTGCCACGCCAGCCCCACACCCACCCGAGAACCACCAGCCCGCCCCGCGCTGCCCCCCCCGCCCCCCGGGGTGCTCGGCGCCCTGACTTCCAGCCCCACTGGCCCCCCACCCCTGACGCTCGCTGCGTGGCACCCGTCATCTGGGCGCCTCATCCAAGGACGACACAGTTCCGGGTGGGGGTGGGGGCGCAGGGAACTGCAGCGCCTGAACCCAGGGTTCCCCCCACCCCTTGCAGGCAGGCTGGGCACGGGATCACGAGGATACGCACCCAGGCCACAGCGGGGACTGCAGACGGGACACAGGGGTGCCCGACACCCACCGAGAGACAGCCTCAGTTTCCCCGTGTGTCCAGCCCGTATCAAGCCGCTTGGTTTGGGGTTGCAAAAGGCGGGCGGCCCTGAGCAGAGCCCCCACCCCCACCCCCACCCCTGGGCCCACGCAGCGCCCCTGCTGCACAAAGGTGCGGGGTTGGCTGCAGCCCTGCGGGACTGTGGCACACGCAGCACCATCTTGCACATCCCTGACATCCTCCCACCAACCTTCAAGGGAGCACTGACGAGACCTATTGTCTAGAGGAGCAGCCGGAGGCTCAGAGAGGTCAAGTACCTTCCCTGGGGCCACACAGCAGGGAAGCCATAGAGGAAGAGGCAGCCGCAGGAGTGTAGACAGAGGGTCTGGCCACACATGCCAGTGAGGACACCGGCCTGTCCACTCCAGGGCAGCTCCGTTCTCCTACCCAAGGAGCCCAGGGGTGGGGGGGCCGCCCCGCCAGGAATTGTGGGTAAGCCCCGGGGCGCAGGGTCTGACGGCAGCAGGGAGAGGCAGGGCTGGTACCTGTGGCAGTGCGTCATGTAGGTGGCCGTCTCCTCCCACTCGTCCTTGATGGCCCTCATCTGGCCCAGGACCTCGGGCTTCTTGGACTCGGGGCATTCGGCCAGGAGCCCCTCGGCCACCTGCAGCACCTGCTCCACCCTCATGTCCCCCTCCGGCTCCAGCTGGCAGATTTGCTGTCGGGACACAAAGGCCGGAGCCCGGGCATGAGGGGCCCACCAGGCAGGGCCGGACAGTGCGGGGTCTGCAGAGGGGCGCGGCCCTGCCCCCTCGTCCCGGGAGCTGCAACAGGAGCAGCCAGGGCGGGGGAGGGGGGGGATGGAGGTGAGCACCGGCTCTGGGGGGGCCTGTCTGGCCCTGAGGCTCCTCCCACCCCCCACGGCCCCACGCGGCCCCTCGCTGGCTGCATGAGCTCAGACCAGTTTCCCGAACTCTTCGGGCTCCGTGTTCAGGCCTGGGAAATGGGGGTGTTGGCGGCTGCAGCTTCCTGGGGCTCCCCCAGAGTGAGGGGACCATGCGCAGACGCTGCGCCTCGCAGGGCTACGATGGGGAGCAGCCCCCAGCGAGTCCCCCCAGTGGTCCTGGCTCCTTGGTGCAGGACCCCGACACCGGCCGGCCTGGGGGCATCGGGCGCCTTCGCTGGCGCGGCCCTGGTGGCGGGGGATGGCGGCAGCGGCGGGGGGCCATCCCTGGGGGGTCTCGGGCACCCAGAGCCTGCCCGGCCTACCTCGGTCTCCCGCAGCCTGGCCTCCAGCGCCGCGAGGGGCCCGCGCGTGTCGTCGCTGAGCCGCAGCCGCTCCTGCACGCCCTCCATCCAGGCCCGGGCGTCCGCCAGGCTTCTCTCGAAGCTGGCCTGCAGCTGCCCCGTCATGGCACCTGCGGGCTGGGCACAGGAGCCCGTGAGAAGGGGGAGCAGCCAGGGGACAGGCACGACCCAGGGGGAGCTGAGACCCGGGGAAGCCGCGACCCAGGGACAGCTGTGACCCAGGGGACAGTCATGACCCAGGGGTCAGCCGTGACCTAGGGTACATGGAGACCCAGGGGACAGCAAGACCCAGGGGACAGCCGTGACCAGGGGACAGTTATGACCCAGGGGACATGGAGACCCAGGGGACAGCCGTGACCCAGGGGACAGTTATGACCCAGGGGACAGCTGTGACCCAAGGGACAGTTATGACCTAAGGGACAGCTGTGACCTAGGGGGCACGGAGACCCAGGGGACAGCCGTGACCTAAGGGACAGCCATGACCCAGGGGACGTCGTGGCCCAGGGGACGGCTGTGACCTAGGGGACACTGAGACCCAGGGGACAGCCATGACCCAGAGGACGTCGTGGCCCAGGGGACGGCTGTCAGCAGTGCCTGTCCCCACTAGCACAGCAGTCGGGGCACTGGGGCTCGCCTGGCGGGATGGAGCAGGGGAGAGAAGAGCGGGTCTGGCCCGTCCTGCAGGAGCTGGCCCTGCCAGGGGACACTGGTGGCCGGGTGCAGGGCAAGTCGGCCATCCCATAGCTCACAGCACCTCCAGACAAGGCTCCTTCTGAGACTGCCGTGCTGCAGAGGGGCTCTGGCCTGGACGGCACCTGAGCGGGCTCCAAGCATGGGCTGAGTGGACAGCGCCCCGACGCTCCCCCGAGACCACCTCCCAGCTTGGGGGTTCTGGCGCTGCTTTCTCACCCACCAGACCCTCAGCAGTCACTGGGCCCTCCCGGCTCCCCCACTGGGCCCCCAGCCCCCATGGCCCCCTGGCAGCCGCTGGCCGCTGACCGGCTTAGCCCTCGGGTGGGTGTGCCCAGCCCTGGGCCGCTCGGTGGCATCCAGCCGCGGGCAGGTGCCCAGGACGCCAAAGCCCTTCACACAACCCACGGCTGCACTGCCGTCCTGCCACAAGCACAAAGCCACAGGGTCCCTCTGGCACGGCCCAGAACCTCCCCAGACTGCCCACTTGTGGCTGCACGCAGGGCCTGCGTCCGGCATAGCCGTGACCCCCCGCAGGCACGGCCAAGGCCGCCCACGTGGCTCAGGTGACACAGAAGTGGAAGGCACCATGGTGGAGAGGGTAGGTCTCTGACTACCCACACCTGCCGGGCATCTGCTCAGCTCCGGTTCACCCCAGCACCACATATGCCCCCCCCCCCGCCCGAGCACCGATAGGCGGGATCCTGAGCACAGAGCCAGGAGTAAGCCCTGAACACTGCTGGGTGTGACTCAAAGGGAAGCGAACGAAACAAAAAACCGGAAACAACCAAAGTCTGATAAGGGGGGGGATTCCTTCAGCGGTGTGTGGCCTGCTCGGGGGCCGGTGATGATGGAGAGGACAGTGACGCAGGAAAACGTGCAGGGCCTGAACCCCAGCGCTGAGGCTGCATTTGTCCTTACCCTTAGGGTGATGCTGAGGGGTGGGGGGAGATTCAAGCCACGCCCATGCCTGTCCCTGAAGCAACCCCGCCCCGGAGGGCCCTGGTCTCGGCCCTCCTCTCTCTGGCCATGGTCCTAGAGAGGCCCCTTCCAGACCCTTGCGGTGTGGGGCTGTGGGAGCCCTTGTTCTCCCGGTAATTGCTTTGTGCATCCAGTAGTTTATTTTGTGCTTCACTCGTGTTTGACACCCAGGACACCCAGGGGTGCTTCTCCAGGCTCAGGGCTCCTCTCCTGCAGGGGCAGGTGGCAGGTGGGGGACTGAGGGTCAAGCCTGGGCCCTCCGCTTGCAACAGCCCATGTTTGATCTCCTGCAGGAAGGCACAGGCCGCCCTCAGGCCCCGCGGGAAGCCCAAGAGGGTCAGAAGAACCCAGAAGGTCATCAGGCACCAGCCCGACCCCTCCGTCAAGGTGAATCGAACTGGTGGAAGCCCAGAGGCATGGACAGCTGTCTGCGCTGACACTCAGGGCCAGATCTTGATGCCCACATGGGTTCTGGGAGTGCAAAGAAAGCAGCCCACACTGCCCAGTGGCTTCCAGAAGTTTCCGGTCTACAAGGTCAAGGACCTCGGCATGCTGCTGACGTGCCACAGATCTCACTGGGCTGAGAGTGCCCCAGCGGCTCCTCGGAGCATCACGAAGTGAGTGTGGAAAGAGCAGCCCAGCTGGCCACCCGTGTCACAGTGAGAAAGCGACAGACAAGCTCGTTCTATTGTGTCAGTAAGACTGTGCGCGCACATGCACACACAAACACATAAGCATGCACGCACACACACACAAGCACGCAAGCACACACACACACACAAGCACGCAGGCACACTCATGTGCGCGCGTACACACACACATAAATGCGTGCACGCACATGCACATACACACGCATGCGCACACACACACTTGCGCACACATACATACAAGCACACACACACACACACACACACACACACACACATAAACGCGCTTGTGCCGTAGCCTGCTGAGCTTTGTTCCCCAAGCCTGTTTGTTCGGTTTCAGAGTAGTGATTGCGGGGCGGGAGCCCTCGTACAGCAGGCAGGGCACTTGCCTCACACGGGGCAAACCCAAGTTCAACCTCCCGCACCCCCCCCCCAGGGTCCCTGGAGCCTGCCCGGAGGGAACCCTGAGTGCCGAGTCAGCAGTAAGCCCTGAGCACTGCCGCGAGTGCCCCCCCAAAACAACAACAACAACAACATAAAAATATGAACGAAGTGGTGATTGCGGGTCTGATCTCAGGCACTGTAGGTGCCGGGAGCACTGCCAGGAGTCCCCCCCAAGTGCCAAGGCGGGAGTCGCCCCTGAGCACGGCCAGGTGTGTCCCCGGCAGAAACACGGTACAATCGGCCTGTTGCTGCACACTGGCTGGCCTCCTGCCGAGCCGCCTGGGAATCTGCTCGCTCTTGCCAGGCCTGCAGTGGGCAGGCTCTGCCCCCAGACACGCATGCGGAGAGGGGGGTCACGGGCGCTGCCCCAGAGGGCCCCCCAGTTCCCAGCCTGGCCTCCCCACGTGTTGTTTTTCTGGCAGGGCTATTCTGATGTTTTTCTAACAACTTAATATGTTCCCGCAGCCACTCCCCGCCTTTGAATGCTGCTTTTGAAGCTCCCACCAGAATGCGGCTTTAAATGGGCTCATTGTGGCTTTAATCTCTGCTCTGGTGTGGGGCTTGATTGCCTTCCAAGCACTCGGCTTTTATTTTTATAAATCGAGGAGTGGGAGGGACCGCACGGCTGGCTCCCAGGGTTTCAGATGGCCCCTGGGGGGGGGGTTCGGGAAGACCCTTGGGTCTCAGAGCCCCCCATCACCCCCTTCCCCAGCCTGAACTGCATCAGATCAAATACACACAAGGGGGCCAGCGGAACAGAGGGGACGGGTGTGGGCCCCAGCGCCCCGGCTCAGGGCTGGGCGAGCCTACGAAGACCTCGCGCCCCGGCCGCCGGCACGCTCTGCCCAGCTGGCAGCGCTGCCGTGCGACACGCACAGGAACCCTGCCCGGGTCACTGAGGCAGCCGTGGCAGGCACGTGGCCTGCGGGGGCTGGGGTGCATCTGGGTGGTCTCTGATCGGCAGCCCCTCCTCAGGACAAAGGCTTTCCATGCCGGGGACACAGGCGAGCGGCTCGGGCCCTGGCCTTGTGCACAGCCAACCCAGGTTCGATCCCCGGGACCCCGGATGGTTCCTGGGCACCTCCAGGAGGGATCCCTGAGCACAGAGGCGGGAGTCAGCCCTGAGCATAGTCAGACACGGCCCGTAAAACAAAACAGCCTCACAAAATAAACAAATCAAAGGAACAAGAAATGAAAGGCAGTTCGTGAGGAGAAACCAGCCATATGGAATTCACACTAGCTGAACTCTTTTTTTTTTTTTCTTATTTTTGGGTCACACCTGGCGATGCACAGGGGTTCCTCCTGGCTCTGCACTCAGGAATTACCCCTGGTAGTGCTCAGGGGACCATATGGGATGCTGGGAATAGAACCCGGGTCGGCCGCGTGCAAGGCAAACGCCCTCCCCACTGTGCTATTGCTCCAGCCCCTAGCTGAACTCTTGAGAAACCCGCACAGTGGCACACGCACTCCTTGGAGGGACACGGTGGAGTGCCAGAGAAACCACCTGAGAATGTCAGCTCAGACCCAGAGATGGGGGGCGAGCCGCAATGGAACTACCCACCCTCCACCCCCCAACCCCTGGGACCCCCGGCCCCTCTCAGACATCTCCTCCCAAGCCACAAAGAACAGACGGGTACAAGGAAAACTCCCGGACGCTGCTGGTTGGGGGTTTTATTTTGTGCAAAATTAAAGGCTGGTCAGAGAAAGGGGTCGATTCCGGCCGAGGTCATGGGTCACTACTGTCGCTAGGCTGTCCCCTGGGGGTCGGGGTCCTGCTCAGCTTTCTGGGAGCCAGTGGGAAGAAGCATCTGGGTCTTTCGTGCATCTGTTAAGGTCACACCCGGAGAAGCTCAGGCCTCAGGCCTGGCTCTGCACTCAGGAACCACTCCGGGGTACTGAGGGGCCATAGGTGAGCCCGGGGGTCGAACTCGCTTGGCTGCATGCGAGGCGACTGCCCTCCGCACTGTGCTGTGGCTCCGGCCCCAAGAGGCACCTGGAGGGCCACAGTGTAGACAAGTTGGAGGTCACAAGGCAAACTGCTGCGTCATCCACAGAGGGGCCTGGTGGGTGGACGCGCTCGGCAGCTAGGGGGGAGGATGCTCAGTGGCCGGGTGGGGGATGGGGTGTGGGGGGCCCATTCCCTGACAGAAAGAAGCTGGTTCCCCAGAAACTCAGGGGGGTTCCTGCCTTTTCAGCCGCCTGCAGCCCGCGCTTTGTGTGAGGTGGCAGCCAGACAATGGTCCAGGTCCCGGCGCTGCCGACGGCCGATTCTGTGAGCAACGCCAGGAGCGGCCCCAAGCAGCACCGGGCATGTCCCCCCTCCCCCCCTTACAACCTGGACCTTTGTTACCCATTTCAAAGTCCATGGCTGCAGCCGTGTCCTCAAAGGGGCCCCGTGTCCAGCCTCCTTCTTCCCATACGTGGCGGCCACAGGGCCCTGCCGACGTCGGGTTCCTGAAGCAGGACCCTGAACGAAGAACCCAGAACGGGGCGGGGGCACGACCCCCGACCCCGCCGGGCCTGCTTTGGGCGCTGCAGGCCACACCCACGCTGTGCTGAATAATCCTTGGTCTTCCCACCCCCTCGGGACATGGTCTTAGCTCTCTAGATGTGCCCGTGTCACTTGAGGCTGGTTTGGCCCGTGGACTGGGCCCGCTGACCGCCGTCCACTGTCCAGATAGCGGGAGGCTACGAGCAGCCGCTGCAGGGAAGCACCAAGCAGCGGGCGATGCCTGTGACTCACGGGTCGCCCTGGACCTTGGTGGTGGCCTCAGCCTCACAGCTTGCCGGCTGTGTGACGTCCAGCCAGGACCTTAGCCTCTCTGACTCAGTCTCCCCTGGAAGATGGACTGCCCCGTCATTCAAGCCGCCATAACAAAACGACAGCAGGTTTCTCCATCCCGCACTGTGGCTGCCGAGTCTGAGATGGCGGGGGGCGGGGGAGACAGTGTGATGGGGGTGGGGGTCACAGAATTCTCCCTGTGCCCTTAGCAGGCAGGAGGGCAGGAGGGTCCCTGGAGCGAGAGCTCACTAGTCCCGCCCCTGGGCTGTCCCCATTGGCCTGCCCGGTCACACTGAGGGTCTGAATTGGGGGTCCCCAGAGAGTCAAAGCGTGAGCGCAACACCTAGACTCCAGTGCCAAACACCCACCTTGGAAGCAGTTCCTTTCAGTACCCGCCACCAGGGTTTGGGTGGGGGGGTCCTTCCCTAGCCCCCGTGCCCTGTCGCACCCTCCCGAGGATTAGACTGGGGGACAGTGCCTATCGGGGCTCCATGTCCAGGGAGGGGCGCACGGGGGCCACAGGGCCACACAGCAGGGGCTGGTCTCCTGGCTGGGGGCGGGAGTGGGGCCAGAGGCCTGCATGCCTAAGGCACATGGGGGCAGGAGGAAGAAGAGAAGCTCAGGAAGGGGGGGCAGGAATGGAAGCTGGGGTGCCACGGGGAGGGCAGGGGTCAGATCTAAGTCACGGGAGGCCAGGAAGCCCCTGAGAGCTCAGGGGGTGGGTTACGGTGTGGGGGTGCCGGGTAGACACCCTGTGTGGACAGGTGGGCAGCAGAGTGCAGCGGGCGGCTCCTGGGGCCCAGGGGACAGGCAGGACAGGAAGGTGGCACACGCGTCTTCGGCAAATCTACTTCCCTTCCTCATGGGCCCAATGGGCACGACCGGCAAAAGGGAAACGACACATCTCCAAATATTTGTGCCCCCACTCAAACAAGCATCGAGGGCTGAGAGATAGGACGGCAGGGAGAGCGCTTGCCTGGTCAAACAGTCAACCTGGGTTCAATCCCCGGTACCCCGCCTGCTCCCCCAAGCCCCACCAGGAGTGGTCCCGCAGCATGGAGCAGGAGTAGGCCCTGAGCACTGCCAAGTGGGGCCCCAAAACAAAACAGGAGAAAGAAAGAAAGAAAGAAAGAAAGAAAGAAAGAAAGAAAGAAAGAAAGAAAGAAAGAAAGAAAGAAAGAAAGAAAGAAAGAAAGAAAGAAAGAAAGAAAAGAAAGAGAGAGAAAGAGAAAGAGAGAGAAAGAGAAAGAGAGAAAGAAAGGGCCCAGGATGACAGTGCAGGGGGCAGGCACTTGTCCCGCATGCGACTGACCTGGGTTCTATCCCAGGTTCCCCACATGGTGCCGGGGCCCTGTCAGGAGTGGTTCCTGAGTGCAGAGCCGGGAGTCTGCCCTGAGCACTTCCGGGTGTGGCCCATAAAACAAAAAGGAAAGAAAAGGGAAAAAACCTTTTTTTTCAATCAGCTGTTCTCATATCTAGGCCCCTTCTTGGGAAATAGTCCTGGGGTGTGGCTGGGACCTGGGGCTCCCGGTGTCCCAGCTGTCCGGGAGGAAGGTGGCAGCACAGCGTGGCCGGGAGATGGAGGGAAACGGCCCGGGCTGACGGCAAAGGGCGGCGGCAGGAAGCCACAGGCTCGTTCTCCATGAGGCCCAACCCGGGTGGGGGGGAGGGGGCAGACCAGGAGCTGCCTGGAGATGGGCCGAGGGGTGACACAGGAGTGGGCGGACCCTGTCACTGACTTATAAAGCACACGTCGCCCCCAAGTCCACGGGCTAAGCCACTACTTTCCCAGGACCGCGCCATGAGAGGGTGAGTCTAGAGAAGCTTCTGGAACCTGCATCCCCGCCCTGAACAGCAGAAGGGAAGACGCTGGGTAGCATCCCTGCACGCGCGCCAGGGAAGAGAAGCAGGGACCGGCTCACAGCCCAGGCACGCCTCCAGCCTCACCAGCACCCTAAAACTGAGAAACGGAGGGTCGCGGGGGGACCGTGAAGTGACTCAGCGCGGAGTCTCGAGAGAGACTTTGAGTTTGATCCCAGCACCACAAAAAGTAAAAGTAAGAGCAAACACTAAAAGGGAACTGCCCGCTGAGTCCAGAGTCTGGCCTTGGACACCGAGTGCTCCCTGGCCTGCACCCCAATATACCTCCCTCCCCCCCTCAGGGCTGCCGGCCTGGAAGGGGAGCCCGGGGCTGGCCCCGTGTGGTGCCGGCCACGAGCCTCTGAGTCCTGGGCCTCCCTCAGGTAGCTGGACAGATGACAGTCTGCCGGGCAGCCTGGGCCTTGCCCCCCCCCCCAGCCCAGGGACTCCTAAAGCCCTCCCCGGGCGCCCCCACTGACCCCCGCCCACGCTGCACGCTCCCTCGCTCTTACTGCTGCACGGACTGCAGGACTGGGCAGCAGCTGGTTTTAATTCCCGCGTTTACTGCAGTGGGTTCTGGGCGGGCCCTTGAGTCACACCCAGCCCACAGGAGGGGCAGTCCCCGCTGGCTCCTGGGCGGAGACGCTGAGAGGGTTCCGGACCCCCTCCCAGGGGGCACACACAGAGGGTCCTTGGAATCTCGTCACAGTGCCTGGGCCCACACTCTCCCCCGCTAAGTCCCTCTTACTGGCCCTCTCTGACCCAGAGCAGGGGACAGTCACACCCAGGGCCCAGGCAGGAGCGGGGTGGGGGGTATGCAGAGACCCCGGCTCTGGGGTCCGGGCGGTGGGTGCCTCTTCACAATCCCCAAGGCCACGGCTGCTCTCCAGATGAGACCGGGAGGCTTGCAGAGGCTCCGCCAGCGCTGCGGAGGGAAACTGGCCGCTCTCGGGACCCCGCCTTCCCGGATGACTGTGAACCAGCATTTTCCAGAATTTTCCAGTCACTGGAATGAACTCTGCATCAACAGGCAGTCAGCAGGATGCCAAGGTTTCTCCCCAGGAAACACGGGCCTTGGCAAAGACTAATGCCTTTCCATGCCCAGGGAACCAGGAGGGACAGGGGAGGGGTGCGGACAGCGGGACAGGGGCCCAGGCTTGGGGGCTGCAAGAGGAGACCAGCCTCAGGGGCGGGGCCTCACTTCCTGGGGACCTGGTGATTGGTCCACGCTGCAGGGAAGGCAGCCAATCAGAGGCTGAAAAGGGAAGGGTTCCTGGGGGACTCCCATGGGTGCCCTGCTAGTGTCCCAACCCTCCGCTGGCATTTGAGGCCAGAGGTCAGGGTGGCAGGGGCTGGCCGGTCACTGCGGGTCAGAGAGCAGTGGCGTGGCACGGGGGGCAGTCGGGCTCTGGTGCGGACACTGGGTGCGGCTGAGCCCAAGCTCAGCGCATGGAGCAGGGCTCGGGGGTGGTCCGCGCACTGGAGTCCAGCCCAGCTTCAGGCCAGGGCGGAGGAGACCCCAGGAGACCCCAGGGGGTCCGTGAGCAGACTCTCCCAAGCCCGAGCCCAGCACCCTTCACCCGGCTGGCGCCACGGCCACTGCAGTCCAGCTCTGGACGCGGAGGCGCCCAGGGGCCAAGCCGCCGCCAGCAGGCAGGAGGGTCCCGCTTCCACAGCCCCCTGAGCGCCACTGGGTGTGGCCCCCCACCCTCTGCCCCAGACCCTCGTACCCCCCCCCAGGGGATAACCCAGGGGCTCCCGTGCCTGCTCTCCCCATCAGATGTCCTCACGCCTCCCCCTCGGACTCCTCCCGGGAGTCAGGTGCCCTCCACGCACCCAGCCCCTTGCGGCCCAGGCAAAGGGGCGATTCCACCGTGACCTGAGCCCACGGGCCCACCCCCACCTTCCTCAGCGTCTCCCGGGACCCAGCCCCCCACCCCGCCCCACCCCCAGCCCTGATTTTTCCACTATTAACTTTTTTTCTTTTCTTTTTGGGTCACACCCAGCGATGCACAGGGGTTACTCCTGGCTCATGCACTCAGGAATCACCCCTGGCGGTGCTCAGGGGACCATATGGGATGCTGGGATTCGAACCCGGGTCGGCCGCGTGCAAGGCAAACGCCCTACCCGCTGTGCTATCGCTCCAGCCCTATTTACTTGTTTGGATGGAACATTTCAAAGCTTCTTGCGGAGCAGGGGCCCTCGGGCACCATCATCCTCAGACCCCGGCTGGTGAGCACCTGGGCTGGGGGCGGGGGGGGGAGCGCCAGGCCCTCACGGGGCATCTCTATTCCCTTCTATTAATTTTCTTTCTTTTTTTTGGGGGGGGGGCCACATCCTTTGATGCTCAGGAGTTGCTCCTGGCTCTGCACAATTAAGAATGACTCCTGGCGGTGCTTGGGGGACCCTATGGGACGCTGGGAATGGAACCCAGGTGGGCCCTGTGCAAGGCAAACGCCCTCCCCGCTGTGCTACTGCTCCAGCCCCTTTTCAGGGGTCGGGGGAGGGATACACCCCGCTGTGCCCAGTGCTGACTCCTGGCTCTGTGCTCAGGGATCACTCCTGGGGCGGGGTGTGTGTGTGTGGGGGGGGCGGCATATGGGGTCCTGGGGATCAAAGCCAGGTGGGCCACGAGCCAGGCAAGCGCACTGCCTGCCGGCCTGTCTCTCTGGCCCCTCGTGTTGACATCTTAGAGAAATCACGCCAAACTGCTTCCCAGGCGTGCCCCTCCCATCACGCGCCCACCAGCCGCGCCTGTCCGGGCCTGCGTGCCCGCGCCCTGACCCTTCCTGCCCTGCTCCTGGCGGGTTATCATCGCCTGCGGTCTGCTCTGCCGGCCCCAAGGGCGCACGGGCCCGGGGACACCCTCGCGCAGCTCCCAGACCGCGCCAGGCACCGCCCGGCGCCCCGGGGGGGTGGGGGTGGGGGCTCAGGCGGGGGTGTGGGGTGCCCGGCGCCAGGCCGGGTGGCGGGCGGCAGCCAGGGGCAGGTGCCGGGAGACGCCGAGGGCGCTGCCAGCCGAGTCCCGGGCAGGCCACATCCGGACACGCTGAAACCAGAGTGGAGGGCGCGAGGCACAGCCACGGGGGCCCCGGAGAAGGCAGTTCCGGGGGCCCTGGGACTCCTCCTGCGGGTCCCTGCAGAGAGCCGGGGAGGGGCGGGGGGCCCGGGGACTCTGGCACGGGGCGGGGTCTCCCACATCAGCACGAGCCCCCCCGGACCCCGGGCTGGCGGGGTCGCACCAGACCCGGACACCCACGGGACCCTGAGCGCAGGGCCGGATGCGGACGCTGGTGAGGCTGCGGCTGAGCGACGGGGGGGAGCTGCGTGCAGAGCACTGCGGTTCCGGTCCCAGAGCGGCCCAGCTGTGGGGGCAGGAGCCCTTGACCCGGCAGAAGGCGCTGCAGAAACCCCCCACCCGACCTCAGGGTGTGGCCCCCGGACCCCGCTTTGGGAGCCTCCGCCCCATCTGTGCCACGTGTGTCTGGACTCTTGCTTGCCTCCAGGGACGGGCGGGTCACTACCTCCTCCAGGCCGCCCGTGCTAACCCCCCAGGGCTGGGGCAAGAAGGAAGCCCCTCCGCAGGGCCCAGGTCCAGACCTCGACCTGTGACTTACGGGAGCAGGGGGTCTTTTTCCCCAAGGGGCCGCCGTACCTTCCAATCGCCGGCCGGGTTCAGGTGCCAGTCAGTATGCTCCTCCCCCTGCGGGCTCGCATGTCTTCACCGGGGCCACACGGCGGGTTCAAAGGTTATCATCGTCCCCCACTGCGGAGATGAGGAAACTGAGGCTCAGAGAGGTGGAGCATGTGCACTTTAAAGTCTCGGGAATGAGGCCGGGGGAGAGGCTGAGGGCACGGGTCCCCCCACCATCGTCACAAGGTCCCCCCAGGGCACTCGTGCGAGGGACCGCGAGCACGGGGCTAGGAGCACTGCTGGGTGTGGCCAGAGAAAGCAAAGGGCCTAGAAGCATCACTAGGGGCGGGTGGGCAGCTCAGCAGGCTGAGCGCGGGCTCACGGCAGGACGTGGGGGCTCCATCCTGGCACTCAGGGGCCGAGAGCACCGGGGCAATCCCGGGGCACCAAGTCCGGAGCACCCCCTGGGTACAAACGGTGTAGTCAAAGCAAAGTCAAAGAAAGAAGCAGAGACTTGATGACGGGCTGTATTTTGCGGGGAGGGGGCACACCTGCCGGTGCTCAGAGGTTACTCCTGGGTTCCACTCACAGCAGTGCCTGGCACCCCAAAGGGAGGCAGGTGAGAGCCCTCCCCGCCCCAAGGGACCCAGCCCCGGCAGCCGAAAACCTCCATAACCCAACCACCGCCGTGCTCAAGGCGTCTCCCCACACATGAGTGAACATATTCTTGGACTGCGTGGCCGCAAATGCAGCCGTGCGACACATTGTAAGACACTCCCTACACCTTCTCCGGAAGTATCACTGTCACTGTCATCCCGTTGCTCATCGATTTGCTCGAGCGGGCACCAGCAACGTCTCCATTGAGAGGCTTGTTACTGTCCTTGGCATATCGAATACGCCATGGGTAGCTTGCCAGGCTCTGCCGTGCGGGTGGAATACTCTCCATAAGTACCACAGCACATTTGATGGGGCTCAGATAGTAGGCAACAAATCATAGAGGGAAATATATATATATGCATATGCACATATTTTCATATATATATGAAAGCTCACATCACTCAACCTTTAACATGTTAGTGATATCCTAAAGAATGTCTTAATGGCCCCTGCCAGAATAGAACAATATTCACAGTTTCCTCTGTGAATACTTTTTTGTAGCATTTTCAGCGGTTTTTCATAACAGACAATACAAAATACATTATTTCGGTTGTGCTTTGGGACAGGGATTGGGGCTTGGGATGGAAACATCCCAAGTTTGGCGGTGGGAAGGTATCATGGTGGTGGGATTGGGTTTTAAATATTGAATGTAATCAGATATTGTGAACTACCTTACAAAAGAAAAAAATTAAAAGAAAAAAAAAAGCAGTGCATGGCCTCTGCCATCCACGGCTGTGACGCCTGCCCTACCCTCTCTGCGCTCTAGAGGGCGCCCGTCGGGGCTGCCAGGATGGCCTGGGGAGGATGGGCCTGACGGGGCCAGTACCAAGGGAGAGTCCGGGGAATTGCCACCAGTACTGGACACGCCCGGGCAGGACACACACCCGATGTCGGTCATCCCCCAACTGTGCAGGCAGGGCTTGAAGTACCACCAGACGAGTGGGGAAACTGAGGCTCAGAGGGGCCAGCCTCCAGAGTGGGCGGCGTGTCTGTGCTGGCTCGTGGTGTGCCCAGCTAGGAAGTGAGTCAGGAGTGCCCAAGAAGGGGGGGGTGTGTCCCCTTTTGAGTCAGAACAGGATTTCCCATCGCACACCCGGCGGCCTGCCGAGGCAGGAGGGATGGAGGCGGCGAACCCCAGAAACTCCAGCCCTGGCCAGCGTGCAAGCTTGGGGTGTCTGCCAGGGGCCGGCCAGCGCCTGCCCGTCAGTCCCTGCGGCAGTGAAACGCTCCGGGGCAGACAGGAAGTCCATCCTCGCTGCCGGGGGACCCAGCAAGGGGCTCCAGCAAGGGGCAGCTGAAAACCAGGCAGCTCCCGACTTCTCCCCTGGGAGTTCTCCTTCCCTGCAGACAGGACGGGCGTGCCCTCCACCCCCCACCCCTACCCCGGGACAGTCATGACATGAGCAGGCCGGAGCTAACCAACTGGCCGGGCACCAGCACCTCTCCACGCCCCCCTAGAGCCCCAGCACTGCATTTCTTGGGGGCCTCTGGGGAACACAGTCTGCAAATGCTCCCCAGGAAGTGCTCAGCAAGTTCCCTCTGCAGAGGGTTCCTGTGCTGCTTCCTCCACAGCGAGGTCTGGGTACCCCCGGTGGGCTGAGGGGGTGACCATGAAGTCCCCCCATGTCACCCCCATGGTGCCAATTACAACCATGTCTTTTTTGTTGTTGGGCCACACCCAGCAGTGCTCGGGGCGTACTCCCGGCTGAGTGCTCAGGGATCACTCCCGGAGGAGTCTGGGGGATCCTATGCCACGCTGGGGACCGCCGCATGCCGGCCAGTGCCTTACCCACTGCACTGTGTCCCCAGCCCAGTCACACACGCGACTCATTGTGACGGACCCAGAATATTCCAAGGGAGGGAGGACACACACTCCCCCAGCCCCGTCTGCACTCCCGGGCAGGACACGTGGCTGCTTCATCTTCTCGGTCCTCAGGGGGAGGAGCCCCAGGCCCCTCGGAGCACGGAGCAGAGTCCCGACATGCTTGCGGGTGGTCGGATCCATGTGGGGTCCTTCTCCTGGCTCCACGCTTGCCCTGGGGCGCCCACAGACTCTGCCCGGCCACCAAGAACCAAAGCCTGGGGACTGGAGCGAGAGCACAGCGGGGAGGGCGTTTGCCTTGCATGCGGCCGACCCGGGTTCGAGTCCCAGCATCCCATAGGGTCCCCCGAGCACTGCCAGGAGTCATTCCTGAGTGCAGAGCCAGGAGTCACCCCTGAGCGTCGCCGGGTGTGACCCAAAAAGAGAAAAAAAAATAAAAAGAAGCAAAGCGCCTGGTCATGTGCCCGGCTGGCACAAAGGCTTGAACAAAGGCCAGAGAAGAGCCACATCTGGGGGCCCGTGTGGCGGCAGGGCGGGGCTCCCTCCTGGTGAGTCACCGCCCCGTCCCCACCCTCACCCCGGCTCCAGCCAGCTGCCCACAGCACAGCCTGCGGTAGCCCGTGCGACTGAGGCCGGCACCTGCCGTGGGCAAGGAAGGAGCCAGGCCTCGGGGCAGGGAGTTGTTCAGCCCCTCTGCCTTCACGTGTCGCCAGAGCAATGGGCGCGGCCCCACCCGTCTGAGCTGAGGGCGCCGAGTCCACCACAGCCGTAACGTTCAGGACGAAGAGGGCAAACAGCAGGTGTCACCTGCGGGTGCAGAGCACGCGGCTAGCACGCGGGAGGCCCTGGGTTCAATCCCTGGCAGCACATGGACCCGGTGGGGTCCCCGAGCACCAGCTTGCCCGAGCACTGCGGGGAGAGTCCCCCCATAGATACATACAGACAGATACAGACACACGTACCTAGTAAGCTGGCAAGAGCAACAGCTCTGCGGGGGGTAAAACAACAGCCCAGCTGCTGGAGAGGGGAGTGGCAGGAAAGAAACAGTCCTGTGACCGGGTGGGGCACCAGTGCATGGGGAGGGGGTGCCACCTGCAGGATGCTGACACTGCAAGGCCCCCAAGCACCTGTACGAGAGTTAGCCCTGAGCACTGGGATTGGAGCAGCCCGAGCACTGGGATGGGAGTAACCCTGAACACTGCTAGCTGTGGCCCCCAAACAAAACAAAGCGAAAGGAACCTGACAAGGTGTGTTTGCGACTCCATCCCGCGGGCTACTCCGGGCTGCTGGCGAGGACCAAGGAAGGCCGGGGCAGCACCCAGCACGACTCCTGGGGACGCGGACAGTCCTTGGAGAGGGCCGGAGGGAGTCACTCCGACCTGTCAACACCACGTGCTCCCACCATTGCCATGGAAACAGCAGCACACGCCACAGCCAGGGTGAGCGCGGGCCAGGCTGGCACATGGCGGCATCTGGCCGGTGGGCGACTGTGGGCCAACCGAGCTGGGCTGAGGAAGCAAGACTCCTCCAAACACAGATGGGAACAGAGGAGAGAGGGGGAGAGAGAGAGAGAGGGAGAGAGAGAGGGAGAGAGAGAGAGAGGGAGAGGGAGAGAGAGAGGGAGAGAAAGGAGGGAGGGAGGGAGGGAGGGAGAGAGAAGGAGAGAGAGATGGAGAGTGAGGGAGAGAGAGAGGGGGAGAAAGGGAGAGAGAGGGAGAGAGAGGGAGAGAGAGAGAGGGAGAGAGAGGGAGAGAGGGAGGGGGAGAGAGGGAGGGAGAGAGAGGGAGGGAGAGAGAGGGACAGAGAGAGGGAGAGAGGGGGGAGGGAGGAAGGAGAGGGAGAGAGAGAGGGAGAGAGAGAGAGAGGGAGAGAGGGGAAAGAGAGGGAGAGAGGGGGGAGAAAAAGGGAGGGAGAGAGAGGGTGGGAGAGAGAGGGAGAGAGAAAGGGAGAGAGAGAGGGAGAGAGAAAGGAGAGAGAGGGAGAAAGAGAGGGAGAGAGAGGGAGGAAGAGGGAGGAAGAGGAAGGGAGAGAGAGGGGGAGGGAGAGAGGGGGGAGGGAGGAGAGGGAGAGAGAGAGGGAGAGAGGGGGAGGGAGGAGAGGGAGAGAGGGAGTGAGTAATCTAGAGCTGGGAGGTTGTAGATCCATTTGAAAAACGCCTTTTCCGTCAGGATTAGGTGGCGTTACTGTTAGAACGTTTAAGAGAGGGGCTGGAGTGATAGCACAGCGGGGAGGGCGTTTGCCTCGCTCGAGGCTGACCCGGGTTGATCCCCAGCATCCCATATGGCCCCCTGAGCACCGCCAGGAGTGATTCCTGAGTGCAGAGCCAGGAGTGACCCCTGCGCATCGCTGGGTGTGACCTAAAACAACAACAACAACAACAACAAAAGTCTAAGAGAGGAACTGGAGAGAGCACAGCAGGGAAGGCATTTGTCTTGCACGTCAGCCAACCGGGGTTCAATCCCTGACAGCCCTGCGGTCCCCCAAGCCCGCCAGGACTCATTCCTTAGCCAGGACAAAGCCCTGAGCACCGCCGGGTGTGGCCCAGGAACAAAACAAAACAAAATTTTAAGTAACATAAGATAAAGAACTCTGCCTGTATTGTAATGGGACGCACTGTGATGCCACTTCAGAATTTCCAAAGCAAGGGAACTGAGCGTAGAGGGCGATACCACATTACACTGTGCAGACAGAAGCAACAGGAAGTTGAGCCCATCCAGGGCTGTGTGACTTCCAGCGAGCTGGTTGACCTCTCTGTTGCTCTGTCCCCCTGTTTGCAAAGTGAGGGGCACCTGGCCCTGAGCCTGGGTACCAAGCATGTGTGCCAGCACGTGTCAGGCCCGTCACCAACAGGAACTCGAGGGACTAGAAAGGCCCGCACAGAGAGCAGCCTGCCCACGCCCCGCAGCTCTGGTTTCTGAAGCAGCAGGAAACTCAAGCCTGGCTCTTCAGGGAGAGAACAGCGGCTTCTCTCAAAGGAAGAAGCTCTGGGGGACCCTCCCACCCCTGGCCCCTAGCACGGCCAATCCCAGCCCGGCCTGCCAGGAGGCAGGGCATGAGGAAACTTCAACTCCTACTCCAGGAAGTCCCCCAGTCTTGCACAGTCCTGTCTTTCTGACAGAAAACGGCTTTGGGCCACATCAGAGACAGTCTGCAGCCCAGAAGCACATCTTGGCCTCTGCAGCCTCACGGCTTACTCACTCCTCTCTCAGAGGAAGCCTCCTAGGGCTCCCTGCGGGCCCTTTCTTTGTGCCCGCCCCTCTGCCCAGGGCGCCCTTCTTTGCCAAGCTCCACTCACCCCTCAGCTCTGCACCACCACCCACAGGAAGCCCTCCGGGATTTTTTTTCCCCCCTGAGGGCAGAGGGCTGGGCACCCGTGCTGTGGACAAGGTGCTCAAACAGCCTTGAGACCCCTCACCCACGGCGACCGAGCAAGACTGCCCCGCCACGGAGCAAGGAACCAAGGCTCAGCGTGGGAAAGGACCCTTCCTGTGGCCAGAGAGCAGGGCCCGGGGCCCCACCCTGGGGTGCCGGGCGGGTCCGGGAGGATCCCTTCTCTGCCACGAGCCTGGCCGGAACTTGGAGACCCTCCCCCGGAGCCAGCCCTCGCGTCTCCGGAGCCCAAGGTCGCTAGCTAAGCGGCGGCGGATTATAATTAGCACAAGCCCGGTCCTGGCCAGGGCGCAGACGCGGCTTACCGGGAGCGCGGCCAAGGACAGCCGCCCGGAACTGCGTGCCCTGCCCGGCTCCGCGGGCGGCACCCAGGCGGCCCCGGGGGGAGCCCAGACCTCAGTCTAGGGGTCAGCGGCGGGTGGGAGGCGGGCTGGGGGTGCGGGCTGAGGTCACCCCGCCGAGCCCGAGGCCCAGCGGTCACTGTCTCCCTGTGGGGCTGGACCCCTGGACACTGGGGCTGGCGGCCGCGCCCCGCCGGGGCTGGGAGCGTAGAACTGCCCACACGCCCCAACCCCAGCTCCCGGGTCCGGGCCCCCAGGACGCCCTGGCACCGGCCCACCGCTCCTCCCGCAGCCGTGCCCAGCCAGTGGGCGAGAAGCTGACCAGCCCCTGTGCCCCCACCCCCAGGGGCCCCCTTGGCCGCGCGCGGGGGCAGGGCGCACAGCTGGGCGCGCACAATGCTGGCTTTACCCGGACCCTGCGTGGCCACACGCTTTGCATGAAAGGCAAATGCCACGGCCTGGGCCTGAGCCTGCTCGGGGCAGGGCTGCCACGGGGCGTGGGGTGCAGGGGGGGTACTGGGGGGCGCATTCTTCCGCCTCCAGAGGAGCACTGCCCCTCACCAAGCTCCCTCTCCACCCCTGCCTGCCCGCCAGGCCCTGCAGCGCCCTGCTCCGCCTTATTCTAAAGGACTCGCGTCCTTTCCGAGGGCCTCTGGGCCGCCTGTTGGCGCTAGATGATTCTCGATCATTCTAGAACGTGGGTTCTATCACCACGAGGACATGGCCGAGGCCACCCCCAGGAGCGGGCAGTGCACGCGCGCAGGAGCGAAAGTTACGCCCGCCCCGCCCCCCATCCCGCCCCCGCCCCCGCCCCCGTCTTTGCACCTCTCAGCCCTGCAAGAGCGACAGAGAGGGTCTGGGCGTGGAGGCAGCAGAGAACACGAGATCCCGAGTCGGGGCCTTCCCAGCTGGAGCACACTGTAAGCAGGGGTGGGGGAAGACGAGACCCCCCTCGGGGGACTGAGTACATCTCCGCTCCACGGGCACTGCACGCTGCCAAGCGCTCTGCCCGCAGCGGGTGAGGGAGCAGGCAGGAGCCGCAGAGTGGCTGAGAGGGAAGGGCATGCGAAGCAGGGAACAGCCTGCGCAAAGCCTCTGAGCCCCATTCCTTCACTCACTCCCGGCTCCAGGCTCCAGGACACGCAGGGCGGGTGGCTGTCCCCAGGGTGCCCACAGCCTTGGGTGTCCTGTGCAGACCCCAGACAACTAAGAATCACTTTTCTTTCTTTTTTGAGGGGGCCTCTTTTTTCCTGGGGGTGTGTGGTCACACCCGGCAATGCTCAGGGGTGACTCCTGGCTCTGCACTCAGGAATGACTCCTGGCAGTGCTCAGGGGCCCCTATGGGATGCCGGGGATGGACCCAGGGTTGGCCACATGCAAGGCAAAAGCCCTCCCCCCTACACGATGGCTCCAGCCAAGAGTCACCCTTCTGGCTGTGCTTTGTAGGAGGAAACCAAGGGTGGTCTATGCACTGGGCCCTAGGAGAAAAGGAACCAGTTCCGGGGGCTCCGAGGCTCAAGAGATGCTCCCTCTTCCACTGCCCCCCGTCACCCCGACTGCCTGAGGTAGGGCGGCAGGCTGGGGACACCGGGGCCCACGCATCCTGCCGTGCCAGGCCTCTCCCGGGTGTCTCACAAACCACGGCCGGCTGGTCCCACCCACTTCCGCCTGCAGGTCCCTCCGGGTGGGGGGCTGGCTCCCAGGTCCCCCTCGGGGACTGGAGTGGCAGGGCCCGAGGGATGGAAGGGACAATGACCCCAGGAGTCCCTCGGGGAAGCAGGGTTCCGGGTATGGCTGCGGGAGGCTCTGATCCCTCTCCGCACCCCCCACCCCACCCCTGCCCTGGGATTTCTCTCCGTCTTTCTGCTCTCCAAGGCCGGGCTTGCCCCCTGCCAGGCTTTGTGCATTCACGCAGCCTCCTCTGGCGCCAGAAACCAGAGGCAGCTCCAGCTCTCGGCAGCTGGGATGCTTCCGTCCATTCCACAGAAGGCAAAACCGAGGCCAGAGCATGGGCAGGGCCGGGGGTGGGGCTCAGAGGCACCGAGCCCCCGAGGTTCCGAACTAAGACTGCAAAAGTCCAGTGAACAAAACCCCGGGCCGGGACTCACCTCCAGTCTCTGTCTCCCAAGACCCTGATGACTCCATCTTTGAAAAGGAGCTACTTGGACCTTCTCGAACCTTCTAGAACCTTCTTCACCAGCCCTGTCGAATCACCACGGGTGTCTCCCAGTGTTGTCAGAAAACCTGCAGTCTTCCCCGGGTGCCTGTTTCAGGCTGGGACTTCTAAGCCGGAGTTCCGTACAGAGCAACAAAAAATACTGACGCCAACCCCGCCGTGTCCCCAAACTGGCCGTGTCCCAGGCAGCGGCAGCTGTGGTCCTCCAGAGGATGCTGGGTCCCTGAGGGTGGGCCGCAGGACGAGGTGTTACCAGAACCTTCTTCACTAGGCGCTGACTAGACGAAGGCCCTGGCAAGCACTGAATAAACCGGATTGCATCTCCGCGCTGGGTCTCTGCAGAGGATTCGCACTGCGAGAGGCCGTCCCCGCGTCCCCCAGCTCGGTCATCTGCTGCTGACCCACGACCTTGGACAAGCTCAGGGAGTTCCCAACGCCTCCTCTGGAAGCGGCAAATCAGGAGCCAGAGAGATAGTACGGGGAGTAAGGACCTGGCCTTGCACGGGGCCGACCCGTGTCCAGCTCATATGTTCTCTGCATACCTCCAGGATGTATGCGGACCACACCTCCCTCCCACCCCTCAAAAAGAAAATTCCCCAAATTAAAAAAAAAAAATTTAAAAATGAAGTGGCGAGTTTCTGAGCTCTGGGGCAGACCTTCCCAGCACGCTTACCCCTGCACGCTGCAGAGGTGAAAGGGGTCACAGACCCTGCCAGGACGAGCTAAATCTGGCCCGGCAGCGTCACTGATGTGGTCACTACCGCGCTGCCTCTCTACAGGTCAAAGTCTCGAGGCCCAGAGAGGCCGAGCCACCTGCCCAAGGCTGCACCGCCTGCAGAGGACACATTTTCGCCCTCCGTTCCTCCCCTCAGCTTCCAGACTACTCACATCTGCTGACGGAAACAACGAACGAATGCACACGGGCTTCTCCCGTTCAGCAGATACAAGACCAGGACCCATTTCTTTTTTTTTTTCTTTTTTGGGTCACACCCGGCGATGCATGGGGTTCCTCCTGGCTTTGCACTCAGGAATCACCCCTGGCGTTGCTCAGGGGACCCTATGGGATGCTAGGAATCGAACCCGGGTCAGCCGCGTGCAAGGCAAACGCCCTACCCGCTGTGCTATCACTCCAGCCCCCAGGACCCATTTCTTCGCTACATTTGGGAGCTGCGGAGATAGTAGATGGGGAAGGTGCTTGCCTGGCACATGGCTGACCCGGGTTCGATCCCCAACATTCCATCAGATCCCCCGAGTACTGCCAGGTGTGATCCCTGAACTCAGACCCAGGAGTAACCCCTGAGCATAGCCGACTGTGGCCCCCAAACAAAACAAATAAAAAACAGCTGAGTCCAGCAGGGGGTCGGGGGTGGGTGGGCGCCTGGTTCCTCAGAGGGCCCCCCTTCTCCACCCGGGGGTGCCTGTCACAGCCTTGACGGGCCATCTATGGTCTGTCTTGTCACAGCTTCAGTCACTCGGCCACAAGCATGTGAAACAAAGAACTTCTACTTCAAACTACTATTTATTTGTTTTCATTATGGTTTCAATACGTTCCATTTAAAGGTACATTCATTTTACTTTTTATTATATCTTTTTCAACTGCAAGTAAAAAAATATACATATGTAAAGCCCTGAGCTTTGATTTTTATTTTTTTATTATTTATTTATTTATTTATTTTGGGTCACGCCTGGTGATTCACAGGGGTTATTCCTGGCTCTGCACTCAGGAATTACCACTGGTGGTGCTCAGGGGACCATATGGGATGCTGGGAATCGAACCTGGGTCAGCCGTTGTGTGCAAGGAAAACGCCTTCCCCGCTGTGCTATCGATCCAGCCCCTGAGCTTTGATTTTTAAACAGGTGTGTCTAGGGTCCAGCTGTGCAAACTTAAGCAACTCCTTCTCTAATTTCTGTTTGTTTTTTAATTTCTATTTATTTTTTAATTGAATCATAGTGAGATACACAGTTACAATTTTGTTCAGGATTGGACTTCAGTCATATAATTTTACAACACCCGTCCCTTCACCAGTGTACATTTCCTACCGCCAATTTTCCTCCCCCCCCAGCCTACCTGTCTCTTTGGTAATACTTTTTCTTCTCTCTCTCTCTCTCTCTCTCTCTCTCTCTCTCTCTCTCCTCTTAGGCATTATGGTTTGCAATACAGATATTGAAAGGTTATCATGTATATATTTTTAATAACTTTCTTTTAGTTTTGGGGTTATACCCGGCGATGCTCAGAGGTCACTCCTGGCTCTGCACTCAGCAATCACTCCTGGTGGTGCTCAGGGGACCATGAGACCCCTTATCTTGATTTAAGGAGCCCGTCGAGGCGGGGTTCATGCAGGCCCAGAGCGTGGAAGTGGGTAAGACAGTGACTAGGCTTCCTTTCAGGGCCAGCGAGCCCCTGAGGGTTACTCACGCCAGCAGGACACGTGTCCAGGAGCTGGTCGAGCCAGATTAGCACCCACAGAGACATCATCTGACAAAACTTGGGGTTCACAACCACCCCCGCTCTGAGTCAGAATCCACCCCCACCCCAAACCCCAGGTCCAGGGGTTCACCCCGATGACCTATGACACAGGCCAGGTGAGGAGAACGATTTTCTTTTGTTTTGCTCTGGGGCCACGCCTGGCGATGCTCGGGAGCTCCTCCTGGCTCTGTACTCAGGAATCCCTCCTGAAGGTGCTCGGGTGACCATATGGGGTGCTGAGGATCAACCCGATGAGCTGACTGCAAGGAAAGCCCCCTCCCCGCTGTGCTGTCTCCAGCCCCAGGTGAGGAGAATGGGTCAGGTGACCGGAAGGACTGGAAACAAGTCCCAGGGGAGATGCCGTGGTTCCCATCCAGCCCCGGCTTGAACCTTCACACCCTGTCATTTACCCCTCGTGCCAGTCAGAGCTCAGCGATGCGACCCCCGTTTAACCCCCAGAGCCAGACTGAGGCGCCGGGGTCCGGGACGAGACAGACAGGCCAGGCGGAGGGGAAAGGATTGCCCTGGCCGTGAGCTGGACCCCGGGAAGGAAGGGGTGATGGGTCCCCGAGCCCCACCCAGGCACTGCGCATGCCCAGCAGAGGATCGCGCACGGGTGGGCGGTTTGGCCGGGAGCCTCGGACCCGCTGGGCCCCTGAGCTTTCGGGGCTTGGGGGGAGTCCCCCAGCCGGGCACCCGGTGTCCAGCACCAGTGCCCAGCTCTCTTCCGAACAAGCCACACTCCCGTGTCACCTCCCCAGCTAGGAAGGCCCCGGGGCGATGGGGGGCACCCAGAGGAGCTGGAGGGGAAGAGACGAGCCACTGACGGGGTGCCACGCCACCCGTGGTCACGCAGGGCAGGGGTGACCGCTCCTGTCGCCGGTGGACCAAGCCCCTGGCAGTGATGGGACTCGCGTGATCCACAGAAAGCAGCAGAGCCGGAGGCCCTGCCCAGGGGGGGCAGAGAGGAACTTAGCCCAAGTCATGCCCCACCCCACCCCTGGCTCCAGGAAGCTCCACCTCTGCAGCCAGACCCAGCCTGGCCTGGGGCGAGGGGCGCACGTCCCCCCCATTCTGCAGAGAAGGCGGTGGCGGCTGGGCGGGGCTGTCCCCTGGGACTCTCTGTCCCCCCCACCCCCGCAGCTCTGCACTTCTGACTCATCCTGGTCACTGTCAGCGCATGGAAGGAATGTGGTGCCCGCCAGGCACCCGCCCCCCAGACAAAGGCGACTCACAGCTTCCACCGGAGAATGCCCCCTCCGCACCCCCTCTCCCAGGCACACGGCAGCTGGCACGTGTGGCGGGGCCCTGGTGCTTGTGCCCGGCAGGGAGTGGCAACCACGGCAGGGAGTGGCAACCACGCATGAACTTTTTTTTTTTTCTTTTCACTTTGGGGGCTGGAGAGCCGGGAAGGCACTTGCCCTGCACGCAGCCAAGCTGGGTTCGGTTTCCCTGGCACCCCTTGTGGCTCCCCCAAGCCCCGCCAGGAGTGACTCCTGAGCACAGAGCCAGGGATCGGGGCCTGAGCACCGCTGTGTGTGGCCCCCAAACAAACAAAAATCCACTGATTCTGGAGACAAGGAACCTGGCCGGAGCTCAGCTTCGCGTGCAGGGTTACTGCCCGGTGCTCAGTGCACGGGGTCCCCCCAGACAGAGCTGGGAGCAGCCTGCGTGCCACGGGGTGTCCTCCCAACACAAAGCCGAAGAAAAGAACCCTGCAGATTTGATCTGAAATCAGCAAACAGCAAAGCTTAACGCCTCCTCCGGGTTGCCTGCGCCCGGCGTCGCCCCGCCCCCGCGCCCCGCCCCTGCGGCCCGGCTGGCCCTGGGCCAACCTACAACTGCCGCTTTGTGGTCACCACGCTGTCAACAGAGGGGAGTTCCCTGGAAGCAGCGGGAAAGGGCGTGTCGGGACGGAGGTGGGGTGGGGTGGGGTGCTCTGGGGTGGGCCCGGCTCTGCGACCTCAGGCATTCCTGAACAGCGGAGAGTGACGACACAGAGAAGCTTTTTGCCCTAAGGAAGGGCCTGGCAGGGGTGGGTGGTGGCAGCGTAGTGGGGCCGGGGGCTGGGGGTGGGGTGGGGGGGCAGAGAAAGAACCAGAAAGAACCAGGTGCCCATGAAGAGGCTGAGGTTTGGGGTCTGACTCACCACTTCCTGCCCTCCCCCCCTCGGCATGGGAGGTGCCAATCGTGTGGGTTCCATTCCCAGCTCCACTGTCCCACCCGCCAGGGGGCTGCTCGGCTGCCCCCCTCGGCACCTGGAGCCGCCAGAACGCACCTCCTGCGTCGGCGGAGAAAAATGCCGAGAGCCCTTAGCGCAAGGCTGGCGTTCTGAGTGAGAGAAGTGAGGAGCCAGGAGCAAGCCAGCAGGTGGGGGGGGGGCAGGGGTGCATGTCCGGTGTACCCCCGAACCTCGCCTAAGTGGACCTTGCTCTCCACCATGCAGCAGGCAGAAAGCGAAGGAGGGAAACCCGGCTGCAAATCCACCGGTGCAGGGCTGAGATGCTGCTGGTTGTTTCGTCGGATGGTGGTGAGAGGAGAATCGAAGCAACCAGGAGCCCACCCGGCCGGCAGCAAGTGCCCGAAGAAGCTGAGATCTGCTGAAGGGGAAGGGAGGGGTCGAGGCCTGGGGAGGGGGGCAGGAAAGAAGCGGCCAGGCCCGAGAGGGAAGAGTCTTGAGGTTCTGCAGGGGGGTTCCGGGGATCGGGTCCTGGACACCCCCCACACACACCTAAAAAAGAAACAAGTGATAGCACAGAGGGCGGGGGCGGGGGCGTTTGCCTTGCACGCAGCTGACCCAGGTTCCATCCCTGTCCTCCCAGATGGTCCCCCGAACACTACCAGGAGTGATTCCCGAGAGCAAAGCCAGGAGTAACCCCCCGAGCATGGCCAGGTGGGACCCCAAAACAGAAGAAACTGATCCCTGAGAGCAAAGCCAGGAGTAACCCCCAAATATCGCCCGGATGTGACCCCCGAACAGAAGAAACAGACAACACACAAAGAGTGCATGTGAGATGCGGGTCCCAGAGAGACCCAGGAATAGGGCTGGCCCCAAGCGCCCGGAGAAACAGGCAGGTGGCCAAGGGCTGTCCCCCTCCTGGCCTCAGCCCTCCTCCCCGTCCCGGGGCCAGGAGCACCCCCCCCCGCTGCTCCCCCCAGCCCCGAGAGCATCAGTCCCCTTGAGTCAACAAAGACCCGTTTGAAAGCCTCTTCTTTTAGTTTTTCTTTATTTGTCGAATTTTGGCGATGCTCAGGGGTTCCTCCTGGCTCTGCACTCGGGAATTACTCCTGGCGGTGCTCCGCAGACCATATGGGATGCCTAGAATCGAACCCAGATCAGCCTCGTGCAGTGCAAGCACCCTCCTTTTAACTGGACCCTAAGGACAGCGGCCCGGGACTGGTTGCAGAGAGCTGGCTTCTGTGTCCTGTGCAAACACAGGAGAGTGAACCTCTCGTGCCCAAAGTGACGGGAGCACTGAGCCAGAAACTACCAACCTGCACGGGGACCTGGGGGGCTCCTAGGAGGAGGTGTCAGGGAGGGAGGTGCGGGGAGGACAGTGCGCGGTCTGAAGGCGGTAGATGAGTGAGTGAGTGCACTGGAGGCTGGGAGACAGCTGGGCCGCAGGAAGCAGGGGTCAGTCTGCGGACTGAGGGATAAGCAGGAAGGCAGCGCCGAAGCGAGCTGCGGGTGGCACAGGGCAGCCACGGAGGGCTCGAGACTCCCCACCCCCTGCCAAAGCCTGTGGCTCTTTGAAGGACCAGAGCACTGGCCACTGGCACCTGCTTGGTCATCCTCACATCTGGAAGAGCAGCTACAGGGCATCAGGGAGGGAATTGTGCTTACCCCCACCCCCCTCAGAGCCAATGACACCCCAACTTGGGGCAACCCACGGAGAACGTCGAAGCACAAGGGGCCAGGGAGGGCCCAGAGTGGGGACAGGGCACCCTCGCCCAGGGAAGCCCAGTGGGACCAACGAGTTGCAGGCAGGCAGGAGGGGACTCCCAGAACTTGCCCTGGGGGTCAGGGAGCCTTGTAGGGGACATCCTTGTCCCCGCCCCCGATTCCGTGCTCCCCCCCTTACAACACTGGAACAGGGGAGAGAGTCCAGCGGGGTTGGGACGCCTGGGTGACCTCTGGCCACCTTGCAGGCAGATACCATGTTGGATCCGGGGTCATAGTCACAACAGGCCCAGGACGCTCCTTCCCGGGAAATAGCTGAGCAGGCCGGGGACAGGGTGCTGACTCCATGCAGACAGGCCCGGGTCCTGTCAGTTCACATCTGACGGCCAGCGACGGAGCCATATCCCCATACACAGGAAGTCCCCGTGGACTCCTCCCCACCCCACCCCCAGCACCACCAGCCCTGCCCGCCGTGCCCCTGCCAGCTCAGCGTGCCCGCTCCGTGGGGAATGAGGTTCCAGCTTCCTCTGAAACCTACCCTGGGGGCTGGAGCACATGCTTCACATGCAGGGGCCTGGGTTTGAGACCCCCACACACCACATGAGCCGTGGAGCACCACCAGGAGTGGCCCCCAAACCAAAAACAATTCACCTTGCACGAGTTTTCCAGCCACTCTCCAGGTCTGCATGACTGAGACCACCTAAATCCACTAAACCAGATGCACAGGCGCCCGCAGACCTGCTGGTTTGCACCTCTGGTCACAGCTCAGACCTGCTTGAATTCTGTGACACAGGGGTCAAGACGGGGAGTACAAGATCCCCCTCCTCGTGAAAACTCCCACAGAGCACCAGACACAAGAGGAGACAGAGACTCACCGACACGGACGGGTCCACACAGAGCCTTGGGGGAAGAACCCTTGCAGCAGAGGTATGTGTGCTACCTGAGGAAGACTGTCAAGCGCCTTCCGAATGGTGCTCCCTGACAGGAGGAGATGAGGGGAGAGGGCAACACCAGAGAAAAGCCCAAACAATTCACAGAGCTGAAGACTATAGCAGTTGAACTTAAAAAAAAAAAAAAAAAAAAAAAAAGCAAGAGATAAGCTCACCAGCCAACTAGAAGAAGCAAAATATCTAGCCAGCAGGCTTTTAAAAATAAAGCAGGGGGCTGGATCGATAGCACAGCGGGTAGGTCGTTTGCCTTGCACGCGGCCGACCCGGGTTCTAATCCCAGCATCCCATATGGTCCCCTGAGCACCGCCAGGGGTAATTCCTGAGTGAAGAGCCAGGAGTAACCCCTGTGCATTGCCGGGTGTGACCCAAAAACCAAAAAAAAAAAATTTAAAAAAAAAATAAATAAATAAAAATAAAGCAGTATAAACCATCAAAACAAAACAAAACAAAACACAAAAAAGAATGACTGAAAACAATGAAGATAACATCAGAGCTATCCGGAGTGGCATTGCATCATAGAAGGGAAAGGAGAAGAATTCTTATTTGGAGAAACAATAGCTGAGAACTTTTCCAAGCTGAGAGAGGAGTTAGACCCCCAGATCTGGAAAGCTCAAAGAACCAAAGTCAAATGTAATCAATTTAAACAGACACTTAACAAGACACATTAGAATTAAGATAGTCAAAATCAGAGATAAAGAGAGAATCCTTGAAAGCAGCAGAAGAGTCCCATACAACGCACCCCCACAATCAGCAGGTTTCTCTGTGGAAACTCTAGAAGCCAGAGGAAATGGTAGACTATGCAAAGCATTGAGTGGAAAAAAACGCCAACCAAGAATACTTTACCTAGCTAGGCTATCACTCGAATTCCTCAAATTCTTTGAGAAAAACAGCAACAACAAAAATAACCTTTTCAGAAAAAACAGTTAGAGGAATTGACCTTCACTAAACCAGAACCCCCAGGCAATAAGTAAGAGGCATCTGAAAAAAGGAAGAAAAAAAACTTCACTTGGAGGGAGCAAGACATCTAAAAGAAGGAAAGCGATAGTGGGATTTCTTATTTTCAGGGTTACTGATTCTTTCTATGTGATTGTTCTTCTGCTCAATCTAAAACATTTAACATTGCAGTTATTATTTCTTCCAGCTCTTTTAAAACAGGTCTGATTTCTCTGCTTTTCTTTTCCAAATCTGAGATTTCATACATTGCTCTTTTTTGTCAGCAGTTTCTATTTTATCATTAATGTAATCATAATGGCTGTTTGGTACTATGTTGTACAACTTAGCTTTTGGCTTAAATCAAGATTGCTCTCTCTCTCTCTCTCTCTCTCTCTCTCTGTGTGTGGGAATGGGGTCAAACCTAGCAGTGATCTGGCAATATCCAGGTACGTGCTTGGGGGGTCTCTCCTGGTGGTACTCAGGGGGTCATGTGGTGCCAGCTTCAAGTCTTGGTCTCCTTAATACATAGCCTCACCGAGCCTATTGAACTCTCTTTCCAGCCCAAAATTAGTGTATATTAATTTTGCCTGCCTTCCTTCCTTCCTTCCTTCCTTCCTTCCTTCCTTCCTTCCTTCCTTCCTTCCTTCCTTTGAGAAGGAAGGGTCATGTTGAGATGTTGTCCTAATTCTTCTTTTGTTGTATAATTTAGATGATATCACAGATAGTCTATACATTCTATTATTGTGAGTCTCTGGATTCTGTTTTATTCCTCTGATAAAAATGTTTTTCTTTTTTCCCCCTAGAGTTTAAACCCTGAGGGGCCAGAGCAACAGTACAGCAGGTAGGGAGTTTGCCTTGCACACAGCTGATCTGGGTTTCATCCCCCGGCACTCCATAGGGCCCCTGAGCCTTCCAGGAATTACCCCTGAGCGCAGAGCCAGGAGGCACCCCTCAGCACCACCAGGTGTGGCCCCAAACAAACAAACAAACAAACAGGCAAATAAACTCTGTTGACTCACACTGAAAAGTCTATTGCTTAGGTATAAATTCAAACCTGTGTTCAGTGGAGTGCTTTTGAGACACGTCACTGTCACTGTCATCCCATTGCTCATCGATTTGTTCGAGCGGGCACCAGTAACATCTCTCATTGAGAGACTTGTTGTTACTGTTTTTGGCATATCCAATACGCACGGGTAGCTTGCCAGGCTCTGCCGTGCGGGCTCCATACCCTCGGTAGCTTGCCGGGCTCTCCGAGAGGGGCGGAGGAATTGGACACAGGTCGGCCGCGTGAAAGGCCAACGCCAAACCGCTGGGTATATGATTTAAGGGGTTGTAGAATCCTGAAGTCAAGTTACATACAAAATTCGTTATAATCACCGTGGCTTCCTAGCTCTCAAATTACTGAACTAACTGTCTTGATTTTTCAGCTGGTTAAGATACTCCAACTCCCTTATGACCGCTGAAGCCCCAGGAGATGTCCCTCTGTCCTGTTTGTTTTCTTTTGGGGCCACACCCAGTCATGCTCAGGGCTTACTCCGGGCTCTAAATTCAAAGGATCCTGCCTGGTGGTGTTCGGAGACCCAACAGAGTGACGGGATCAGACCCAGATTGGTCACGTGCAAGGTGAGCACTCTACCTGCCGCCCTCTTGCTGTAGCCCAAGGTGTCACTTTTTCAATGGCACTGGGACCACTCTGGGCTGACTGAGTCCTGCCTCTCAGTCAGGCGGTGACCAGGAAATTTTCTTTTCCAAATCTGAATCTCCTTCCCCCATCTGCCTGTGTTTCTGTAGACGCAGGCGACGTGAGGGAGTTGTTGTAGTTTCTATTTAGTGGAGTTTACACTTGGGCAAGAGTGCCGTGCAGTCTGGTCTTATTTCACTACCATAACATCGCTCTCAGCGCCAGTGCAAGTAATAATATGTTGCAATACACACAGTGTAACATGTTATTACATTATAATAATGCACAAGAACTGACTGAAGTGCCTCCCTCTGCTCATCCCCCTTCTCCCACCCTGCTCCCACACCGATCTTCCCCCCCCTCCAAACATTCCCAATAAGTGGAGACCCCCCACGTTCAGTTCTCCTTCAAACTCATGTGGCCTTGCTATTTTTCTACTTGATAATTCTAAACCTTGCTCTTCATTACTACGGCTGTTCATTTTCATTAAATCATCATTTAGGGGGACAGGGAGATGGCTCAAAGGACTGGGGTTTGCGCACTTCACAGGTGGGAGGGCCAGGTTTCATCCCTAGCCCTGAATAATCCCCCCTGCACCTCCAGAAGCATCCCCTGTGAGCCCAGGCAGGGTATCCCCCAACTACTCCTGGGCATAGCCCCAAAGGCAACCAAGCAAGCTAACATAAAAAATAAATAGGGATGGGGCTGGGGCAATAGCACAGCAGGTAGGACGTTTGCCTTGCACGCGGCCGACCCGGGTTCAATTCCCAGCATCCCATATGGTCCCCTGAGCACTGCCAGGAGTAATTCCTGAGTGCAGAGCCAGGAGTAACCCCTGTGCAATGCCAGGTGTGACCCAATAGGCATAAAAATAAAATAAATAGGGAGGGCCAGAGCAACAGTCCAGTGGGAAGGGTGCTTGCCTTGCATGCAGCTGACCCAGGTTTAATCCTTGCCTCTCCATAGGGTCCCCCAAGCATTGCCAGGAGTGATCCCTGAGCACAGTGCCAGGAGTAAGTCCTGAGCACTGCAAAAACAAACAAATAATAGTTCATTTGTCTTAAAAAGCACAAAAAGAGGGGGTGCAAGGCAGGGGTTCACTGTGCCGTGGGCTTGCGGCTCCGCCCTATGTCCCGGAAGGCCGAGTACTCTGAAACAACAGGAGGCTTCCCCGTGAGTCAGCCGCTGTATTATTTCAATAAATGTCACTCGGGAGGGGCTCTGACATAGCTGAGATGTTTTCAGCTCTCCAACAGAAGTTGGGCTTAATGAGTCCGGCCGGCAGTGTCCTTCCCTGCCTGGCGACATCCAGGTAGAACCGCGCCCCAAACACTCCCGGATCTTCCACCACGCACCACCCCAAACTGTTCCCACGCGGGCCCCTGACACAGATCCTCAGCAGAGGAAAAGGGGTCCCGGGCCCCGGGGTCAGGAGACGCACCCTCAAATCCTAGTTAGACCCCACGAGGTCAGTGGAACTGGAACTAGTGTTTCTACTGTTTGTGACAGCCAGTGAGCAGACGTGGGGGAGAGGGCAGTTACCAGGCAGCTCTGGGCCCACCTCATGCCCAGAAAGCCCTTGCAGGCACCGAAATCGATCCTGCAATGTCACCTGTCTGAGTCCCCTTGGCCACGGCAGAGAGAAGGCCCAAAGGACATCTCTGAGCTGGGCAGGGAGGGTGGCACCAGGAACCAGTGGCACCAGGACTGGGGCCGATGATGATATGGCAGGTCGAGCACTTGGCTTAAACGCAGCCACCCTATGGTCCCCTGAGCACCGCCAGGAGGGATCCCTGAGTGCAGAACCAGGAAGGGGCCTTGAGCTCCACTGGGTATAGCCCCCAGAGTCACCAGGACCCCAGAGCGTTGGGAATATTGGGATTTCCCCCCATATACAGGGCACGGCAGCCCCGTGGCCAGCGGAACCAAGGCCCTGGGTCTCTGGGGAGAAGACGTGGCAGTTTGGGATGTCCTTCTTGCCAGCCTCCACTGGGGCAGGGTCAAGAGTTTCGGCTCACACCCAACAGCTTTGCATCAGCTTCAGCCCTGTGCTGGGTGGAAGCTGGTGCCCTGCCCCGCCGGCGCTGGGTATTGAGCCTTCCTGAGTTGGCGCCAACTAGGACGCACGGGGCAGCCTGTAGCTTGCCCTGATCAGAGCAGAAACGGGGCGGCTCTGCCCGGGGCTCCATGTGGGAAAGGGGACCCGCAGCGCTTTGGGGTCGGGGATTGGTCCCTCCCTCGCATCTTGACTCCTGAAGATTCTAGAAGGGTGTGTGGTTCCGGACTGGTGTCACACTCCTCTGGTTGTGACAATGAGAACCAGAGCCTGGGGCAGGCGACCGTTCCTCCAAGCGGCAAACGGGGAATCCTGTTTCGGTATGGCCCCGCCGGCACGCCTTGTTTTCAGTTTGTCCTGATCGCCGCCATGCTCACTGGGGTGAGGTGAAACGCCACTGTCAGTCTGTGTTTCCCTAATACTCAGGGAGAGGATCATGAACGTGCAAAGACAGATGCGTGCCTCTGTTCGTGGCAGCTCTTGGCGCGACAGCCAGGAGAGGGAAGGGCAAAGGGCGAATCCACAGAGACAGGCCCACATCCAAAAGAACAAAAGCAATCGGTATTGGCGCGGATGTGGGGAGAAAGGGACGCTCCTTCACTGCTAGTGGGAAAAAGGCTGACTGCCTCAACCCTTTTGGAAAACAGTATGGGCGTTTCTCAGAAAATTAGAAATTGAGCTCCCATTTGACCCAGCAATACCACTTCTGGTAATATATCCCAGAGAAGCAAAAAAGTATAGTCGAAATGATATCTGCACTTGTATGTTCATCGCAGCACTGTTTACAATAGCCAGAATCTGGAAAAGACCTGAGTACCTGAGCACAGATGACTGGTTAAGGAAACTTTGGTACATCTACACAATGGAATACTATGCAGCTGTTAGAAAGGATGAAGTCATGAAATTTGCATGTAAGTGGATCAACATGGAGAGTATCATGTTAAGTGAAATGAGTCAGAAAGAGAGGGACACAAATGAGACCCCGAGCGGTCGCCCATGGACAGCTCCTCTGCTCCTAAACAGCCATGATCCCAGCGCCACAGAAACCAATCTCGGAATGCAGCGGCTGCTGGCAGAAATACCTCTGGACTTAATACCAGAATTCCAAATCTGGGCAGCCGTCTTCGAGACCGTGCAACATCATATGCTCTTTGTTACCAACAATAGAAAACATACAACCTAATGATGCCATTCGACAGGTCTGACTGTTGGGGGGAAAACTCCAAATAATGATAGTGAGTTTCCTGTTGAAAATTGAATGCAATCAAAGTAAGAAAAGAGTAAAGTGAAAATCATCTGCCACACAGACAGAGGGGGAATGGAAGGGGGGGTATGCTGGGGTTATTGGTGGTGGAGCAAGTGCACTGGTGAAAGGATGGGTGTTTGAGCATACTATGACTGAAACTCAATCTTAAAAGCCCTGTAACTGTTCTCACGGTAACTCAATTAAAAAAATAAATTAAAAATAAAAAAGAAAGAAGAGAGGGACAGACATAGAAAGATTGCACTCATTTGTGGAAAATAAAGTAACAAAATGGGAGACATACACCCAAGAATAGTAGAGATGTATACTCCACAGCTTGGAAGCCGGCCTCACATGCTGGGGGAAAAGGCAACTCAGATAGAGAAGGGCCCACCAAGTAAAGGGTGCCTGGAGGGCCCACTTGGGATGGGAGATGCGGGCTGAAAGTAGACTATAGACCAAACATGATGGCCACTCAATACCTATATTGTAAACCACAACCCCCAAAAGGAAAGAGAGAGAGCAAAGGGGAATGCCCTGCCACAGAGGTGGGATGGAGTGGAGGGCTGGGGTGGGGGTGGGAGGGATGCTGGGATCATCGGTGGTGGAGAATGGGCACTGGTGGAGGGCTGGGTACTCGGACATTGTATGACTGAAACATAAACACAAAAGTTTGTAAGTCTGTAACTGTACCTCATGGTGATTCATTTAAAAATTAAATGAATAAAATTTTATTTTATTTTAATAAAATAAAAAATTTTAAAAAGGGTGCTGGAGTGATAGCATAGCGGGTAGGGCGTTTGCCTTGCACACGGCCGACCCGGGTTCGAATCCCAGCATCCCATATGGTCCCCTGAGCGCCACCAGGGGTGATTCCTGAGTGCATGAGCCAGGAGTGACCCCTGTGCATTGCTGGGTGTGACTCAAAAAGCAAAATTAAATTAAATTAAATTAAATTTTAAAAATGGGGCTGGAGCAATGGCACAGCAGGTAGGGCGTTTGCCTTGCACACGGCCCACCTGGGTTCGATTCCCAGCATCCCATATGGTCCCCTGAGCACCGCCAGGAGTAATTCCTGAGTGCAGAACTGGAAGTGCAGAGCCAGGAATAACCCCTGTGCACCGCCAGGTATGACACAAAAAAGAAAAAATTTTTTTTTAAAAAAAGAAGAAGTTATGGGCCATAGACACGATGAAAGCCATGAACAAAGGCATGCAGGTCGAGGTGATGGAATTGGAGGGTCTGATGTTAAGCCAAATAAGCCAGAGGATGAAGGACACATACATCTGTGGTACAATGAGAAACGGACCAAGGGTTTGGAGACTCACTCAATATTAAACCTTGGGGGCTGGAGCGATAGTACAGCAGGTAGAGCGTTTGCCTTGCATGCAGCTGACTCGGGTTCAACCCCAGGCACCCTATATGGTCCCCCCAATCCTGCCAGGAGTGATCCCTGAGCCAGGAGTAGCCGTTGCTGGGTGTGGCCCTAAAAAATATTAAACTCAGATACTAGAATATAGACCTGAAAGTGCAAGGTATTTTTTTTTTTGGAGGGGGGAGGAGTAGGAGGGGAATATATAGATTGACTGCCGGAACACAGAAACACAGCAAGGTGTACATGGAGTACACGGGTGTTGCTAAGGAAGGGAACAGTCTGCACCAGATTCCCCAACTGTTAATCAACAAACAAATGTATACTATGGGGAGGGCAGGGAATGTCAGACGGGGGAGACTCAAAGGCACTTTGGGGGTGGGGGGGTGCAGTGACCTTCTACACCAACTTTCTAACCCCCCCAAAAAAAAACTTGCACTTTTAGGTCTGTATTCTAGTATCCAAGTTTAATGTTTTGGGGGTCACGCCCAGCGATGCTCAGCCTTTGCACAGGTGGGGTGCTGGTGAGTGTCCCCAGCCGGCAGCCCAGAGGAAGTGTCCTTCCCGCCCGAGCCTGCTGTTGACCTTAACCCGGGCACGCAGCAGCTGTAAAACCAGCACTTGGGCCCGGCCGCCTGGGTTCCTCCCGGGGCAAACATCTCAGGACTTGATGAATCAGAGGCAGAAATCATTAGGGCTGGCACCGGAAATTTGGGCGCATGAGCGGAGATGGTTGCGGGGACTTGACTCATGGAGCCAAGTCCTCGGAAGAGGGAGTTGAACCTCTCGGCAAGGAGCGGAGGGTGCGGGTCTGTATGTGTCAGACACGGGCTTTACGGGATTTACATTGGTTTGATTTCTTAAATCCAGCCTGCTTAATGTTGGACACTGGGCGGAGACTGGTTTCGGAGGAGAGCTGACAAAAAGTATCGACATTATCTTTTTCTTTTGCATGCACTTAGGATTTGCAACATCATCTATTTGATACATATAATGTATGAATGCCAGCTACAATGTATACTATGCATATATAACATTGTAAATCAAGGAACAATGGGATGACAGTGATACAGTAATACAGTGATATCCATATATCCATATGAAGCATAAAACTATTTGGGGGGGGGGCTGGAGCGATAGCACAGCGGGTAGGGCGTTTGCCTTGCACACGACCAACCCGGTTTCAAATCCCAGCATCCCATATGGTCCCCTGAGCACCGCCAGGGGTGATTCCTGAGTGCATGAGCCAGGAGTGACCCCTGTGCATCGCCGGGTGTGACCCAAAAAGAAAAAAAAAATATTTGGGGGGAGGTTGGGGCCACACTGGGCGGTGCCCAGGGCTTACTCCTCGCTCTGCACTCAGGGATCACTCCAGGCAGTGCTCGGGGGACCATATGGGATACCAGGACTCAAACCTGGGCGGGCTGCGTGCAAGGCAAGCATTGTACTGTATCTCCAGCGCATAAAACTCTTTTTCAATAGCGCCTCCGATTCCGCAGGAGAGACGGAGCACTGTGAGCCCGGCCTGGGCCCCTTTGCTGCCAGAGCCGCCCCCAAAGTTGCTTTCTCTTTCCTGGCTTGCTCGCCTCAAGTGGGCCAGGCTGGTGAATAGATTCCATGGATGAGACCCCTGTCCTCAGAAAGAACCTCAAGGCCAATCCTGTCCCACCTGTCCCCCAGACCCCCCTCCCAGTGCTCTCTGGCCACTGCCCTCAAGGAGCCCTTCAGGGGCCACCCCGGCTTTCTGCCCTCAGAACACATGCCTCACGTGCCACTGGCCCTCCAGGGTTGCTGGTGCCAACAGAGGCGCATGGGCAGACGAGACGCAGCATTGTTGGATTTCGGGACTCCTAGCAATAACCCCCCTCAGAGCCCCCTGCTAGCACAGACCCCAGCTGACCCCCCTGATTCTCATAGCACCCCTGCAGGGAGGGGAGGGGCCCCTTATCTCCCCTGGGGAGGTTCCAGCTGCCAGGACGGTCCCCCACCTGCCTCTGCCCACCCCCCAGCACATCACCCCTAAAGCCAGAGGCGAGATTCCCCAGGAAGGAACAGATATTCCCCTAACGTCCACCAGTGCGGCCCAGACTCCCTCCCCGGTGGCCCAAGGGAGTGATTCACAGACATTACAGGGGGGAGTCAAAATGGCTGGACCCCAGTGGACCCCCTCTCCCCTGCTGGAGAAGATGGTTTTCTTGAGGAGGGGGCTCCCAATGGGAGCACTGTCCTTGGCTAGCGCCGGGCCTGCGGTTTGGGGATGAGCACTGGGTCCAAAGTGTGGGTTCCAGCCTGGTTCCAATCTGTGTCCCCACATGAGTGGGCTGAGGCCCTCCCCTCCCAGCACTGCGGGAGGTGACAGACAGGGAAACCCACGGGACTGAGTGTCCCCAAGCCCCTCCCACACCTCCAGGACCAGCTTTCAGAGCTAACAGCGCCCCCCTCCTGGGGGACATCCAGGCAGAGAGGGCGGGCAAAGGCAGAAGCTAAGAGCAGGGAGTCCCTGCCACGCCACTTTGGGACAGTTGCTCCCCTGGGCTACCTCTGGTACCCATGAAACATAGCTCACAAGTTTCATGGATGTTCCTCCCCCCCCCCCACACACACACAGATGTGGGGTTAGGGTACCCCCTTCCTGAGGAATTTAACTGAAGACCCCACGGTAAAAGGCAGAACTGGGCACTGGAGCACAGCCGCCCCCTTTACTTAGATCTGGGCCACGCAGGGCCCCGATGGGGTTCTGAGTGCTTTGGAGGTACCAAACCCCATCTCGCCAGCACGAACGGCATCCGCAGCTGAGCCGAGCCCCCAGCAGTAGGGCCCACGTTAGGAAGCGGAGGGCACAGCCAGGGGCAGGAGGGAGGTGGCCAGAGAACACACAGGGCAGCCCCGCTGGACGGGCGCTCCCAGACTGGGCAGAGCTTAAACTCACCCCAAAGGGGCCACCGAGATGCCTCCCATGGGGGAGCCCCAGATTCAGTCCTGAGCACCTTAGGGTAGTCCCCCAGAAGCCCTGCACTGTGGGACCCTCAAACAGAAACAGCAGCCCCCCGGGAGGGGGGCAGCCTGCGCCCTCAGACCAGTCACCCCCATGCTGGTGGCGACCCCAGCGCCTGGCCCAGGGACCCCAGCACCTGGCCCAGGGACCCCAGCGCCAAGCCGGTTCCAGAAATAAAGCTGTCCCGCCCACACTCCAGCTGCCCGAAGCGGGGACCCTCCGGCTGACACGGACCCCTGGGGCCCGCAGGCGTGGCACAGCTGTGGTGGCGCCCCCAGGGCTGTCCCGCCTGAAGAATGCAGAAAGCACATGTCCACACGTGTCACGAGCCCCGCAGGGGGCCAGTCACCAGACAGGAGCAGAACCAGCCCAAGGCAGGGGGCGCCCCCACTCCCAGCTCTGGGTGGAGGGGAGCGCGGGAGGGCTGGACGGATCCCCAAGCACGCACCCCCTCTCCGGGACAGGGCTGAAGGCGGTCCCGGAGCAGCTCCAAGGATAGTGGCGGTCCCCCTTTTCTGGGAGGAGTCACTCTGGGCTGTGTCTCCACCCACGTGGGATGCTCATGGTCCCCAGGGGCGCTGTGGGCTTCCCCACAGCGGGTCCCCGCCTGGAAGGCCCCTCATTAATTCCGAGAGGAAACGGAAATGAAGCCCTGGGAGGTGAGTTTCCAGAAAGCTGGGGAGAGGGTCCCACACGCCCGGCCTGGGGGCCAAACTGATAAAGCAGCGATTAATATTCCTGATCACCCCTTAGAGGATTCCCCCCACCACCACCACATAAAGGTGGGAGGAGTCAGGTGTTGCAGGGGTCAGCAGAGCTGGGGGCGCTGTCCCTGGGCTCACACCCCCAGGCCCCTGTTTGGGATCTGGGTGCCAGACCCGAAGGGGCGCCAGCACCCATCTGGGGCTCCCCGGGGCCCTGCAGGGGATCTCTGCCCTCAGGGCCCCCTCTCCCGTGGCCATGCAGGGATGAGGCTCCGGGAGGCGGGGCCGTGTGGGGACGAAGCCCACCCGCCGGCCCGGGGCGACGTCCCCGCGACCGCCGCACGCTGGGCTCTGGGCCCCGCGGAGGCGCGCGCGCGGGTCGGGGACGCGGCGACACGCGGCGGCCGCGGTGACAGGTCGGCTGGCCCGGGAGGCGGAGCGGTGCGTGCAGGGGCCGCTGCCGGGGGTTGCTAGGGCTGGGGGGTGGCGCTTCCTGGCCGGGGGCGAACCCCCAGGCCCCGGGGTGGCGGGGCGCAAAGTCGGGGCGCTGTCGCCGGCGGCGGAGGACGGTTGGTTCAAACTAAAAATACCCGCCCGCCCGCAGCTGTCACTCGGGTCCCCCGCCCCCGGCGCGCCTCTCCGGGGCCCCCCGCGACTCCGGGCGCCCCCGATCCCCGCGGGGCCCACAGCGGCCCTGGGCTCGGCGCTCCGGGGCCCGCGCACTTACCGGCGGGCAGCTCCGAGCCGGGTGCTCGCCCTCGCCGCGTCCCGGGCGGCTCGGCGGGGCGGGCGGGAGCGGGGCGGGGCCGGGACAGTCGCCGCGTCCCCGCCCCGCCCCGCCCCGCCCCGCCCCGGGCCCGTCCCGTCCCCCGGCAGCTGCCGCCCGGGGCACCCGCCGCGGCCCGCCACCCCGCACCCGGCGCCCCGCCGCGCCCGCCTCCGCCCGCGCCCCCCGGGAAAGTTGGCGCTGGGCGCGCGCCCGGAGCCCGGGGAGGGGGGCTGCGGGCTGCGCCTCCCTCCCCCCAGCCCCGTGCCCTCCCGGGCAGGGCCGCCCCCTCTCCTGCCGCGGGCGCCAAATCCACGGAGGAAGTGACACCTCGACATCGGGGGCGCCCCATCCGGCCCCTGCCACTCGCCGCCCCGGAGCTTCCGAGCACCCGAGCCCGAGCACCCCGGGCTCCGAGGGGAATCCCGGGGGGGCGGGGCGAGGGACGCGAACCCCCACCCTCCGCCGGCACCGCCCACAAACCGAAAGCCCCAACGCGGCGGTCCCCTCCCTCAGCACCCGGCCACTGCCTACGCGTGCATCCCGGGAAGCCGGCCCGGGTTCAAATCCTGCCCCGCCGCGCAAAGTCTGAATCTTATCTGCGGCCCGCCCGCCCCCCAGCGCCCGGAGCTCCCGGCATTTTGGCGCCGGGCTGACCTCCGTTCCAGCCCGCATCGCCCGCCCCCGTGCAGGTCACTACTCGCTGGCCTGCTTGGGACAGGAAGAGAGGGACACGGGAAAAGAAACGGGGGAGACAGCTCTGTGCCAGGCACTGCCCGGCGCGGGGCTCGGCCCGCGTTGCAGATGGGAAGAGTGAGGCCGGGGGGGGGGGGGGGGGGGGTGAGCTCGGGAGAAAGGGCCCAAGATCACAGCGCTGCGGTTTCCTATTTCCTCCTAGAGAGGCCGGCGGGCCTCCTCCCAGGCTCAGTAAAGCCGCGGGAAGTGTCCAGAGCAACAGGCTGAGTTATAAAACAGGGGCTGAGAGAGGAGACACTGACCGGACATGCAGTGAGTGACCCGTGTTCGAAGAAGCCTCAACACCGGGTATGGACCCCCGAGACCTCTGGGGGGTCACTCCCAAGCACAGAGCCGGGGTGTGTGGCCAATTCCCCCTTCACCACCCCCTCCCACCCCAAACACCCATAGTGAGTGAGTGTGTGTGTGTGTGTGTGTGTGTGTGTGTGTGTGTGTGTGTGTGTGTGTTGTTCAAACTGAGGGCAAGGCAGGGCAGGGCGGAGAAGACAGGGTGTGAATGAAGATGTCAGCGTCAGCGTCTCCTTTCAGAACAGGGTTCCGGAGCTATAATTACTCTCAGGTCAGAGCAGAGAGACCCGCCCGAAGGGCCGCTCCCCCACCTTCTTGCCCCCGTGGCTTCAGAGGCCCCGATTAACGTCCTGACTCATCATCACAGGCGCCGCGGACAGATGCGCGCAGCGAGATAGCCATTAGCCACGATTGTGCTGCTCAGCCCTTCCTTTATTACCTGGGGGCCACACCCAGCGATGCTCAGGGGTAACTCCAACTCTGCACTTAGAAATCTCTCCTGGCAGTGCTCAGCCGGGACCTTATGGACTGGGGCGTTGACCAAGGTCAGCCACATGCAAGGCAAGCAGCTTACCTGGCGCCACCCGCTATCTCTCCTGCCCCATGCTGCTCAGCATTGCCAGAAAGTTCTTCCCGACCCCAGTGCTGAACCTCCCTGAACCTCCGCGAAGGTTCGGGCAGGCTTACTAAGGAAGCGACGGCACACGGCACGCCAGCTCATCTGCCCAGTGAGAAGCCGCTGGGTAGGCCAGGGACCTCGGTTGGCTGCAACTGCAGGTTCATCACAGCCGGGGGTAGCGTTCCAGCTCTGACAGAGAAATGACGCCCTGGGCTGGCGCACATGCTTTTCACACGCCGGGGATCTGGGTTCGATCCAGGCCCTGCCTGGTCCCCAAACACCGCCGTGAGTGACCCCAAACACTGAGCTTGGAGAGCGCTGTGGGTGTGGCTCCCAAGGCCAGAGGAGCGAAAAGGCGGATGGATGATAGGGACCTATCCTTTGGGTTTATTCTGTTGCCCTCCCAGGAAGGGCTTGGTGTTGGGGGTTGAACCCGAGGCAGCGGGGTGCAAGGTGAGGGCCCTTGCGCTGGGCTCTCCCTCGGGCCCTAGCGGGGGTCTGTCCTGTATGGCTTGTGCCAGGCCCTCTGACAAGACCACTACAGCTCCCGACAAACGGCTCCGCAGTCTCACGAGATGTGCGTGAGCGCCTGCCGAGCGCAGGTCGCTGGGAGTGTGGGGAAGCGGGACGCCCGGAGCACCGGCCCCAAGGAGCCACGCTGCCGGGATCTGGGCTCCGAGATAATTCTAATTCCAGGGAAGTCCTAGGGAGGTGGAGGAGATTAGGCAAGTCATATCAGGAAGTTATAAAACTAAAGAAAATATGATTTCAAAAGGAGTTAGCCTGCCCCACCCACCCTAGGCTCAGGGCCGGAGCCTGCCAGTACAGGGGAAGGGCACCTGCCTTGCACGAGTCTCCCCGGGTTCGATTCCTGGCGCCCCAAAGGTTCCCCGAGGCTGCCAGCAGTGATTTCTGGGTGCAGACCAGGAGGAACCCCTGAGCACTACTGAGTGTGCCCCCCCAGAGAGAGAGAGAGAGACAGGGAGGGAGGGAGGGAGGGAGAGAGGGAGACAGAGATGGAGGAGGGAGGGAGAGAGAGAGGGAGGAAGAGAGAGAGGGAGAGAGAAAGAAAGGGAGGGAGGGAGGGAGAGGGAGAAAATTCAGAAGGAACAGAGGCACTAAACCCCCAAGTTCCAAAGTCCTTGACAATGCCTTAGCAGTGAATCAGTTTGTTTGTTTATTTCTTTTTTTAGGTCACACCTAGCAGTGCTTAGGATTTAGTTCTGCCCTGCACTCAGGGATCACTCCTGGCAGAGCTTGGGGAACCACACGGGATGCCAGGGATTGAACCCAGGTCCACCGAATACAAGGCAAGCGCCCTCCCTGCCGTTCTATAGCTCTGGCACCGCTGGCCCTGGGCCCAGGCAGCAGGGAACGGTCTTGCAATCCACTTTCCAAAGCGACTATGCACCCATTCTGCATTCACCAACACACCCAACTCAGGGAATGTTGTTTCTTTTGGGGTCACACCCAGCCATGCTCAGGGCTCACTCCTGACTCTGTAACTCACAAATTCCTCCTGGCAGTGTTCAGAAGACCATATGGGGTGCCAGGGATCGAATCTAGGTTCGCTGCATACAAGGCAAGCACCCTCCCCGATGTACAATCCCTCCTGCCCCAGCTGTCTTGTTTCGTGATGCTTGCTTTCTCTTTTCTTGCTTTCCTCACTCACATTTCTCTCTCTCTCTCTCTCTCTCTCTCTCTCTCTCTCTCTCTCTCTCTCTCTCTCTCTCTCTCTCTCTCTCTCTCTCTCTTTTTCTTTTTGGGTCACACCTGGCGATGCATAGGGGTTACTCCTGGCTCTGCACTGAGGAATTACTCCTGGCGGTGCTCGGGGGACCCTATGGGATGCTGGGAATCAAACCCAGGTCGGCCACGTGCAAGGCAAACGCCCTACTCGCTGTGCTATCGCTCCAGCCCCCTCACTCACATTTCTTAAGTTAAACTTTTCTCTCAAACAACGGACCTAGAACATGGGGCCTGACTTTTCCTTTTCCTGGAGGCACGTGGCCTCTCCTTAGCCTGAGTGCCACCATTCCCCGGTATCTGCGTAGCGGGGACCAGCTCCTAGCTCGTACAGATCAAGTGTGTCCTGCACACAGCTTTAGTGGGGCTGCCGGGACTTGGGGGGGCCGGCACTGGGCAGGAACCCGTGCACGCCCTCAGCTTCTGCCAGGCTCGCCACCGAGAACAGCTCTGGTGGGCTCGCGGGAACGAAGCTGCACGTTTTCTATGGGGATGCCTCCTCCTGCTGGTGGACCCCTGCCTCCCTGGATGCACAGGCGCTATGGCCGGAGCAGGGCAGCTGAGCCTAGGTGACCCAGGCAACTAATGGTCCCCTATTAATTACTGTCACTACCCTTTATGAGGGCTGGAGCGATAGCACAGCGGAAGGACATTCGCCTTTCACGCGGCCACCCGTGTTCGATTCCTCCGTCCCTCTCGGAGAGCCCGTCAAGCTCCCGAGAGTATCCCACCCGCACGGCAGAGCCTGGCAAGCTCCCCGTGGCATATTGGATATGCCAAAAACAGTAACAACAAGTCTCACAACGAGAGACGTTACTGGTGCCCGCTCGAACAAATCGATGAGCAACGGGATGACAGTGACAGTGACCCTTTTTGCACCCCCAAAGCAGGAAGTCTGGACTGGGGGGTGATGTGGAAGCTGAATCCTGCAAGTCTCCGAAGGATGCCACACCTGGAGAGACGCCTGGAGCCCTCCGAGCTGAGTCCCGTAAGTCCCCGAAGGACGCAGCACGCACAGAGATGCCGGAGCCCTCGCGAGAAGAGAAACTCCAGCAGGAACGGGAGGCCCCGAGAAGGCTGAAGACCACCCCAAGTTCAGAGTTTCTCTAGGCAAGGCCCTAAAAATGACTCTTCGTAGGAAGTTCCAGCTGGGGCGGTGCGGAAACCCCCTCTGAAGCCAACTTTGCTTAGCAAGTAGCACACAGTCTCCTAGGGAGGCGCCCTGGGGGTGTAATTCCTTTCATTTTCCTGTATGGGGGTCCCCTCTCCTCTCTCTCATACTTCCTGGGCGCTCTGTGGGGACAGGCGGTCGGGGGTGGTCAGGGCTTCCTCCTGGCTCTGTGCTCAGGGATGGCTCCTGGCGGGGCTCGGGGGTCCACAGTGGCTGCTGGGGATCAAACCTAGGTTGGCCGCACGTGAGGCGAGTGCCGTCCCTTCTCCCACCCCTCCTGAGGATCTCACTTCACATCCGTCTCCTCCCAAAAAGCTTTTCTGTGAGGGCAGAAGGGAGATGCAGGAAACCCGAATGCAGGTGAGGAAGGAGTTTGATTGTCCTGCCAACGCTTCCTCTGCCCACAGCGGGGGTTCCTGGGAAAGGGGGAGCGAATTCCCCGGCCCCCGAGAACAAGTGACCTTCAGCTGCGATTTGGTGGCTGCCCTGGGCGGGGGGTGGGGACCGACCTGAGAGTCCCCCTTCTCGGGTGCTGATGGCCGACTTTGGCCCCCCTCACCGGCACCAGGAACAGCCCCAGGACACTGAGACGGGTCCGTGGGAGGGCAGTAACGTCTGTCCCGGCTACTCCCTCCTTTGCACGGCCAGAACACGAGGGCGCCGCTAAGATCCGGAGTCCCAAGCTCTCTCTTTGCTGAGGGAAACTTAGCAAGCCCGGACACCTCCAAGAACCTTGCTCTTCCCCCTGTTCAAGGCAAGGGAAGTGCTATTTTACGGGAAAAAAAAAAAAAAAAACCACAAACATTTACATACTATACTTGTTCCAAAATCTGCAAAAAACGTGGCCAGAGAGGACTGAGCAAAGGTTTTGCATGCGGGAGGCCCCCCGCTCTGTCCCCAACACCTCCCCCCACCCCCAGGAAGGAGGAAGAGCCCCTACACACCGCTGGGTGTGGCCCCAAACAAAAGCATCTTCATCTGCAAACAACTTAGTGGCCATGAGCCCTGGGATTATTATCTTCCGCCTCACAAAATGCAGTGCTTTTTCGAGCACACTCTCGCTGCTTTTCTTAAGCTGACTGACCCCACAGCCTGTCAAAAGCAGGAATTCTTTTCAGTCAGGTTGCAGGACCCTTCGGCCACTGCAGAGAGTCCCCACGGAAGGGGGAAAGGCTGAGTCAGTGACACTGGGAAACTGGGAAGTCTGCAGCTAGGAAGGTTGGAGAACAGACGCCAAGAGCGCTCGCTGGGCTCCAAGAGGAGTGGGCATGGAAACATGTCTGGAAAGAGAATTCTGGCAGAGGATGGGGCGGGGCAGCCCCCCTCCGCCCCCCCCCAACACTTTCTGGAAGCCAGCACAGGAAGCCCGCCAGAACCTCCCTTTCAGAAGTGGCCCCAAGAGGGAACCGCAAGGCCCTCAACTGATGCCACGAGGAAACTCTGACTCACTCGGCTCTGGGGCTGCTGGTGCAACCTCCCCAACGTCCCCCTCTGTCCCCAGGGCTCCCCGGCAGCTGGGATCTTGGCCACACCGTCGCTCAGGGCCACTTCTGGGGACCCGAGCTCCCACGCCGCCCAGCTCCACGGGGCTGAGGTCTAGCTCTGTGGTCGGTTCTCAGACACAGCAAGAATCTGGAAGGTTCTTCTGGCTAATCCCGCCCCGCGCCACAGGCCAGCGGGCAGGGAGGAAGGGGGAGGTCCCCCCAGGGCCCAGCAGCACCCCAGCCAGGGGTTCTGGAAGTGTGTGTTCCGTTCCCCTGGCAGAGCCTGGCTACCCGCTCAGCAAGAGTAACTGGGTGCCTCTCCGGGGACACGCCTCAGGCCAGCCCTGAGCTGCCTCTCACCCTGGCTTTGTGCCTTGCTGCTGCTTCTCTTGTATTCTTGTAACTGCTCTCTGTGGCGTGTCCGATATGCCAAATACAGTCACAATATGGGTCTCATTCCCCTGACCCTGAAAGAGCCTCCAATGCGGCACCGCTGGGAAGAATGAGTCAAGAGAGGCTGCTAACATCTAGGACGAATGGAGACGTTACTGGTGCCCGCTCGAGCAAATCGATGATCGACAGGATGACAGTGATTACAGTGATTTAATTTATTTTGGTTTCAGGGTCACACCTGGTGGTGCTCAGGTGGTACTCCTGGCTCTGTGCTCAGGGGACCATATTTGGTGCCTGGCTGGCTGCATGCAAAGCAAGCACCCTAACCATTGTACTATCTCTCTGGCCCCTGTGCTCATCTTTTTGCCTCTTCTCCATGGTGAGGGTGTCCTTCCCCACTTTGGCCCTACTGTGTGCTGGAAAGGGAGCGGGTCCACCTGAGGTTGGTCCCCTTTCCCAGGCTTACAAAACAAGAATGGGAACACTAGGGGGGGTGTGAAGGAGGGTTGAAGGTTAGATCCTGGGCACGAGAGGCTCTTGGCTGCTAGTCTGCCGTGTGACTCTGGGTCACCTCTGAAACTGTCACGGGAGAACCCTGGAAAATATCACGTCCCATTTCCTCCTCCCAATCAGTAGAGCTCCCGGAATCTAGGTTGTGGCTGACCATCGCGTCACGGACACGCTGAGCCCTGCTGTTATTACACTCCACAGAGTGAAAACTAACAGGAACGAGGGTAATAAAGTACAGTCGAGGGCCAAGGAGATAGTACAGTGGTTAGGGTTCTTTCTCTGCAAGTGGCTGACCTGGGTTGGATCCCTGGCACCCCAGATGGCCTGCCAAGCCCCAGCAGGAGAGACCCCTGAATGGAGAGACAAGACTAAGCCCTGAGTACCACTGGATGTGACCCCAACCCCTATACCAAAAACAGGCACACAATAAACTGTAGTCCTGTGAAAGAAAATGCAGAAAACAGGGGCCAGAGAGACAAAACAACATAGGGGGTTCGCCTGGCACACAGCTGATCGGGCTCTATCCCCGCCATCTGTATGGTTCCCTGAGCACCGCCAGGAGTAATTCCCGAGTGCAGAGCCAGGAGGAACCCCTGAGCACTTCTGGGTGTGCCCTCCCTTTCACAAAATTAAAAGTAAAAGAAAATATAGAGGCTTCATCATCTTGTCCAGTCCCGGGCAACCCCACCCACTCTTTCAGCTTTTGGGGGGTCCCTGAAGCATTTGCCATTTTTATTCACTTGACGTCAAGGTAACTGAGATTTGTGGACTGCTGCAGGGAGTTAGACATGAGACATCCCCTCCCCCACTGGCAATGTGGGACAGAAGCGCACAGGCCGTGTGTCACGAGGGGAGGGGGGTCTCCTGGCAGTGCCCCCTCACACCCTCCCAGCCTGACTCCTCCCGCTGCTCCTCCCGGGGCCCTCAGTGGCCCCCAGCCCTGCCCACCCGGAAGCGGCTCACGGTTCTCCCGTGCTGTGGGTCAAGGCGGGGAGTGGAATGCGAGGTGTGTGACCTCGGGCGGGCCGGCAAGCACCTTTGCTCAGTTTCCTGGTGCCCGTCCAAGATGTCGGCTGTCCCCAGAGCTCGTTCCTCACCGCTGGGGGGAGCATCCAGGCTACGAGGGTCCACAGCAGTCTGACGGGGCTCAGTGAGGGACACTGGGGCTACCAGTGGGTCAGGGTGACGGGGACGAAAGCTGCTGTCCTCTTTCCGTTTGGTCTTGGTTTGGGACCACACTCGGCAGTGCTCAGGACTTACTCCTGGCTCTGCACTCAGGGATGAGTCCTGGCAGTGCTCAAAGGACCCCGTGGGTTGTTGGAGATTGAACCTGGGTCAGCTATGTGCAAGGCAAAAGAGGGAGAGAGAGAGAGAAGAGAGAGACAGAGAGAGAGAGACACAGAGAGAGACCTACACAGAGACACAGAGACAGAGACAGAGACAGAGAGAGGAAAAGTGCCGGCCACAGAGCAGGCAGGCAGGCAGGTGGAGGTGGCAGGTACGGGAGGGACACTGGGGACACTAATGGTGGGAAAGGTACATGGTGAAGGGACAGGTGTTGGAACATTATATAACTGAAACCCAATCATGAACACTCCTGTAACTGTATCTCACTGTGACTCAATTAAAGAAATTAATAATAATAATAATAATAATAATGGGCTGGAGCGGTAGCACAGCAGGCAAGGTGTTTGCCTTGTATGCAGCCAACCTAGGTTTGATTCCCAGCATCCCATATGCTTCCCTGAGCACCGCCAGGAGTGATTCCTGAGTGCATGAGCCAGGAGTAACCCCTGTGCATTGCCAGGTGTGACCCTAAAAGAAAAATAATAATAATAATAATAATGATGACAATGATAATAAATAAAAGCCAAGCCTCTTAGCTGCTGTACGACGGCCAGAGCCCCAGTGCTGTTGTTCCCGAATGGCTTTCTGCCCCAACAAACACCTCTCCCCTCCGACCACCCCATGCCCCTGTGTCTGCCACACCGGATTCCTTCTCAGGCCACACAGGGTGACGGCACGTCCTGCGGACTGCCCAGGACGGGACCACACGGGGAGCCGCTCGGCCTGAGGACACAGCGTGAGTCTGCCCCTGACGAACTCCCCGGCCCTTGGGAATGTGACACAAGACTGAAAGCATGTAGGCCACCTGCGGGCCACCAGGCCTGGGGCACAGCGGACCCTGCAACTCAGAAGAGAAAAACCCCGCCGGTGTGTGAGAGAAGGAGAGAAAGACGGAACTCGCCCGTTCTCTCTCCAGTGACAGAGACGAATAATGTGAGTGGATAATTCCTCCAGGCTTTCTCTGTGCCGGGCACGGCGCCTTTGCTTACATTAGCTCATTCAGGCCTCCTCTGCTTACGTTAGCTCATTCAAGCCTCCTCTCAGCCCTCGGGCACTGCTATTATCTACGGGTACAAACTAGGGAACAGAGAGGGCAATAACGTGCCCTTTGGCACACAGCTGCCATGGCACTGACCCAAGGGTCCACAGCCGGGCACTCTGGCTCCCGCCTGCACTGGACTCATCCTGCATTGTCCATCTGGCAGCAAGAGTGGAGGGCCATTCGGGAGGTCATGACCAAAATCCACTTGCTTTGCAGCTTATATTTTTGCCCAGATTCACCCCGAGCCCTAAATATTAAGCTGGGGGGCTGGGAGAATGTTCAAAGGGCCGGAGCACCCTTTGTGGGTTCCCTTCCCACAACTGCACAGTTCCTTGGGCACAGCAGGGACCCAACTCTGAACAACGGACCAAGAGTAGCCCCCAGGGACCCACAGGTGAGACCCCCAACCACCACCCCCCAAAAAGAGAAAAGAAGAACCCCCAGATGTTGGGCTCTGGCTTCTTGGACACGCTGAGCTTCCTATGGGGTCGAGGCTCCTGAGAAATAATTTTGCAGAGGCTAGCAGAGGGCTCAGTCGCAGGGGAGAGCGAGGTCTGCGTGGCCACATGTGTGCACACGCGTGCATAGGTGTGAGCGTGCCGCGCGCGGGCTGAACCCCGCCAGCTCCGTCTGCACAGGGAGAGGAATCGGAGTCCCAGCCGGTTCTGGTAACCACTGTGGTTTTGTTTTCTCCGAACTGGCCCCTCCCGGCCCGTCCACGCTCCTCTGTTTCCTGGGTTGCGGCGGAGCACGTGGGCGCGTCAGCACCAACAGCTGCACACCGTTTCCGTGGCAGCGCGCGCGGATACGGCAGCACACAAGGACGCCGGTGGGCGGGTCTGTCTGGCCGGGCGAGTGGGCAGGGGGAACAGCTGTGTGTGTGGGGGTCGCTGCCGTCTCCCGAGCGACGCTGAGCCAGGCCCGCACAGCCCTGGCTCCCCGGGCCCCGCTCCGCTCGCAGGCAACGGGCCGGTTCTTGCTCTTGCCCTTCATGCCCACAGGGCCTGTGGCACGGGGCCACCGGAAGGCAGTGAGGCCGAGAACGTGCCCCAGACTCGAGCACCTCTGCCAGGGCGGGCGTTCCTGGACCTGAAGCCTCTGCCCCCACCTTCCCGGCAGGAGCGAGTCGGGAAGAGGCTGTGGAAGGAAAAGCGTTGGCTGTTGGCGCTGCCCGGAGCGATGTTCCGGCGCCCCGTCGGGGTGTTCTCTCCGCCTTGGCTGTTCTGCCGAGCGATAAGGCCGGCGGCTCCTGGCGCTGTGTGCGATAGGCCGGGTGCCCGGGAAGCTGGGCAGGGCGCCGGGCCCCACCTGGCAGACTTCCAGAGCGGGGTCTCGGCCCTCGAGTCAAGGCAGCAGAAACCAGGGCTGGGCGGTGCCACTTCCGTCCCCCAAGCAAATGTGTGTGTGTGTGTGTGTGTGTGTGTGTGTGTGTGTGTGTGTACGCGCAGGGGGGTGTTCTATCCTGGGGGTACACACTTGGGGTTCAGCTGACCCCTTTCCTTGAGTGGTGGGGGCTGTCTCAAATGGTCCCTGCACTCCTAGGACACCCACCGCCCTTGGTGACAAGCCTTGGTGCCCAGGATGCCATCTGGGCAGAAGCTGGGAAGCTCCTTCCCGAAACCTTGGCATCTGGGCTCAGACTCGCAGACCCAAGGCGCCCGCCCACATTAGGGCCGCAGTCCGCCCCCTCCCCCCCTGCAGTCCCTGCCGCCCGGGGTCTCTCAGGAACTTTCCTCCTGCGGCTTCCGTGCTGGTGGAGAGCGGGAAGCAGGCGAGCCAGGCCGGGACCACCACAAGACCCTCCTGGGCGATGCAGCTGCCGAGACGCGGAGGCCGGGGTGGGCAGCCTGCAGGCCGTGCCGTGCATGGGGGCAGTTACCTGGCCCAGCCCCGATGCCGGCTTCTGCAGCGATGGCTGGTTCCCCCCCCTGGACGCCATCCACACAGTTTGTGGCAGGGACCAGCCTAAAGCAGAGGTGTCCCTGCGTGCCAGAGGCAGCAAGAGGACCGGGCACTGGCACTGGCCATGCTCCGTCGTATCGCTGAGGCCCTGGGACGTCCAGGGCTGTGCCCAAGGCCGGGACCCCCTGCCAGCTCAGCCACCACCGTGAGCAGCAGGCGATGCTGGGGTCCCACCGGCCTCTTCACTCTGCCGTCTGGCCAGACCTCTTCCCGACAAGCTCCTGCCCCTTGGCTCTGTGTCCTTCCTCCACGTGGCCTGGCTGAGACGTTCAGGCCCAGGGTTTCTTCGTGGTCACTTCACCATTGCCGTCTCTTACTCAACCCGGGAGGCAACATCTGGACCATCTCCCTGTTTCAGATCCAACCTGCCGCGTAGATGCCCGCGTTCTTCCTAAAATGCAGGACGCCCCCGAGTAATCAGCGTGTACCCCCCCAACCCTCCTGCCCTGCCAGGAAGTCAGACTCCTGGGCACCAGCCTGAACCCCTTTCTCCTTCCCTGTCCTCCAGACGCTGTCAAGCCCGTCTCCCCAGGGAGCCCTCAGGACACGAGCTGGACCCTGGGAAGTCCCTCAAGGTCACTGGCAAGAGGCCTCCCTGAGCCCAGCCACCTCCAGCCACTCCATCCTTCCAGAACCTTCTCTCAAGACCAGAGCCCCTTCCTGCATTCTCTTCTCCACCAGCCAGGGACCCGAGTCTTCCCTCAACAGCCCCACCACTCTCGAAAGCCAGGGAAGCCATGCCAGGCTCCCCTCTGCTTGGAATTTCCCCCCACCCCTGGCATCTGCTATGCACCCCCACCCAGCACCGCCGTCACCCCAGCTCTCCCTGGTCCCCAAGGTCCAGCCTTGGACGGCCGCTGGGCGGGGACTGCAGGGCCCCGGGACGGGGCAAGTCTTCGTTAGGTCCAGTTTGGAGGCTACCCCGGGCCGTGGCCAGGGCTGACCCTGGCTTTGCGCTCAGGGATGGAATCTGGGTTGGCTGCGTGCGAGCAAACGCCCTCCGCGCTCTGCTGTCACCCGGCCCCAAGTGGACAAGTCTCGGCCCACGCCGCCCCAGCCCAGCGGCACAGGACCGCGGGAGCCCGCAGGGGGCATCCCCGCTGCTCGCTGGCGCATGAGGCCCCCGCAGCCAGCGGTGTTGGAGCAGCAGCCTGCGCGCCACGCTTGCACCCAAGCACCGTGTGGGGAACGTGCCACCCACGCACGACGGAACCGGGCAGACACGGCTCAGGAAAACCACGGGGCGCGGCGTCACCGCACACACTGCTGAGGGCACGCGGGGGCTCCGCTTCTCCGGGCCCCGGCTGTGGGCCCTGCCTCCGTGCCAGCGCCAACCCATCCCCAGGCCCCGTCTTGCCCGGATTTCTCAGCTTCCTGGGAAGGCGGGAAAGTGTCCCAGAGGCAACGGTTGTGGCTTCTCCTGCTAACGAGGGAAGAAGGGGTCAGGAGTCTTGATGGTTACACGCTTATTTCTATCAGAAGCCCTGCATGTTAGGGGGAGGCAGAAAGAGTCAGAGACAGAGACAGAGACGGGGAGGGGGAAGAGATGGAGGGAGAAAGAGGGAGGGAGAAGGGAGAGAAAAAGGAAAGACACAGAGAAAGGGACATGGGGGAGAAAGAGAGAGGAGAGACGGGGGGAGAGAGAGACAGAGAGAGAGAAGAGAGACAGTAAGAGAAGGAGAGAGAGAGAGAGAGAGAGGGATGAGAAAAGGGAAAGAAAAAGGAGACAGACCAAGAGAGGAACAAAGAGAGAGACAGGGAAAGAGAGAGGAGAGCGAGAGAGACTCACTGGCAATCTAACATGCATTACTTGGGCCCCACCGAAGCGGCTGCAGGCCCTGGCCCTGACCGCCGTCTCCCTGCAGCCCTCGCCTCCCCTCTGGCCCAGCTGGGAGGGGTGAGGGAAGGGGGCAGAGCTTCCTTCTCCTGCTGCCTCCGTTCTGAGGCTGCACCATCAGGCTGACATGTGAGTCTCCAAGCTCGACCCCGCACAGGACGGCCTCTGCGAGGGCTCTGGCTGCCTGCGGCTCGGGAACGCTCCCACCCCCCCAGCCCTCCCCCCTCCCCCCCTCTCTTTCCACCTCCGCCTCCCGCCCACCTCTCTGCTCCCTGCCCGGAGGCTATTTCCAACCGGAAGTGGCTGGAATAGGAGGAAACTGCTCCTTAGCCGGCCTGGGAGGTGAGAATAGGCCTAGGATGAGAGCGGAGCCTTCTAGAACGGAGCAAACCCGCGAAGGCCGGACAGGGACAGATTCACGGGCCTCGCCCGCCTGCGTGTCCGTGGGGCTACTGCCCCCTACCGACCTTTCAGGGTAAGGACTAGGCTCCTGAAATGACCCAAGGTTCGCCAAGGACTGATTGTGAAGGACGGCCTGTTGTGTTCTGAACAGAAGCAGCATCCCTTTCCGGGAGAGGATGTCTGGCGTGTGCCCGGCGACCCCGCGCCCGGCAGCGTGAGCTGTCACAGGCTTGGGGATGGAGCCCCAGGCCCGCGCCCCTGCCCGCTGGGCTGCCACACGCTGACCACTGCCGCAGCCACAAGAAAGTGCCTGGGGACAGAGCAGCCCCCGTGATGGGGCATGAGGAAAGGGAGGGGGCAGGCCAGGACACGCCCAGCTGGTCACCCGTGGGAGGGAAGGAAATCTGTGCCAACAGCGCCCCCTGGGGGCCGGGAGCGGGACGTGCTGCTGGTGCATGCAACCCCGCTCCTGCTACACTCAAACCAGCCAGGGACCACCCAAAGGCCGGCCTCCTGTCTTGCTCTTTTATTTAAATGTGTCTTTGGAGGGCTGGAGCGATAGCACAGCGGGGAGAGCGTTTGCCTTGCACACGGGCCACCCGGGTTCGATTCCCAGCATCCCATATGGTCCCTCGAGCACCGCCAGGAGTAATTCCTGAGTGCACAAGCCAGGAGTAACCCCTGCGCATTGCCAGGTGTGATGCAAAAAAAAAAAAAAAAGTGTCTTGGTGGTGGGGGAGATTGGGCCATATTTGGCAGTGCTCAGGATTACTCAGGGTGGGGTTTGGGGACTATATGGAATTCCGGAGATTGAGCAAGATACACAGCAAAATAAACAGCTGACACCCTGTACTCTCCAGTCCAGTTTTTGTTTTTTGTTATTTTGGGTTTTTTTTTTTTTTTAACACAGAGTATTTAGTGTATAATAGTCCTGCATTGAGACTCTGGTTCACTGAAATGTGAAATCAAGTATAGGTAACATTCTGCTTTCCAACAGTAGAGAGCTTAGAACTGCGGGCCGGCTAGTATCACAGGTAAAGCACTTTCCCCGCACACAGTCGGCCCAGGTGCACCCCCACACGCTGGATGGTCCCCAACCACCACCAAGAGTCAGGTGGCCCCTAAGCTCGGGCACAGCCCAAGCAAAATCCAACCCTAAAGCAACAAATAAAATGCAACACACCCACCCCATAAAAGTGAAAACTGGTGTGTGTGCAAGGGGATATAGCTGGCGGTGCTCAGGGGGCTGGGGGCTCTGGGGTGGACCTCTCAGCACGCCACACACGCCCACCAATCAGCCACCGGGACTGTCTCTCCGGCCTCCCAGCAGAAAATTCTTTAGGTTCCCCCCCATTTGTTTCTTTTTTTTTTTTTTTTGGTTTTTGGGTCACACCTGGCGATGCACAGGGGTTACTCCTGGCTCTGCACTCAGGAATTACCCCTGGCGGTGCTCAGGGGACCATATGGGATACTGGGATTAGAACCCGGGTCGGCCGCGTGCAAGGCAAATGCCCTCCCCGCTGTGCTATAGCTCCAGCCCCATAGGTTCCCCCCATTTGTTCCGCTCCAAGGCTGGAGCGGCAGCAGCTCAAAGGCTGACGTTACACCGGCTCCAGCGTAAACGGAAGGAGTCGTGGCCTTGGCAACACATGCCAGCAGTCAGTAGTGGGAAGGCAATGAGGTCGGCGAGGCTGGCCCGGGTGCAAAGGCGCTAGCAGGAGCTGGGCCCTTGTGACAGATGTCTCTGCACTCAGGGTCACTCCCGGTGGGCTCGGGGGACCATATCGGGGGCTGGGGATCGAACCTGGGCCAGCCTTGTGTGCAAGGTAAAACCTGGTACTACCCAGGTTTTTTTTTTTTTTTAAGCTATTTGGTTTATAATAGAGTCTGGTTTATTACCCAAAGTACTTGAAACTTTCATCCTCTTATCTCCACCCATTAGACCTTCACATGCTTTAGAATCACGACGTTCGGGGAGATGAGATTTGGGCTGGTGTCCTCGGAACAGAGGAGATACCTTGTCCCCCCAGGCCCCGGAGGCCCCCAGCAGGGGACACCAGTGGCCAGGGAGGGGCTGGGCTTTTCGTTTCTGTGACTTTCACGGGATTTTGTCACTGTCTCAGCACAAAGTGTTAAAACACGGCCCACAGATGCAGGGCCAGCGGAGTCCAGACCACCTGGTCCTCTGTGGGGGCTGCTGGAGTGCTCACTTAGCAGTGCTCATGACAGTAAGAAGCTTCAGAGGAGCAGAGGGCTCAAGTCGGTCCCAGAAATGTCGAGAGGATCCCAGAAAGAGATCAGAATTGGTCCCCAAAAGGGTCTGAGGATGATCGCACCAATGTCAAGTGAGGTTCCTGTAGACCCCGGGCACAAGAGAATAAAACATACACCCAAGATGCTATTTCTTGGGGGAAGCAGCAGGAACGGAGGAGAAACAGGTTACCAATGCCTCCAAACTTGGCCAGCTTGTTTTTGTTGTGGGGCCACACCCGGCAATACTCAGGGGACTATGAGGGATGCCAGGGGTTGAACCTGGGCTGGGCACATGTAAGGCAAGCGCCCTCCCATTGTCCTCTCTCCAGCCCCTTGGCCACCTTTTATAAGGTCACTATGTGTCAGGCGGTTTCTGGAGTATCTTAAATCTGTTTTCCAAAAACTCTAGGGAGGAGAGGTAGATGATTCCAAAATGAATAAAAATACATCGGGGGGGCTAGAGCAATAGCACAGCGGGTAGGGTGTTTACCTTGCATGTGGCCAACCCGGGTTCAAACCCCAGCATCCCATAGGGTCCCCTGAGCACCGCCAGGAGTGATTCCTGAGTGCAAAGCCAGGAGTAACGCCTGAGCATCGCCGAGTATGACCCCCAAAAAGAAAAAAACAAAAAACATCAGGGCCAAAGAGATAGATAGTACAGTGGGTAAAGCACTTGTCTTGCACACAGTGGACCCCAGCACCCCCAAATGGTCCCCCAAATGATTCCTGAGTGCAGAGCTGGAAGCCCTGAGAACGGCCAGGTGTAGCACAAAAACAACAAAAATAATTAAAACACACACACAAATGAAACACTCATGGAGGATTTAGGATGCATGGGAAAGAAATCCAGGCATCTCCTTCCCCGCCCCCTCCAAACCCCAGAACCAGAGGCAGCTCTGCTGAGCACCCCGGGGGAATTTCTTTCCCACCCATTCTTCCGTGCCCGAGACACAACCAACCAGGTCTCCTGGTTTTATCCAGAGGAGAGCAGGACCTAAAAAGGAAAGGGGTGCCACTGGGGGCCTGGCTTCCTGACTCCAGGCTGACTCCTGCAGATGTGAAGCCGACCCCTCTGAGCGTTCAGAGAGCAGCTGCCTGAGAGGCAGACAGCAAGAGTGCAGGAAGTACTTCTCCCTTTGCGTTCCGGGCAGGACAAGGGCCTACCTGCTTCTACCTTGGGTTCCAACCGCTTATGGCGCATGGCTGAAGGCAGGGACAGGATAGCTTGAAAATGTTTTAGAATAAACTCAGGATCTTAGCAGTAAGGTCTTGATTGCTATGAATGCAGAATCGTGTTCAGGGGCTAGAGCGATTGTATAGCAGGTAGGGCGTTTGCCTTGCACGCAGCCAATGTGGGGTTCGATTCCCAGCATCCCATATGGTCCCCCGAGTACCGCCGAGAGTAATTCCTGAGTGCATGAGCCAGGAATGGCTCCTGCACATCGCTGGGTGTGACCCAAAAAGAAAAAAAGAAATCATGTTCAAATCTCTCAGCATGAGGGATGGTGAGTGGAAAGTTTGTGGCCCACTCTAGAAACGCTGGGAACCGCCACTGTTCCTTGCATGTTATACTGTTTTTAGGGTGTCCTAGAGCCCGATTCATTCCAGGGTTGCAGACACCGTGGGAACAAAGGATAACAGCTCTTTGTCACTCAGTCTCGCCCATTTGCACAGAACCAAGAGGGCCCTTCTCGAAAATGGCCATGTGCTCTGGGGAATTCAGATCCCGACATTTCTGCACCGTGGACCCCGTCACACCCCCTGCAGGATGCAGCAGCGGAGGCTGGGTGCCAGGAGGGAATGTTCGCAGAAAGGTAGGTCTGGGGATCAAGAAGCCCGATTCTTCATGGCGCGCTGCCAGGGAGAGATGTTTGCAGACCCCCGAGGCTGTCGACTCTGGGCTGAGCGGCCAATGTCTGGGAGGAGAGAGTTTGCCAAACATAGTCTCATCTATAAATAAGCAAGGAGAAGAAAAACAGTGCTAGGATGGCCGTGCTAGCGTGTTTACAACAGATTATTTAGTTTGGGGTCTAATTATATGATGTCCCCAAATCCCAGGATTTTGAGGTTTCTGCTTCCCTCCTCATCCCTGTTTAGTCTACTTGCCCACTAACAGTTATTTGTGTTTAAACACTCAAAAACATGTGTACATGGATTGCCCATTTAAGGTTTGGGAGCCACACTTGGTGATGCTCAGGGGTTACTCCCGGCTCTGCACTCATGGATCACTTCTGGCAGGGGCTAGGGGACCAAGTGGGGTGTTGGGAGATTTAGCTGAGGTCAACTGGGCCTGCAAAGCAGATGCCATGCTCACTCCAGCCCCTCATATTTTTCATGTTCTTATGATTTTAAGAGAAACCTCAAAATGATTATGTCCAATCACATGAGCTTGAGGCTTTAGAATTAAAAAAATTTTTTGAATAGAAAGGTTTATTAGAAAGTAAAAGGAGGGGGCTGGAGTGATAGCACAGCGGGTAGGGCGTTTGCCTTGCACTCGGCTGACCCGGGTTAAATTCCCAGCATCCCATATGGTCCCCTGCACACAGCCAGGGGTAATTTCTGAGTGCAGAGCCAGGAGTGACCCCTGAGCATCGCTGGGTGCGACCCAAAAAGCAAAAAAAAAAAAAAAAGTAAAAGTAAAAAAAAAAACAACTGCTCAGCCCGGGAGGTAATGTTCTAGAAGTATTCTATGTTCTAGAAGTATTCTATGTTCTAGAAGAAGTATTTTGAACACAGCTCAACAGCTTTTGCTTGGAACGACAGTGGACGTGGTCAGGTGCTGGTCGGACTGGGGGTGGAATATTGAATGCCTGAACAAGTACATCATGAACAACTTTGTAAACCTCAGTTTTGAAATAAAGTGGAAAAAAAATAAAACAGCTTTGCTTATTTATTTTCTTGTTTTTTTTTTTTTTTTGGGCTACAGCCAGTACTGCTCAGAGACCCATACGTAGTGGCGGGACTAACCCACGTCAGCACATGCACACGATCTCTCTGGTCCATGCTTTCTAAACGCACAGTCCGCACTCGGCCCTGTTTCAGTCAATGACTGATGCCTGGTTCCAATGCTCCGAGAAGGGCGTAGTTCAAAGCAAACCACGATCACGTTCAGCCTGAGCACTTCACATTTTGGGTTCCTTTTAAGAACCTAACTGAGATGCACTACCTCCATTTCTCTGGTTTCGAAACGGGGTCTGGGGATCTTGTGATGGGAGCCACCCAGTCAGGCGTGAGAGAAGAGCTGCTTCTCCAAGCCTCCCCTTCCCGAGTTCCGACCACACTGCCCCACACCCGGAAAGCCGATCACTGGAATGAACACAGGCTTCCTAGCCAAAGAGTAATTTGTCTTGGGGGCCACACCCACTGGTACTCGAGGCTAACCTCTGGCCCTGCACGCAAGGATCACGCTGGCGGGGCTCACGGCTGACCAGATGTAGCTGATCAGACTTAATGCCAGGGAGCAAACCTGGGTCAGCTGCGTACACGGCAAGGCCGTAATCCCTGTAATGTTGGGCTCAAGGATTCCTCTCGATGTTGACTGGCAGCTGTACTATCAGCTCAATAAAGCGCTTCACTGAAGTTTTGAAGCCAGTTTACACACTATATGCGGTTAGTCACTGCCCACTATCACTCTTCTTCCAAAGAAGCCTGAAAAACACGCCCCCACCACTCGCAATCAACACAAAAGCAGATTTGACAGTATGCAGTAGATTGCTTCCTAGAGCAAACTATCAGTCGTAACTCACCCCCTTTCTTTTTTTTTCTTGGGGGGGGTCACACCCAGGATGCTCAGGCTTGGGGCTGGAGCCATAGCACAGCGGGTAGGGCATTTGCCTTGCACGTGGCCAACCTGGGTTTGATTCCCAGCATCCCATATGGTCCCCCGAGCACCGCCAGGAGTAATTCCTCAGTGCAAAGCCAGGAGTAACCCCTGTGCATAGCCGGGTGTGACCCAAAAGGCCAGGATGCTCAGGCTCGATCACCCAGGATTACTCCTGGCTCCGCACTGAGGAATTACCTGGTGGTGCTCAGGGGACCATATGGAATGCCGTAAATGCACGAATCCCCGTTGGCTGCGTGCAAGGCAAACTCCCTACCCCCTGGACTACCGCTTGGGCCCCTGTCAGTCTTTATTTTCTACCAAGTTTCCAATGATAGACTCAGGAGTGAAGTGAAAGAGATTTTGGATGTAACAGTCCACGCCGAGTTCACCGGACGCCAGCTTAGGTCGAATCAATGAATCTGTTAAAAAAAAAAAAAAAGCATTCTTTATGAAGCTGATCATTTTGGGTCTCACATAAGAAACCCACCAAACATGTAGCTCGTGAGCGTTACGGCGGGGCATAAAATAAATATGCTAAAGAGCACTGGAGCTCGTTCTCAGCCTTGGGCCGCGTGCTAATCTGCAACAAGAGTCCCCTCCTGGGCACGTGACACGCTTTCCGGCAATACCGTCGCGCACCCCCAAAGCGTCACCCCCGGCCACTGAGAGCAACGATTTCAAACACACGCAAGGGTTAAAGTCGTGATCTGTAGCAGTGCTCAGTGCCCAGCAGAAACCACTTCTTCTGCGCACATTATCGCGACCGCCGGCTTCTCTGACTGTTCCTGATAGATAGCGACACCGCCCAGTCGCTATCGCCGTGGCAACAGTGCTCGCGAGCTGTGGGAGGAAAATTGCACATGAACGGCCGGCTCTCGGGCCGTCATGCCTCAGCTTCCTCCGGGAGACGCTCTCTCTGCGAGCCTGGCGTGCTCCGGGGTACCGGCAACCCCGCGCGGCGGCCAGGCTGCAGAGTCGGGCCCCGAGCCCCGCGGGGCACTCACCGAGCACTCGCCGCCGAGCACGCCGGGCCGGGCCGGGCCGCCTGCGCCTTCCGGCGGAACCGCCGGCCCAGCCGATCGCGCCCGTCTCCGGTCCCCATTCATCGGGCCGCGGGCTCGGGCGCGCGGACGCGTCGGCCAGGCCGCAGCCCCGCAGGGGACCGCAAGTCCCGGGCCCCGCGCTCCGCCCGCCCCTCGCTTCCCGCCGCGAGGCCCCGATCGCGGCCGCGACCCTCCCGAGGCCCGGAAGGGCGCAGCGGAGCGGGACACGGCGGGCCAGCCCCGCGGCGGCTCAGCTCCGTCGCCCTGACAACCCGACCACCTTCCACCCCGGAAGCGGAAGCTGCGTCCGAACGTGACCTCGTCCCGGCGTTCCGCAGAAGGCTGAAGCCCCGCCCACAAGCTGCCCGGGCCTCCCGGAAGGTTCCGGCCGGATACTTCTCGCCTTCGCGGGGACGTCGTCTTCCCGTCCCTTTGGCCTCTCGTTGCCTAGGGGCGTGACCCTGATGGACCACCATTCTCTCCAATCAGCTGACAGAGAAGCGGTGGGCGGACCGGGAGGATCCGGCGTCATGACCGCCTCCAACCTCTAGAGGGGTGGGACGAGCAATCTGATTGGTGGAATATGGTAATTGAGACCCGGCGTGCTCCAATTACGGGAGCGCACATTGGATTCGGCCCAATGAGAGCCGTCGGGGGGCGGGCCACTGCCGGGCGAAGGGGTCCGGGTTGCAGGCCGCGGTCCCGGCCGTGCAGGGCTCCGGCGAGGCAGCAGGGATGAGCGGGTCCCTGGGCCGCGCGGCGGCGGGTTTGCTCCGCTGGGGGCGCAGCGCGGGCAGCCTTGGCCGGTGGGGCCCAGGCGTGCGGACCGCGGGCTCGGACTCGGGCTCGAGCTCGGGCTCGGGCGGCTTGGCGGAGCAACTGGACACGATGGTGAAGAGGGACAAGGTGGTGGTCTTCCTCAAGGGGACCCCGGAGCAGCCCCAGTGCGGCTTCAGCAACGCCGTGGTGCAGATCCTGCGGCTGCACGGCGTCCGCGACTACGCGGCCTACAACGTGCTGGACGACCCTCAGCTCCGGCAAGGTCAGGCTCGGGCTCTGCGGGCCGGGGGTCCAGCAGGCTGGGGACACGGGGTGCCGCTCTGCCTTGGCGCGACCGGGGTGGGGGACGTGAGCGACTGGCCTTGGGCGCGGGGGTCCCGGGGCTCCGCTCCCCTTGTCCACGCGGGCAGTGGGTTAAGCCCTGAAGGACCCCCCCGCCCGCACCCCGACCTGCAATGCGCTTTGGGGGCGCGTTCAGTCCGCGCGCCGCCTGACACCGACCCGGGGGGAGTGTGGGACAGAGAGCGGCCACCTCGGGTCGGCACCCCGCCGAGGGCAGCTCTTTCGGGGTTGCCTGCCGGCCTGCAGTGAGGGGAGGGCCGCGGCGCCCTTGCTGGGGGTTAGTAAGGTCAGGCGCGGCCTCGAGCGCGAGGGGCTCGGGGTGCACTTGACCCTGCGGGGGGTGGGCCCATTCCGCTTTTGGGCCCAGGGCATTTGGGGCCCAGCGCTGTGCCAGGACGAGGCTGGGGAGTGGGTTTCAGGTTCCCAGGGCGGGGGCAGCTGGGAGGGACTCTAGGGCCCTCGTTGAGGCTTGCCTGGGGCACGGGGGTCAGATCTGGGCCATCAGGGTTGGGGTGACTTCTGACATCAGGGAGGGCCCGGTCAGCTGCCGAGCACCAGGCCTGCAGCTTGTGCAATCCCTTCCTGCCACCGGTGCTGGGGAAGAAGAAGGCGGCCGGTCTGGGTTTGCTTCTCGGCCCGGTGTTGGCAGAGAAGTGGGGGGTGGTCTCCATCCCCCCGCCCGCGACGGCCTGAAGTCCCCTGATCTCAGTCCCGGTGGACTGAGATGCAGGGAGTGCGGGGCTTCTCAGAGCCGTGTTAGGCCCCCGGGTTCTAGATCATTCTACAGGTGGGACCGCAGAGAGCAGCCCAGGTCTTGGCTTGTGGGTGACACCAGGCCACCAGCCAGTCCAGATTTGTAGTGGCGAGTCCCCGTGCCCAGCCAGCTGTACGGCCTTGGGTGGTTTCCCAGGTTTGGTTAACCCGGAGGATAACGAATCCTCTCTTGGCCGGCTTTGGGGAGGGGAGCGAGACAGGAAAGCATTCGCAAGGTGCCTATCGCTTGTGTCCCCAGCGCTCAGGGGGGTTGGCAGCGTTCTCCCCCCTTATCTCTTCCCCACCTGGCGCTGGGCGTCGGTGGGCTGAAGCCAGCGGGCGTGGGACGGCGCACCCAGATGCCAGTGACAGGCCGCATTATCAGGGGTTCCGCTCTGGCCCCTTTGGCCTCCTGGAATGAGAACACCCCCTGGGGCCGGGCTGGGGGTCTGTGCAGCCCCTCACGGCCCCGTGGCTTTGCGTGGAATAGATAGGACCAGCTCTGCGGTGTCTCTTTGCCCCCCTCCCTCCCCACTCTCCACATCTATTTCCCCTCCTGGGGAAAGGGGTGGGGAGGGCCGCTCGCTGGGTAGACAGTGTTGAGGGGCTGCGGTGTGGGGGTCTGTTCTCTGCCGTAGGCCAGAACCAGAGAGGGGATGGCCGGGCACAGTGCTGACAAGCTGAAGACCGGCTCAGGATGGGAGGTCCTGACGTCCTGGGGTCTCTGGCCCCATCTCCTGGTCCTAAGGCTTCAGACAGAGGAATCGCACCCTGGCACTGCTGAGTTCCGTCAGAACAGCCTTTGGGGTGCAGGAAGGGTCCCTCGTCTCAGGAGCATCGTCTGCCCGCATCTCTGGGAGGGGAGTTGACAGGGATGGGTTTGCTGTGTGGGCAGGTGGCCAGCGGTGTCAGCCCTCGCCCGCAGCGGGCAGGGCCGGGGCCAGGTAGGACTTTGAGACAGGAAGCGTCATCACAGCCTCCGCGGGCTCAGAGACCCTGGCAGCCTGGCTGGGGCTTGCTTTTGCCCGACAGAGACGGAGCGTGCACCTTTCCCGGGCCCAGGGTAGCTGCTGGCGCCAGGAAGGACCCTGGCACTGCCCCTGGCACTGCCTGGTTTGTTGTGCTGGACCACACGGAGCTTCACAGAGGGCCCGGCTGGAGGGTGCCCCATGAGAACGTCTCCTCCCGGGTGCCGGGAGCCAGGGAGGTGGCACGGGCAGGCCGAGACTGGCCCAGGGACCACGGTGTCATCTCTGTACTGGCTCTCGTCCCTGGGGGAGACACGGGAAGACAGTCCACAGGGATCAGGTCCCCATTATCTGCGCACTACTCCTGGTCTTCACAAACAACGTCGTTACTTGCCGTTGGACACGGAGAAGGTCCTCGTTGGCCAAACTTGTAAAACGATGAAAATTGCCCATTGTTGCAAATGGACCGTGATCCATGTTGGGAGGCATTTCTGGCCCCTGTACGAGCACAGCTGCCCGCGTGCCCGTCTGTGTCTGGGGCTTGTCCTCCTGAGAGCGTAGGGCACGGGTCTTCTGTGGCCGCCCACCAGGGCCCCGTGGGCATCGCCCCAATGTGCCCCTGGTAAAGGTGCTTTTGTTTTGTTGTCATGCCACAAGCCCTCTTCTGCGCTCTTTAGAGTGCAAACACTTGAGTTTCTGCCTGTCCAGACCAGCGTGGAGTCCCTGCAGCGTGTCTATCAATTGAACCACCTCTCACCTTCCTGGCAGTTGAGTGGTTATTAAAGTTCGAAAATAATGTTCAGCCTTTCCAGTGCCAGGGAGTTTGAGGCAGTAGTGAAAACAGATGCCATTGGCAAAAGTTAAAAATTCAGATAACAAAGGGGTGTGTGTGTGTGTGGCAGGTCCCTTCACAGTGATGGAGTTTGGGTTCCACCTGGTTCCCTGTGGGCCGGCTCTGCCCTCAGACAGTCCATACGTGAATGACCGTGGCTCATTTCAATAAAACTTATTTCCGAAGTCAGGCGGGGACTGGATTTGGCCTGAGGCTCTCTCCGGCCTGAGTCAGGAGCAACAGGTGAGCTCGCCCGTGCCACGGGGCCTGACCTCATAAACCGTGGCACCAAGCCCCGGGGCTGTCTGCAGCAGCTGAATCAGCAGCTGGCGTGGCCGTGGGATGATGAGCGTCGTCTCAGCCGGAGGAGCCGGCCGCAGTCGCGCTGGGCACGGCTCAGTCTCAGAAACGCGCCGCCTGGCCCAAGTGCTCAGAATCATGCCCGGGGTGCGTAGAAAATGCAGTGGAGGCGATGAAGACGTGTGGCGTGAGTGCGGCACACAGGCAGGAGTGACAGGTGTGGGCCACGGCCTCAGGCGACTCGGGTTAAGAACCTGGGCTCAAGACCCCTGGAAACGGGGGTGCAAATTTGCTATAAGTAAATCTCTCTGATTTAGGGTTTTTTTTATATTTTTATTTTCATTTATTTGTTTCTGCTTTTTTGGGTCACACCTGGCGATGCACAAGTGTTACTCCTGGCTCTGCGCTCAGGAATTACCCATGGCGGTGCTCAGGGGACCCTATGGGATGCTGGGAATCGAACCCGGGTTGGCTGCTTGCAAGGCAAACAACCTACCTGCTGTGCGATGCTCCAGCCTCTCTGCTTTAGTTTTTTTTCATCAGAAAATTAACATTTACTAGAGACTTTTTTGCAGGGGCCACGCCTGCTGATGCTAAGGGCTTGCTCCTGGCTGGACTTAGGGGACCCTGTAAGGTGCCAGGGAGGGAACTCAGCCTGGCCACATGCAAGACAAGCGCCTCCCCACTGGACCTTGGCCTCTAGAGCCATGTTTGTAAAGACTGAGCGGAGGGGGTTGTTTGGTCGTTTCCAGTTTGGGGCTCCATCTGGCGATGCTCAGGAGTCACTCCTGGTTCTCTGCTCAGTTCTGGTGGGGCCTGGGGGATCCGAACCCGGGCTGGCCTCATGCAAGGCCCTGCTCTGAGCTCAAGAATCACTTCTGATGGGGCCCGGGGCACTGTGTGGGGTGCCAGGGATCTGACCCAGGTCACCCGCATGCAAGGCTAGCGCCCTACTTGTCTCACTGTCACTCCAGCCCTAGAGGAGATTTTTTTTTTTTCTTTTTGGGTCACACCCGGCGATACACAGGGGTTAGTCCTAGCTCTGCACTCAGGAATCATCCCAGTGGGGCTTGGGAGACCATATGGGATGCTGGGAATTGAACCCGGGTTGGCCGCGTGCAGGGCAAATGCCCTACCCGCTGTGCTATTGCTCCAGCCCCCTAGAGGAGATTTTTGTGTGGAAGCCTCTGGAAGGTGCAGAGTCTCAGTGATCCTGGTTTGGTCAGCGCGACTGCCTTGCTTGTTCCGAGGGTCTTTCTCCTGCCTTCTGTGCCTGCGCCTTTTGTCATGCGTCAGTTCTCAAAGGAGTGTGTGCCCCTGTGGGCAGGAGTGAGGACAGGATGTGGAGGGAATGCCACGTTGTCTGGGGGGAGCATCATTGACCTCCTCACTGGCTGTGTCTTGTTTAGTCTTGAGGCTGTGAATGGTTCCCACTTTGCGGATCAGGACACTGAGGCTAATAAGACATGAGCAGGCTTCACCGAAGACCGGTCCGTCTCTATTCGGGGAAGGCGCGCAGCTTCGGGAGGGACGCACATGGAGCGGTGAGGGAGGAAGGGGACACCCGCCTGGCCAGCCAGATCAGCCGAATCAACCCTGGCGATCAATGGGGTGACAGATGTCGCAGCCAGATCGCCCTCACATCCGAGCAGGCTTCTTGGGACGCCAGCAGGGACACGCACTAAGCCAGCTCCAAAGTCCACAGGGAGCAGGGAAGTGGTTCCGGTCGGCTCACTGGTCGGCCAAACCGAGCTGGAGGTCAAATGTACAGGACCGTGATGCAGTTTGGAAAGCGCCTTCTAAAAGGCCCGGGGGGGATTTTCCTGCCACACATTCTCCGCTCTGGCCTGACTCTTCAGCGTGTTAATATTCCCAGTGGAGCGATGGGTAACGGAAAAGCGAGTTTTGTGGCAGAGCCTCCTAACCCCGCTTCCCTGTTCCGTGCGCGGAGTTCGGCTCTCAGCATGTTCGGCTCCTGATGGGACGAATAACGTTTGTCACTCACGTTCCTTCTTGCACTGAGTGCACTAGTTGAGTTGCTCTAAGTCTTTTTTTTTTTGGGGGGGGTCACACCCGGCGATGCACAGGGGTTTCTCCTGGCTCTGCACTCAGAAATTACTCCTGGCGGTGCTCAGGGGACCATATGGGATGCTGGGAATCGAACCCGGGTCGGCCACGTGCAAGGCAAACGCCCCACCCACTGTGCTGTCGCTCCAGCCCCTCTAAGTCATCTCCTAAGGGATATTCGTAAGAACTGATACTTGCAAGAACGGCCGGTGATATGAAAGGTGGGTGCCGGCGATCAAACTTGGCACTGCATTTGGCAAGGCCTGTGCCCTCTCCAGCCCTCGGAGCGCCTCACCAGCTGCCCGTGGGATTTATTTTCATTTTCCACTTATGAACTGTGGGCGTGTATTATTCAAAGCAGCCTACGGTGAGCCACATTTCCTTCGACTTCTTTGTTTGTTGTTGGGCCACACCCGGCAGTGCTCAGGGTTTACTCCTGGCTCTGCGTGCAGGGATCGTTCTTGGTGGGCCTGGGGGACCCCAAGGGGTGCCAGGGATCAAACCTGGTCCGCCACGTGCAAGGCAAGCACCTTACCCACTGCACTGTCTGTCCAGCCTCTAGGAGGATGCCAGGGCATGCCAGCAGGACACCTGGGAGGCGGAATCTCACAGCTGCAGCAGAGACAGTGTGTGGGCTGGAAGCGACTCCTAAGCAGTGCTCAGGGCCCTGGGGCCACTCCCAGTGATACTCAGCCAACCCGATTGCCGGTTCAAGGCTCAGCCTGAGTACAGGGTCCTGAGGTGCTGGGGGCCTCCACCTCGGCACCCGGCGGTCCTGGGGGTTGAACCTGGGTCGGGCACACACAAGGTGTGGGCCTCAACCCTGTTCCATCTCCCTGCTCGCTCCAAAGATGGAACGTTGTCCTGCAGGGCCCAGTGTGTGGTTGCGGGTACGTGCTCAGGCAGTAAGTTCACTTCCCTTTTGGCTCAGTTTTAAAAATCGTGGACATGGACCCAGAGAAATGAGCAGAAGCTGACCGTGGTGGAAAGGCAGGACTCGTGTCATTCGTGGAAAGCAGAGCCCGGGTCAGCCGACATCCTATGAACACGTGGTTCATGTGTGTCCGTGGAACAGAAGGTTTTGGAGCATTGAAAAAAATTTTTTTGGTCGGGGGGTCACACCCAGTGATGCTCAGTAGTTACTCCAGGCTCTTGCACTCAGGAATTACTCCTGGGTGGGCTTGGGGGCCCTATGGGATGCCGGGGATCGAACCCAGGTCAGCCGTGTGCAAGGCAAGCGCCCTCCCTCTGTGCTGTCACTCCGACCCAGCGTTGAAATTTTGTGTCTAAAAGGTTTCTTCATTCCCATCAGAAATATGAAAAAAGATTTCCCGTTGACTGTGTCGCTGATAAAGGATCACTCGTGTTTGAGGGCAGCGTGGAACAGAAGCCGGGGTTGGGGGCGTGGCCCAGGGGCTTGGCTGCTCAGTGGGGCCCAGCGCGTGTCCCTCTGGCACTCACCCCTGCCGGGAGGACACCTGGGGGCTCACGGGTGGAATCGCCCTCCGAGTACACGCCCCGCCGCCTCTGATTGTGTCTGGGGCGTCTGTCCCGGGCCTCGTCGGTGCTGGGTGCTGTGTCCCTCGAGCCACGCCCCCGCCCAGCTGACGGTGGGTGACAAATGCGGCTGACACCGTGCTGAGGTCTGGCGCGGAGAGATAAGTGCTCTCTGGGAGCGAGGCGGCCGCTGCGTGCGGGCTGGCATGTGGCGTCTGGGGACTGTATTGGTGACGTCAGCCAACTCGGTCATTTGTCTGGAAATTAATGATAGGGTGTCAGGAGCACATGTTTTTGCCTTGGGTCTGTTTACGTTAAAAAGACACTCTTTGCCTGATTGATTTCTTCATTTGCATAATATTGGACTTTGAAGAATTTGTGCTGGATGATTTTTTTCTTCTTTATTTTTTTGGGAGGGGGGCAGGGAGTGTTATTTTTGTATGTTTGTTTATGGCATTTAGAAATCTGCCTTTTAGGGCCGGAGCAATAGTCCAGTAGGGTAGGGCATTTGACTCACACCAGGACTAACCTGGGTTTGATCCCTAGTACCCCATATGGTCTCCTGAGCCCGCCAGGAGTGATCCCTGGGCACAGAAATAGGAGTTAGCCCAGAGCACCGCCGGCTGTCACCCCCAAAAACAAAACAAAAGAATATGAAGCCTAACATAGCCAGAGAAATAGTACTATGCCTTAAACATAGCCAACCTAGGGGCGGGAGCGATAGCACAGCGGGGAGGGCGTTTGCCTTGCACGCGGCCGACCCGGGTTCAATCCCCGGCATCCCATATAGTCCCCCGAGCACCACCAGGAGTAATTCCTGAGTGCAGCGCCAGGAGTAACCCCTGTGCATCGCCGGGTGTGACCCAAAAAGAAAAAAAAAAAAAGGCCAACCCGGATTCGACCCTTGGTGCTGTGTAAAGTAAGCCCTGAGCACGCCAGCTGTGGCCCACAGACAGACCAGCCCTCTGTCAGATGTAGCGATTATCGCACGGTGTGGTTTTAACAGAACCATCGCGTTTCATGGACCAAATTGACCCAGTGTCAAAGCCACGTTATTTCAACAGACGGGAAAGTGGCCGAGGATGCAGAGGGAGGCGCGGAGAGTGGGAATGGGGGAGGGGTGGGACCACAGCGCTTTCCCACGGTGTGCCCCGAGCTGCCCTCGGTGCCTGCCAGAGGGTGGCCCCGTCTCTGCGCGGCCAAGCCGGCGGGACTGCTCCGAGCTCGAGCCAGGAGTGGCCTCTCTCTCCCGGGGCCCTGCCCGGGCCCAGCCCCTGTGAGTTCAGTGCCCAGCCAGGTCCCCTCCCTTCCCAGGACCCCCCGAGAGACCCCCCCATCTGCAGCCATGGGAAAGGGGTTCTGAGGTTGTTTCCCTGGAAACTGGAGGTTTGGGAGGGACGTTTGCTCATTGGTGTGTCTGCTGTGCCCCCCATGGACCCGTCCAGGTGCCACGGCTCGTGGGACCCGTTGGGGGCGGCACCGTTTCCCGAGCGCCCGCCTCTGGTCCATCCCTGGGAGCCGGGGCCAGGTGGTCAGCAGGGCTGGCCTAAGCGGGCTCCCCTTAGCTCCGCCCGGCTCCCCGCAAGTGCGGGCGGGGACCCCCGCTTCCTTCCCTGGGCGGGGCGGGTCAGAGCCAGCTTCGCCCCCTGCCGACGTGACACGTCCCTCTTCTCTCCCCGACAGGCATCAAGGACTACTCCAACTGGCCCACCATCCCGCAGGTGTTCCTCAACGGCGAGTTTGTGGGGGGCTGCGATATCCTCCTGCAGATGCACCAGAACGGGGACCTGGTGGAAGAGCTGAAGAAGCTGGGGATCCACTCTGCTCTGCTGGACGAGAAGCAGGACCAGGACTCGAAATGAGGCGGCAGCAGTGGCGGTGGAGGCGGGCTGTCCCGGTGGACTCACCGCCGCAGGGAGGGCCTGACCCAGAGGGGGCCCCCCTGGGCGGCGCCCGCGGGCTCACACGCACCCCTCCTCCTCCCGGCCGGGCTTAGCTCGGGGACTCGGGGCCTGGGGCTCGGAGGTCAGCACAGCCGTCCTGGGCCCCACTGTCCACTCGGCCTCTCCTGCCGCCCTCGGCCCCATCATGCGTCCAGCTGGGCCTGGCCCGCAGAGCTGACCCAGCTCCCCGATCGCCCCCTCCCCCCCCAATTTTTGTATCTTGTTCTATGAAGAAAAGTGGTGGACAAGACAACGTGGTCACCGGGCTGTGGTTTTTAAAATAAAACGCCAACATGGGGCTGCCGCATGTGCGTCTTCGATTCCCGGGCTCCACCCGCCCACCAGGCTGGTCGGAAACTCCCACAGGACGGTTCTGTGGCCTAAAACACAAGTCTTGAATATTCTGTTGAGTAGGAAAATATGTACCAGGGATTCGAACCCACGGAAGGGTCCTTCTCACAGGCCCCGAGACCGGAAGTCTGAGGGTCCTGGCAGGTTCTGCTCCGGGCCCGCCCCTCCTCTCCATGAGGGGTCCCCTTGCCCCATTTGTGAGGCGTCAGGCCCGAGGGTCAGCGCCGGATTGGACTGGGGCGGCCGCACCGCCAGGCGCCGGCGAGGACCGTCACGGTCACTCTGCGGGAGGAAGCCCGACGCTGCTCTCTCGGGGTCCGTTTGCCCCAGAGCCACTCAGCCTGTCGAGTGGCGCCAGGGGAAGGCCAGTTGGGAGGCCAGGTGGGTGGGAGGGGTCTGGCCCCCAGGGGAGTCTCCTTGTAGATCCCCCCCAAGCACTTCCTGTCTTCAGAAACAGCTTCTGGGGGACCCGTGGGGCTTGTCCTTTGGGAAGGGCCCTGTGCCGAGTCCGGGGGTGGACGCTGGCCACCGGGCACACAGAACTGGCCCGGTCTGCCCGCGGGGTGCAGGGGCCTCGTTTGGCCCTGTACCGTTTGACTTCCCTGTCGATCTGCCACAATGAAAGGGCGGGAACGTTGCAGGAGGGAGACCGCGAGGTTAAGACCCCCGGGAGTGAGGCACTGGGGGCTCCTTGGTCCTCCCCAACCAGGAAGTGGGGTGATCTCGAACGGCGCCGTTTCCTTTTCTACTGAGGAAATAAATCTCAGCCAGGTGGAGTCCAGGTGTGAGCTGATGTCAGTGCGAGCCGGGGAGTGACTCGGGTCATTAGAATTCACCACCACGATGAGAAGGACGGTGACCCTGATGTCCCCTGGCCCTGTGGCCACTCACTGCAGGTGTGTTTCAGCCCGGCTTCAAAGCTGTCACCAGACTCCGTGGAGAGAGAAGGAAGTTACTTCCCAAGATTAAACGTTGGCCTTTCAGGTTGTTCCAGTTTACTTGCGGGGGGCTTGGCCGTGCTTGGCACTCTCAGCTCTTCCTGGCCCCAGGCCCGAGGGTCACGCCGGGTCCAGCGCGCTGGGCAGGGTATGTGCCCTACCCTGCACTACCTCTCCGCCCGCCCGGTGGCTGTTTTTTGTTTTTTGTTTTTTTTTTGCTTTTTGGGTCACACCTGGCGATGCACAGGGGTTACTCCTGGCTTTGCACTCAGGAATTACCCCTAGCGGTGCTAGGGGACCCTATGGGATGCTGGGATTCGAACCCGGGTCGGCCATGTGCAAGGCAAACGCCCTATCCGCTGTGTTATTGCTCCAGCCCCCCGGTAGCCGTTTTTTATTTCATCTCTCCGGCCCATTAACTACGAATTTTTCACTGGTCACTCAAATACCTGTTCCTCTGTGGCCCCCGACTTCGCTTTGGCGCTGGTGGTCTTTCCCATGAGAGTTTCCCTTTACGGCGTGCACGGGACAGGCCAGCCTCCCCCTCTGGGGGCCTGGCTGATTCCTTGTCCCAGAAAGGCCCCTCCTGGTTCTTGTTTCTGTCCTCAGCCCTTCTGTGACAGAGCTGGGGAAGGGGGGCAGTCTTTGATCCGCCCCCCCCACTCCTTCGCCTAGACCCCACTTTTGTGGCCTGATCCGCCTAAAACTCCCCTGACCCCCACAGTAGGGCACTGGGTGTCACCCTGTGAATGGGGCCAGGGGCAGAGGCGCAGACCCCAGGAGCACTAAAGGCCTTTGGTTGGGCAGGGGTGAGGCTGGAGAGCTAGTACAGTCAGGAGGGCATTTTGCCTGGCGCACAGCTGACTTGGGTTCGACCCCCAGCATCCCATGTGGTCCCTGAGCACTGCCAGGAGTGATCCCTGAGTGCAGAGCCAGGAGTAACTCCTGAGCATTGCTGGCTGTGAGCCTCCACCCGCCCCCCCCAAAAAAAAGTGTGATTGCTGCAAACCAAGAAGCCCTGTGGGTCGTGGTCTCCGTGGGCCTGGGCTCACTGCAGGATTCCAGCCACGCCCCTCCCCCAGAGGGCGCTGTGTCCTCGCCTGCACTGCCCGCCCTCTGTGTGGCCCTGGCCAGAGCAGGCCTGGTGGCCATTCCCAGTTGGTTTCGTGTCGTTTCCATGCAGTGCCCTGATGCCAACAACTCCCGAAATGCGGCTCTCAAAAGCACCAGCAGGGGCCGGAGAGATGGACCGGCGGGCAGGGTGCTTCCCCACGGGGCCCCCCGAGCCCCGCCCGGAGTGCTCCCTGAGCACTGTGGGGCGGGGATTCCAAACAAACACAGAAGCAGCAGATGAATGCGGCCCCTGGCTCCCCCAACACACCTCTGCCCCTGAGCCTCCTCCCCGAGGCTACGGCCTGTGTCCCCCCCCCACACTCCAGGCCCTGGGGGTGTCCACGGGAAGCTCCTCCCGGCTTTGTCTCTGCATGTCCAGCTTAGGGCTAACCTTCCTTTTTTTACCCTTTTTTTTTTTTGCTTTTTGGGTCACACCCAGCAATGTTCAGGGGTTCCTCCTGGCTCTGCACTCAGGAGTGACTCCTGGCGGTGCTCAGGGGACCATATGGGATGCCGGGGTTCGAACCCAGGTCGGTTGTGTGCAAGGCAAACGCTCTCTCCGCTGTGCTATGGCTCCGGCCCCTCCTCACCTTTCACACACCGCTCTCGGGTTCTGGGGGAGACTTACCAGCGTGGCTTTGGGGGCCTCTCCGGGTTTCCCCGCACTCTCTAGCAGGCAGCTGTCGGCCTCCCTGTCTCCTGGCCTCTCCTCCTGCTCAGAGCCCTGGAGTGACCCGTGTCTCTCCTGCAGCCCTCTCCCTGCCGCCCTGGAGTGGGGGTTGGTGGGGAAGGGTGAGGAAGCAAGCTGGGGGTCTGGGCAAAGGCAGAGACCCTTTCTGTGGGGATCTCGGGCCAGGCGCTCCCCCCTCGGAGGACAGAGCGGGACCTGTTTCATTCTGTAGTTGGCGACAGTTTCCTTGTTCTCGTTCTCTGATTAGTCTTTTAAAAAAATTGCAGGCTGGAACGATAGCACAGCGAGGAGGGCATTTGCCTTGCACATGGCCGACCCAGGTTCGGTTCCCAGCATCTCATATGGTCCCCCGAGCACCGCCAGGAGTAATTCCTGAGTTCAGAGCCAGGAGGAACCCCTGTGCATCTCCGGGTGTGACCCAAAAAGCAAAAAAAAATTGCATACTGGAGTGATAGCTCAGTGGGGAGGGCAGTTGCCTTACACATGGCCGACCCGGGTTCGATTCCCAGCATCTCATATGCTCCTCTGAGCACCACCAGGTGTGATCCAAAAAGCAAAAAAAAAAAAAAAAATTGCACACATAAAGTTGACCATCTTTTTTGCTTTTTTTTTTTTTTTTCCTTAAGGGGGGAGTCGATGCTTAGAGGTTACTCCTGGCAGTGCTTGGGGGACCATATGGGATGCCGGGGATTGAACCCAGGTCGACCACATACCAGGCAAATGCCCTCCCCGCTGTCCTATCACTCTGGCCCTGACCATCTTTTCAAAAGAAAAAAAAATTTTTACTGTATGTTTTCACCAACAAGACAAGTAACTACATTTTTAAATATTTTTCCCTCTTTGTTCCGGAGCCATGGTGCTTAGGGCTCACTCCTGGCTCCGGGGACCATGCGGGGCGCCAGGCTTGACCCAGAGCCGACTGCATGCGAGGTCAGGGCCAGGTCAGTGGCGGGAGCCCGGACTGGCCTTCGGGCCGCGGCTCTGCTGACAGACTTGCTGGCTCCAGCGTCTCCCTCTGGGGGGTCTGTCCGGCGTCTCTGCTCTGCAGCCGCTTCAGGGGGAGATCTGAGCTGTCACTTCGCACCTGAGGAAGGAGGCGCTGCCCCGGAGCCTGCAGTCTGTGTGTGCGAGAGCGTGAGTGCGCGTGTGGCGTGTGTAAGTGGGGGGGGGTTGAAGAGGCATTGGAAGCTGCGTGTAAATGTGGGCAAATGTGTGTGTGTGAGTGTGTCAGTGCATTTGTGTCTGTGAATGTCTATATCAGTGTGCATGTGTGTGTATAAGTGTGTGAGTATGAATGTATGAGTATGAATGCATGTGTGAATATATGTGTATGTGTACAGCTGTGCATGTGTGCATATGTGTGCATGTGTGTGCTATGAGTACATGCATGCCTGTGTGTGCATGTGTGTGCTGTGCGCACATGTGTATTAATGTGTGCATGTGTTTGGCCTCTTTCCACACGCTCGGGCCAAGCCTCATGCATGTGTGGACATCATCATAAAGGGAAATATATATATATATATATATATATATATACACACATATACATATATATCTCGGAGAGCTACTGAGAGTATCCCGCCCGCATGGAAGAGCCTGGCAAGCTCCCCGTGGTGTATTCCATATGCCAAAAACTGCAACAATGACAGGTCTCATTCCCTTGACCCTGAAAAGAGCCTCCAGTCGTTGGGAAAGACGAGTAAGGAGAGGCTGCTAAAATCTCAGGGCTGGGACAAATAGAGGCGTAACTGGTGCCCGCTTGAGTAAATCGATGAACAATGGGATGACAGTGGCAGTGTGTTTGTGCATGCCTGTGCGTGTGTGTGCACGGTCGGAGGGGCTGCCTTTGCCGTGCTCTGCAGAGCTGCAGGATGCCGAGCCGGCCAGCTGTGACCTCATCTCCAGTGTCTGGTATCTGCGTCTCTCAGGCCCTTTCCCTTCTGGAGGACTCTGTCCTCAGGAGCCACAGAGGCTGGGGGCCAGGGGTGCCCCTCGCACGCATGCAGACTCCCAGCCCCCCGCCCGGCGTCCCCACCCGGGATTTCTGTCTCAGTGCCTGGGGCAGGCAGGGGCTGAGAGTGACCGCTTCCTGGGGCGCCTGCTGGCCTCTGACAGGGACAGAAGCCAGACGACACCGACTCTGGTCTCTCCTCCCTCTCCCTGTGCTTGTGGCTTCACCTCGTTTCTGTAATTTTCCAGTCTTTTAAGTAAATTCCTTTGCTTTCTTTTCAGTCTAGAGAGAAAGCCGGAAACGAATGTAGGCAATCCCCATGCTGAACTGTGTATGTGTATGCGCACACACATGCTTGTGCACACACGCACACATGCGCGCGCGCGCACACACACACACACACACACACACACACACACACACACACACACACTTTGTGATGGTTTTGAAACACCAGTCACTAGAGGCCCAGGGCCCATCCTGGGGTCAGATCCTTCTCACCGGCTCATTCTTGCCCATGTCTTTGACTCTTAGAAACTCTGGGCGTCCCATAGCAGTTTGGCTTGGGGGTGGGTTAGGCGCCCCTTGACTGAGCTCCAGTAAAAGTTATGGACACCAAGACTCAGAGCATTCCTGGGGCAGCTCTGGGCCCCCTGGGCCTCTCGGACAGTGGGGCAGATCCTGAGTGCTGGCCTGAAGCTGCCCCCTGCCTGCCTCACCCCTGGGTCCCAAACCAACCTCTTTTGCTGCAGGAGCCACATGATGCTTTTATTTTCTTTTTGGGTCACACCTGGCGATGCAAAGAGGTTACTCCTGGCTCAGGCACTCAGGAATTACTCCTGACAGTGCTCGGGGGACCCTATGGGATGCTGGGGATCGAACCGGGTCAGCTGTGTGCAAGGCAAACGTCCTCCCCGCTGTAATTTTGCTCCAGCCCCGTAATGCATTTCTGAATCCTGTTTGTGGGTCCCAGTTAACCAAGAGCCGGAAATGGCCTTGGGCCTTGGAACCCCAACGCTTTCCTGGTAAGGCCATTCCTTGTGAGCGCCTCGTCCTCACCCCCAGGCCCCGGGCCCCTCCTGACACTCGGGCTCCTGGCCCTTCCCGTGATAGTCTTTGCTTGGCCAGGTCAGGAGGATCACTTTTAGGCCGAGAACTGCAGAGATGGTACAGCAGGGATGGCGTTTGCCTTACACGCGGCTGACCCAGGTATGATCCTCACACCCATTATGATCCCCTGAGCACTGCCAGGAGGGATTCCTGAGTGCAGAGCCAGAAGTAACCCCCTGAGCACTGCCAGGTATAGCCCTAAAACAAAATAAAAGAAGCAACAGCAAAAATAAAGGGGAGGGGGCTGGAGCGATAGCACAGCGGGTAGGGCATTTGCCTTGCATGCGGCCGACCCGGGTTCGATCCCCGGCATCCCATATGGTCCCCCAAGCACTGCCAGAAGTAATTCCTGAGTGCAAAGCCAGGAGTAACCCCTGAGCATCGCTGGGTGTGACCCAAAAAGCAAAAAAAATAAAAATAAAGGAGAGGGTGGCAGGGAGATAATACAGCAGATGGGGCATTTGCCTTGCATGTGGCTGACCCAGGTTCCATCCCCGGCATCCCATATGGTTCCCCAAGCACCTCGAGAACTAATTCCTGAGCACAGAGCCAGGAGTAGCCCCTGAGCATTGCCACCTGGGGCCCCCAAACAAAAACAAAATAACTTTTGTGAAGACTCAGAATGACCCCGGGAAGTAAACAAGCTGGTAGGCTAGAGATAGGGCTGTGGGCAGCAGGTTGGGCCCGCCCCTTACCGGGCTTCGTGCCAGCCCAGATCCGCCCCACCCAGACGTACACCAGCACCCCGTCTTCTGCACCCCACGCCCCGCAGCTGCTCTGCCCTGGAAACGAGAATGCATGAGGATGAACCCAGGGGCAGGGCTCAGCGTAACTGACACGGGCCGTTTGCATCTTGGCTCGGCACTGCAAGGCCCGCGACTACCCTCAGCAGAGATGGGGAGGTGCTGTGGGACTGACCTGCGGGCCCCTGATTCTTAGAGAAAGGCTCACACCCCACTGGGCTGCGGTAGGGGCCGGGAGCAGCCCCCCAGCCCCCAGGGGGGTCAGTGTGTGGGGAGACCCCGCAGGGGGCCTGTCTCCAGGAGAGCCGCTCCTCCTCCTCTCGCCTTCCCCTTGCGTGTGCCTCGGAAGAGGCCAGTAGCTGAACCCGCGGGCGGGAAGTGTGCACTGGTGAGGGGCCCCTGGTGAGGGGCCCCGCGTTGAAACACGGCGTGAAAATCAGACCAAGATTGGCCCCAACATACCCAGCCCCAAGTCCACCGTTTCTCTGAAAAGCTCTAAACGGGAGATACATTTGTGGGATATTATATATATATTATATATATAATATATATGTCCCGATGTCCCACCCATTTGTGGGATATTATATATGTATATAATATCCCACAAATGTATATATATATATATATACACACACATATACACATATATATATATTGGAGTGATAGCCCAGCAGGTAGGGCATTTGCCTTGCACGCAGCCGACCTGGGTTCGATTCCTCCGTCCCTCTCGGAGAGCCCGGCAAGCTACTGAGTATCCCACCCGCATAGCAGAGCCTGGCAAGCTCCCCGTGGCGTATTCGATATGCCGAAACCTGTAATAACAGGTCCCACAATGGAGACGTTACTGGTGCCCGCTCAAGCAAATTGATGATCAATGGGACGATAGTGTGACAGTGCTAATATATACATATATGTTCATATGATTATGAGCATGAGACTATTACCCAAGGACAGTAGAAACAAGGGCCAGCCCCTGGCCCACGGTTGGAAGCCTGCCACAGGTAAGTGGTGGTGGTAGTGGGGGGACAGTTAGGGCAGAGAAGTGACCACTGAGACAACGGTGGTTGGAAATGATCACACTGAGCAAGAATTGAGGGCTTAAAGGAGGGAGAGGGATAGACAGGATAACCTTACAGTACCTGTATTGCAAGCCACAGTGCCTAGGAGTAAAAGGGAGGGAGGGAGGAATGGAGGAGAGAGAGAGAGAGAGAGAGAGGAGAGAGAGAGAGAGAGAGAGAGAGAGAGAGAGAGAGAGAGAGAGAGGGAGAGAGGGAGAGAGGGAGAGAGAAGGAAAGAGAGAGGGAGGGAGGGAGGGAGGGAGGGAGGGAGAGGGAGGGAGGGACACCATAACCTTACAGTTCCTGTATTGCAAGCCTACAGTGCCTAAAAGAGTAAAAGGGGAGGAGGAGGGGGAGGAGGAGGGAGAGGGGAAAGAGAACAGTAGAGGCAGAGGCAGGCTGGGGCGGCAGGAGGGAAACTGAGGACATCTGGAGGGAAATGTACACTGGTGAAGGGAAGGGTGTTGAAACATTGTATGACTCAATCAGGAACAACTTTGTAACTGTGTGTCTCAAGGTGACACAATGAAAAAGAGAGGAAGGATGGGAAGACGGAAGGGAGGCGGGAGAGGGGGGCTAAAACAGAGGCAGGCCCTCTCCCTGCTGACCTGCCCCCCCACCTCCCGGCTCAGCCCGCCCTGGGCCCCGCCTCCTGGCCCTCTGGTCCATACTGCCTGTACTCAGCAGGGGGCGCTGTGGGGCCCATTTCCCGTATCCTGGACCCGCCCTCCTCTGGACTCCAAGCTATTCCCCACCCCCCACTTTTTTTTAACATAAGTTTTATTGGATCACTGTGAGATAGTTACAAAATCGCATGATTATGTTTCAGTCATATAATGCCTGAGCACCCAGCCCTCCACAGGTGCGCATTTTCCACCACCATTGTTCCCGGTGTCCCACCCACCACCCCACCCCTCCCCTCCCCTCCCCACCCCTGCCTCTGCGGCAGGTACATTCCTTCTTTCTCTCTAATTTTGGGCGTTGTGATTTGCAATACAGATACTCAGAGGCCATCGTCATCCGCGTTTGACCACTTGTGTGTATCTGAAGACTTTACCCAAGTCCTTACCGAAGTCAGCATACTTGGTGCCTAGAAATACTGGTTTCAGACAGACTTGGGGTGAACCCCACCAAGGACTCAGAACCCCAGGAAACTCCCTAGCTATGGTCTCCGCTCCGTGGGCGCGGTTTCAAATAGAAGGCAAGACGTCCCTCTCGCAGGCTTGCAGCCGGGAGACTTCAAAAAGATCAGTTGCAACAGAACATTCATGAACGCAGAAAAACCGTCAGACACATGGAATGTATAAATGCAACTACACTTTAGCATTTAACATTTCACTCTTTTCGTCTTCTCTCTTTTTCCTCAGTGCCAAGGATCACATTCCAGGCCTCACACAGGCAAAACAAGTGCCCTACCCTGAGACACAACTCATCGTCCCATTTTAATTAGCATTGTGTTGAAATTTTACCAGTAAAATCATCGAGGCACAGAGAAGTTGAGTAACTTGGGCTGGAGCGACAGGACAGCGGGCTCAGCGCTTGCCTTGTGTGCGGCCAACCTGGGTTCAATCTCCGATATTCCATACGGCCCTGAGTACAGTAACCCCTGAGCATCACTGGGCAGGGCTCCCCCCAAAAAAAAACAAAAATAAATAAAAATTAAAAGTAGGGGGGCTGGAGCAATAGCACAGCGGGGAGGGCGTTTGCCTTGCACGCGGCCGACCCGGGTTCGATTCCCAGCATCCCATAGGGTCCCCTGAGCACTGCCAGGGGTGATTCCTGAGTGCAGAGCCAGGAGTAACCTCTGTGCATGGCCGGGTGTGACCCAAAAAGAAAAAAAAAAATAAAAGTGGGCAGGAGGGAAACGGGGGACACTGGTGGTGGGAAATGCACACTGGGGAAGGGATGGGTGTTGGGACATTCTATGGCTGAAGCCCTAGAATGAGCAACTTTGTGACTCACGGCGATTCAATACAAAATTAAAAAAAAAGAAAAGTTGAGTGTCTTACCCAGGGACACACAGCTACGAAAATGTAAAAACGGGGATGTTAACCCAGGCGAGGGACTCCTGGGCCCACAGTCCAACCTTGATGCTAGTAATTTGCTTTCAGATGTTTATAAAATGCCCATCTAGGAATGATATTTTATTTACGTATTTATTTTTGGTTTGGGGGTTATCCTGGGCAGTGCTCGGGGCTTCCTCCTGGCTCTGCACACAGGGATCACTCCAGGCAGGGCTGGGGGACTAAATTTGGTGCCTGAGATTGAACCATATAGGCTAGACGGTGTGCCGGGCAGGCGACCTGCCCACTGAGCTACCTCTTTGGCCCTTAGGAATGTTGCTTGGCCCGGAGTTTCTGAAGCAGTTTGTGTTAAAATGCCACACTTACATTTTCCTGGGTGTTCTCCCTTTGTTGCGTTGCAGTGACAGGGGCTTCACAGGCCGGCTGTGGTGCTTGCCGGGAGCGCGTGCTCCTGATTCTGTTGTTTGCACACGTGCTCGTGTGCGTTGCACTCCTATGCACTCCACATTCTGGTTACCAGGCTGGCCAGGGTCACGCACCCCTGGCCGCGTACTCCTCTCACTCTTCCCTGTGGGGCTCCGGCAGCTCTGAACTCAGCGCGTGGGCGTGGCACCTGGGATCGCACTCTGCTCTCACATTCCTCTGCTAGACCGGCACTGCGACCCGCGACCCCAGCTCCCGCCCCTCTGCAGTGCTTTGGTTTCTGTTTGTTTTGTGTTGGGCCCACACCTGGCCGTGCTCAGGGCTGACTCCTTGCTCTGAGCTCAGGGATCACTCCCGGCGAGGCCTTGGGGACCCTATGGGGAGCCTGGGGTCAAACCTCGGTGGGCTGCGCAAGGCAAAGCCCTCCCGCTGTCCTGTCTCTCCGGCTCCCCGTCTGCGTTTGGACTGTCGGGATTCTCGCCAGCGCGGCCAGAGCTTGGCCTCCCGGTGCCCGGAGCAGTGCTGCCGCTCGATTATTTTTCCCACGCCGGGGATCAAGCCCAGGGCCTGACACTGCGAGGCACGAGCCACTCTCTCAGCACCTCAGACTCTGCATGTGACTCACCCGGCACCCCGGATGCCTTCAAAGGCAGATTCCCACACTGAGGCCAGCTCTCCGCAGGGCTGATGCCGCTGGGGCCAGGCACAGGGGCAGCCGCAGCTTCTAGACTCCCAGCTCCAGGGTCTCTGTTCCGGCTGGAATCCTAGTCCATGAGAAGCGCGTGTGTGTGTATGTGTGTGTGTATGTGTCTATATGTGTACGTGTGTGTATATGTTTGTGTATGTGTGTATATGTATATGTGTATATGTGTACGTGTGTATACATGTCTGTATGTGTGTATGTGTCTATATGTGTACATGTGTGTAAATGTTTGTGTATGTGTGTATATGTATATGTATGTGTGTACGTGTATGTGTGTACATGTGTGTATGTTTGTGTGTATATGTATGTGTATATGTGTATGCACGTGTACGTATGTGTATGTTTGTGTGTATACGTATGTGTGTACGTGTGTGTACATGTGTGTATGTGTATGTGTATATGTGTGTATGTGTGTGTATGTGTGTGTGTGTGTGTTACTGAGATGGAATCCACATGTACAATTCAGGAGTTCTACCTCTAAGCCACGCCCTGTCCCCTTCAAGGGGGTTTTCTCTGAGACACACAAGAACCCCCAGTTTTTCCTTTATTCCCAGCAGTGTTGAGCTGTGGTCTCGGGGGTGTGACCATCTACCCTCTGCTTCTTTGGGTATGGGCAGAAGGTTGGTTTTTTTTAAATTGAATCTCCATGAGATACACAGTTGCAAAGCTGTCCACGGTTTTGAGCCCACCCTGCAGTGCTCAGAGGTTATTCCTGGTTCTGTGCTCAAGAGTGATGCTTGGCGGTGCCTAGGGGACCTTATGCGGGTCTGGGATTGAACCGGGATCAGCCACACGGAAGACAAGTGCCTTTCCCCTCAGCTGTCTCAGCCTGTTAAAGACACGTTTACAGCGACACCCAACATCCCAGGCCAGGCGCGCGACACATCCGGCTTAGCTGCTCCGTGGACAGAGTGGGGGCAGCCCCAGCACCTGGGGCTAGGGCGGCTTCCCCGGCGGAACACGCTGAGAGCAGCTGAGCCTCTCCTAACGGGTGAGTCAGCTTCCAGGGATGTCTTCTTTCGCAAGAGAGCGTTTTTTTGGGAAACGGCTCTTGTGGGTCAGGCCTCCTATTTTTGGAGCTGGGGGCCACCCTGTCACCAGGCCCAGTGGCTTCTTTCTGTCCCACTCTGGCTCTTGAACCTGCGGCGCTAAGAGTTTTCCTTCCTGCGGGGCTTTCTTCTGCTCCAGGACACCCTCAGGGAGTCCCCTCAGTCCCCCACGTCAATGGGACAGTGTCCCGTGCCCACCAGCCTCAGTCTTGTCAGTTTCACCTTCTGTTTGTCTTAGGGCCACACCTGCTGGGCTCAGGGACTACAGCGTGCCTTAACCTCTGAACAATTGCTCAGGCCTCTCATTTGGGCAGTAGTTGGACCACATTCAGTGATGCTCAAGGCTTACTCCTGGCTCTGCACTCAGGAATCACTCCTGGTGGTGCTTGGGGGACCATATGGGATGCATCTGCATAGTATTCCATTGTGTAGATGGATTTTTGGTCCTGTTTTGAACGCCAAGCGAGTCAAACCCTTTCGGAGCTCACGTTTAATTTCAGGAAGTCGAGCATAGAGTTAGCCTCTTAGAAATGTTCTCCAGAGGGGATTTGGGACTGCGTCACGCCACACCAAGGAGGTCCAGCAGATGGCGCTGCTGCCCCGCGCTGAGCGCTGCCTTCCCCAGGCTGAGATTCTGTTTGCAGACCTGCTATTTGGCGGGATCTGGGCGGGGCGGGGGGGGGGGGGGGGATGCAAAACCTGCAGCCTCTGGCAGGTGCTGTCTGGGCTTTGGTGCTATGGGCCCGGTCCTGCAGCTACAGGCAGAGACTCGGAGCCGAGGCAGATGCTCTGAAATCCCTCAGCCTTGCAGGCAGATCCTGGCGGCCTCTGAACTCAGGCTTCTCAGGGCTAAGGGGGGCTGAATCCCAGTGTCTGCAAAATCCAAGACAGACGCAGATGATCTTGCCTCGTTATTGAGCTGTTCCCAACCCCCGCTCCTTTCTTTTATTTTATTGGGGCGTCATGCCTGGCAGTGCTCAGGGCTGACTCCTAGTAGGGCTCAGGGCACCACACTGAATGCCAGGGATAGAACCCAGGGTTGGCCGCTGCCCTACCCGATGTGCTTGTTCCTCTCCACCTCTGGGCTTCTCTTTTTCTTCTTCTGACATTTATTTTGTTTTAGAAACATACCTGGAGATGCTCAGGGCTCCTGGCTCTGCACTCAGGAATCACTGCTGGCACTGTCGGGGGACCATATGGTGTTCGGGGGACCATATGGGATGCCAGGGATCGAACCCGGGTCAGCCGCATGCAAGGCAAACGCTCTACCCTCTGTACTATCACTTCTGATATATTTTTGGACCTTCCCTTCCTTCCCTCCCCTCTCTGGGGTCACTTCTGGGCTCAGGGACCGTGTGCTACCGACCATTCCAGTATATCCTTCCCAGCTTTTTCTGCCTAATGACCTTGAGCATCATTTTGCTACAGCTTCTCCTTTGAACTCCTGCTCACAGGGTTGACGCTTTGAGAAGCAGCTACCGTTTCTGCCCAGGCCAGAAATGGTGGATGCAGTGTCTTATCTGCTGCCACTGGCCAGGTGAGGTGGGAGGACTCCCAGCGCCGGGGGGAGGATGGCTCATCCCTCAGCCTCCCCTTGGGGTGGGGACAGTGCTGCTCCCTGAGGTGAATCCCTGTGCTCTGGCCCTGTCCCCAGCCCAGCCGTCTGTGTTGGTCCCCCCTGCAGTGTGGATGCTCACAGGATGGCTTTCATGTGCCGGTTCCTAGTGGCAACAGGGCCAGTGATTTTACGTTTGTCACTGCAGGGAATGTGTGTGGCACCAGATTCATATGCGTTTCCGTGAGGCTCTCCCGGAGACCTGGGTGCTCTCTGTGCCCACCCAGCTCTGCAGCTGTGCCGTGAAAGCCCCGAGTGTGAAGCGTGGGTGCAGCTGTGACTATTTCCCCCCATTTTTTGCTGCACCACAGATCAAGCCCAGACGTCGCACGCATGCAAAGCAAAGATTCCACTGTGGCCCACAGCCCTGGCCCGCCTGCACATTCCCTGCAGAAATACACGATGAGCTGCATTGGGCCACTTTGAGTGCAGTGGGGTTTTTTCGGGGTGGGTTCTTCTCATCTTGTTTGTTTTGGGGTCACACCTGGCAGTGCTCAAGGCTTTCTCCTGACTCTGTGCCTAATAAGGGCCAGTGACACCTGGATCCAATTGGATCCGATCTAAGAGATGGGGCCTTAACCAGAGGACCAACAGGATACACCTTTGGCTTGTCTTAGCGGGGGTGGAGGGGCGGTGGCATCGGTGGTGAATTATGCAGGTGAAAGGGCTTCGGGTTGTGTCTGGGGGGCTGACCACCCCCTAACTCTTTCTCCAGCATCTCAGGTTATTTTCTCACTGAGAAGCAGATGCGCCTTTAACGTCCGGAGTCTGAGCTGTGCTTCAGCCAGTAGCTACAGCAGAGCTCAGGCCCAGAGGCCCCGACGGGCCATCAGGAGCTAGACCTGGCGCTCTGGGCAAGCTGGTGTGGATATATCCCCCCTGGGAATTCAGCCAGCCTGGGTCCGAGGAAAGAAATGTGCGGGAGTTCTGGTCGACCGTCAGCCACCACCGGCCACCCCGTGCGTGCGTCTCGGTACTCCATCTCACTGGGTCTTGTAACTACAGCAGTTCAGTGTCCACTGGGGCCCCGGCCATCCCAAGGACAAGCTTCCTGGTTGAGACCCACCAGCCCCCAGCCCCATAAGGGGTAATGGACTTGGCTTTGAAGTCAGTCCATTTGGGGGGAGTTGGAGCAGCAAGACAGAACTGATACACTTGCGCTCACAGAGAGTCGAGTTTCCTGGATTTGGCATCGGGGTCCTTGGCTCTCAGACCCCGGGAGATGGGAGGAGGGTGTCTCTGCCCCTGGCCCCGGCTGAGGGCCACCTTCAACGAGACCCCCCTCTCAGCTCCTTCTCTTGTTGGCAAGGCTGTCTTCAGGCTTAGGGCAGTGCTGGCTTCTGAATCCAACGTCCAGATGCTTTTCCTGTTCATCCGCGATGCTGAAATTGCCCCGAGCCCACCAAAAGGCAGAGCCACGGGGCCCTTTTCTTTCCTGATTAAAATGACTAAAATGACGATTACTCCTCTATTTTGGTGTCACGTGAGTTTGTACTGAGAGATAGGAAAACTGTGAAACAGAACTCTGCTAACTGGGCTGGAGCCATAGCCCAGCGGGGAGGACGCTTGCCTAGCACACAGCCAACCCAGGCTCGATCCCCGGCACCCCATTGTGTCCCCTGAGCACCGCCAGGAGTCACCCCTGAGCACAGCCAGGTGTGGCCCCCAAACAGAACTCTGTTAACTTGTCTCCTAGGCTGAGAACCCTGGAAAGTTTTATCCATGCAGAAACCATTTAGTTTGGCTTCACAGCATTAAGTCTTTTTTTTTTTTTTAATTGAATCACTGTAAGACACAGTTACAAACTTTCATGTTTGAGTTTCAGTCATACAATGATCGAACACCCATCCCTCCACCAGTGCACATTCCCCAATGTCCCCAGTATCCCCCCCCCCATCCCAACCCTTCCATTGCATTAAGTCTGGGACAGGCTCAGCTCATGTCCATTTAGGACCTGTTGTTTCTGTGGTTTTTGTTTGTTTTTTCCTTCAGTGGCTGGCATCAAACCCAGAGCCTTAAGTTAGCAAGGCAGGTGCTCTGCCACTTAGGGATAGCCGGGCCCTTTTCTCTTGTTCAAACAGCATCCTGGAGGAATTGATTCCTACAGGGTTCGATTCCTCCATCCCTCTCAGAGAGTCCAGCAAGCTACCTAGAGTATCTCGCCCGCATGGCAGAGCCTGGCAAGCTCCCCGTGGCGTATTCAATATACCAAAAACAATAGCAACAAGTCTCACAGTGGAGATGTTACTGGTGCCCGCTCGAGCAAATCAATGAGCAACAGATGACAGTGACAGTGAAACAGCACCCTGACATCTTGCAATATCCACTGGCTGCCGAGATTGTGCTCAGTGCATGAGCCAGCACCAGGACTTAGACTCACGACCACATACTTGCGAGGCAGGTGCTTTGAGTTATTCCTTTACACTAGTCTCCTATTAGAGAAGATTCAGGCTCACAGTTCAGAAAAGTATTGGAATTTCACCCCCCCCCCCTTATATATCCCTGAGCAAGAGGGCTTAGAGACTGAGGCAGGCAGCGAGGTGGGGCTGCCTTGGGGGGACGTCTCACAGTCGGAAGCCAGTTGGAGAGATGGGCTGTCACCCGTTGTGGGGGCAGAGGCCCCTGGGGCTGACTCACAGGAGGGGACCGAGGCAGTGAAGACACCAGCAGAGCCAGAGCCTGTCCCCTGGGCCGTCCCATCGTGACTCACACACACGGGAGCCAGGCCCAGGGGCCCCGGAACAGAGCCCAGTAGAACCTCCCGAAGGTAACTCTGCCCCCTGCCCTGCTCGCTCTCGGGCACGTCACTCTAGCCACTTGTTTCTGCTTTGCTGTGTGTCTTTTCCCGGGCACGCCTTCTCTCTCGTGCGAGGACAGGGACCCGGGCTCCGAGTGGAGGTCAGGGTCCCCTTCTTCTTTTGCATGCATCCCACTGTGGACGTCGCACACCTGCTCTCCGGGGTGAGCCCCTTGGGGTGAGGCCGCGGGATCCAGCTGAGCCGCCTGCTCCCCACCTGTCACTGCAGGGCTCACACAGTGCTCCCCCCTGAGTCCACTCTTTCTGGTCACGTTTCTCTCATGTCTCTTTAGCTGTGGTGCTCACGGGGGTCACACCTGTTTGTGGTGCTCACACACACCTGTGGCTCCCGGGAGCACTGGCAGCAGAGCTGCTGAGATTGTGCTTGGTGCATGAGCCGGCACCGGGACTTGAACTCACGACCACATGCTTGTGAAACAAATCTGTTTCCCCATGATTATCTTGGGTGGAAACGGGAGTGGTGGCAAAGAGAAACCTTTGGTTTATAGTGAAGCCGTGAGCCAATCTGTTTCATCCTCTTAATCATTTCTGACATTTTTTTTCCCCCACTCAGCTTTGAGTTATTCCTCTACACTAATCTCCTATTATAGAAGATTTAAGCTCACAGTTCAGAAAAGTATTGAAATTTCCCCCCCTCCCTTATAATACCATCTTATACCAGCGTTGCTCCCTCCCTTCCTGGTCTCTGAGCTAGTATTTGACAGCAGCTTAGGTCGCTGTTATAAATGCCGTCTGCCCCCCTTGGCAACCTGAGAAGCCCTAAGATATTTGGGATGTTTGAAAAGAGATGAATGAGCCTGAATTCACAGCTATGATAGGTGTGTTTTGACAGTTAGCCTTAGAAGCTATTAAAGCTCAGCGTGCCCTTGCACAGGAAAAGTCCCCACAGCGCAGATTGAAGAGTCTCTGTGGTTCTCATTGCTGTTCTCGTTGCAAATCAAGGGCCAAATGTATTGCAACTGGACCCACTTGCAAACGAATCTGTTTCACTGTGATTATCTTGGGTGGAAACGGGAGTGATGGCTAAGAGAAGCCTTTGATTTTAGTGATGCCGTGGGTCGATCTCTTAATCATCTCCGATGCCCTTTTTTTCCCCCTCAGCCGGACAAGCCCCTGGATCCTCCTAGTTTGTCCCAGATTGGCCGAAACTCTCCTGTTTCCGTTTTCCTCCCGTCCTTCGTGCTTGGCTCCACTGAGAAGCCAACTGCTTCTTCCCTGGGCGCCGGAGTCAGAGAATGTGCTACGACCTCAGAGAAGTGGCTGGGCTCACGGGCGGATATCTTCATGCCCATGGCTCTCTGGGTCGCTCCGAGAGACCCTCAGACGCCTCCCCAGCGGCCCCGGGAACCCATGGAGGTGCCATGGCAGCTGCCACGACTGCCTCTTTCACCAGCGCTGCTCCCAGCCCGGCCTCCTGAGGCCGTGTCCAGTGGCTCGCAGACCTGGGCAGCTGGCAGCGCCGGTGCTGATGTGACTGGGATTCCCGGCATCCCCGGGCATCCTTGTGTCGCCAGCAACACCTTTCGCTCATTATTGCAGCCAGGCCCCCAGCGGGCGCCACGGTCTGCCCAGCCCTGTGGAGGGAGAGGCATGTGCTGGCCGTGTGGTCGCCTGGGCCCCCTGCTGTCCCTGCCCCTTGCACACCCCGTAGACTGTGAGCTCTGCACGGGCAGGGCCGCTGCGCCCTTTCTTTCCTCTTGCCCAGTGGGCTGGCGTGGAGGGCTGGGGGCCGTGTGGGGGTTGCGTGTGTGGGGAGACATTCTCATGTGTCCCCAAGTAGGGCTGCCAAGGGCGCCCTTGGGTCCGGGGCTCTGGTCACTCAGCAGCGTGGCCTTAATAACGCCCAGGTAGGACAAGGTGCCTCTCTCTCCGCCAGCCTGCTGAGGGGGCTGGGGGTGCTGGGGCTGCTGCCCCTGGAGGTCTTCATGCTGGCTCAGCGGCGAGGGGTCTTAGAGTCAGTTTTGGTTCCATCCCCAGATCCTGACCCATTTTCCAGTGCCATGTGGCGCCAATCCACACTGTCCCTCCAGCTTTCCTCGCACGGCTGGCCAGTAGCTGATGACCCCCAGCCAGAGGTGGCCCATAAAGAAACTGGCCTGGGACCAGAGTGATAGGACAGCAGGGAGGGCATCTGCCTGGCACACAACTGACCTGGTTTCGATCCCCGGCATTCCATATGGTACTGAGTACTGCCAGGAGTAATTCCCAAGTGCAGACCAGGAGTAAGCCCTGAGCATCGCTGGGTATAGCCTAAAAACCAAACAACAAAAAACCAAATTGGTGTGTTTCCACAGTGGAATACTACTCAGCCATAAAAAGGACGGAATCATGCAATTTGCTGCTCTGGAGATGGATCTGCAGAGCCTGGAGCTGGGTGAAGTCAGTGGGAAGGAGGGGACAGACAGAACCGCCTCCCTCATTGCGAGATATAAAGATAGACAGAGGTGACCGAGCCTGAGAACTGGTCACAGAACTGAACTTACATGGCAGGGGTGGGGGAGGGGAGAGATCCTTATGGATGGTGAGTGTGGGGTGGGAGCACTGTGTGCATGGAACCCTGTCATTACCAGTACTGTAAATCAGTGCCTTTTTTTTTAAAAAAAAATTGAATCACCACGAGATACACAGTTATAAAGCTGTTGGGTTTTAGTCATACAGTTTCCAGCACCCATACCTCCACCAGTGCACATTTCCCACCACCAATGTCCCCAGTTTCTCTCCCGCCACCTTCCCCCAAGCCTGTCTCCACGGCAGGCTCTTTCTTCCTATCTCTCTCTCTCTCCCCTCTTTGGGCATTATGGTTTGCAATCCACAAGAGGTTACCACGTTTGTCCCTTTATCTGTTTTCAGCGTGCAGTTCTTATCCAGAGTGATCAATCCCAACTGTCCTTGTCATAGTGGTCCCTTCTCTATCCCAACTGCCTTCTCCCCCAGCCCTTGAGGAAGACTTCCAACAGTGGGCCAAGACTGCTGGCCCTTGTCTCTATTGTCCTTGGGTATTGGTCTCAAAGCACTGGAGCACTGTCATCCTGTTGTTCATCGATTTGCTCGAGCAGGCACCAGTAACATCTCCATTGTGAGACTTTTTGTCACTGTTTTTGGCATATGGAATATGCCACGGGTAGCTTGCCAGGCTCTGCCGTGCGGGCGGGATACTCTCGGTAGCTTGCTGGGCTCTCAAAGAGGGATGGAGGAATCAAACACAGTTTGGCCGCGTGCAAGGCAAGTGCCCTACCCTCTGTGCTATGGCTCCAGTCCATTGGTCTCATATTACTATTATTTTTATATCCCACAATGAGTGCAATCATTCTGTATCTTTCCCTCTCCTTCTGACCCATTTCACTCGGCATGACACTCTCCATGTCCCTCCATTTATAAGTGACTTTTATAACGTTGTTTCCCCCAGCAGCTCCACACTGCTGTGACTCAGGCTGCCTCATGGTTGGGGTGGTGGAACGTGAAGGAGCCCAAGTGACTGTAGAGTGTGACGAGGGCGGGGGTTGACTGGGGAGGTGGGGTGCTTCCATGCCCACCTGCTGACCCCAGCAGGTAGAATCCCTGCGGTAGAATCCTCGCCTTCCATCACTTCCGGCGATGTGCCCGGTTCCAATAACGGGTTTGAAGTGCAGCGTTTCTTAGCAACCCCGCCCTGCACCCCCCGCCCCCCCAACTCACCCCTGCTCATCTCTTCTGATGCCTCAGCTCTGTATCCCCCAAACAGAGACACGATCCCTGGGCCCTGCTCCTCCCGAGACTGTCCCCTTCCCTCTGTGATCCCGACCGAGCCCCCTGTGGCCAGTTCCTGCCCCTTCCTGCTCTCTTTGGTGACCCTGTCCCTCAGGGTTGCACTGTGCTGATCGTACACAGGGTGAAGGTGACCGTGTCCCTTCCCACGTCTGCCCACTCAGCCGCTGGCCATCGGGCGCCTCTCCCTGTGAAATTCCCCCTTCTCTGAATGGTCCCCCCCCCCCCGGTCCGTGTCTCCGTCCTTGCAGATGGACGCTCTGTCGGCTTCTCCTCTGCTTGGATCGCCCGGGGTCTCTGGGACTCAGGGCTGCTCCCTCCCCTTGCCCCACCTTGGTCCTAAGTCCATCCTTTGCCCGAGTCCCAGTCCTCCCGCCCTGTCACCTTTCTGAGCCCCCCTCCTATGCACCCACCTTTGCCAATGACGGTGGCCCGGGTTGTCCAGACACCACCCAGGGCCTAGTTCCTTGGGGCTTCCCGTGGTGTCCGACAGGGCGGCCCTAAAACCAAGAACCTCAAACTGCTCACGGGGACTCAGTTTCAGCACCTCGGACAGGCGCCCCTTCTCCATTAACCAGGCAGGCCACCCTTCCGGGGTGCCCTGGCAGAGGCCTCTGCTCAGGACTGTCTACACCACGGTGTGGTGTCAGTGGTTCTCCCAGCTGCCACGTGCCATCCCCGTGTGGGGCCAGAGAGATGGTGCAGTGGGTAGGGCGCTTGCCTTGCAGTGGCTGACCCAGGTTTGTCCCAGCATCCCACAGAATGCCCCAGCAGCTGTGATCCCTGAGTGCAGAGGCAGGAGTATGTCCTGAGCAGTGCTGGGTGTGGAGGAAGAAGAGGAGGGAGGGAGGGAGAGAGGGAGGGAGGGAGGGAGGAACGAAGGAAGGAAGGAAGGAAGGAAGGAAGGAAGGAAGGAAGGAAGGAAGGAAGGAAGGAAGGAAGGGAGGGAGGGAGGAAGGGAGGAAGGAGGAGGGAAGGGAGGGAGGGAAGGAGGGAGGAGGAAGGAAGGAAGGAAGGAAGGAAGGAAGGAAGGAAGGAAGGAAGGAAGGAAGGAAGGAAGGAAGGAAGGAAGGGAGAAAGGGAGGAAGGGAGAAAGGGAGGAAGGTAGGAAGGGAGGGAGGGAGGGAAGGAGGGAGGAGGAAGGAAGGAAGGAAGGAAGGAAGGAAGGAAGGGAGAAAGGGAGGAAGGGAGAAAGGGAGGAAGGTAGGGAGGGAGGAAGGTAGGAAGGGAGGGAGGAAGGAAGGGAGGGAGGGAAGGAGGGATGGAGGAAGGAAGGAAGGAAGGGAGGGAGGGAGGGAGGGAGGGGAGGAGGGATGGAGGAAGGAAGGAAGGAAGGGAGGGAGGGAGGGAAGGAGGGATGGAGGAAGGAAGGAAGGGAGGAGGGAGGGAGGAGGGAAGGAGGGGAAGGAGGGGGAGATGGAC